>NC_142870.1:121775000-122492500 GCF_051225735.1 Oryctolagus cuniculus | reverse complement strand
TCCTTCCAGTTTCTGGAAATGACCTCTGTGGCTTTATTTACATGCTCATATTGTCATGTCAGTTGTAGCTAGGTTGCTATTAAGTTCATTTGGAATTTACTTTTGGTAGATATGTTAGAATATCATTTTAAAAGGCCTTTCTAGAACATTTAAAATGCTCAGCATATATGTCATATAATACATGTGCTAGATGGGAGAAACTGTGAGGGATTAAAAAATGGATCTATCTGTAAAGGGACTTAAGATGATATAGTAGTTAAGATATACTCATAATAACTTGTAAATGCCTCATTTAACTTGAAAAATACCTTGTTTTTCCTGAAAACAGTTTAGAATATTTTCCATAATTAGCAAAATAATTGACCTCTTCCTTTTGTAATCTTTGTTCTTGTTTTGCCATCTTTTTGAGATCCTTGAAGTGAAAGTCTCATATAGTTAGGTTTCTTTAAACCATTGGGGAAGGCTGTTTTATGCCTTAGCAAAAAAACTACTTTAAATTTATAAGCAAATTTTAATTTAAAATTGCCTCTACTGCAATAAACCTGGGTTCAGATCCTTAATTTTTTAACTTAAAAATTAATAATCCTGCTGCCTGTTTATTGCTAGGACTGAGTAAAAAATATTGGTTATGTAATTTTTTTGTTTATTTTAAAGGGTTTGCCATCAACAATCAACAACTAACTATAAATAATGAATATAAATTTACTAGCTATATCTCCGTAAGCATATAAGTATATCCAGAATTATTTTAAAATTAACGCAGAATATTCCAAGGGTTTGATAAATTTACAGAAGCAGATTTTTTCTTTTAAATATATGTAAAAGACTAGGCAATTAAACCCCATTTCCCATCCAAGTGCCTGACTTTCATTCCCTGCTCAGGCTCCTAGGTTTGGCTTCCTACCAGTGCATATCCTGGGAGGCAACAGTGATGGCTCAAGTAGTTGAGTTCCTGCCATGCACATGGGAGACCTGGATTGCATTCTCACCTCCTGGCCTGGTCCAGCCCCAGCTTTTGGGGAGCATTTAGGGAGTGAACCAATGGAATAGGAGTTGTCTCTGTCTCTCAAATGCAAAATAATAAAAAGAAAGATTTTTTAATGTTGAAATAACACAAATCAGTGCCTATTGTTTGATGAACAACTGGTTTCCATTTAAATAATGTTATATAATATAGGGCAAATATTGTAGCAGTCCACAGCTTGCAATGCCTGCATCCCATATCAGAATACTGGTTCCAGTCCCAGGTGCTCTGCTACCAGTCCAGTTCCCTGCAATGCACTTGGGAAGGCAACAGAAGATGGCCCACATGATTGATCTCTGCCATCCATATAGGAGATCAGGATGGAGTTCTTAGCTTACAGCTTCAGCCTGGCCTAGACCAGGCTATTGCAGCCATTTGTGGAGAGAAATAGCAGGTGGAGGGAGTCTCTCTTTCTCTCTGTCTCTCTGTCTGTCTCTTTGTAACAGTATCTTTTAAAGAAAGAAAGAAAACTTTTTTCCAAAGATTTATTTATTTATTTGAAAGAGTTAGAGAGAGAGAAACAGAGGGAGTGATCTTCTATCCACTGATTTTACTCCACAGATGGCCACAATGGCCAGGGCTGGGCCAGGGCTGGGCCAGGCTGAAGCCAGGAGCAAGGAGCTTCTTCCAGGTCTCCCACATGGGTGGTAGGGGCCCAAGCACTCGGGCCATCTTCCGCTGCTTTTCTCAGACCATTAGCGGGGAGCTGGATTGGAAGTGAAGCAGCTGAGACATAAACCAGCACCCAGATGGGATACCAGCTTTGTAGGCTGCAGCTTAACCCACTGCACCACAACACTGGCCATGGGAATAAACCTTTTAAAAAATAATGTAGTTAAAAATTTATAAACTTTCTTATAACATAATTATAAAATGTTATCTAGTAAGTTGTTATTCCTAGTTACAGGTTACTCAACCTATATATCAAAGTTTATTTTGAATTTTCTTTTGACATTGACTTTTAATACTAGTCTAATATTATTTCTTCGTTTCTCCACTCCCTCACACAATCTACCTTTATTATGATTTATGAAATGTTTATACCAATATACCCCCTTAGTTTCCCAGCTTCTATGTATTTTCTAGAAAAAAATGTAGTGATAAAAGTAGCACTTATTAAAATAGAAGTGCTTACCTTTATCAGCATCATTGATAGTTTATTTAGCAAGCCTTGGAATTCATTTAAGTCTAGGAATTAATCTAGTCCAGAACATATAATTCTTACTAAGTAGGTCACCTAGTAAAAGTTTCTCAGCCATGTTTCCAGTTAAGGCATTGTGATTTTTTTAATTTTTATTTGTTTATTTGATAATCAAAGTTACACAGAGAGAGGGAGAAATCATGACAGAGAGAGATCTCTCATCTGCTGTTTCACTCACCAGATAGCCACAATGGCCAGCGCTGGGTAAGGCTAAAGCCAGAAGCCAGGAGCTTCTTGCAGGTTTCTCATGTGGATGGCAGGAGCCCAAGCACTTGGACCTTCTTCTACTGCTTTTCCCAGGCCATTAAGAGAGCTGGAGCTGCCAGTACATGAACTGGTGCCCACATGGGATACTGGCATTGCAGGTGGGAGCTTAACCTGCTACATCACAACACCAGCTCCCATTGTGACTATTTTGACTTGGTTTTACTTTATATTAAACTTATCTTTCTTGTCTACATAGTATCAAATGTCTTCTTATGTTTTGGAGTTTGTAAATGAGAACCTTTCTCAGACCACATTTTTGTTCTTGAAAAATAGGCTTATGTATTAAATATTGACATGACAACATAGTATCTACTTTTGTTCAAAGACTACCTTAAATTCTATCTGCTACAAAATCTTCTTTGCATTTCCAGTTAAAATTAATTTCCCCATACTGAAATATCATACCAATTTATAGTATTTCCCTAATAATAGACTTAGAATATTTTATTAAAATTATTAAATACATATCTGTCATTAAACTATGAATTTCTTAAGATTGGATCCATTTTGGATTTCTTAGATAGTACCTTAATATCTGGCACATGTGTAGTACAAAGTATACACTAAAAGTTTTTCTTTTAATGTATTAGGTGAATGGAATACTTCAGAATGATTTTAGTATTTTAGTTTATTTTAAAATCTTTAATATTTTAAAAATAAGTGTTCTGAAATTAAGCATAATCCAATTTATAATCCAAATTTTAGGTTTATTAAAACAAAAAAATTTCCCAATAGTTTTTTTTGTTTTTTCCTTGAATTCCAAGGAAACTGATAGAGGAATTATTAGAAGACCTGGGTTTGTTTTACAACTCTCTACATTCCTTTACTCCTCTAACCACATAATGTAAGGATACAAAGTTTCAGGTATGTGAGATGAACAAATTCTGGAGATCTATTGTATATAACGGTGTCTACGGTTAATAACACTGTGTAGTATACTTGAAAATGCTAAGAGAGTAGAATATAAATGTTCCCACCAAGAAAAGACTTTAAAAAGATTCCAAAAATAACGTGAATTTATGGATATGTAATTAGTTGTATTGTGATTATCATTTCATAATGTATGTATATATTAAATAATCACTTCTATACCTAAAATATACATGATTTTTGTCAATTATACTTAAGTAAGTCTGGAAAAAATACAAATATGAAAGCAGAGGAAAATTTGTCTTCAAGAGACAGTTAAACTTCAGAGAATTGACCAACTTGTATGTTAATTCAGGGTGGCCTTGAGAAAGATTAAGCTCTGTGACTAAATTAATGTCCATGACAGACAGAGAAGAAAATACGGTGGAAGCCCTGGCAAAACTATAAGGTGACAGAAGAAATTTCTTGCTTTTATAAAGAGTGTTACTTTAGTTTTTGTCTGTAATGGGGAATGCTGACATGTCTGAAGAGCACTTATTACACTGGAAAATAGCTTCTAATTTGATATATGGAAAGGACTCCCTGTTGAAGAAAAGCTTTCTCTGAATAAAGCGATAGGACTTAACGACTAAGCATAACCTCTTGTGAATATTACTGAATGGGGCCTGAAATAGTGTTTGGTCCTGATGGACAGTAATCAGTCAAGCAGAGTATGACTAGATCTTGGAATTTTAGAAACACATGTTTCTTCAGCACATACTTGTGCATCAGCTGTGTGCCAGGCTAAGTGATAGGTATGGAATGGCGATCAGACAAGTCAGGAGAGAGGACCCTGTCCTTATGAAGTGTAATTAAAAAAGAGGTGGATACTGAACAAATGAATAGTGAACATATTTTGTCCTATAAATTATGAGGAGTTTTTAGAAGGAAATGTTCAGGATGCTATGAAATAATGAAAATTTGATGGGTAGGAGCAGAACAGCAATTTATACTGTGCATATTGGGAATTAAAAGGATGATGGATCAGTAAAGAATAAGCAGTGGCCTTTCAAAAGGACCAAAGAAGTACATTGTCTTCAGTGTCAGCCTTGATTTGTCCTTGCTCTTCTCCCACATCCATTTAAGTATCATATCTTATTAACACTTAGCCCTCAAGTATTTCTCAAAACTGTGTCTTTTCTTTACCCTTTTTGCCACTGTTCTGGCTAAAGGTTTATTATTTGCTGCCTGCACTGCTCACAACAGCCTTTGTTGGATTCCTGCCCCCAGTCTTAGCCCTTTTTAGAAACATGGTCACAGAGCACCAACAACGTTCTATCCAAAATACAAATACAAATCTGACCATACCACCTAGTCATTCCTTTAATGGAACCCCATTATATGAAGGATGAAATCTAAATTTCCTAAAAATAGCAGCTTCGCTGAGGGTTATAGACTTCTTCCAGTTTTATACAATTATTGTTACATTCTTTTCCTTACTGTTGCAACAAACAACTCCTTCCCATCCTTTGTTATTTACCCAGTCATTTCCTTAAAAAGCTTTCTGTGATGCAGCCATCCCCAGAATGAGCCCCTGTACTTCTGTGTACATATTTCCATTAATGATTTTGTCACATTATTATATAATTATTTGATACAGGATATATCTTACTTTCATATTACTAGTGCTGAGTGATAGTGGGAACTCAATAAATGTTTTAGGTAAATTAGTAAATGGCTTGCCTTAAGTTGGTCTCTGCTGTTCTATAATTTTTAAGTACAAATTTTTAATATTTAATATATTTTAATGTATGTTCCCTATCATGAAAAATTCAGCTTCGCTGATTTGAGTAGATATTTGATTTTAATATTGTGAATGTTATGAGCCCTTTATGAGGTCTTTGCTGCTAGTGAGAACAGTGCCATCTATTGGCTATTATCCAAATTGTATTCAGGAGTGAGCATTAGAGTTTTTATGAAAGTTACAAAGGCACCCATGAAATTTTTAGAAAGGGACACCTGTGAAAAATTTTAAGTAAATTTTTCACAAAAAAGCTAATCATCACATGCATGCAAAAACACAGGAAGTGAATTAGTCGTGTCCCATCAAATGAGAATTATGTGTCCTGACATAGGTAATAACAGAAAATATTTATTGTGAGTGCCTGGCTTTATTTTATTCTATATCATTACTAAAGAAATTAAACATAGCTACTATTGTTTTATAGAAAAAGACCATCTAAAATATAATTGAGCATCCACTTCCATCTTTAACAGAGAATTGATACTTTGTGATTTCTATAGCATTTTATTTCCAAATACTTAAAAAATTCACCTGGAACCATAAAGATATGAGAAAAAAACTAAAGAAAATCTGAGCCGGCGCCGTGGCTCAATAGGCTAATCCTCCACCTTGCGGCGCCGGCACACCGGGTTCTAGTCCCGGTTGGGGCGCCGGATTCTGTCCCGGTTGCCCCTCTTCCAGGCCAGCTCTCTGCTATGGCCAGGGAGTGCAGTGGAGGATGGCCCAGGTGCTTGGGCCCTGCACCCCATGGGAGACCAGGAAAAGCACCTGGCTCCTGGCTCCTGCCAGGATCAGCGCGGTGCGCCGGCTGCAGCGGCGGCCATTGGAGGGTGAACCAACGGCAAAGGAAGACCTTTCTCTCTCTGTCTCTCTCTCTCACTGTCCACTCTGCCTGTCAAAAAAAAAAAAAAAAAAAAAGAAAAAAAAAAGAAAATCTGTAAACTATAGGAAGTAGATTTTTAAAAATTGTTTTTAAGAGTTTTAAATTTTATTTGAGAGGGAGTGGAGAGTGAGAGAAAGTATGTCTTTTAATGGGAGTCTAGCTAGGTATGAAAGGTAGTGGTTTTATTTGTCCTGAATATCTTGTGCCACATTATTGAAAAAAATGTAATTTTTTTTACTTCATTGCTTGATCATTTTCTTCTGCATCAATATTCTTCCATATTAAAGGGTACTGTGTAACACTTAGAGCAGCAGAAATAAAACCACACTGGACTTAGCTGATGTAAAGCAGTTGCCTGACTAGCAGCTGCCCTGCTGTGGGCACGTATAGTTGCTTCAAGTGTTTTATAGATAGTCAGTGAAGATTTGAAGTGAAAGAAAGCCACCAAAGTATTACTGAGTCTTGGTGTGTTGCCAGATTACCCCTGTTCTTATGAGTTTCAGAAATGACATGGTTTCTATGACAGTTAAACAAACCATTAGAAAGCCTGGGTTTAAGTCCTAGCTTTGCTCCCAATTCCAAGTTTGTGCTAATGCATACCCTGGGAGGCAACAAGTGATGACTCAAGTGGTTGGGTCCCTGCTGCACACATGTGAGACTTAGATTGAGTTCCTGCTTCCTGGCTTTAGACTGGACCAGCCCAGTTGTTGCAGGCATTTGGGGAGTGACCAAGTAGATGAGAAATGTCCCTGTCTGTCTCTCTTTCTCTCTAACTTCCTGCCTTTGATAAAATAAAATTAAGCTAGTTTATAGCACAGTACCTTACTGCTTTCCCCCTTTTAATTTTCATGGATATTAGTGTTCCCCAAGTTTTGTGGCAGTTTTGAGGATTGCTTCATACATGTTCAAAAACACAGATCCCTGGAATAATTAAAAAAAAAAAAAAGTTCTACAGCTCCTTCATTAACCCCCTATTGAGACCTTCCCTGTCAATCCCACCTAGAGCAGCCTTGTGTGTGAGGCTTTCCCCTATTTACTAGGTCACGTGGCTGATCTTCCTGGATGGTCTTCAGTCAGAACTTAGAAATAGTGCCTCTCTCCCTTTGTATATTATGTGCTATTAAAGGAAGTATCTAACATGAGTGCATCTTTTAAGATTAAGGTGAATATAGCTTTGAGTTTTTATTTCCATCCCTCTGTTTTCTTTGAACACATAAATAAGATCCATGTTGAAGGAAGTCCTGTGGTTGGAGTTTGGATCAGAGAGAAAGTTAAGTGACATATACATACTCTGAACATGGAAATCACAAATTTGCCAACTAAAACATCATTATGAAGTTTACCTCATCTGCTTTAACTCTCTCTTTCCTGATGGCCACTTCTCAGTTCAGCACACGATTGCTGATGGACTTGCTCGATGGCTGATCAGGCAACCCCTAAAATGTGCAAATCTAACATAATTCCAGCTTCATATGGTCTCTCTAGCTACATTTATAATGTATGTTGGTGAGTAGAATATTGAGTAAGTCAAAATACTTTATTTCATGTTGTAATTTTCGTTAGCATACTACTCGACTGTATCAAATCATTAAAAATATATTCCGTCTTGAGATTTTTTCCCTACACAGTTGGACTTTTTTGTTACTTAGTTATCTTAGTTACTAATTTAATATTATGATATGAATTTTGTAAGAAAGTGGCTTTATTAATAAGGTATACTACCAATATTTATATATATATTTCTTTAAACTTCCCTTCTCCCAGAATTGGGACTCTATATTTTTTTTTAAAGATTTATTTATTTTACTTGAAAGTCACAGTTACACAGAGAGAGGAGAGGCAGAGGCAGAGGCAGAGGGGGAGGGAGAGAGAGAGAGGTCGGTCTTCCATCTGCTGGTTCACTCCTCAGATGGCCTCAGCTGGAGCTGCGCTGATCCAAAGCCAGGAGCCAGGAGCTTCCTCCAGGTCTGCCACATGGGTACAAGGGCCCAAGTACTTGGGTCATCTTCTACTGCTTTCCCAGGCCATAGTATAGAACTGGCTCGGAAGTGGAGCAGCCAGGTCTTGAACCAGCACCCATATGAGATGCTGGCACCAAAGGCAGCGGCTTTCTCCACTATACCACAGCACCGGCCCCAGGACTCTATCTATATTTTAAGGTTTAAATAGAGTAAATAAGTTTCTAATTTTTCTTTTTTCCTTTTTTAATAAAGATTTATTTTATTTATTTGAAAGAAAAAGTTACAGAGAGAGGTAAAGACAGAGAGAGGTCTTCCATCCACTAGTTCACTCCCCAGATGGCTGCAATGGCCGGAGCTGTGCCGATCGGAAGCCAGAAGCCAGGAGATTCCTCCGGGTATCCCACACGGGTACAGGGGCCCAAGGACTTGGGCCATCTTCTACTGCTTTCCCAGGCCATGGCAGAGAGCTGGATTGAAGAGGAGTAGCGGGGACCAAAACTGGTACCTCCACTGGGTCTCCCACACAGGTGCAGGGGCCCAAGGACTTAGCCATCTTCTGTTGCTATCCCAGGCTATAGCAGAGAGCTGGATTGGAAGAGGAGCAGCTGGGACCAGAACTGGCGCCCACATGGGACACCAGCGCTTCAGGCCAGGGCATTAACCTGCTGTGCCACAGTGCCGGCCCCAAGTTTCTGATATTTCAACAAAAATTTTCTCTATTCTGTGAATTACCTACTAAACAACCATTTCTGAATATCATGGTAAAGGTACCTTTATTTCTTCAATTCATTATCTTTATGTAAACAGGTATATTATTTCAAAAGGCTACTGTTAAAGTAAGAATTTTGGCACTTGTTAAGAAACTACTTTAATAATCAAGATTTGTTTGTGTTTGAAGTAACTTAAGATGGCATTATTGAGAAATAATGAGTCAACACTAAGATCTATCTAAATTTGCCTACGTATTCCTTGATACAGTCACTCAGGAGTCCAAGAGATACTGCTGACTCTAGGACTAAGGCTTATTTATCTTAGTAAATAATGTGAATGAGAAGTTGTGGAGAAGTGAAGAGTAAAAGGATGTTGGGGACAGAGATCTGGAATACTTTACTACTACCAATACAAACACAAATTTCCTGTCTTTTTTCCAAAGTTTTATGTATTTGAAAGGCAGAGATAAAGAGAGACAGATGGACAGAGGGAAATTTTCTATTCAATGTTTCACTCCCCAAATGCCTGTAACAGCTGGGCTGACCAGGCCGAAACCAGGAGCCCAAGACTCCATCCTGGTCTCCCTTAAGAATGGCAAGGACCCAACCACTGGAACCATCAGTTGCTGCCTCCCAGGGTACACATTAGCAAGAAGTGAATCATTAGTGGAGCAGGGACACAAACCAAGACATTCCAATGTGAGATGTAAGCATCCTAAGCAATATTCTTAGCTGTTACACCAAGCACCCACTCTACAGATTTTCTAATCTAGCCAATAATTTATTGCATAAGAGAGCATAAGCATTTTCCTGTCTGAATAATTGTTATGTATGATATATATAATTTGAAATTGCCTGTGAAAGAGAAGACTCATCCACTTGTTAACAAGCTGTTTAAGATCTTCTTTGGAGCCAGCGCTGTGGCACAGTAGGTTAATCCTCCATCTGCAGCACTGACATCCTATATGGGTGTCAGTTCTAGTCCCTGCTGATCCTCTTCTGATCCAGCTCTGTTAGGACCTGGGAAAGCAGTGGAAGATGGCCTGCACCCACATGGGAGACCCAGAAGAAGCTCCTGGCTCCTGGCTTCTGGCTTCAGATTGGCCCAGCTCTGGCCATTGGAGCCATTTGGAGACTGAACCAGCAGATGGAAGACCTTTCTCTCTGTCTCTTCCTCTCACTGTCTATAACTTTACCTCTCAAATAAATAAATATTTAAAAAAAAAGTCTTCTTTGTACCAGGTACAGAGAGATTATAAAACATCTTGCCTTCAGGACTTCACTGTTACTCTGAACAGTTATATAACTTAGTGTCTTGCTCTAGGAGTAAGGGAGACTTCCAGCTCATACAATCATATTGCCCCTGAAATTAGAATAAATAAGAGTAAAGGTCAATTAAATTTAATGAACCAACTTAAATTAGTGAATTGTCATTTCAAAAGTCAAAAATGAAGTAAGGCTGCTTTAAAATTCACAGTTTTAAAATGAATGGGATTTGAAAAATCGTTTGTTAATACTTTGGAACTCAAGTTCTTAAATTTCAGGGGACACAGATACTTTTGAGACTCTTGATAAAAACTAGATTCTCAGTCCAGAAAGATATCATGGTGTGTTATTTCAGGAAATTCATAGATTTCGTGATATCCATCCATAATACTTATATTAAAAATGTCCTTAGTATCTCCATAACCTTTCATTCATCTTCCCCTTCTGCCTCATCTTCCTTATGTCCTTGTTTCCATCAGCCTCTTTCCTTCTTCATGTGTAGGTAACATTCTCTTACTTCTGTGGTGTCTCTATTTTCTTTCTTTGATTCTTTTCTTTTTTTGCCAGAATGTCCTCTTTTCTCTTTTCTCATTTTTCCTGCTTACTTAGCTAGAACATGGATTTGAAATATATTTTAAAACCATTATAGCGTATTTTGAATGGCTTTAGTTCTATTGGAGTATTTCAATTAAAAATATCACAGTCACTTTAAATGTAATAAAAAAACAACAAAGTAAAAGAAAAAATTACTTTTACAAGTATTGTTTTGTACTTCATTCTAGTCTTTTTCTTAACATTCTGTATATTTATATAATTGTGTATGAGTGCATTTTGGCTGTGGAAGTTTTCCAGGATGTAGACAATCTAGTTTTTTAGGAGTTGCTTTAGGATTACAATATGCTTCTTTAATTCATCACAATCTACTTCAAGTTTATACTGCTGACTTGCAATAAAATAGGAACTTTGTATGAGTTCGTCTTTATTTTTTTCTTCTTTGTACCTTTGCTTTCATAAATATTACATCTAGGTACTTGATAAAGTTAACAGTACTGTTAAAACTTTTGCTATTAGCAAATATGTGTTGAAAAAATTAAGAGTAGTAAACTAAAAATTATAGGCACATGGTCATTTATATTTACTCACTCTTCACAGTGCTCTTTATTCCTTCTTGTGGCTCTAAGTTACCATTAGTATCATTTCCTTTTGGTCAGAAGGACATACCCAGTATTTCTTGTTAGGGCAGAGCCACTAGAAGTGAATTACCTCATTTTTGTTTATCTGTGAATATTTTTTTCCTTTATTTTTTGTTGATTGTAGAATTGTTGCTTAACAGGTGTTTTCTCCTCGGCACTTTAAAAATGCCATTCATCTTTCCTTCTTGTCTGTATTATTTCTGTTGGAAAATAAATCATTAGTCATATTTTTATTTGTGTGTGTAATGACACTTGTCCCTTACTACTTTTAAGATTTTCTCTTTGACTTTGTTCAGTAGGAGTTTGATTGTGATATACATGAGTGTCGTTCCTTTTGCATTTGTCCTGTTAAGGTTCATTGAGCTTCAGTGATTTGTATGTTAGTTTTCCATCAAATACGATATTTTTGGTCATTATTCAAGTTTTTTATTCCTGTTACCTCCTTATGTGCTGTTTCTTTTCCTGAAAAAATGGAATTAAAGGATAAGAGTTTTTTTGGTGTAAAAAACTTTTTGAAATCTATGAATAATTTTTTCATTATACACATTTTTCAATAATCTTTCTGAAGACCCCTCTTATCTGCGTTAGAATGTTTGGTGGTATCTCACATTATTTTGTCTGTTTTTTTGTAGTTTTGTTTTTTGGCTTAGATATTTTTATCCATCCATATTTGTGGATACTGATGATTTTTTTTCTGACATCTCAGATCTGTTAATTAGCCCATCTACTGAGTTCCATTTTCATTTTAGTTATTGTACGTGTCAACTACAAAATTTCCATTGGGTTCCTTCCTTTGAGTTTCAGCATTCTCAGTTCCTCTTACCATATTTTGTTCAATCAATTTATTCATTGGTCTTTGCATATTTTTCTTTAATTCTTTGAACATATTTACAATAGCTTCTTTGAAGTCTTTACTAAATCTGGGCCAATTTGAAGTTAGTTTAGCTTCTTTTTTTCCTTGATTATGGGTTGACTTTTCCATACTCTATTTTTTTCCTAATTTTTGGTTTAAAATTGGAATTGTGGGTAATATGTGACTCTAAATTCCACAGTATTCTTTTGAGGGTTTAGTGTGTTTGTTTCAGTAGATTACCTTCTCTGGACTCAAACTATGACATTTGTTGCCTTTGCAAATTTAGCTGTTGGTATCTCATCTTTGTTTTTGTGTTTGCTGATACTGTCTGCTTTTTTACCTCCTGCTCCTTAGCATTCTTCAATATACATGTATACTTTAGTGGTCAGTGAATGATTTGGGCAAAGGTCATGGCCAAATACCTCAAGGCCATAAGGCTTCTACACTGTGGCCTGGATGTATGTGGAGGAGGAATACATTCAAAGGTGGAGCAAATTCACATCATCCAGGTTTTCAGTCTTCACCTGGCTCTCTAGCATCTTCTGCACGTGTATGTAATTTAGAAGCATGTAGAAAGTTTGTAAACTCAGGATACTATAACCCCTCAACTTTCAATGTCTGCTTGTTAACTGTTTATTATTCTGCCACAAGCCTGAACCGAGCTTATCACCTCTGATAGTAAAGCAGTGTGATTTTTATTTTATTTTTAAGATTTATTTTATTTATTTGGAAGTCAGAGTTATAGAGAGAGACAGGTTGAGAGAGAGAGTTGGGGAGGAGGGGAAATAGCTTTCATCCACTGGTTCAATCCCCAAATGGCTGCAACAGTTGAGGCTGTGCCAGACCAGAGACAGGAGCCAGGAGCTTCACCTGGGTCTCCCACATGGGTGCAGGGGCCCATCTTGGCCCATCTTGGGCTACCCATCTTCTGCTGCTTTCCTAGCCACATTAGCAGGGAGCTGGATCAGAAGTGGTACAGCCAGGACTCAAACCAGTGCCCATATGAGATGCCAGAGTTGCAGGCAGTGGCTTAACCTACAAAGACAAAATGCTGACCTCAAAGCAATATTGAATGTTTTTATCATTCAAACTTGGGAGAAATGATGTATGCAAGCAAACATGTAAAATCTTGCCTTTCCTTCTTGATGAAATAACAGTATTTCTCAGTAAATTCTTAGGTTGTTATCTACCTTTGGTTAGTTCCCAGTGCTCTGAAATGGTTGTTTTTACTGATTTTGTGTAGATTTCTACTTGTTTTCTATGGGGAATGATTCTCCTAATCTCATGGTGCTATAATTATAAGTAAGAATACACACCATTGTTAGTATTTCAGGATAGTTTCTTAGTATCTTTGTTTTGTACATCCATATTAAATAACATATTTCACATAAATTGAATCAACATTATGATTTAGTTTACATCCTCTATTTTCACTTAATTGTGTAGTATAACTTTCTTTGCCATTAATGCTTCTGTAAATATCTTAATATAGTTTTTTGTAAAATATTCAAAATTTTCCTAAGAGATTTTAATATAGCTGTATCATGCTTTAATATACCAATATAAACAAATAAATTGAATTATTTCTCCATTGTTAAAAATTTACTGATGTATTGTTTTCAGTGAATTTTCAGTCATTTTCTCTTCTACATACTATAAGGATGAACATAATTGTGCATTGACCTTTTTATCTTAAGTAGTTGCTGTAGGCTCAATTCTTCAAATGAATATCCTATGTCAAAGGATATGAATATTTTAAATGTTCTTAATATATAGTACTCTGTCATTTTGTAGCTAATAAGCAATTTTGAGTGTTTTCATATTTAACATTATATTTAATATGTATTCTGCATTTCATTAAATAGTGTTTTTTAAAAGGATTTATTTATTCATCTGAAAGAGTTATGCAGAGAGAGAGAGAGAGAGAGAGAGAGAGAGAGGGAGGTCTTGCATCTGATGGTTCACTTTCCAATTGGCCACAACAGCCGGAGCTGTGAGGATCCCAATCCAAAAGCCAGGAGCTTCTTCCTGGTCTCTCACGAGAATGCAGGGGCCCAAGGATTTAACCCCGTCATCTACTGCTTTCCCAGGCCATAGCAGAGAGCTGGATAGGAAGTGGAGCAGCCGGGACTTGAACCGATGCCCATATGGGATGCTGGCACTGCAGGTGGTGGCTTTACCCACTGCGTCACAGTGCCCCATCATTAAATAGTGTTACCTACTCCCCCCCACCTTTTTTTTTTTTAAGATTGATTTATTTATTTGAAAGGCAGAGTTAAGAGAGAGGGAGAAGCAGAGAGAGAAAGAGAAGATTGCCATCTGCTGGTTCACTCCCCAAATGGCCGCAATGGCCAGGGCTTGGCCAGTCCAAAGACAGGAGCCAGGAGCATCATTCAGGTCCCCACATGGGTGCAGGGACTCAAGCACTTGCGCCATCTTCCACTGCTTTCCCATGTGCATTAGCAGGGAGATGAATAGGAAGTAGAGCAGCCAGGACTTGAACCGTTGCCCATGTGGGATGCTGGTGCTACAGGTGGCAGCTTAACCCACTACGCCACAATGATGACCCCACCTAATTCCTTTATTGATGAATATTTATTTTCTTTCCTGGTGTTCTTCCCTTTAAAGAACATCTCTAGGGGACTGGCTTTGTGGTGTAGTAGATAAAGCCATCGCCTGGAATGCCAGCATCCCATATGGACATCAGTTCGAGTACCGGCTGTTCTGCTTCCAAGCCAGCTCCCTGCTAATGGCCTGGGAAAGCAGTGGAAGATGACCCAAGTGCTTGGGTCCCTGCACCCACATGGGAGACCCAAAAGAAGCTCCTGGCTCCTGGCTTCAGTCTGTCCCAGCCCTGGCCATTGTGGCCATTGGGGGCATGAGAATGAGAGGATAGAAGACTGCTCTCTCTCTCTCCCTCTTTCTCTCTCTCTGTAACTCTGACTTCCAAAAAAATAAAATAAATCTTTAAAGAAAAAGAGAAAATTTCTGAAATATCAGAACAGTCATATTTTCATGTTTTAAATATTTTATTCTAGAACACACTTGGAATATTTTCTTATAGAGTATGAGTACCTGTAATCGTCATTTCATACATTTCAAATTGCTTTCTATAAACATCAAATCAGTTTATAATATTGCTAGTAATCGAACACCCAAAAATCAGTTACATTTTTGTGCACAAATGATGAGCTCAGTGAGAAGAAATTATAAGACCAATCCCATTTATAATAGCTATTAAAAACACATACTTGGAATAAATTCAGCTAAGGTTATGAAAAAAATCTGCAATGAAATTATAAAACACTAATGACAGAAATTGAAGAAGACAGGAAAAATGGAAGTAATCTTACTTATTCATTGATTAGAAGAATTAATTTTATTCAGATGTTCATACTACCAAAAATAATTCACAGATCTAACACAATCCCTGGCAAAATATCAATGACCTTCATAGAACAGGAAAGAGTAATCCTGGAATTTATATGGAAGCACAAAAGATCCCAAAAAGCCAAAGTAATCTTGAGGAAAAAGAACAAATCTAAAGGCATCACAATACCTGATTCCAAGACATACTATAGGACTTTTATAATCAAAACAGCGTGGTACTGACATAGAAACAGATGCATATACCAGTGGAACATAATAGAGATCATAGAAAGAATCTACATATCTATAACTGTTCTTGACAAAGGTACCCGAAACATAAACTAGTGAAGACAGTCTCTTCTATAAATGGTGCTTGTAAAACTGAATATCCATTTGTAGAAGATTGAAAATAAGATCCTACCTGAATCAACTCAAAACAGATCAAAGATCTAGATGTAAGACATGAAACTATGAAACCACTGAAAGAAAAGATAGGGGAAATACTTTAAGACATCAGTATAGGCAATCATTGTTTAGATATGACCCCCAAATCATAGGCAACAAAGCAAAACTAGACAAATGGGATCATACGAAACTAAGAAACTTATCTGTAACAACAAAATAATTAACAGAATGAAAAGACAACCATCAGAATGGGAGAAGATATTCAAACTATTCATCTGACAGAGTATCCATAATATATAAGGAACTGAAAGAAACTCAACAACAACAAAAGCCAAACATTCAGTTAAGAAATGGGCAGAGAATATGATTAGTTCACAAAAGAAGAAACACAAATGACCAACTAAAATGTAAAGAAATGTTCAATATCACCAGTTATCAGGGAAATGCAGATCAAAAACCACAACATCATCTCATTCTAGTTGAAAGACTGTTCGCGAAAAAAAACAAAACTAACAAATGCTAATGAGGATGCAGAGAAAAGAATACCCCACTTATATAGTATTAGTAGAAGTAAAAATTAGTACAGTCACTATGGAGAACAGCAGAGAGGTTCTTCAGAAAACTAAAAATAGATCTACCATATGACCCTGTTGTCCTACTTCTGAGTATATATGCAAAAGAAATGAAATCAGTCTATTGAAGAGATACTTACATTCCCTTGTTCATTGTGGTACTATTGGCAATTGCCAATATATGGACTTAGTCTAGGTTTCCCTTCAGTGAATGAATAGGTGAAGTAAATGTGGTATATCTATACAGTGGGTTATTATTCACCTATAAAAGAGTGAAAGTCTGACATTGACAGCAAAGTGGTTGGAACTGGAGATCATTAAGTTAAGTGAAATAAGCCAAACCCAGAATGACAAATATATAATATGTTCTCTCCATACATGAACATTAAAAAAAGTTGACCTAAACTAAGAATAATGATTACTCATATTTGGGAAATATGGGATAGAGAGGAATAGCGAAAGGCTGGATAAGGGATACCACAACACAATCAGGTACAGGTAATAGATTCTCCAGTGTTCCACAGCATAGTGGGGTGACTATAGTTCACCTAATGTATCATATACTAAAGAAAGAACTGGAAGAAGAGAAGTGACAGACTTTAAATATAAAGAAAATATAAGGAAATGGGTATGCTAATTGCTTGATTTGATCAGTTTATGTTCTATACATGTGTTGAAGTATTCCATGATACTTCATAAGATATGCCTATATGATCATGTTAATAAAAAATTACAAAAGAAAAATTGAGAAGAACCCAGTACCCCTAGTGAAGTATAAGAGCTTTACACCACTAGTTTGTATTAAATATAATTTCCATTTTCTAATTTGCATATTTTCTAGTATGTTAATGACGGAATTTTAACAGAAATCTGAAGAGAGAGTTTGACTATGATTTTTCTGTGTGAGTTGTCTTATGCATTTTATCTTGTTCTTTTATCTTTTGTGAATTAGTCACTTTATAATCATTTTATAGGAGCTTTTCTTGAAACTAATCTATTAATGCTAGGATAAATTTGCCATTATTAATTTTACTGTCACTATGTTGCCATTTAGTTTAATTCTCTGTTGTTTGACATTTTTTGATATAAAATTGAATATTGTTATGCAGTCAAACTGTCAGTCTTTTTCCTTTGTGATTTCTTTGTTGCTTCTAAGCTTAAAACGTCAGCCCTTCCCCCAAGGGAATTCTTATTATTTAAATTGTCACTTTTTTAGTTAAAAAATAATTACCTGCATTTCATATGTTTTAACTTTTAAAGTTTTTATTGAGTTGTGTTCATTTTCTACATCAGAATGTCTAAGAAATAATAAACCAAATATATGCAGAAGATAATCTTAAATAAAATTGCACTTTTCAGAAATTAAAAAAAAAAGGTTACCATATTGGTACAGTGGTCAATTTAAAAAAAAAAGTACAGTAAAGGTTATTTATGTGGTTAAGAGTTGTGGTTACTATTACCAATTTACCGTGCAAATGTATTGTTAGTTCTTTTATTAAAAAAATGAGATTTATTTATTTAAAAGGGAAGGAGGGAGAGAAAAAGAGAGACAGAGAGAGAGATGTAGAGATCTTCTGTTCACTGGTTCATTCTCCAGATGACTGTAATGGCCAGAACTAGTGCAGGTCAATGCAGGAGCCAGGAGCCAGGAACTCCATCCTGGTCTCCCACAAAGATGGCAGGAGCCCAAGTAATTGGGCCATCTTCTGCTGCTTTCCCAGGTGCAGTTGCAGGGACCTGGATCTGAAATGAAGTAGCTGGAACTGGAATCAGCACTCTGATATGGGATCTGGCCTCACAGGAGGCAGCTTAGCTCACTACAGCACAACATTGGTCCCAAGTTGTCCTTTTATAATAAATATTATGAAGTGTATAAAGCAGAACTTTTGATTGTTCATTTTATTACTGTTGTAACTTTCATGGATAAAAATAGGGCTTACTTTATATCTCTCTTTTTTTTGGGGGGGGGGGGTGGCGGGTAACAGAGGGATCACAAAAGTACCAGCGAGAAAGACAGGAAGAGAGAGTTGTCTAGTTTAGAATTAAAGGCTGAAAAAGAATATGTACTTCATACATTTGTACACTACTTTGACTCTACAATAGAATTCTAAAAGAAATATAGCAGCATAGATTAATAATTAAGTTTCTGCCAATACTTTTTAATCATGACTAACAACAACTATAGTTTTGGACTTTCCTTAAGCAGGGATCATTAATTATGATGAATTGCAAAATGATTTTGTGATTATACTAATGTCAACTAAAACGCCAGTGTTTAATCATCTATATCATTTTCACCTATTAAGCTGGTTATTGATCCTAGGTCTCCTGAGGCAGAAGGCTAGCATATTCATCCATTATAAGTTTCACTTCTTAACAAAATGTATCTTTAACCTCATGGTAGAAATAAGTATTTGTGTCACATCAAGTTATAGGCAAATCTTTGTTTTTCTAGTTTTTAGATCAGATTTAAATGTACTAAATGTGTGATATAAATATATACTTAACTATAAAAATTCAGTAATATTAAATTACTCTTTTCCCTTTTTCTTTTGTTGTAACACCCATTTTTATTGGTCCATCACAAAACTACTTGGAAGGCAGGTAGGATTAAGGTTAAAAAGGAGGAAAAGTTGTCATTTTGCAATATATATTTTTCTAGCTCTTTCTAGGATCTGCATTTAATTTTTAATTTTTTGTTTTTACAAAAATAGATCATTTTACATAGTAGTTTTGTAGCCTACTCTACTACAAATGTAATATTTTTCTATGTTATTGAATATCTTCACAACATTTGAAAAATTCAATCTGAAGGGCTTTAAAAAATTCATGGAAAAATTTAACTGAAACACATGCTTAGTTTCCATGAACTTTTTGAAATCCCCTAGTACAATGCTATGTCTGCCATGGAGTTGGGCCACAAATTATTAAATTATTATCCTTTTGGTAATCCTTTTTTATTTTCAGAAACATTGTAATGAGTATACCTGTGGATGTTGGAACTAAAGCCCTCAGTGATTACAGTCAGGAACAGAATACAGTTCTGACATCAGTCAGCCTTTTGTCTTTTGTCCTTTCCCTCCCTTATCAAGTTGTTGTTCATCTTTGAAACATGCCTTCTATACAACTATTCCATCCTGAAAATCACTTAGTAAATCATCCAAATAAAATACATCATTTTCTGCAGTACATTTATAGTTACATAAAAATATAGATAAATATTTATTTGACCTTTAGTTAGTTTGTATCATGCATTTGTAATGTCATGAGTCAGACAGCTGGATAGTAATGTATTTTTTTTGTAATGTATGTTTTGAAGAGAAATCATCTTGTAAAAACTTACAGTAATTTTAGCTTTTGTTATTGAGTAGGAAAAGGCTTCAAAAAAGTAAATTTGATCTGTTAGAGGCACAGGAAAGTAACTATTCAAAGATAGAAATTGTAACTTGGGGTGAAGTACAGAAGGTTTTGTTAAGAGTATTAAAAACTTAAGTGAAGTTGATGAAGTAGAAACAAGCAGGTGCTCCAGCTGATTGGAGCCGCTGAGAATATATTCCCTTCCCAGCCGCTGTGGGAAGATACAAAGGTGGATAAACAAAATTAAGAACTAGAAAGAAAATTTGTCACAGAGAATAGGTTTCTTATAAATATGGTTGGAATGCTCAAAGGATATAAAAAATAGGAAGTATCATTTCAAACTGACTCCTAAAAGGATCAGGAAATGCATTTATGTCATTGTTTAAAACAGTGTCTCACAGACCATTATGAAATGTTAATATTAATGAATTAAAGGATGTGCTGTTACTTAAAGTTGCAGTAACCAAACAAGAAGATACCTTATAAAGATGCTGGAAAATAAAAAAATATATTTATACTTAAATAAAGTTCAGGGGCCTGTGTTGCAGCATAGTAGGTATCATTGCTGTCTGGACTCCAGGATCCCATATAGGTGTGTTAGTTCATATCTGGGCTGCTCTGCTTCTGATTCAGCACCCTACTGGGGGCCTGGGAAAGCCATGGAAGATGGCCCTACTGTTTGGGCCCCTGCCACCTACCTGGGAAACCTGGATGAAGTTGCTCCTGGCTTTGGCGTGGCCCCAGTGCTTGCAATTGCAGCCATCTGGGGCACGGACCAGTGGATGGAAGATCTCTCTTTCTCTGTGTCTCCCTCTCTCTCTCTCTAGTTCTGATTTTCAAAATAAAAGTGTAAATCTTAATAAATAAATAAAACAAAATTTAAGACTATCTGAAGTTTTCCTTATACATCACTATGTACTCTTTCATTTTAGAAAACATTTAGGAGAGATAGCCTATACCACTTTAATAAAGATTTTGAATACTCTCTGAGTTGTGAAACAATCTGTATTTTAGCCAGCCAATCAAGTAGAGGTAGAGAAAGATAGCAGAATTTTATTTAGCATTTCTACAACTAATAATGAGTTGGGGATTCCAAGTAGAAGGTTGTGAAGAAATAAAAACAGAGGAAAGAAAACACAGGACATAGTTGAGAAATAGTGAGAGGCAATGTGTTGCTAAAATGTTGGTTGAAAGTAAAATAGAAGAATAAAATTGGGATATTATTGATGGTATTAAAAATTGAATTGGTAATTTATGCTTAATCTTGAAGTAATAAAGTCATTGAGGTCTTTTTAAGTAGCAACGTAATTGAAACCTTTCATTTTGAAGATAATTTTAGCAGCAGCATCTAGAATGGACAGGATAAATGGAGAGTTTACAACTGCAGTAGTTTAGATCAGAGGTCAACAATAGTCTGAATCAGGGTCAACCTTTTTATTATAAAGGGCCAGGTAAATGTTTTATGGGTCATACAGTCTGTATCACAATATTCAGATTGTCAATATCACAAATATTCAGATTTGCCACTTGCAGCTACAGATTGTAAACAGGCTGTGTATTTGTATAGTATAATGAAGGTATTTCAAGAGGTTCACTGAAGGGACCAGTTTGTGTTGTAGCAGATAAAGCCACCTCCTGTAATGCCAGTATCCTGTATGGGCGCTGTTTTCTGTCCCAGTTGCTCCACGTCCAATCCAGCTGTCTGCTAATGCGCCTGGCAAAGCAGCAGAAGATGGCCCAAGGTATTGGGCCCTTGCACCTATGTGGGAGACCTGGATGAAACTCCTGGAACCTGGCTTCTACCCGGCCCAGCCCTGGCCATTTGGGGAGTGAACCAGTAGATGGATGATCTCTGTCTCTCTCTGTCTCTCCTCTCTATAACTCTGCCTTTCAAAAAATAATAATAATAAAATCTTTAACAAAGAAAAAATTAATAGAAAATGGAATTAAAAGAAAAGTTTATTTTGATTAAAAATTTTGAAATCCATGCATGTTTTTCTTATATTGCTTTCTTCCATGAACTCTTTGGAGACCCTGGGTATACATGGATTTCATAATAACTTTATCTTTTAATTCCATTTTCCATAAACCTCTTAAGTACTCTTTTAATAATGGATTGTGAAGATAGGTGCTTAAATAGTCCTATAGGATTTTGTAACCTTAAGTTCCATTTCATGTCTTTAATTTAACATTGCATCTGTGAAATGACACTTATAAGATGATATATTCTCTGGTTTTTAATTAAAAATAGCTGTTAAATGACTTTTTTGTAAATATTTAATTGTTTAGAGAAAGTGGTAAAACTCTTAAGATGAATTTGCTTGAGAATGGAATACTTTTTTTTTTTCTTTTTAGGGGTTCTTTATTTAAACTAACTTGGTGCTAAGTTCTAGAGGCAAGATAAATCTGCTTTTGAGCTATTTGTAATATTTCTAGCTTAGACCTTGATTCTAAGAGATAGAATTATAGTAACAGTTAAAATGAAATGTAGCTTGAAATATGATAAGCTTTTGATATGTGTCTCTGTCATAGTAAGATTGCTTTTTCTTTAAAGGAAACTGCACAGTACCTATATTACAAATATGTTTAATATTTTTAAAGGTGTACATCTGTAAAAGCTTGATTAAAATGAGATTTTTAGAAGGCACTCATAATTTTAAGGTCATAAGTGAAAGCATCCAAAGACTAAACGGTTATTTATTTTTAACTTTGTATAGTCTATTCTAGCAATTAAAAATGATTATATTTGTCTTTTATTACCCTATGAAAATTAATAAATCAATGAATTTCAAGCTATGAGGCAGTGTAATATTGTTAAAAACAGATTTTGTGATTTGGATTCAATTTCAAATTCTGCCACTTTGTCAGCTTTGTGAGTTATGCTAATTTATACTTCATTTAAAAGATAGTATTGAGAATGCCTGACTTGTTAAAGTTGTAATATGGAATGAAAAAAGCTTAGCATAGATTCTGGAACACCATTAGTGTAAAATAAATAATAGCTATTATATTTTTTCAAAAGAGATATTACTTTTTTCAGGTTGCTATGCTTTCAGGGACATATCTCATATTGGCTGAAAAATACATAACACATAGACATTAATAGACATATATTTGGAACTCATAGGATCACTTTAAAAATTGCCATTTTTCTGTCAAGTTGCTTGGTTTTAACTTACTCATTATATGCAGATTGTATTACTCCTTATTACTACTTATTATTTCTCATACCATTATCATTCCCCCAAACGTCTGTCTTTTGAGAATGCTAAGAACTTAGAAGAACTGAAACTACTCTCTTTTTTTTTTGAAAATACTATTAAAAACAAGAAATTTGGAGTTATTGTATCTGATTTCAAGAGTTAGTATAAAGCTGTAGTACTCAAGATAGTGTGATATTGGCATCCAGATTGGCAAACACATGAACCAGAATAGTCTAGAAAGATACTTAGAGTACATATGGCAGGTTTACTTTGACAAAGTTACAAAGGCAGTTGAGTGGAAAAATGATAATCTTTTCTGCAGATGGGTGCTGGAAAAACTGGATAACTATATTGCTAAATTTAAAAAAGGCTTCAGTGCATACTGTTTACAATATACAAAAATTAATTGAAAACATATCATGGAATGTTGCTGTGGCATGGCCTTCTCATTCCACCGTAATGGAATTACATGTAGAAGAAAAAAAAACCTCAAATCTTCAAGGATAAATCTTTGTGAATTGGGAACATGTTAAAATTTCTTAGATACAGCACCATAGAAAGCATCATTCATAAAAGAAGAAGTTGATGGGGTGGTCTTTGTCAAAAATCTAATCAGACTTTGCATATAAAATTGGAAATTATATATGAGAGAAAGTACTTTGTTACAACAGAGAAATTGACAGAAGCTTTGAACATTCATTTTACCACGGAAGATATATGGATAATATATAAGCACATAATAAAAGTGTTCAACAGCACCATTCAATAGAGAAACAACTGTACTGAGGTACCTCTACATACCTGTGAGAGATTTGAAAATAAAAAGACTGATATGCCAAGTGATAATCAAGATGCATTTTGGAAACAACTTGGTATTTTCTTTAAAAAGTTACAGATATAATTACTGCATGATCCAGCCATGGATTTTACCCAAGATATAAGAAAGCACATTTATACAAAGGTTTGTACCTGAATGATTATAGTATTTTTTGTAACAACAGCAGCAAAACTGGAAATAATTCAAATACTGTTGACAGGTGAATGCATAAAGATGTTACAATATATCCTTACAATGAAATACTATTCAGCGATGAAAAGGAATGAACTATTGATAGAACAACATGGTTGCATTTCAAAATATTTGTGCTGAGTTTAAAAGTGAAATACTAAGTATATTAAATTTATTGTACTTTTGTAATTAGACCACAATAAAGCTTTGAGAAAATTTTTTAAAGATTTATTTTTTATTTATTTGAAAGGCAGAGTTGGAGAGGAAGAAGGAGAGACAGTGATTTAGAGATCTTCCATCTACTGCTTAATTCCCCAGATGGTTGCAACAAGCTAGGGCTGGGCCAGGCAGAAGCCAGGAGCCCATAGCTGCTTCTGTGTCTCCCACGTGGGTGCAAGGGCCCAAGCACTTGGTGAATCTTACACTGCTTTCTCAGACACATTTACAGGGAGCTGAATCAGAAGTGGAGCAACTGAGTTTTGAACTGGTGCACATGTGGGATACCAGCATCACAGGCAATGGCTTAACCAACCACACCACAACGCCAGTTCCTGTTTGAGAAAATTTTAAGGAAAGATAAAAATAACACACATGCTTGGCACAAGGTAGATATTTAATAAATAGAAGTTTATTTTCTTTTTTTTTTAATATTTATTTATTTGAAAGTCAGAGTTACACAGAGAGAGAAAGAGAGAGTGAGTTCTTCTATCCGCTGGTTCACTCCCCAGTTGGCCGCAATGGCCAGAGCTGCACCACTCCGAAATCAAGAGAGCCAGGAGCCAGGAGCTCCTTCTGGGTCTCCCATGTGGGTGCAGGGGCCCAAGGACTTGGGCCGTCCTCCACTGCTTTCCCTGGCCATAGCAGAGAGCTGAATTGGAAGTGGAGCAGCTGGAACTTGAACCGGCACCCATTTGGGATGCTGGCACTGCGGGCAGCGGCTTTACCCTCTATGCCACAGCACCAGCTCCAGAAGTTTCTTCCTCTTTGATTATTCTATGATTCTTGGAATCAGAAATTATGTCTATGCATTTTTTATCCTCAACTTGTAGGACAGTCCTTTCTACATAAGAGGCTATGTGTAAACTTTTTGAACAAATGAAAGTAATATATTTTGAATGTTTGAATTTTATGTCAAGATTTTATAAGAGTTCAATAGTACTTTTCACACCTACAAGATCCAAAATATTGAAACTGTACATTTTATTCAAACGTAAGTTTTCAATTTCATAAGTAGATTAAGGGTTACTATATGTTCTTTTTATGTCAAGAGAGATTATGATAATATGAAATTGAGGGTAGTATCCAAAAACCATTCAAACTAATATTAATTTTGATATGGCAAAATATTGCTAGCCCAGTTTTGTTTCCAGCTCTGAATTCTCTCTTTGGCTCAGCCTCAATCTTTCTTTCAGACTTTCCACTTCCCTGTCCTTACCAACTCCCAAACTGTTGTTTGCAGGTGGAGTGACTTCAGCTTCATCAACTTTTAGAAATTCCATAATGGTTCAGGGAGCTGAATACAAATGGAAGTGAGAAGGATGAGCAAATAGTTTAGTGTAGATCAGTTTTATGTCAGGATGAGCTTCTCTTTGATTTTCTTTTTATAGAACCAAGACTCAAAGGATTTTTCTGGATTTGGAAATTAGCCTCAGCAGTATTTTGAGAATCTAAAACTTCAGTGTATTTATAGTGAACTCAGGGTGAGACTAAGAAAAGAGACTAGGCATTGAGAATGGGCCACTGCATAAGTCATCATGAGGCTGATATGCTTTTGTTTTTTGTTTGGTTTTGTTTTGAAGTTTGATCTTAAGAGCATTTGTTTTGCTTGAGAATATGAGTACTCTTCTCTAACCTGGATCTTAAAGTGGAAATAAGTTGGTATACATGGCTGCAGTGGAGAGGAAAAGAAGCAAGAGGAAGACTCCTAGGCCCTCTCCTTCTATCAAAGGATTTCTGTTACTTTAGCATTTTTAAGTCCTGCATAAGAATTTCTAGCAGCAGTACAGTTTTCCTTCTAAGAGTTAAAATTGTAGTACAGTGTTGTTCTAGTTTTTTTTTTTTGTTGACAGTTTTAACTTTAATACAGCCTTTAAAAATCTTTAAAGTTATTATTTTTCTTACTTTTCCATTATTGTCAATTTATGTTTATAAGAGAATCATATTTATATTCTCTGTAGATCTATTTTGATGATATTTGTTTATCTAATTTTATATCACTAATTTTGATATAAGGAATATTATTTTTAAATTGGTTATAATATTCTCTCTATAAGTTTCCTAAATACAGCACAATTATGACATTGTACCCTTAAATATGTCCTTGATTAAAGATTCTTTGAGAAATTCCATACATGTGTGTTTGGTGTTATTATTATTTTGAATAACATAGGTACCATGTACCAGTTCTGATGAGATTCATACTAATGCTGAAGTATATAATACAGAGTCAAATAGCTAAAGCATTAGATATCTTGGCACTGAAACCCCAAAAGTGATTTTTTCCTGAGCTAGATTATATGATCATACTTATCTAAAAATAAATGATAAAATGTTTTTAAACTCTTTCTTCTTTCTCCTTAATCTTTTCCTATAAAGTAACTACAGAGAGCAATCAGACTGATAACAACTTACATCAGACTGTGTTCTCTCATTCTCCTCTCTAAATCCCATCTCCAGGACTACTTTTTCTGAGCCAAGCAGCTTTCTGATAATAGAAAGGCAAGTGGGGCCCAGAGAGTTCCCGCCAAGCAGCCTGTTGAAATGTTTTCCCTCTTCTGAGACAAATTCTTGTCTAGAAATCATGTAGCGAGTCCTTGTGAAAGATTTGAGGTTATAGGGGCTGGCATTGTGGTGCAGTTGGTTAAGCCACCACCTGCAACACTGGCATCCCAAATGAATGCCAATTCAAGTCCCAGCTGCTGCACTTCTGATCCAGTTCCTGACTAATGGGCTTGGGAAAGCAGTAGAAGATATCGCAAGTGCTTAGGCCTCTGCCTCCCACATGGGAGACCGGGATGGAGTTCCAGGCTCCTGACTTCTCCTTGGCTCAGACCCAGCCATTGGGGCCATTTAGGCCATTTGAGGGATGAACCAACAGAGTAAAGAAATTTCTTTCTGTCTGTCTCTTCTCTCTCCCTCTCTAATACACACACACACACACACATATGTGTATGTGTGCACTCATGTGTGCATGTTATGTGTGTGTCTCACTGTGTAACTCTGCCCTTCAAATAAATAAATTAAAAATTTTTTAAATGACAGATTCAAGAAACAGGTGACTGAGAAAGATTGCAACTGAAGAATTCCATATTCATTCAATGTATTCACCAGTCACAGTAAAAAGACATCATTTTGCTTGTGCAAAAAGTGAGAGAGTATTTGTATCTACATACCCCATCCAAGAAAAATAGTTGAGTGGTAAATTTCATCAAAGTCAAAATATTTACCAAATACAGATTACTTTAAAAATCTAATAACATTTATCCCTATTGTCAGAGTTCATCTTTGTATTTCATAGATAAAATTTAGGAAGTTGTATCACCACAGGCAAATGTATTTAGAATGGAATCATTTTATTTACTATATCAACTGCATTGTTTTGGATTATTTTCTTTTAGAAAAGAATGAAAACCTTATTATACTTTTGAATCTTTGTAAATTAATTACTGTGACTTGATGAGTATGATAGTGATTGAGGTAGAAGGAACATGAAATTTGGAGTCAGTGTTTCTTAATTTTAGTCCAGCATTTACTAGTAGAGGCAAATACTAAAAATCCTATTCTCTGGCTTTCTTTATGAAGTTGTATGTTACAGATTGTGGGAATAATTGGTGAAAAATAATATATCATAGCAGCTATCTTTATCCTAAACATTAACTATCAGAAATCTCTAGGTTTAGTCATCACTATATTTTCAAAATAGTGGCTATAATGGGGGGAGGCAAGGGATGCTATGGAGGAAGATTTAGGATTTCATGGAATAGGAGACTTTACTATTATTGTTAATATTTTATTGGAAGTTGAGTATACGTTATTCTGTATACTCTTCCTATGTCTTAAGTTATTCTTAATTGTTAAACCCAATGCCATCTCACTAGTCCCAGTGATCAATTTCTGTTCACAACTGATCATAATGATAGGACTAAGAATCAAAGGGATCACATTAACAAGACTAGTGTCTACTAGTACTAACTGATAGAATCAAAAAGGGAGAGAATGATCCAACATGGGAAGTGAGATACACAGCAGACCCATAGAATGGCAGATGTCCTAAACAGCACTCTGGCCTCAGAATCAGCCCTTAAGGCATGCGGATCCGGCTGAAAAGCCCATGAGACTATTTCAGGCATGGAAAGCCAAAAGACACTCTGGGGGGAAAAAAAAACCTAAATGAAAGATTTCCACGAGTGAGATCCCAGTGGAAAGAATGGGTCATCAAAGAAGGAGGTACCTTTCTCTGAAGGGAGGAGACAACTTCCACTTTGACCATGGCCTTGTCTAAATATGATCAGAGTCGGTGAACTCAGGGGGCTTCCATAGCCTTGGCAACTCATGACAAGAGCCTAGGGTGATTACTGAGGCCATAAACAAGAGTGTCAATTTGTTAAGTCAACAACAGGAGTCACTGTGCACTTACTCCTCATGTAGGATCTTTGTCCTTAGTGTGCTATACATTGAGATTTAATGCTATGACTAGTACTCAAACAGTATTTTTCACTTTATGTTTCTGTGTGGGAGCAAACTGTTGAAATCTTTACTTAATGTATGCTAAACTGATCTTCTGTATATAAAGAGAATTGAAAATGAATCTTGATGTGAATGGAAGGGGAGAGGGAGTGGATAAGGGGAGGGTTGGGGGTTGGAGGGACGTTATGGGGGGGAAGCCATTGTAATCCATAAGCTGTACTTTGGAAATTTATATTCATTAAATAAAAGTTTTTAAAAAATAGATTTTAGTAAAAAGTAAGAATGGGAATAGGCGAGGGAGGAAGAAGAGGGGTGAGAATGCAGGTAGGAGGGTGGTACAGGGGGAAGAATCACTGTTTCTAAAGTTATGAGATGCATGAAGTTTATAGTCTTCAAATGAAAGGCTTCTGGTGAAAAAAAAATTTCTCTGTGAAATGAAAAAAAAAAAAACTTAACCAGTAAAGTGTCTAGGATTTTTCTATCAAAGAATACTCACTGCTTACAAGGACATTCTTAAATGTATGCTTTATAATTCTTAGCTTGCTTAGAGCCAGGTATATCATATCTTTCTTGCTATTCTAGTTATGTTATATTGCACAAAGTATCAAGTTTCTACTATGTGTGGTAAGTAGATGGCAGAGGTCTTGGGGTTGAACCTAGTGCAGAGAAATACTGTTTGTTCCACATAGTATTAATTTTCATGGTGACTTAATTCTTGTGAAAAATTAACAAATTTCATAAGCCTGGGCTTGCACTTCTGCATTATAGCAATCAGTTGATGCTGAGTGTCCACAGCTTCCTTGAGCTGGGGCACTTGCTCTACAGTTTCTGAGCTCCCTACTACTAATACTAATGCTAGTATTAATACTAGTGATGAATGTCAGTTGCCATTTATCATCATAAATGTTTATATTAACTGCTTGGCCCCATATACATTTTTGTTTATGACTGTTAAATTATAGTCAGTAGATGTCACACAGTCTTCTATTGATATTTTGCTGTGACATTTTAATTTGAAGTCACATATTTTCCATGCTTTATAACTTCATATGGAATGTTTAAATACATCCCCCCTACAAACGTACAACATACTCTTGTGTTTCACACCTCCCACAATAATCCAGTCAGTCCCTTTGTTTTCCTCGTTAAATGTTTCTCAAACGGAATTCCTCCTGCCCAGCTTTCTACTCCTGCCTCTGCTCAGGTACTCATCATCTCACCTGGAATTCTTTAATTGCCACCTTGCTGATCTCTTTGCCCCAGTCACATTCCTTTCGACTCATCCTCAAACATTTTGCTAGAATAATGTATCTAAAGGCAGACTTAGCACATCACTTCTATGTTTAAAATTCTAACTCTCTCCATCTTCTGTGGCAGGAGTCAGCATACTTTTTTAAAGGTCTAAATCATGGTTCTTTTAGGCTTTGCTGGTTATAAGGCTCCTGCTACAGATGCTCAACTTCTATTGTTGAATTGAGCACAGAGCGCCATAGACAATATGTAAATGAGTTGGCTGTGTTCCAGTGAAACCTATTTATAAAATCAGGCTGCTGTTTACAGGGCTATCATTGTTCTATGATATACAATACTGTCCCAAGTCAAACAGTAGGATTGTGACAGCTACAAGGAAAAAAAATTGGACATTTTTAAAGATTTATTTATTTTTAAATTTACCCTTTCATTTATATTTAAATTATATTTGAGAAATATAAACTTCATGCATTTCATGTATACAGATTTAGGAACATTCATTCCACCTTGCCTCCCACCCTTCCTTACTCCCACCATTCTTTCTCCTTCCTCTCACATTTCCATTCTTATTTTTTACAAAAAACTTATTTTTTTGAAAGACAGAGGTACGGAGAGAGAGAGGGAAAGATGGAGATCTTCCATCCACTGATTCATTCTCCAAATGGCCTCAATGGCCAGGGTTGGCCTGTACCAAAGCTAGGAGCCAGGAACTTCATATGGGTCTCCCACATGGGTATAGGGGGCCGAACACTTGGGCCATCTTCTATGCTTTCCCAGGCACATTAGAAGAGAACTGGATTGGAAGTGGAGCAGCTGGGACACTAACCAGTGCCCATATAGGATTCCAGCATCACAGTCTTTGGCTTTACCTGCTATGCAACAATGCTGGCCCCAAGATTTATTTTCTTTATTGGAAAGGCAGAGTATCACAGAAAGGAGAGACACAGAGAGAAAGAGATCTTCTATCTGTTGGTTCACTCGCCAAATGGCCACAATGGCTGGTATGGGGCCAAGCTGAAGCCAAGAACATGCGACTCCATCCAAATCTCCCACTGGCGGGGCAGGAGCCCAAGTACTTGGTCCATCTTCCCCAGCTTTACTAAGCACATTAACAGGGATCTGGATTGGGAGCAGAGTAGCTGGGACCTAACTGGTGCTCAGATAAGGGATGCTGGCATCACAGTTTGTGGCTTAACCTTTTGCACCATAATGCTGGCCCCAAATCATTTGCTTTATTTATTTATTTATTTATTTATTTATTTATTTTCACTTTTGCTTGAAAGGCAGAGAGGGAGGATGAGACAGAGGGAGACAGAGAGAGGAAGAGAAAAAGAGAGAGGTCAATCTTCTATCTGCTGGTTCCCTCCCCAGATGCCTTAAACAGCCAGAGTGGGTAATGCTGAAGCCAATAGCCTGGAACCCACTGTAGATCTCCCAGGTGGGTGGCAGAGACCATGGCGTTTAAGACAACACCTGCTGCCTCCAAGGATGTGCATTCGATTAGAGGCAGAGTCAGGACTCAAGCCAGGCACTCCAATATGAAAAGCAGATATCCTAAAAGATATTGTAACCACTAAACCAAATGCTTGTGCCACTGCTCAAATTCGTAAGCCTTCTTGAGCATATCTTTCTTTACCCAGTTATTTAATTCTTTTCATTCAGGTTGATTTTTTTCACAAATAACATGATATTCAAATGTATCACATGAAATGTTAATTCTAAAATGCTGTTTTTATATGTGAACATGGAGTTATTTAGGTTTTCCCTTTAAATTACCTATTTAGTTTATTATGGTTATCTTTATAAATTTGTGGTGAAGTAAAGTCCTGAATACTGACAACAGTTTTCAGCAGATCTTAGGTAACCTTGATGCAATCCATGTTATAGTTTACATACTACCAGGCTGTTATGCAGAAGTCCCGGTGTAAGATTATTAGTAGGAAAGTAGTTCAGTTTCAGCATTATCTACTCCTTTGAGTCAAGGATCACTGAGAACAATTTTAGGACCATTAGTAGGAATTAAAAGCATAGAAGTTATATTGTGCCCTGTCTTTGACACGGTTGTTCCTTTCAAATCATTAGAAAACCAAAATATTTGGTTTTATGGTTAAAAATGCCTGAGATGTTAGACTTCAAATTTCTACTATATTTATATTCTAATAGGTCACTTGCATGTTTTCATATGTGAAGAAATAATACAACTAGAGAATATTCACATAATCACATATGTGAATTTTGCCTCATGATATTTCAGTTATTTATGTTATTTCTGATTGGTACACCATTGGGTAGTAAAGGGGCCCTTTTCCAATAAAAAAAAAAGAATGTCATTATTGAATCCTATGAATAATAACAAAAAGTATAATTTGTGAAGGTGAGAGAAAATCGGTAGTACTCCTGTGACGAAATTTTGTTAATATGTAGATGGATGTTAATATTGATTATGATAAGCGTCTCTAAATTTTCTGATACTCACATATACAGTGCATTGATTTTAAAGCTCCATCAACTAAATCTGATCTGTAAATGTCTTTTATGATTGGTTTTTAGCCACCAGCTGAGCAAGCCAAAGCCAGACTACAACTGGTTCTTGAAGCTGCTGGTAAGTGTTTATGATTAATTTTCGCTAAATAAAAAAGTAACAAATCTAATTGGGGTAGCATGCTTATTGCCAAGTCAAACGGAAAATTCTTGTTTTCACATATTTTAAGTTTAGATTATATGTATGACCACACATGATCTATTTATTGCTGGAGTATAATGCTAAATATAATGCTATTAGTTCATTTTATATTTTCATACGATTCAGATCAATTTTAATTTTAATTTTGATGACAGCCTTTTGATCATTTATTAATAGACAGTGCTTTTGGTAGCACATTTAAGAATTCTTTGATAATGCCACATTATGATTTCTTCCTATATTTGCTTCCAAAAGTTTTTTAGTTTTACATTTAAGACTATGTTCCATTTTGATTCAACCTTTGAATAAATAATAATGTTTAGATTGAGATTCACATTGTTCTAAAGGAAATGACAGTGTTATTTAATAAATCCTTCAATTTCATTTGGACTGTATGTTCTAGATAACATCTATTCATATATTATTTTGATGTCTAAAGTAATTTCACACCTCTAAATAATAGTTGTTATATTTTTGGTACTTATTGATTAAGAAAATACATATTGATTTAAATATCTTTTCTATTAATTCTTTATTCCACACAAAGTATCTGCAGTCTAGAGATTTGGAGCACCAGTGTGAATGATAACTAGCTTTCTGAAACAGTAACGGAAGTAAATTACCACATAAAAAAGTTGATAAATGTTTTAATTTTGACTATGAATCTCTATTCTCCTCCTTATTACTTCACAAATCACTTGTATTTTATGTATTTATTTTTATTTTTAATTAAGCATGATTTATTAAAATTTGGCTTGCTATTGGGCTTTTCCTATTTTGACTCTCTTGTAGGATAAAGCCAACTAATGTAGTTCTTTATTATACTCTGCATTCATCCTTCAGTGGCATTTTGCTTTGAAAAAAATATTTCCAGTTCATAATTTGAGTATTAAAATCTTACTTTTAAAGGATAATGCTCATGTTATCTAGCTCAGAAAATATGTTTCCCTTTATATATATAATTATAAAGTTTTACATCAAGGTTTTATCTATTTTCTTTATCTTTTGATATGACTTTGAAGTTTGTTATAAAACAGATCTGACAGTGCAAGCTTGTCCACTCATTTTTTAATTTAGCATTCTATATTATATTAAGGATAAAGAGCTAGGTTCTGTGAATTTGAGAAACAATCAAAAAGTATGACATGACAGTTTTCAGTTTAAACTTGTGGCCTAGGTAAATAAAGGACCTTAGTTCAATGTATAGTACTTCTTTTCTTAATCATTTTCTTCACATTGAACCATTTTATTGTCTCTAGGTTTTCCTCTTTACCATTAACACTGTGTTGAACATCCTCTTATACATTATATTTTTATACTTTGTATTCTTCTCTTGGGATTGATTATTGTAGAAATAAGTGTTTGAGAGAAGAGGATATTAATTGTACATTTGTGCTGAATTGTTTTACAAAAGCACTGCACTACTTCATTGCCACTAAGTAGCTGTTTTCACCAAACTTTGCTTCTGATGCTCAATCCCATGCATATATTGCTTCATAATATGATGTAACATATTATACTCCATTGAAAAGCATCCAGTATTGTTTTTAATGAGAACTTGATGGTGAGGGGAAGCAGATGAATGGATAGCACAAGAGCACACAGGCAAAGCAGAACTTACTGTCAAGGTTCTACTTCTCTGTTTTGGTGATGAACTCAAGGTGTGGGTTGTATAATTAAATATAAACCAAAAAAAAAAAAAAAAGGTAATGGGAGGCAGAGGCTTAAGAAGAACTTGAATCCAGTTTAGTGAGATTTGCGCTTAGAGTCTAACCTGTTGCTAAAGTTGAGGTATTTGGGTAAGAAGCTCTGATAGCACCCACTGTTATGTTACATTCTACTTGAATTGCCAGGGAAGGCACACTCAACTTCATCACCTTGAATTGGATTTGAGGAAAGGCATCAGCTCTTATGTTAGATTTTTGGGATAGAATTTATTTTAGTCTTATAGTTAGCACAACTTGGTGGATAGTGTTCTGGACATCCTACCGATTTAACATAGTCTTTTACTCTAGCTCTGGATCACCCCAGAATTTTATTTTTAACCATTTTATTGCAATGTATTATATTTATAAACATTCATGATGTTACCAATTTGGATTAAAAGCTAGAACAATTAGCCATGATTATTAGTGATGTGATTTTGAAATATGTATGTGTGAAGAAAGTAACATTAAACAAAGTGTAACTATGAGGTGTCATGCATACTGTACCAAACATAACTTTGAAGTCTGAGATTTTAATGTATTTATGATCATATTATATATACAGCAAAATTTGTAGTTTGATTCAAAGCTTTGAAAGCTTTATCTTTGACCATGCAAACTTAATTATAATAATTTAGAATTTTACTTGTATTTATCCTTTTATTGTCCTTTCCATTGCCATCTCCTTAGACACCAAATGTTTTACCAAAATTTTATTTCATTACCTTTTAAATGGTTTCCTGCTTCAGTTCATCTCTGGAGAGATGTTAATAAATAGTAAAAAGATCTAAGCCTGCCCTCACCACTTACTTCTTCTGTGATGTTGAACAGTTTAATGTTTACTCACTCATTTCTCTTATTTTAGATTTATTTTATTTATTTGAAAGGCGGAATGACAGAGAGAAAGGGGGAGACAGAATGAGAAAGAAATCTCTTGGCTGCTAGTCTACTTCTCAAATGGCCACAATGACCAGGGCTGGATCAGCCTGAAGCCAAGAGCCCAGAACTCCATCTTGGTCTCCCATGTTGATGGCAGAGACTCATATACTCTGGCCATCCTATGTTTGTTTCCAGGTGCATCAGCAGGGAGCTAGATCCAAAGCAGAACAGCCAGGTTTTGAACTGGCACTCTGATATAGGATGCTGGTGTCACATATGGTGACCCAGCATGCTTTACAACAACACCAGCCCCCAGTTAGATGTGTATTGTTGCCGGCACCGCGGCTCAATAGGCTAATCCTCCACCTACAGCACCGGCACACTGGGTTCTAGTCCCGGTTGGGGCGCCGGATTCTGTCCCGGTTGCTCCTCTTCTTCCAGCTCTCTGCTGTGGCCCGGGAGTGCAGTGGAGGATGGCCCACGTCCTTGGGCCCTGCACCCCATGGGAGACCAGGAGAAGCACCTGGGGCCTGGCTTCGGATCAGCGCGGTGTGCCAGCCGTAGCAGCCATTGGGGGGTGAACCAACGGCAAAAGGAAGACCTTTCTCCCTGTCTCTCTTTCACTGTCCACTCTGCCTGTTTAAAAAAAAAAAAAAAAAGATGTGTATTGCTTAACTAGAACAGAGTTGTTTTTTAAAAATCAAATATGACAGGGGCCAGTGTTGTGGCACAGCAGGTGGCATCCCATATGAGTGCCAGCCAGTTCAAGACCTGGCCCTCCGCTTCCCATTCACCTCCCTGCTAAAGTGCCTGAGAAAGCAGCTGAAGATGGCCCAAGTGTTTGGGCCCCTGCCACCCACATGGGAGACCCAGACAGGGTACCTGGTTTCAAGCTTCAGCTTGGCTCACCCCCAACCATTGTGTCCATTTGGGGAGTGAACCAGTGTATGGAGGATTCTCTCTCTCTCTCTCTCTCCCTCTCTCTCTCTCTCCCTCTCTTCTTTCTCTCTCTAACTCTGCCTTTCAAATAACATAAATCTTTTTTTCCCCAAAAGATTTATTTAATTATTTATTTGAAAGAAAATTACAGAGAGGCGGGGGGGGGGGGAGGATGAAGTCTTTCATGTCCATATGGGATGCCACCACTGCAGGCGGCAGCTTTACCACTACATCAAAGCGCTGGCCCCACAAATCTTTTAAAAAATAAATTTTACAATTTAAACTATAGAGAACTATAATGAATTAGAAAATACATACATCTGTCCCTTTTTTTAAGACTTATTTATTTGAGAGTTATAGAGAGGGAGAGAGAGAATCTTTAGTACAAATGAATTGGGAAGCTTTTGTCTCTCTCCCTTTCTCATTTTACTTCTCTCCCCCTCTCCTCTTGCCTTTAAAAGAAATATGACATAATCTGAGTTTTAAACTTTGAACTACTACATTACAGAAACACAGATAATGGAAGATGATTATCACAAAGAAGGAGGAGGGATGGTAAGTTTAGTTAAGAACGTCTTCTGGGGCCGTTGCTGTGGCATAGTGGGTAAAGCCACTTCCTGAAATACCAGCATCCCATGTGGGCACCAGTTTATGTCCCAGCTGCTCCTCTTCCAGTCCAGCTCTCTGCTATGGCCTGGGAAAGCAGTGGAGGATGGCCCAAGCCCTTGGGCCCCTGCACCTGCGTGGGAGACCCAGAGGAAGCTCCTGGCTCCTGGCTTCAGATTGGTGCAGCTTCGCCCATTGCGGCCAACTGGAGAGTGAACCAGCCGATGGAAGACCTCTTTGTCTCTGCCTCTCCTTTTCTCTCTGTGTAGCTTCGACTTTCAAATAAATGAATAAATCTTTTTTTTTTTTTTAAAGAACTTCTTTTGTCTCCTTTACTTTTGCTCTCACTGTTGTTCAATTTGATAGGACCTTTTCAAACATTATTAGAGTTTTCTAAAAAAGTGCACTATTATCTTATGCCAAGTGTGTTCATGAGTCTGAGGAAGCATTTGGAAGAGAGATTTTTCTTCAGCATCAGAAGACATCCTTTCTCACAGTTTTCAAGGCACAATTTTCTCTATCTACCTTAATATCTTATTTATAGAATTATGGACATGCAACCTTGGTAATTATATTTCTAATGTTATAAGGTAAAGAGGAAGCTTCTTTTAGTGCATATGTGGTAAAACAACTAAAATATCTGTAATAATGTTTCATTTTCTGAAGAATGTCTGCAATCTTTGTGCTTTATAGTTTCCAACCACTTTCATAAATATTTTATTCTTTGATTCACATCATTGCATGGTGAGCTAATTAACTCCATTTTATGAATATCCTGAAATCTGAAATGACTTGTAAAAGGTTATATAGCTAATAAGTGGCAGAACCTAGACTCAAAGTCAATGATTTCCTCTCCATATGTTAAATCCCTGAGTTATGTTGGACAGAAAGTACAATGATAGAAAAAAATATCAAATGCATACTTTATTCTGTTAGTCTTAGTTCTCCAGTTACTTTACAATGTAATAATGTCTTTGCTCAAGTTACTCTTAGATTATAAAGTGAATTTTTTCTATTGATAATACAAAAGGATTAAAGTGACAATCAAGAAGACATCTTATTTTCAACTATTTAGCACATTCATAAAAGCTGGATTTACAACTTTGAAAAATCTAGGGTAATGCTTTATGATCACCAGTGTTTTAGGTTTAAACCTATCTGTGGACATGCATCTTAGTGACCCTTGTTAGAATAGAAGCTGGTTAAATATTATATAAAGAGAGATTAGTTATATGCACATGCACCCTACATCCAGGTGATAAGCTTTGCTTGTAACATAGTTTGTGCCTCACCTTTTGTCAATTCTTTTGAAGCAAGTTCAACTGAGATTTTGTTCTTTTATTTACCTACTAATACTAAGTTCTTAGAAGCCAAGCCTTGACCCTTTCATAGCTGCATGACCTTTGAAATTCCAACATCTCTCTAAAGTACAGTCTGGAATTGAATATTTGTAATTCCATAGTCACAAATGAGACTGCCTTGATAATGGCTGTTTTGGAGGACCTTTACCCTGATTTAAAAGTGACAGAGATTTGGCTCCATAGGTTTTTGGCTGCTGATCTGTGGCTCTGAGAAATTGGCTAGTTTATTGTGAAAGAAGTTTTCATGTTAGCCAGTCCTCAAAAACAGAGCAAGAGAATGAAAAGTTAATTTCTATTTCATGTAAATAATGTTTTAAAACTCATTTTTTCTTATTTATAAGCTTCTACTTGATTGTGTGTTGGAAGTCTAGATTTATATTCTATTTCACTAACTATGAACTTGGATAGAATACTTCTGTTTACTGTCCTTCAGTTTCATCATCTGTAAAATGGTAATAATAATGTACATAACTAATGAGGTTGTTCCAGAGTTTAAAAGTTAGCATTTGAGGCCAGCGCTGCGGCTCAGTAGGCTAATCTTCCGCCTGCGGTGCCAGCACCCTGGGTTCTAGTCCCAGTCGGGCTGCTGGATTCTATCCGGTTGCTCCTCTTCCAGTCCAGCTCTCTGCTGTGGCCCAGGAGTGCAGTGGAGGATGGCCCAAGTGCTTGGGCCCTGCACCCACGTGGGAGACCAGGAGGAAGCACCTGGCTCCTGGCTTCGGATCAGCACAGCGCGCCTGCCTCAACACGCTGGCCGTAGCAACCACTTCGGGGGTGAACCAATGGAAAAGGAAGACCTTTCTCTCTGTCTCTCTCTCTCTCTCTCTCACTGTCTAACTCTGCCTGTCAAAAAAATAAAAAAAAAATTAAAAAAAAGTTAGCATTTGTAATACAGTACCTGTATAGAAATATTCTTGGACTGGTGTTGTGGTTCAGTGGTTTGGGGCTGCTGCCTGCAGCACAGGCATCCCATATAAGTGCTGTTTGGAGTCCTGACTGCTTCACTTCGCAACCCAGCTCCCTGCTAATGCATCTGGAAAAACAACAGAAGATGGTGCAAGCCCGTTCGTCTGTGTACCCATGTAGGAAGCTCTGATAGGGTTCTAGGCACTTGGCTTCAGCCTAACCCATCCCTGGCCATTGTAGCCATTTGGAAAGTGAATGAGCAGATGGAAGAGCTCTCTGTATCTCACCTCTTTGTAACTCTGCCTTTCAAATAAATAAATAAATCATTTTTGTTTTTTTAAAAGATTTATTTATTTGAAAGTTACAGAGAGGTAGAGTGAGAGAGAAAGAGCTCTTCCATTTGCTGGCTCACTCCCCAGATGGCCAAAATGACCAGAGCTGAGCAGATCCGAAGCCAGGAGCTTCTTCCAGGTCTCCCACATGGGTGCAGGGGCCCAAGCACTTGGGCCCTCTCCAGTGCTTTCCCAGGCACATTAGCAGGGAGCTGGATTGGAAGTGGAGCAGCCAGGATTCGAACCCTCACCTGTATGGGATGCCAATGCTGCAGGCCAGGGCTTTAATCTGCTGTGCCACAGGGCCAGTCCCATAAATAAATCTTTAAAAAAAAAGAAACATTCAGTAAATGTTAACAGCATAAAAGGCAATATAACGTGGTATTTAGTTCTCAAGTTAGATGGCTGGGGTGTCATTACCTAGCTCTATTATTTACTAAGGAAACCTTAGGAAAGCTGTTTATCTGACTGCAGATGTTCATTTTAAAAATGAAAATAATAATAATGGCTTGTACCTTACAAAACTTATATTAAAACTAAATACTATAATAAAGTCTTTAGCATCCAGCATTTAAGTGAGCATTATAGAAGTGTTAGTTATAGTAGAAGTAGTTTTTTTTTTTTTTTAATGCCATCACCTGAGTGGCTTTATGAGGTAATTAAAGAAAAGAAGTGAAGGCAAGCGTTTGGCACAGTGGTTAAGAACCACTGGATTGTCCAAAATGCCCCACTTCAATTCCTGGCCCTGATTCCCATTCCAGCTTTCTGCAAATAAGCACCCTGGAAAGTAGCAGATAATGGCTTCAGATACTTGAAACAGCAGATGCCTTCAGATACTTTAGTCCCTGTCCACCCACGTGGGAGACACAGGCTGAGTTCCAGGTTCCTGGCTTTCACCTGACCCTGCTTCAGCTATTGAGGGCATTTGGGAGTCAACCAGAGGGTAGAAGATCTTTCTCTCTGCCTCTGTCTTTGCTCGTCAAATAAAATGAAAACAAATTTTAAAAACATAAAAAACAAAAGAAGTAGAGCCAGACATCCTCCTTGTACCACCATGCATATACAGTTAGAAGATGCTCTCAAGAATAAAGAATAGAATATTTTTTAAAAAAACCCTAATAAATAAAAGCTTAAATAATTCAGTTTACTTGGGCACTGCACAAACATTTTTCATCAAGTATGGTTTATATAAACTTCAGAAATTTTACATAAATTTGAGTAGATTTAATGCAAAATCATATTGGTAATGTTAATTGAACTTCCAGTGTTCAACAATGAAAATGATTTTTGGCTTTGTGTTAACCCAAAAGAGAAAAATGAATACTTCCTAAAGAGAAGAATTAAATATATTCTCTTAAAAATATATTACTTCTTTTAGCATCTATTACACCCTTATATTTGAGTGGCTATTATTTAACCCTAATAATATTTAGTAAGAAAAAAGCTATCAGTGAGAGTCTTAACAGTATCACAACAATTTCCCTGTTTGAGCAGATGTTAAGCAGACAGTAGTTGAATGTTAATGTTGAGAGGGTGGTATGTTTAAGCCTAGCTGAAGTATGTTGCATGTGGGCTTTCTAGACTCGAGTACAATGCTGGATCTCTGGGGAGAATTTTAAAGCTAAAGCTCTTTCTTTTGGGTCCTCTATATGGACTCTCTCAAGTCAGTATAAAGCAGATCATCCCTAGGCTAAAGCCCTTCAGCTTTTGTTATTGGGCTCTGTAGACCTGTAATTAGGCCTCCTGGCAGGCCTTGCAGTCCAGTTAATGGTCATATGGAGTTTCTGTGAGGCAGACTGGCTTTGTATAAATCCTGGGTAGGAATATGTTTATGGGTCACTTCCTACCAGGACCATGCTTTGTCCTTATGCCCTGCGGGCTGACAGGGAGCAGGTTCCCTTGACCATGGACTGTTCAGTGTGCAACTCAAAATCTACTCCTCTAATCCCCAGTGTAAACAGAGGATTTAGAAGGGCTTCTGTCACTTACAGTTGCCAATTCACTTGGGTGTCTGTGAATTTATTTTCCCCGACTTCATTATTGAAAGACTGACAAGTGTATAAGATTTGGATGCTTGTTTATCATCAAATATGCAGCTCCTTTTCAGTGGTTTTAGAATCATTGTAAATAATTTAATATAGAAGTATATAATGAGTTTTTTAGAATTAATTATTCTTTAATATTTTCCAGTTTAAGTCATTAAGAACATTTGTACTAATTTAAGCCAACCTTTTCTTATAGGACAAATTATAGATCTATTTTTTGATAAGCGTATAATAACATTAAATAAAAAATTTTTACCAAAAATGATTAATGTGGATTTCAGACAATTAACCCAAAACTTTTCTAGACTATACATCTTATAGTAAGTAAAAACTCTTTAGTGTATAAAGGTTTTGAAAGGAATAGAAAACATTTTATAAATCAGTAAAAATGTGATTCATAAAGCATTTAAAATAAGAATGGCATTTATTGAGCATCTACTATGTGTAGGTACTTTATATCCATGTGATATATTTTAAGTATTTCTAATAGTTGATCCATGTTTCTCAGCCAAGCAAAATATTTGGATTTTAAGAAAACCATGATTGAGATTTCATTTTTCCATTTTATTTAGTCCTTTCTTATTGTGATTTTCTTTTTGTTGACTGGATTATATCATGGTTCAGTTCTAAGGTGTGTAGTCCTAAGTGTGTACTGCCCAGAATGAACTGTCACCTGTCTTCCTTTGAGCCAGTTTTTCTTTTAGGAGGAAGTCAAATGATGAATACTTTCCCAAGACTCATCAAGTAAATCAATGCTCAGTATTTTGCATTTTGTGATGTAAAAATGGTTCATGACAGATGTGGCTGAAAAGACCACATACGTAGACTGTATGATTTTAGTCTGGTGGAACTAATAGGATCACTCATTACATTTTAGACCCTGGGGTTTCTTTTTTCTTTTATAATAATAATTTTAAAAAACTGTTTAAATAGAGTGGCTCTTTTTGTGAGTGAGTACAGCATCTTCCCCTAAATTTAGAAAGAGTTGGCAGCACCAATAATCCTTTCTTTCTTCCAAAAATATCCTTTTATTAATGTTTATTATATGCTGTTTCTTTTTCAGTTGTTCTGTTATCCCACATACATTAAGATATTGGCTATTAAGGATCTCTTTGAATTTTATTTAGCAAAACTAGAAAATATATTAGAGAATTCAAGACCTATGAATTAAATTGAATTATATATTAATAAATGAATTTTACAAATGTCCAAATAATTTGTGGCAAAAAATAAATTATGCAATAGAAGATTTGATGTTTACTTATAAGGGAAACACTACAAAACTTGTCTTTCTTTTTGTTAAAATGTACTAACAGTGGTTGTTATTTCTGGACAGTGGAATTCAGGGTTACTTAAAAATTGGTTTGGCTTTATTTTATGATTGTTCTGTTATGAAGGGAGCTTGAAGGACTTTAAAAAATTTTAATTTAAATATAACATCCCCCAATATTTAGTATAAAATTCGATGAATCTTGGGAAATGTGTATGGTCACATAAAGATGGTCAAAATTCTTGATAAAGAACATTTACATTCCTCCAGAAAGTTCCTTTGTACTCCTTTGAAGTCATCTCTTTCTTCCTACCCCCAAACAGTAGCAACCACTAAACTCCTTAATGACTCGAAAATTTTGCCATGTTTAGAATGTTTTATAAATGGAATGACACAGCAAGTTGTAATCTTTTGTGTCATTTGGTATTGTACTTTTCAGATTTTTCCACATTGTTGTGAGCATCAGTTTTTTGTGCTGCTGAGTAGTATTTCATTGTTTTACAATAACAGATTGCTTATTCACTCAACAATTGATGGACAGGTAGATTGTTTCCAATTCATGATTTTTATGAGTAAAATTTACATGAACATTGGAGTACAAATCTGTTGGAATATATATTTTAATTTTCTTGGATACATATGCAGCAATGAGATATGCTAAGGAACAGAAGTAGGATTGGGATTGCTTGTGTAATGTGGTTAGTGTAACTTTCACTTTACAAGAAGCTGCCAAACTATTTTCCAAAGTTGTGGTTCCATTTTGTCTTTGCACAAGCAATATATGAAGCTTTTGTTAGACCTACATTATTGATATAATTTGTTGATGTTGTTTTTTTTTCTGGTTAATTTTAGCCATTCCACTGAGTGTGTTATATTTTTTTAAAAGTTTACTTATTTATTTTTAAATATTTATTATTTATTTGAAAGGCAGAGTTACAGGGTGGGATCTTTCCTCTGTTGGTTCACTCCTCAAATGGCCACAATGGCTGGGGCTGGGCCAGTCTGAAGCTGGAAGCTAGAAACTCAGTCTGGGTCTCCCAAGTAGGTAGCCAGGGACCAAGCACTTGGACCAGTTTCTACTGCTTTCCTAGGGGCATAAGCAGGGAGCTGGATAGGAAGGAGAGTAGTTGGGACTCAAACTGCCATCTATATGAGATGCTGGCATCAGAGGGGACCCCTCATTTGATTTTAATGTACCTTTCTGTGATGATTAAAGATGTAGAGCATGTTTTCTTGCAATCATTTATAATCTGTATACTTCTATTATCTGCTCATACATTTTGCCAATTTTTGAAATTATTTATATTATTGGGTTGTAGTTACTCATGTATTCTGAATATAATTAAGATATGTAATTTATAAATATTTTCTTGCAGTCCATTCTTACCTGTTTTCCTAATACCTTTTTTAAAATTAAAGATTTGTATATAATAGACTGATCCCTTTTAGTGACTGTTATTTGTTTTTTGACAAATGAAAACAATCAAATAGCAGTACTTGAGATTGTGAATTAAGATGTAGAACAATTCTATCATTTCCTAAAATTCCACATATGACCTTTTTTGGTCAACTTTGCCTACCATTCCTAAGTCCTGGGAACCACTCATCTATTTTTTGTCTCTGCAGTTTGACTTTTTCAATATATCATTTAAATGGAATCATATATGTAGCCTTTTGAGTATGGCATTTATGAATTCATAAAATGCACTTGATATTTACCCATGTTGTTGCATGTAGCTAATTTTTTTTTTAATTCCTGAGTAATATTCCATTGGGTGAATTAATTAATTGAGGGATGTTCTTCTTTCCAATTTGGGGTGATTATGAATTAAACCAGTATAACATTTTCAATTAAGATTTTGTGTGAACACGAACTTTTGTTACACTTGGGTAAGCACCTAAGACTGGGATTGCTGGGCCGGCGCCACAGCTCATTAGGCTAATCCTCCACCTGAGGCGCCTGCACACCGGGTTCTAGTCCCAGTCGGGGCGCCGGATTCTGTCCCGGTTGCCCCTCTTCCAGGCCAGCTCTCTGCTGTGGCCCCGGGAGTGCAGTGGAGGATGGCCCAAGTGCTTGGGCCCTGCACCCCATGGGAGACCAGGAGCAGCACCTGGCTCCTGCCTTCGGATCAGCGCGGTGTGCCGGCCGCGGCGGCCATTGGAGGGTGAACCAACGGCAAAGGAAGACCTTTCTCTCTGTCTCTCTCTCTCTCACTGTCCACTCTGCCTGTCACCAAAAAAAAAAAAAAAAAAAAAAAAAAAAAAAAAAAAACTACTCCTATACTCATTTTCATGCCTTGTTCCCTAGTAGCTGGAGTCTTATTCGTTGTGCACCCAAGGTTAGGCTAGGGGTATGAGTAGGGAAGGCATTCCTTTGGCTGTCTAAGCTGACACTAAGCTGGATTGCACTTGAGTTTGGCAGCTACAGCACTTTGCAGCATTTTGTGGGTGTGTGCTTGGCTTGTATAAAGCTCCAGGTTGATGCAGGCCAAAACATCAGTCTGTCCTTGCCTGGGTGCATATCTCTATGCTGGGGAGAGTCTAGAGGCTTCCTCTAAGAATACTGGCCTGTAGAATGGGGCCTTCGAACTATTTAGTGCTGAGTCGCACTGAACAGAACTGACAATAACTTCCATGGCAAAGCCTTGAGGTCAGTTTCCCACTCTGTTTCCCTACAGTTGAAATCTTATTCCTTGATGTCTGCCTAAGGTTGGGGAAAGGGTGATGGAGGGTAGTCCCTTGGCCTTCTGGCAAAGAGAATCCAGAGGTTCAGTCTGTGAAGCCTGATCTAGGGACTCAGGACGTTGTCCAGCACTGAGTTTCACTGTAGTGGGCCGGGTATTTGGTTTCAAGTAGAAAGTCTGGTTTTCATTTCTTCTTCCCCTAAGCAGGAAACATAAAGTCTCTCCAACCTGTTGCTTGCAGCTGTGAGCAGGAGTAATGTGGGGAACTATTTCCTTCTTGTTAGATTCAGTATATCTTTTACTATTATAATTAAACCAGGCCCTGTGATCCCTTATCTGGCTTTCTCAACTCTTTTTAAAGGTGGCTTGCTATATTGAATAGCTGTTCAAACTGGTGTCTCTGTGGGGAGACCGTCATTGACGTATCTGCTGTTCTTAGATTGCTCAGCTTCTACTTGATTTCTTTTAAACTAACCTTTTATTTCCCTTATAATTGAAATCTTTAATGAAAATTACAAGTTTATAATGCATTGTAGAATGATATCACCCACAAATAAGTGAACTTACATGTTGAGAGTTTAATTGGCTAGCTCTAAAGAGATAAATTTTGAAACATCATTCCCCAGAGGTGCAGGTACATGGCTACATGGATTATGCCTTTCTTAGAGTATATTTGAAATTTAACAACAACAACAACAAAAAGCTTTGTGGAAAAGTATTTCATAATGGAGAAGCATTAATTTTTTTAAGATTTATTCATATATTTGAAAGTTAGAGAGATCTTCCATCTGGAGGTTCACTTCCCAGTAGGCAGCAATGACTGGAGCTGTGTCAGACCAAAGCAGGGAGCCAGCAGCTTCTTCCAGGTCACTCACATGGATAACAGGGCCCCAAGCACTTGAGCCACCTTCCGCAGCTTTTCCCAGGCCATTAGCAGGGAGCTGGATTGGAAGTGAGCAACCAGTATTTTAACCGACACCCATGTGGGATGCTGGCATTGCAGGCAGTGGCTTTTTCTGCTATGCCACAACACCAGCCCCCATTAATTGTTTTTAAATAAAAAAGTTATATATCTTTATTTTATTTTTAAAGATATATTTCATATGCCAGTTTCTTTATAAAGTAGCCTTTTCATTGTAGACTTCCATTTAATAGAAATTGAATTTTATATAAGTGAAAATACTTTTCTACTTTCCCTAATCCAGAAACCTGGGACTTAACAGGTCAATATTAGGAGATAAAATGAAAGAATCTGATAAGGAATCAGGAACAGAGAAAACATCAAATAACTTTCTTTAGCAAACCCATCAGTAGGTCATAATTAATATGTTCCAAGTCCAAAGTCAAAAATAGAAATAGTTACCATGGATAGAGGTACCAAAGCCAGAGTCTACATGTCATGGCACATGGTTGTAGGCATCAGCATGCTGGAACAATATGTATAAGTATTAAGCTAATTGACTATAGACTATGGATTGTACCTCAGATCTCAAGAGTCAGGGGAGGAAATGTGGGAGCCAAAAATGAATAGCAGAAAATAACATGGTCTGCTCAAAAGCATAATAAAATCATCTAATGAAGGTACTACTAATAAAGATTTGGAGGGGCAGGGGCTGGTGCTGTGGTGTATTGGCTAAAGCCACCACCTGCAGTGCCAGCATCCCATATGGATGTGGGATCAGGTCCCGGCGGCTCCATTTCCAATCCAGCTCTCTGCTGTGGCCTGGGAAAGCAGTGGAAAATGGCCCAAGTCCTTTTGCCCCTGCATCTGCATGGGAGACCTGAAGGAAGCTCCTGGCTCCTGGCTTGGTTCGGCTCAGCTCCAGCCGTTGCGGTCATCTGGGGAGTGAAGCATTGAATGGAAGACCTCTCTCTCTCTGCCTCTCCTTTCTCTCTGTAACTCTGACATTCAAATAAATGGAAATCTTTAAGGAAAAAAAAGGATTTGGGCAAATTTAAGATGAACCATCAACAGTCCTAACCTACCAACAACTCTATGTATTTACTACCTGTAGGCTTGAAAGAGGAAAGGGATGGGAGCAGTTATTTAATATTGTGAGAAATATATAAGAGATCGTGCCCCAATGGAAACGGCCTTCAATAGAGAAAGATAAACACCATCTAGCCTCAAGCCAGCCAGAAACAAATCTTAATCTCTTTCCTCTTCCCTTTAACTGATCTCCCTTCAAAGTCTACTGGCCAACCCCAGATAGTAAGCCAAGGTCAAGGAAATCTTTTTTTGTGTGTGTGTAGTTGGTGAAACTCGTCAGCCATAACAGGAGGGAAGGGAGCAGTCATTAGGAGGGGCAAGTGAAGTTTATCCAGTCACAGCACCTGATGGCTTCCATGTCATTGAGCAGTTCTGGAGAGCCCAATGAGCTTCTATTTTGCTCATTTGGTGACAACAAGAAAATGAAAGAGAAGGCAAAGGGAGAATAGATGTCTTCTAGTAGTTACTGTGAAGTTCACTTCTTCCTTAGTTTACTGTTCTCAGGTACCTTCAAAATAATACAAAACACTCCAGATTTTACTTTTAATGAAGTGAGTCAAAATTTTACCTGACAGAGTGTTCTTCCTTAGAATTTATTTGAGCAAAAAGGTATCATTCTGGGCCTTATTCTAGGCAGTGGGAACCAAAAGATTCCTAAGACACTATTCTTTACCCTTGGACCCATCTATTATAGGTGAGAGCTTTTCAAACACAGAATGGCATTGTACTAAAAACCATTCACCCACTTTTGAATCATTTTACTCCTTACCTACTATGTGTCAAGCAAAGTCCGAAGTGCTGCACAGACACAAGAGTGACCACACTTGCCTGAGGAATCAGAGAGAACTCATAAAATGAGTGTACTTTTGGTATCATTGAAGAAGATCCTATTTTTTTCCCTTACCTGGTTTCATTATACATCATATGCATTAACAACTCAACTGTAAAAAGGATTGGTAGTAACCTGAGTAATAAAGTCCTTTTGATATAGTTATTGAAAGAGTATTTATCATTTCCTTATTAAATATGGAGAAATAAGGATGCCATTTTTTTTCCAAATGGTTTCATTTGCTCATGTTTTCTTTGTTGACCCAAATGAATGAAATTAGAATAAACAATCTCTAAGTCATTTGTAATCATGAGCTGATTAATGGAGTTTGGTTTCATAGCCATTACTCATTCACGAACACCTGATATCTTTCCCATAAACAAATTGTGTTTGTCCAAATTAAGAAATTAAATGAAGCATTTGATGAGTTTATGATTGACCCTTCTAACTCAGAGCCCATTAGTCAATGTCGTTATCATAGAAAACTGTTTGACTAATGTGCTGTCTAAAGAAGCATGTGGATTTATTATGACTTCTGATTAATGCTTGCTGCAAGCCAAACTACTAGATTATAATAATTTTTTGATTCTCATTTTAGCAGGCATTGAAGAATCTTGTCTCTGATGAAATGCATTTATGTCCTATTAGATTTAGAGCTGATTACAGGCTATTGAGTGCCTAGATTTTTGTACATTTGAGAGAATCTGTATAGTATATGCTGTAGAAAAGGCATTTATGTAGAAAGCAGTTTTGTATCTTTTAAATTTTTGAACATCATCTTTCACTTTCAGGACAAGAGCTGATTATTTAGATGTTTAAAAGCTGTATTAACTTATTAGGAATTTTAAGTAGGAAAATGACAGTGTTTGCATTTCTAATACTTAAAGCTAAAACAATGTTACCTCATTAATTTTAAACATTTTAAAATTATATGTAATCTTTATTTATTTAGTACATTTCGTTTTGCAAATAAAGCAAATCCTTCCTTGCTTCATTTATTCTCATTATAAAGTTAGAACAAGATTTGCACCTTAAAAAAGCTTTGTAATAGACAATTGTAGCTGAACATGGGCTTTGTAGTGAGGTATCTGCTCAAGGCTATGGTATATGACCTGTAGTGAAGAAACTAAGGACCTCAAATATGGCCAAGCTGTGGTTTGTGTATGTTGGAGACTAGTGAGGTAACATTTTAAAAGTTAGAAATGTGGGCTTTCATCAGAATCCATAGGATTAGCAGAATTTACAAGTCTGAAATATCAACTTTGTGTTCTTTGTTGTTTAGTAAATTGACTTACATCGCTCTTGAAGTGGGGAATAAGCAGCATGCTCACAAGAATGAAAAATGAACTTTTTGAAAAATTTGATTTCCTTTGTATTGTGAAAATTGTGGTTATCTACCAGTTTTCTCTCATGCTTAGCCTGATTTTTTAAATAATTTGTTTATTTGAAAAAGAGAGGCCGGCGCCGCGGCTCACTAGGCTAATCCTCCTCCTTGCGGCACCGGCACACCAGGTTCTAGTCCCAGTCAGGGCGCCGGATTCTGTCCCGGTTGCCCCTCTTCCAGGCCAGCTCTCTGCTGTGGCCAGGGAGTGCAGTGGAGGATGGCCCAAGTACTTGGGCCCTGCACCCCATGGGAGACCAGGAGAAGTACCTGGCTCCTGCCATCGGATCAGCCCGGTGCGCCGGCCGCGGCGGCCATTGGAGGGTGAACCAACGGCAAAGGAAGACCTTTCTCTCTGTCTCTCTCTCTCTCACTGTCCACTCTGCCTGTCAAAAAAAAAAAAAAAAAAAAAAGAGAGAGAGAGAGAAAGCGGCAAAGACAGACAGTTGATCTTCGATCCACTGATTCACTTCCTGTGTGTCCACAAAGCCAGGCTGGGCCAGACTGAAGCCAGGAGCCAGGAACTCAGTCCAGTCCAGATCTCCCACATGCGTGCAGTGGCCCCAACCACTTGAGGCATCGTCTGTTTCCTCCCAGGGTACATGTTAGCAGGAAGCTGGAACTGGGACTAAAGCTGGGTCTTGAACCAAGGCACTCTGATATGGGATTGGGTGTCCCAAGCAGTATCTTAACTGCTATACCCCTTCAGCCTGATTTTGTTAAGAAAAGGAAACTTAGCACCAGATACTATTTTATGCATATCACCTCAATTATTTCATTTATCTTAGAGCAGAATATAAACATGATAAATTAGAACAAGGACAAAAGAGCCCCCACCCCAATATCTTAAGTTTACCAAAATTAGAAATATTTCCCTCTCAAGCTAGTCTTTACTTTTCAGTTGCTATATTCTTTATATACTAAAGTTTCAGGATACTGTGACAAAGTCCAGGTAGAAATTGTTTTTATGTGTTTTTTTTTTTTTTAGCTCCTTTTTACTTCCTATTGAACACAGTGCCAAGACAGTACTTCCAGCCTTCTGCCAAAAAAGGGATTCTTTGCTGACCATTCGTTTGAAGACCTCTGAGTTGATAAATCATGTGAACAAAGGGCAGACATAGAGGGATTGGCTTGTAACCCATGGCCAATAATTGAATGTGTGTACCTTGTTTATACTGATTTAGAATTTTCCACATTTGTTGAAGGTTCTATAGAAAAGAAACACAAACTTTTACCTCAGTTTGGACAGTAAGATGCTGGATTTTATTCTTTAATAGAAGCATATAGAAGAAGTCATTGTAATTTCTAAACAAGGAAATTCTGAGCGAGAGACTGCAGGCATTTCTGCTTGTATTAAAGTTAGAAAGTCTTGGGGCCGACATTGTGGCACAGTGAGTTAAGCCACCACTTGTGACACCACCTCCCATATGAGAGTGCAGTTTGAGTCCCAGCTGCTCTGTTTCCCAACCTGCTTCTTGCTAATACACCTAAGAAGGCAGCAGCGGATGGCCTGAGAACCTGGGCCCCTGCCAGCCACATAGGAGACCCAGATGGAGTTGCCAGTGTCTCAGGTTGCAACTTATCCTGCTCTGCCACAATGCCTGGCCCCACCATGAACTTTTTGATGTCCCTTCATATTTACAGCCTGATGGAAAGGATTGCCAAAGAGGTACTTAGGTAAAGTAGTCTACAACAATGAAGAATATAATGGAGGAAAAGGAGGAGAATGAACTAACTTTTTTTTTAGTGTCTCCAATGTATTTATAATTAATGTAGCCCAAAGCTAGTAACTGAGTAATAGCACAAAATGGCCTTCACAACGTGTTTGTACTTATCTTGTATAATATTGAAACACTGCTTTTAACACTGGTGTTTTATTTTTGAAGTGATATTATCTGTAGTTGGTCTTCATTTCACGTGAAAAAGATCAAGCCTGGTGAAAGACATTTTTTGATTTTTCTAGTTTCTCATGAGGAGTACATTCAGATTAAAATAATTTATCTTGAAGACAGATGTGTCTGTCCCTAGGAAAGTGCATTTGACTCTGAAGGTGCGAAAGGAAAGGGAAACCATGGAAATACAGTACCAGAAAAAAGACAAGACTCAGATCCACAGAAAGGCTGGAACCAGGCCTCCCTTTGTGCTTGTCTCTCTTCATCCTCCTTGCAGTGAACTGAGTTGTGCCTTCCACCTACCCCAAATGTACACACTCAAGACCCAGCCTCCAACGTGGTAGTATTTGGAGATGGAACTTTGTGGGGATAATTAGATTTGGATAAGGCCGTAGCTGTAGGGCCCTATGTTGGGATTATTGACCTTGGAAGAAAAAACCTGAGAGCTTGCTCTTCCCACCCACCCAACTAGCCACCGTATGAATACACGTTAAGAATGCAGTGTTCTGCCATTTAGGAAGAGAGCCCTCACCAGAAACTGACTATACTGGCCTCTTGATCTTAGACTTGTAGACACCAGAATGTGAAAAAATATGTATTCTTTCATTTAGCACACTTTATGGCTTTTTTTTTTTTTTAATGACAGCCTGAGCTGACCAAGATAACCCCTAACCCATCTCTTACCACTTTTCTTTAGGGGCCCCAATTCCCCTTCCAATGTGACATTTTCGGAGACTTCAGGAAGTAAATGGGCCCTAAGTTGGCTCTGAAGGAATTTCATATTCTTTAACCTCACTAGTGATACAATAGCCATTAACTGGGAGATGAGACGTAAAGTAATACCTTCAAAGGTGGTGTTTGGCATAGTGGGGAAGACAGTGCTTGGGATGTCCACATCCCATATCAGAGTTTCTGGGTTTGAGTCCTGACTCCACTCCTGATTTTAAGTTCCTGCTAATGTGTACCCTGTGAAATGGCAGATGATGGCTGAAGTGACTGGATCTCTGCCACCCACATAAAAGACCTGGACCGAATCGTAGCAGTTGAGAACGTTCGGGGAATGAATCCATGGATGGCAAATCTCTGTCTTTCTGTGTCTGTAACTCTCTTTCCCTGTCTCTCAGTGTCTTTCAAGTAAATAAAATAAATTAAAAATTTTTAAATAATCCCCTTCAATGATTTGACCATGGAACTGAGAAAGAGTACAATAAATTATGAACCAAATTAATTTATTGGATTTTTATTTTTATTATTATTGAATTTTTATTTTTGGAACATTTTTAAATTGATAGATCATAGTTTATGTCTCACATTTTTTTTTTCAAGTATATGTGCATTGTTGGTCAAAGTATAGCTCACTCTAGTTAAATAGGGACAAATTTCAGGAGACTCATTGCTTTGTAGGTGGTCACATATAGTAATGATAGTTGTATTCTTGAAAAATGTAAATGTATATTATGATCCTTTATCAGAAAAATGATAACTGGGTAAAGTAATATATTTGTTACTAACTTATTTTCAGATTTCAGTGAGAATAAGTAATAAGTAATGCAAGCTTGTATTAAGGAATAGAGGCTTCATATATTTCATAATTACAACTTTAGGAACGTGGTGATTCTTCCCACTGTACCCACCATCCCACCCACTCTCCCACCCCTCTTCCTCCTTTCTCTTCTATTCCCAATCTTATTTTTTTTTAACTTTTATTTAATGAATATAAATTTCCAAAGTACACCTTATGGATTATAATGTCTTCCCCCCCATAACTTCCCTCACACCCACATCCCTCCCCTTTCCCTCTCCCTCTCCCCTTCCATTCACATCAAGATTCATTTTCAATTCTCTTTATATACAGAAGATCAGCTTAGCATATAGTAAGTAGAGATTTCAACAGTTTGCACCCACATAGAAACACAAAGTGAAAAATACTGTTTGAGTACTAGTTATAGCATTAAATCACAATGTACAGCACATTAAAGACAGAGATCCTACATGAGGAGTAAGTGCACAGTGACTCCTGTTGTTGACTTAACAAATTGACACTCTTGTTTATGGCCTCAGTAATCACCCTAGGCTCTTGTCATGAGTTGCCAAGGCTATGGAAGCCCCCTGAGTTCACCAACTCTGATCATATTTAGACAAGGCCATGGTCAAAGTGGAAGTTGTCTCCTCCCTTCAGAGAAAGGTACCTCCTTCTTTGATGACCCATTCTTTCCACTGGGATCTCACTCGCGGAGATCTTTCATTTAGGATTTTTTTGTTTTGTTTTTGTTTGTTTGTTTGTTTGTTTGTTTTCCCCAGAGTGTCTTGGCTTTCCATGCCTGAAATACTCTCATAGGCTTTTCAGCCAGATCCGCATGCCTTAAGGGCTGATTCTGAGGCCAGAGTACTGTTGAGGACATTTGCCATTCTATGGGTCTGCTGTGTATCTCACTTCCCATATTGGATCATTCTCTCCCTTTTTGATTCTATCAGCTAGTATTTGCAGACACTAGTCTTGTTTATGTGATCCCTTTGGTTCTTAGTCCTATCATTATGATTAGTTGTGAACAGAAATTGATCACTGGGACTAGTGAGATGGCATTGGTACATGCCACCTTGATGGGATTGAATTGGAATCCCCTGGTATGTTTCTAACTCTACCGTTTGGGGTAAGTCAGCTTGAGCATGTCCCGAATTGCACATCTCTTCCTTCTCTTATTCCCACTCTTATATTTAACAGCGATCACTTTTCAGTTAAGTTTCAACACCTAAGAATAACTATGTATTGATTACAGTATTCAACCAAAAGTATTAAGTAGAACAAATAAAAAAAAATACTAAGAGGGATAACGTATTAAATTGTTCATCAACAGTCAGGGCAAGGGCTGATCAAGTCACTGTTTCTCATAGTGTTCATTTCACTTTAACAGGTTTCCTTTTTGGTGCTCAGTTAGTTGTCACTGATCAGGGAGAACATATGGTATTTGTCCCTTTGCAACTGGCTTATTTCACTCAGCATAATGCTTTCCAAATTCCTAACAGGGATCACTTTTCAGTTAAAATTTAAACACCTAAGAATAACCGTGTGTCAATTACAGAGTTCAACCAATAGTACTAGAACAAAAAAAATACTAAAATGGACAAAGCACCACATTGTACATCAACCGTCAGGACAAGAGCTGATCAAGTCACTGTCTCTCATAGTGTCCATTTCACTCCAACAAGTTTCCCCTTTGGTGCTCAGTCAGTTGTCGCCGATGAGGGAGAACATATGATATTTGTCCCTTTGGGACTGGCTTAATTCACTCAGCATGATGTTTTCCAAATTCTTCCATCTTGTTGCAAATGACCGGGTTTCATTGTTTTTGACTGCTGTATAGTATTCTATAGAGTACATGTCCCATAATTTCTTTATCCAGTCTACTGTTGATGGGCATTTGGGTTAGTTCCAGGTCTTAGCTATTGTGAATTGAGCTGCAATAAACATTAATGTGCAGAAAGCTTGTTTGTTTGCCAATTTAATTTCCTTTGGGTAAATTCCAAGGAGTGGGATGGCTGGGTTGAATAGTAGGGTTATATTCAGGTTTCTGAGGAATCTCCAGACTGACTTCCAAAGTGGCTTGACCAGTTTGCATTCCCACCAACAGTGGGTTAGTATCCCTTTTTCCCCACATCCTCTCCAGCATCTATTGTTGGTAGATTTCTGAATGTGAGCCCTTCTAACTGGGGTGAGGTGAAACCTGATTGTGGTTTTGATTTGCATTTCCCTGACGGCTAGTGATCTTGAACATTTTTTTATGTGCCTGTTGGCCATTTGGATTTCCTCTTTTGAAAAATGTCTATTGAGGTCTTGGCCCATCTCTTAAGTGGGTTGTTTGTTTTGTTTTTGTGGAGTTTCTTGATTTCTTTGTAGATTCTGGTTATCAACCCTTTATCAGTTGCATAGTTAGCAAATATATTTTCCCATTCTGTGGGTTGCCTCTTCACTTTCCTGACTGTTTTTTTGTTTTTGTTTTTGTTTTTTTGCAGTACAGAAACTTCTCAATCTGATGCAATCCCAAATGTTAATTTTGGTTTTGACTGCCTGTGCTTTTCCAAGAAGTCTTTGCCAGTACCTATATCTTGCAGGGTTTCTCCAATGTTCTCTAATAATTTGATGGTGCCGGATCGTAGATTTAAGTCTTTAATCCATGTTGAGTGAATTTTTGTGTAAGGTGAAAGGTAGGGGTCTTGCTTCATGCTTCTGCACGTGGAAATCCAATTTTCCCAGCACCATTTATTGAATAGACTGTCCTTGCTCCAGGAATTGGTTTTGGATCCTTGATCAAATATAAGTTGACTGTAGATGTATGGATTGATTTCTGGTGTTTCAATTCTGTTCCATTGGTCTATCCATCTGTTTCTGTACCAGTACCATGCTGTTTTGATAACAACTGCCCTGTAGTATGTCCTGAAATCTGGTATTGTGATGCCTCCGGCTTTGTTTTTTTTTTTTTTTTTTTTTGTTGTTGTTGTTGTTTTTGTTTTGTTTTGTTTTGTTTTTTAGAGTTAGTAAATTTCTTTTTATTATATTTTTAAATTTTTAAAATTTTATTTAAGTTATATAAGTTTCATGCATTTCACATATATAGGTTTAGGAACATAGTGGCACTTTCCCCCACACCCACCCTCCGCCCACACTCCAACCCTTCCTCAATCCTCCTCTCACATTCCCACTCTTAATTTTTTTTTTTTTTTGACAGGCAGAGTTAGACAGTGAGAGAGAGAGAGAGAGACAGAGATAAAGGTCTTCCTTTTTCCGTTGGTTCACCCCCCAAGTGGCCGCTATGGTTAGTGCGTTGCAGCCGGTGCGCTGTGCCGATCCAAAGCTAAGAGCCAAGTGCTTCCTCCTGGTCTCCCATGCGGGTGTAGGGCCCAAGGACCTGGACCATCCTCCACTGCCTTCCCAGGCCACAGCAGAGAGCTGGCCTGGAAGAGGAGCAACCGGCACAGAATCCGGTGCCCCGACGGGGACTAGAACCCAGTGTGCCGGCGCCGCAGGTGGAGGATTAGCCTAGTGAGCTGAGGCACCGGCCTTCCCACTCTTAATTTTTAGAAAGATCATATTTTCAGTTTACTTAATGATCATATAGTTAACCCTACACTTAGTAAAAGAGTTCAACAAATAGTATAAAAACAAACAAACAAAAACACTGTTCCTCAGTGGGAGACACAAGGGCTGTAAACAATCATCGAATCTCAAAATGTCTAATTCACTCTAATGCACTACATTTCAGATACTCTATTAGTTATCTCAGGTCAGGGATAATGTATGATTTCTATCTTTTTAAGACTGGCTTATTTCACTCTGCATAATGGAAGAAATCCACTTTATTTTTTTTATTTATTTATTTTTTTGACATGCAGAGTGGACAGTGAGAGAGAGAGATTGAGAGAAAGGTCTTCCTTCCATTGATTCACCCCACAATGGCCACTGCAGTTGACGCACTGCGCTGATCTGAAGGCAGGAGCCAGGTGCTTCCTCCTGGTCTCCCATGGGGTGCAGGGCCCAAGCACTTGGGGCATCCTCCACTGCCTTCCTGGGCCACAGCAGAGAGCTGGCCTTCCGGCTTTGTTTTTGTTGTACAAGATTGCTTTAGCTATTCGAGGTCTCCTGTGTCTCCATATGAATTTCAGCATCATTTTTTCAAGATCTGAGAAGAAGGTCTTCGGTATCTTGATTGGTATTGCATTGAATGTATAAATTGCTTTTGGGAGAATGGACATTTTGATGATATTGATTCTTCCAATCCATGAGCATGGAAGATTTTTCCATTTTTTGGTATCCTCTTCTATTTCTTTCTTTAAGGTTTTGTAATTCTCATCGTAGGGATCTTTAATGTCCATGGTTAAGTTTATTCCAAGGTATTTGATTGTTTTTGTAGCTATTGTGAATGGGATTGATCTTAGAAGTTCTTTCTCAGCTGTGGCATTGCCTGTGTATACAAAGGCTGTTGATTTTTGTGCATTGATTTTATATCCTGCTACTTTGCCAAACTCTTCTAGAAGAGTTCCAAAAGTCTCTTAGTAGAGTTCTTTGGGTCCCCTAAGTAAAGAATCATATCATCTGCAAAGAGGGATAGTTTGACTTCTTCCTTCCCAATTTGTATCCCTTTAATTTCCTTTTAATTTCTTTTTCTTGCCAAAGATATTTTCTAATATATGCTTTGAACTTCCTGTGATCTTTTGCTGTGAGGTTTCGTTTGTTTACCTTCTTTCATATTGATGACCGTGTTTCTGTGTTTCTGTGTGTAACACATCTTTAAGCATCTTTTGCAGGGCTAGACGAGTGGCAACAAATTCTTTCAATTTCTGTTTGCTATGAAAAGTCTTTATTTCACCTTCATTCACAAATGAGAGCTTTGCAGGATATAATATTCTGGGCTGGCAGTTGTTCTCTCTTAGTACCTGGGCTATATCTCGCCATTCCCTCCTAGCTTGTAGGGTTTCTGATGAGAAGTCAGCTGTGAGTCTGATTGCAGATCCTCTGAGAGTAATCTGATGTTTCTCTCTTGCACATTTTAGGATCTTTTCTTTATGTTTCACTGTGGTAAGTTTAATTACAACGTGTCGTGGTGAGGATCTCTTTTGGTCATGTTTATTAGGGGTTCTATGAGCTTCCTGTACTAGAATGTCTCTGTCCTTCTCCAAACCTGGGAAATTTTCTACTAGTATCTCATTAGAAAGGCCTTCTAATCCTTTCTCTCTCTCCATGCCTTCAGGAACTCCTAGAACCCAAATGTTGGGTTTTTTAATAGTATCCTGAAGATTCCTGACAATATTTTTTAGATTTCTAATTTCCTCTTCTTTTCTTTGGTTTGACTGTATCCTTTCCTGTTCTCTGTCTTCTAAGTCCTATATTCTCTCTTCTGCTTCACCCATTCTGTTTGTAAGGCTCTCTAATGTATTTGTCATTTGATCTATTGAATTCTTCATTTCATTATGATTTCTCGTCACTATCACAGTTTCATGTTCTACTAGTTGTTTCATTTCATTTCGATTCCTCCTTAACATTTCTTTTTCACGAGAGAGATTTTCTATTTTGTCCATTAAGGATTTCTGTAGTTCGAGAATTTGTTTTTGAGAACTTCTTTTCGCCCACATCCTCACCAGTATTTGTTGTTTTTTTTTTTTTTTGATTTCTGTATGAAAGCCATTCTAGCTGGGGTGAAGTGAAACCTCATTGTGGTTTGGATTTGCACCTCCCTGATGGCTAGTGATCCTGAGCCTTTTTTCATGTGTCTGTTGGCCATTTGGATTTTCTCTTTTGAAAAATGTCTCTTTAATTCTTTTGCCCATTTCTTCACTGGGTTTTTTTTTTTTTTTTTTTTTAGTTTCTTGATCTCTTTATATTCTGGTTATTAATTTGTTATCAGTTACATGGTTTGCACATAATTTCTCCCATTCTGTCAGTTGACTCTTCACTTGGCTGAGTGTTTCTTTTGCATTACAGTAGCTTCTCAATTTGATATAATCCCATTTGTTAATTTTGTCTTTGATTGCCTATGTTTCTGGTGTCATTTCTAAGAACTCTTTGCCTATCCCAATGTCTTGCCGGGTTTTTTCAATATTCTTTAATAATTTGGTGGTATCAAGACATAGATTTAGGTCTTTAATCCATTTTAATAGATTTTTTGTAAGGTGTAAGGTAGGAGTCTTGTTTCAAACTGCTGCATGTGGAGATACAGTTTTCCCAGCAACGTTTGCTATAAGGATTGATTTTAGCTTCTTTGTCAAAGATAAGTTTGCTATAGATAGATGGATTAATTTCTGAAGTTTCTATTCTGTTGCATTGATCTACAAATCTGTCTTTGAACCAGCACTAGGTTGTTTTGATTATCACTGCCCTGTCTTGAAATCTGGTTTTGTGATGCTTCCAGCTTTGTTTTTGTTGTACAATATTGCTTTAGCTATCAGGTGTCCCCTGTGTTTCTATATAAATTTCAACATCCTTTTTTCTATATCTGAGAAGAATGTCCTTGGTATTTTGATTAGGATCACATTGAATCTGTAAATTGCTTTCAGTAGTATGGACATTTTGATAATATTGATTCTTCCAATCCATGAACATGGAAGATTTTTCAATTTTTTTGTGTGTCTTCTTCTATTTCTTTCTTTAATGTTTTGTAATTCTCATCATGGAGATATTTGACATTCTTAATCAGATTTATTCCAAGGTATTTGATTTTTTTGATAGCTATTGTGAATGGGATTGATCTTAAAAGTTCTTTCTCAGCCATGGCATTCTTTGTGTATACAAAGACTGTTAATTTTTTTGTGTTGATTTTATATCCTGCCACCTTACCATACTCCTTTATAGTTCCAGTAGTCTCTTAGTGGAGTCTTCTGGATCCCCTATGTAAAGAATCATGTCATCTGCAAAGAGGGATAGTTTGACTTCCTCCTTCCCAATTTATATCCCTTTGTTTATTTTTCTTGCCTAATAGCTCTGGCTAAAACTTCCAGGACTATATTGAATAGCAGTGATGAGAGTGGGCATCTTTGTCTGGTACTGAATCTCAGTGGGAATGCTTCCTGCTTGCCCCCATTCAATTGGACACTGGCTGTGGGTTTGTTGTAAATTGCCTTGATTGTGTTGAGCGATGTTCCTTTTATACCCAATTTGCTTAGAGTTTTCATCATGAAAGAGTGTTTTATTTTATCAAATGCTTCCCTGTATCTATTGAAATAATCATATGTTTTTGTTCTTCAGTTTGTTAATGTGATGTATCACATCAAATGTTGAACCATCCCTGCATACCGGGGATAAATCCCACTTGGTTCAGTTGAGTGATCTTTCTGATGCATTGTTGGATTCAATTGGCTAGTATTTTGTTGAGGATTTTTGTTTCTGTGTTCATCAGGGAAATTAGTCTGTACTTCTCTTTCTCTGTTGCATCTTTTTCAGGTTAAGAAATAAGGTGATGCTGGCTTCATAGGAGTTTGGAAGGACTCTCCCTTTCAGTTGTTTTGAATAGCTTGAGAAGAATTGAAGTTAGTTCTTCTTTAAATGTCTGGTAGAATTCAGCAATGAAACCATCTGGTCCTGGGCTTTTCTTTGTTGGGAACGTCTTTATTACTGATTGAGTTTCTATCTTGGTTATTAGACTGTTCAGGTTTTCAGTGTCTTCATTGCTCAATTTTAGGCAGGTTTTATGTGTTCAGGAATCTATCCATTTCTTCTAGGTTTTCTGGGTTATTGGTATACAGATCCTTGTAGTAATTTCTGATGATTCTTTGTATTTCTATGGTGTCTGTTGCTACGTTTCCGTTTTCATCTTTAATTTTATTGATTTGAGTCTTCTCCCTTGTTTTTTTTTTTTTTTTTTTTTTTTGTTAGTTAGGCCAATCGTGTGTCAGTTTTGTTTATTTATTTATTTTTTTCAAAAAAAACAGCTCTTCATTTCATTGATCTTTTGTATTGCCTTTTTGGTTTCAGTTTTGTTAATTTCTTCTCAAATTGTAAAAATTTCTTTTCTCTTACAGTTTTGGGTTTGGTTTGCTGTTGTTTTTCTAGGACCTTGAGATGCATTGATAGCTCATTTATTTGGTGCCTGTCAAATTTCTTGATATAGGTACCAATTGCTATAAATTTTCCTCTTAATACTGCTTTTTTATATCCCATAAGTTTTGATATGATGTATCATTATCTTCATTTGTTTCCAGATTTTCTTCAATGACCTACTCTTTATTAAGGAGCATGTTGTTCAGTCTCCGTGTGTTTGCATATGTTCTAGAGATTCCTGAGTTGCTGATTTCCAGCTTCATTCCATTGTGGTCCCATAAGATACATAATACATGTTTTTGATTTTTAATTTACTGAGATTTGCTTTGTTGCCTAGCATGTGGTCTGTCCTAGAGAAAGTTCCATGACTGGTGAGAAGACTGTGTATTCTGCAACTGTAGGATGGAAAATTCTGTAGATATCTGTTAAGTCCATTTGGTCTATAGTGTCAATTAACTCTGTTTTTTCCTTGCTTATTTTTTGTCTGGTTGATCTGTCCATTGCTATAAGTGGGGTATTGAAGTCCCCCATTACTATTGTATCGGTGTCTGAATCTCCCTTTAGATCCATTAACCTTTCTTTTAAATAGTCATGTACATATATGTTTATAATAGTCACATCTTCCTGCTGAATTGATCCCTTAATTATTACATAGAGCCCTTCTTTGTCTCTTTCAACAGTTTTTGTGTTAAAGTCTATTTTGTCTGATATTAGGATGACTACCCCATCTCTTTTTTGGTTTCCTGTTAGCATGGAATCCTTTCACTTTCATCTTTCTTTTTTTATTATTATTATTTGACAGGTAGAGTTATAGACAAGTGAGAGAGAGAGACAGAGAGAAAGGTCTTCCTTCCATTGGTTCACTCCCCAAATGGATGCTATGGCTGGCGCTGCACTGATCTGAAGCCAGGAGCCAGATGCTTCTTAATGGTCTCCCATGTGGGTCCAGTGGCCCAAGCACTTGGGACATCCTCTGCTGCCTTCCCAAGCCACAGCAGAGAGCTGGACTGAAGAGGAGCAACTGGGACTAGAACCTGGCACCCATATGGGATGCCAGCGCCACAGACGGAAGATTAACCAAGTGAGCCATGGTGCCGGCCCCTCACTTTCATCTTTCATCCTGTTAGCATGGAATCCTTTCACTTTCAGTCTGTGTGTATCTTTGTTGGTGAGATGTGTTTCTTGTATTCAAACAGTCTATGTCTTTTAACTGGAAGAGTTGAGGCCATTTACATTCAAGTTGACTATTGACAACTTGGGCCTGCCATTTTTTTCCTTAAATGTTCCTATTGTTTACTTTGGATTTCTGTTTTCCATTTCCTGGGAGATTTATTGCCTTTACATTCTTTCATAGTGATGACCATGTTTCTGTGTTTCTGTATGTAGCATATCTTTAAGCATCTTATATAAGGCTGGACACATGGTAACAAATTCTTTTAATTTCTGTTTGTTATGGAGGGTCTTTATTTAACCTTCATTCAGAAATGAGAGCTTAGCAGGGTACAGTAATCTGGGTTGACGGTTTTTTTTCCTCTTAAGACTTGTACTGTATCTCACCATTCTCTTCTAGCCTGTAGGGTTTCTTATGAGAAGTCAGCTGTGTGTCTAACTGTGAATCCTCTGAAAGTTATGTAGCATTTCTCTTGGGCACATTTTAGAATCTTTTCTTTGTACTGAAACTTTCAACAGTAAAACATAATCTGTCATCGTGAAGATCTTTTTTGGTCATGTTTGTTAGGAGTTCTGTGTGTCTTATGTACTTGACATCCCTTTTGTTCTCCAAACTAAGGAGGCTTTCTGCAATTACTTCACTGAATAGGCATTCTAATCCTTTCTTTCCACACCTTCAGGAACTCCTAATACCCTTTTGTTGGGTTGTTTGATGGTATCACATGAATCTCCAACAGTGTTTGTGATTTTTGTAATTTCTTCTTGTTGTTTTCAGTCTCACTGAGAAATTTCCAATAATTTTTCTTCTAGCTTGGATATCCTTTCTTCTGCCTCACCAACTTTGTTGTTAGAGCTTTCCTCTATGCCTACTTCTCTACATAGATATCTGAAAGTTAAATGTAAATAGTTGTCAATGTTAGCCATGACAAAGTACCAAATTACTAACATTATATTATTACTAGTAATAAACACTTTGACAGTACTTCTGTATTTACTTTCTAGAACTTGTCTTTATTATCTACCAACCCTGGAGTTATATCTTCCGTAAGTTGGTGTTTGTTTTTCCATGTACTTTAAAGCAATTAATCCTTTTACTCCTTTGCCACTTACCTTTTTTCTTTAATTCATGGAATTTATTGTTTTTTTTTTTTTAAAGATTTATTTATTTATTTGAAAGGCAGAGTTACACAGAGGCAGAAAGAGAGGGAGAGAGAGAGAGAGAGATTGATTTTTCCATCTGCTGGCTCATTCCCCAGATGGCCACAATAGCTGGAGCTGCACCTATTCGCTCAGAAGCCAGGAGCCAGGAGCTTCTTCCAGATCTCCCACATGGATGCAGGGGCTCAAGGACTTTGGCCATCTTTTATTGTTTTCCCAGGCCATAGCAGAGAGCTGGATCAGAAGTAGAGCAGTGGAGACTCGAACTGGTACCATATGGGATGCAGCACTGCAGGAAGGGGCTTTACCTGCTGTGCCACAGTGCCAGCCCCTTTGCCACCTGTCTTTACCAAAAAGATACCAAAGTTGGACACTGCAGTGAGTCATAATTGATATTCAAAAACTTAGTGTAGTAGAATATTTCTTATCACCTTCTGGCCTTAGGTCTTTTCTCATCTCAGAGCTTGTGGCAAGAAAGTGTTCTTCATATGAGGGGTTGAAAATATTCATCCCAAAATACCTACAGATCGCCAAAGGAAGAAATATCCCAGGCTGCCCATATTCAGAACTGTTTGCTGTTAGTAGAGAATTAAATGTCTACACATTAAGCAGTGGAAGTAAGACCACTTTCTCTTAATGTCCTTGGATTCCTTTTGTTCTTTGTTTGTTGGAAATAAGTAAATATTCCCTTTCAGGAGCTAAGTCTGAAATCTCAGGATTTTACTGTGACAGACAAAAACTTAAATTTGGTTTTATTGGGGATCGAAGTTGTTAGAATAGAAACATGCCCAGAGCCTAATCCAAAGCCAGGCAAAAGTAAGAAAACTAATAGATTGGTACTTTGATTCAGTACAAGGTATTTTGTGGGTCAAATCAGAGTCAAATAAAGCTTTGACATTTAAAAAATACCTGGTTTGAGAAGGTGTTTTTCAGAAGGTCACAGAAGGTCACAAATCCATTGAATTATAAATATAATTTAATGCAGGGATCATTTATAATGTAAAGCATACCTAGGGAGAAGTAAGTCTTACCGAGCCAGAATTCTGAAAGAGGTACAGCTGTCCTACTTTTGCCCTTCTAGGGTCACTTGAGTCTAGTAATAACTTGATCCCTATTAATTCTCCTAACTAAAACAAACAACAGTGTGAAAGTTTCTATACTTTAAGATGAAGATGTCAAAATCTATGTGGGAAATGTTATGTATGTATAGTGAGCTCTGATACCAATCGGTACTACTTCTCACTGAGGAATAAGTGAAATACTATTACTGCTGTTGCTGAGAGGATAATTTTGATCTGTCTGGATCCTCTTCTATGTAGAGTAAAGAGGTTTTTCTTTTTGAAAGTAAACCATTGTGTTTTGACATGTGTACTATGGTACTTTTTTTTTTTTCAAACACTATTAAACTGATGGATCAAAGCAGAAGCTGGGAACACTACTGTTTAATACTTTATACCTAACATTTCAGTTCTGTGTTCATATAGCAATACTTTATTTTAGCTAACTATGATAATGATTAAAAATATGTGATGTTTGACCATGACCCTGTCGGAATAAGATCGAAGTCGGCGAACTCAAAAGGCTTCCATAGCCTTGGCAACTCATGACTAGAGCCTAAGGAGATTACTGACGCCATAAACAAGAGTGTCAAATTGTTAAGTCAACAACAGGAGTCACTGTGTACTTATTTCTCATGTAGGATCTGTCCTTAATGTGTTGTCCAATGTGAAGTAATGCTATAACTAGTACTGAAACAGTATTTTACACTTTGTGTTTCTGTGTGGGTGCAAACTGATGAAATCTTACTTAATATATACTGAATCGATCTTCTGTATGTAAAGATAATTGAAAATGAATCTTGATGTGAATGGAATGGGAGAGGGAGTGGGAGATGGGAGGGGTGTGAGTGGGAGGGAAATTATGGGGGGGGTAGCCATTGTAATCCATTAACTGTATTTTGAAAATTTATATTTACTAAATAAAAAATAAAACAAAAACAAAAACAAAAAAAATATGTGATGTTGCCAATTGCATATTATAAGCAGTTAATATAAAAGGCAGTTGTAAATTGCTTTTTAGGAGGGGAAGCATTGGTAGATTAGTTCTTGGATTTCTGTTTTTAACTGAGAGTCAGTCTCACCTAAGATTTTGTTTATCTGTAATTTTGTTTTTAATTATCTAAAGTCTTATGATCACATAATTTATAAATTCTGTGCGGATGGTGTATCTCCTCTGCCTTAGTCCGTCTAAATGAGTTGGCAGAAGTACCATTACTAAACACAAATGTACAGTAATTCCTCAATTTTGTGTGTTTCCAAAAGCTGTTCATAAACAATTCTGAATTATAACTTAGTCTAAGGTAGTAAAGAATTCAACAGGGAAGTTTATCTTGTTACTCTACCTAGTCATGCTGACTGTAAAAGCACCTGACCTTAAAGATCATCTATAAAATGTGAGAAGTGTTAAATATTCTTTATTTGATACACTAAAGTTCCTTTCAGTAAATAATAGAAGGACACGTTTAGAAACAGGAAATTCTAATAACTAAGACCAAAAATACAAAGTAGCCGTTTCTACCTGTCTTCAGCTCTTGCCTTTAAGAGGTAGAAAACACAAGTGAGTCTTGATCAGTTCTGAGACAGTGAAGTGATTTCCCCAGCATTTAAATATAAATCCAATCGCCCAACAGGTTTCGGATTGGCATTCACAATTTTTGCGAAAAATTGAACATTATTAAGTCAAGTCATATCCTTAGAAGGGGAAAATAATGAGGGCATTTACTGAACTGGAGTTATTACCAAAATTTCAATAAACGCAATCATAATTTATTTAACCACACAAAGCAATGTTGCACTCTCAAACAAAAATACTCTATCAGCCATTCATGTTCTGAATTCTTGTATATGAGAATTAAATTATGGTTCACATAAAAAAAGTCACAAGATAGTTCTGTTTTGTAATAAACAAGGCAGTGACCAACTATTACTCATTAGTAGCTTTTTTGAGATAAGCTATCAAGCCTGCCCTTTCTTTCTTCTTAATGCCAGTGAAGATCATTTTGGTTCCAGGGATGTGTTTCTTGGGATTCTCAAAATACTCTATCAGAGTGTCCTCTCCCCAGGTGATGCCTTTGTTCTGTTTGGCATCTGTAAGAGAATCCAGCAGCCTAACCTGTCTTCCACAAAACAGACCGTGGAGATTTGGTCCAGTCTTGTGCTTGCTTCCCTTTCCACAGTGTAGCAACTGAGCCCATTTAGGAACAAAAATATTCTTGCCTTTCTCAACATCACCTATTTTTAAATTGATCTTTCGTGGCTCATGCTTCAAAGGCCCTCAGTGGGAAGCTGGATGTCCCACTCTCTAATTCACTTGAGTTTTTAAAAATCTCTGTTCATCTGTGATTTTTGCCATACTAAAGGGAAGGGCATTTCTCTGAGTAAATGGACCCCAATGGATAAACCAAACTACTAGAATTGACTAGCATTCTGAACCAAATTCACATATTTCCAGGTCTGTGTCTTAAAACCTGTACTTGATATAATGGCAAGACATACAATCGAGACCTTTTGGACAAATCTGTGGTGCAGAGCTATGAGTATCATAGTAAAGCTGAGTTTGAAGAACACAGCATGATAGTAGGATTAAGAAACTATTTCACCTGTAGTTTACATGCACATTATTGTTGCAAACTTATTTCAAAGCAGAAAGAAAACAGCAGCAGTAGTAGCAAAGATTTACTGAATGGTTCCTGTGCACCAGACTTTGTTCTAAGCACTTTACTTGGATTGATGCATTTAATTTGCATACCTGCCCCATAGAAGAAGTGCTTTTATTAACTCCCTCTTATATTTGAGTAAACAGTGGTTTAGAAAGGTCAGGTATCTAGTGATAGTGGTGGATGAGTAATGTCTGTGGTTTTTACACAATGGTGTACTTGCTCTGTACTCGTGTTATTTTACCCATTCAAAAATCTAATCTCCTTTTTAGATTCATTAATTTGCAAGGCAGAGCAGCACACACACAGAGGAAAACAGGAAGTGAGATCTTGCATCTGCTGGTTTACTCTTCAAATGGCAGTAACAGCCAGGTGTGGGCCAAATGGAACCCAGGAACTAGCAGCTATATCCTGGTCCTCCACATGTGTGGCAGGGGCCCAGACACTGGGGCTGTCTTCTGCTGCCATCACAGGCCCATTGCTGGGGAGGTTGATTGGAAGTGGAGTAGCCAGGACTCAAACCAGTACTCCAATACTGAATGCCATTGTTGCAAGTAGCAGCTTAACCCACTGCCTGCAAAAATACATACTTTGGAGTTCTAATGCCAAAGTTCTTTTAGAACTGATTTGCAGATTTATATAAAACAAGAGCTATCCACAGCTGAATCAGTCCCTACAGAAACACTTTGTCAATCACATTAGAACTTGAGTGTCCTTTGTTATAGAATCTTTAACTGATACAGTAACCTAATCTATAAAATAATTGAATTTGAAAAGAGACAAGTAATGGAGTTTTTTTTCCCCCTTGGCTTCTACCTTTAACATAGAATATATAGTCTCCTGTGTAAAGTAGTGACGTGGCAATTTTGATTTTTGGTTAATTTCATGTTTAAATGATATTGCTTTATATACAATATGTGTGAGTGTGAATGTACATACATACAGAGATGGAAAAACCATCTAATGCCCCATGAGTCCTTTTACTAGTCAGCTGGCAGTCCCTACCAAAATTTAAATTACCCAGCATTCCATTTCATGAAAACATTTTACTTAAATATTAATACATATTTCAAATATGTGTATAGAAGGATGTTTATCACAGCATTGCATATTATAATGAAAAATTGGAGACAACTCTAATGTCTAACAATGAAGGATACGGTAAATAAATTACCAGAATGATCCAGTCACACATCTTTTTTTAGCCTCAAATTAAGTAAGCTTTTTACATGTCACAGCCTTTAACAATATTTTAAGTATATTTACTTATTTGAGAGAGTGGGTGGGTAAGAGGGACAGACAGACAGGTCTCCCATCCACTGGTTCCCTCTCCAAATACCTGCATCAGCCAGGGCTGGACCAGGACGAACCTGGGAGCCTGGAGCTCAAATTGAGAGTCCCTTGTATGTGGCAGGGACCCAACCACTTTAGTCATCACCCACTGCTTCCCATGCTGCACATTAGCAGAAGCTGGAATCAGAAGCCACGCTGGGACTGACCCCAGACACTTGATTGTAGGTGTCCCAAGCACCATCTTCATCACTGTGTCAAACAACCCTCCCTACTGCTACCACCACTTCACAACCTTTGAACCTGCTCTTCTCTGTCCTTTTCCCTGTTATATTTCATTCTCTACACTCTCCATGTCTGAATCATATACAGGGTCTCAACTTAAATGTTACTTCCTTATAATTCAGAATTGGTCCAAAGGAGTTAGAAAAATTAGGTCAAGTTGCTATTTAGAAATTGGTAAAGAATTTTAGAGAGGATGAGAAGCTGAGGAATAATATGAAGTTCAGAGATGGGTGGGTTGAGGCTCATGATAGAGTGAGGTTTGGATGACATATGGTATGGTTCATTCTCTCTAAAATTTATGTTGAAAGTAAATTCCTCAATGAAAAAGTATTAGGAGGTGGGGTTTAGGGGAGGTATTTGGGTCATAGGGGTGGAACCTTCATGAATGGATTAATGGTGTCCAGCAGCAGTGAGTTCCTGTGAGTAGGTTATCTATCACAAAAGCAGCTTGTTATAAAGCATCAACCCCTACCACCACCGTGCCCCATCCTAGTCCTGTTCCCTCCCCTCTTTGCACTCCCCTGCTTGTCCTTCCTTCCATTTTTCCACTATAATTAGAACAGCACACGGCCTTCTCCAGAAGCCAAGGAGATGTGACTGGCCAAGTTTGGGCTTAGAACCTCCAGAATAGTGAGCTAAATAAAATTCTTTTCTTTGTAAACTACTCAGTCTCGGGTGCTCTGTTATAACATCAAAAACAGACTAAGGATGAATACTGAGATTTGGGGAAACTCAGGAATGAGGTATCGGATGCCTTGGTAGTTCTGGACTGTAAGGTGTAGGGAAGGCAGGAGTGTTAAGCATGCAATGAGTGGTGGGAGTTAAAGAGTAAGGAAGAGGGCCAATGCCGCTGCTCAATAGGCTAATCCTCTGCCTAGCGGCGCCAGCACACCGGGTTCTATTCCTGGTCGGGGCGCCGGATTCTGTCCTGGTTGCCCCTCTTCCAGGCCAGCTCTCTGCTGTGGCCAGGGAGTGCAGTGGAGGATGGCCCAAGTGCTTGGGCCCTGCACCCCATGGGAGACCAGGAGAAGTACCTGGCTCCTGCCTTTGGATCAGTGAGGTGCGCCAGCCGCAGTGCGCTGGCCACGGCGGCCATTGGAGGGTGAACCAACAGCAAAAGGAAGACCTTTCTGTCTCTCTCTCACTGTCCACTCTGCCTGTCAAAAAAAAAAAAAAAAAAAAAGAGTAAGGAAGAGGTAAAAGATGATAATATGGTCTCAGGGTACCATGAGTTTGTAAGAAGCATTAAAACTCAGAGATAGGGTGAGACCCTTCAGTGATGAGTGCCTTAGTCTGTTAGTGCTACTATAAAAATATCAAAGACTAGATAATTTATTAAGAACAGAAATTCACTGGTCACAGTTCTGGAGACTGGAAGTTGATTTCAGGTTTGATATCTGATGAGCGCCAAGTCTCTAAGATAATACCTTGAATACTGAGTCCTCACATACTAGAAGTGGCAGAAGGACAAAAGGAACATAGCTACTTCCTTCTATCCCTTTTATGAAGCATGAATGCAATCACCTCCTAGTAACCTCACTTCTTAATACTGTTGCATTGCATATTAAGTTTCAATGTGGATTTTGGAAGAGATGCAGACCACAGCAAGGAGCAAGCCATGATTATACAATTATGAGAGTAAGTTCTTTCCTCCTCAGAAAAGTCTTAACTGTCCACTGTAATCTGAAATAGCTATCCTTTTTTTCATTGCATATGGTGACCTAAATATTTTTTTTTTTGTTATTGTCATGAAGTTTGAGATCATACTAACTTAGTCAATTGTATCTCAGTCCCCTGGCACAATAGTGGTCATATGCTAAGTTCAGTAAATATTTGGGTTTCTTGATCTAAAAGGAATCTGTGTTACATTTTTGGTTGAAAATATTTTCAGAATATAGCCAGTAGTATGATCCTATCTTTAAAAGTAAAATGCTATACACACTTATCAGTGTGTGTGTGTGTGTGTGTATTTGAATTATATATTTTTTACTGAATTTAGATAGGAGTCTGAATGTTTATCATGTTTCATATGCTTCTAAAATCTCTACATGGATTCCATAATTCAATCCTTACTACACACTTATTAGATAAAACTACTATTATCCCCATTTTAATGAGGACAGAACTGAAGAATACAACTGGTAAGCTACTTGCCTCCTAAGATCTTAACTACAGGTAAAGGCTAGAGCTAAGATCAGTATTGTGGCTGTTTATACTTAACTTTAAATTGATTAAAGTCATGTAAAATAAGAAATTCAGTTTCTCCTTCATACTAGCCACCTTTTCAAGTGCTCAATAGTTACAAGTAGCTTTTAGCTATCTTATTTGGGCACCCAAAATCATTTTTTAAAAGATTTAGTTATTTATTTGAAAGAGTTACACAGAGAGAGGAAAGGCAGAGAGAGAGAGAGAGAGAGAGAGAGAGAGGTCTTCCATCCGATGGTTCCCTCCCCAGATGGCTGCAACGACCAGAGCTGTGCCGATCCAAAGCCAGGAGCCAGGAGCTTCTTTCCAGTCTCCCACGTGGGTGAAGGGTCCCAAGTACTTGGGCCATCTTATTCTGCTTTCCTGGGCCATAGCAGAGAGCTGGACAGGAAGTGGAGCAGCTAGGTCTCGAACCAGTGCCCATATGGGAAGCCAGCGCTTCAGGCCAGGGTGTTAACCCACTGCACCACAGCGCCGACCCCACCAAAAATCATTTAATACATTTTCATCACTGTAGGAAGTTCTGCTGGGACTTTCTTGTGGCCTTAAAGTCTGTTCTTAACAATGGTATAATATTACTTCATCTCATGCCAAGCTATGAGCTAACTACCACTTTGAAATGAGAGTGTGAGTTAATATTTTCAGATTTTACTGTAAATGCTCCTATATTACTTGATGAATTACCTCCAATAGGCAAATACTATTTTTAAAATGAAAATGTCAGTCTTCCTTCAAAAATAGAGTAATAAAAAACTGTGAAAACATTGATAAAGGTTATCTACAATTAATTTACTAATCTTATTCTGATAGAACTTCCAAGTGATATTTCATGTTATTTTGCAATAAATACTTGAAACAGACATTCTGTTTCTTCTGATTGAATTTTCAGAAGAAGAAAATATTATCAGAAGAGAACCCCATTGCCTGTTTCTCTGTGGCCTCCTCATAGTCCCACCAGTCATGTAATCTGTTCTTCTATGCTAGTACCAGAAAAGAGCTCTCACCATTTCTTTATTTCTTTGTTCATTCATATATTTGTTTATTTAAGGATTGGAATAGGGAAGGGAAAAGTCTGATGAAAAATAGATTGTAAGAGACCTAATAGAAATTAAGAAATTGCATGTTCTGAGTATTTTCTTTTTTTTCTAAACATAAATATTGATGATTTATATACTAACTTTAAGATCAGAATCCATAACTGCTTTCTCTATTAGCAAATATAACCATTTAGTAAAATCAAATGTATAGATTCCAGAAGCCTTATTTCTAAATCATTTTAGATTGTTCAATTAAATTTTTCAATTAAAGAAATAGTGATAAGTGGATGTTTATGCTTAATAATTATATATAATAAGTAGAGATATTAAGATTCACTGAAACCTATTTCATAAGGTCTTTGGCCAGTTCACAAAAGCAACATACTTAGTTTGGGTGTTTATCAAAGGCCCATGTGTTAAAGGCTTGATTCCCAAAGTTTTATGTCATTAAGACAGTAGAAACTTTGAATTCAATTTTGATATCTGAAATTGTTGTCTTTGGGGAGTGGTTACACTGGATTATTTTGTTGGAGTTCCCCATGATTGAATCATTGAGGCTTTAGAAGGAGAAACATACACATGCAAAGGTGCTCCCTCTTGCCTTGTGATCCTCTATGCCACCCCAGGATTCCTGCTCCCAGCAAGTCTGCCAGTCATCTCGGATGTCAAACCAGTGCGGCCACCTGATCTTGGACTGTGAACCATCCAAACTATGGGCCAAAATAAACCTTTCTTCATGTGTAACTTATCTTAGCTCATTATAGTAACAAAAATGTTAGTAATACACATAGTATAGTTCCTAATTTAGTAAAAATTTACTGAACCTTACTATATACATAGATAACATAAGTACTAACTATGCTGAAGTAAATTGTTCATACTTTCTGTGTGAAGGTGCTTAGTATATGAACAGTAGCATTTTATTTTTTTTTTAAAGGCTTATTTTTTGAAAGGCAGTGTTAGAGAAAAAGAGAGGGAACTTGATCTGCTGTTTCTCTCCCAAGTGGCCACAACAGGTAGAACTGGGCCAAGCCAAAACCAGGAAGCTAGAACTCTGTCTGGGTCTCCCACGTGGGTGCAGGGGCCCAAGCAGTTGGGCCATCTTCTGCTGCTTTCCCTGGCACATTCATAGGGAGCTGGATTGGAAGTGGATCAGCTAGAACTCTAATCAGCACTTATAGGGATGTCAGCAGCTTAACCTGCTGAGCCACAACACTGGCTCCAACAGCAACATTTTATACAAAGTGTAGAGAAAAAGAAATAGAAATAGAAATAGAAAAGGTGAATGGATAAGATAATGCCAGAACTGGGCTTTGAAGGCAAAAACGAATTCATTGTGCAAGCTTATTTGAGGTAGTGGAAAAATATTTTATGTGATTTAGCCCCTCTCTACCATCTGCCTATATTTGATATATTAAAAGCTAGACATTTAAGGTAAATCAGATGACCATCAGTCTACTTTTTATAAACTTGGTATGTCTATATTTGTACTGACAGTGGTCTGAAAAGGACTTGAAGTATAGACACAGAGTCTCAATATTCAACAGTTTAAGGCAAGTGCATCTTTAAAGGTTTTCTCTAAAATGTATATTTATGAGAGCTGACAGGTAGATAACTTCAAGTTTTGTATATGTATTTTCTAAATTTTTAAAAAACTAATAAAATTGTTCTTCCTTCTTAAATTTTAATTGATTTATATTACATTAAGAGGTAGAGAGGCATACACAGAGAGAAATAGAGAGTGAGAGAGAGACAGAGAGCTCCCAACCTGGCATGTTCCCCAATGTCCAGGACTGGGGTGGGCTAGAGCTGGGAGCCAGGAACTCAGTCCAGGTCTCTCATATGGTGGCAGGAACCCAATTACTTGAGCCTTCACTACTACCTCACAGGGACTATACTAGCTAGAAGCTGGAGTTGAGATCCAGAGTCAAATAGCGAAATCAACTATTCCAATATGGCAACAATTAAGCATGTATGGACTATAGTGTGACATTTCAATACATATATACAATGTGTATTGCTCAAAACAGGGTAATCAGTATTTCTCCTTGGTTATTACTATTTTCTTAAAAAAAAAAAAAAGGTATTTATTTGAAAGGCAGAGTTCTGGAGAGAGACAGAGACGGAGAGTCATTTTGCACATGCTGGTTCACTCCCCAAATGGCTGCAACAGTTAGGGCTGGGCCAGGCCAAAGCCAGGAGCCAGGAGCTTCTTCCAGGTCTCCCATATGGGTGCAGGGGCCCAAGCACTTGAGCCATCCATCACACTGTGCTTTTCCCAGGACATAAGCAGGGAACAAGATCAGAAGTGGGTGGGCGAGGACAGAAACTAGTACACTTATGGGATACTGGCATTGCAGGAATCAGTTCAACATGCTATACGACACTGCCAGCCAAACACTGTTTTATGATTGGAGGTTTGGAGCTTCTTTCTTCTGTTTGTTCATACAAGATGTACTAGGTAATTTTGAAATATAATCTTCCCAATAAGCTGCATAACACTAGAAACTGATTCTTTACATCTGCATTTGATTTGGTACCCATTATCTAACTCCCTCCATACTTCCCCTTCACCCCTCCCAGACTCTGCTAATCACCATTCTGTGTTTAGATTCAGTTAGGGTTTTTTTGTTTGTTTTGTTTTGTATTTTAGGTTTCACATATGTGGGAGAATATGTGATGTTTATCTTTCCGTGTCTGAACCTCCAGTTCTGTCCATTTAGCTGCAAATGATAGGATTTTATTATTTTTTTATTACTTATTTATTTTTGACAGGCAGAGTGGACAGTGAGAGAGAGAGAGAGACAGAGAGAAGGGTCTTCCTTTTCCGTTGGTTCACCCCCCAAAGTGGCCTCTACGGCCAGCGTGTTGCGGCTGGCATGCTGCGCCGATCCGAGCCAGGAGCCAGGTGCTTCCTCCTGGTCTCCCATGCAGGTGCAGGGCCCAAACACTTGGACCATTCTCCACTACTTTCCTGGGCTACATCAGAGAGCTGGACTGGGACAGAATCCGGCGCCCCTACCTGGACTAGAACCCGGGGTACCGACACGGCAGGCGGAGGATTAGTCTAGTGAGCCACAGCACCGGCCTGGATTTCATTATTCTTTATTACTAAGTATTATTCCATTGTGTTCCACTGTGTGTACACACCACATTTTCTTTATCTGTTCATCTGAAGATGGAAACCTTGGTTGAGTCCATATCTTGGCTTTGCTGATTCTAGCAAGCAGTTTCTGAGCTGCACTCCTCTGTCCTAAATATACTCTTTTTCTTTGTTCCCTTTCCGTTGAGGCTGTGTATTTTCCAAATTTTCCTGCTTTGCTATTGTTTCTGATGATAAAAACCTACTAAAAGCACACAATAACATCTACCCTCAGCCTGAACACTTTGCTGCCTTCAAATCTGTTTTGTCCAATAAAGGAGTGTGTCACATTTGAACATGGACACAATACAGCCAGGTTCTTTCCTAGGATGCAACAAGAATAGCCTTTAAAGTAGAATCTTCATTTCCATCTGAAACTTCATCAGCATGGCCTTTCCTTTCATTTCAATCAGCATTCTGGTCTTCTGAGCTCTCACTAGGCTTGACCTAACTCTCCACATACAGCTTTCTAGGCATTTTCTAACATGCTTCTCCAAATTCTTCCAACTTTTTCTGGTGAACTGATTCCAAAGACTCCTTCACATCTTCAGGTATAGTTATAGGTAACAACCCTACTCCTCATTACCAATTTTCTACATTAGTCAGCTTTTCATTACTACCATGAAATATCTGAGACCACCTACTTAGGAAGGAAAGAGAGGTTTAATCACAGTTTTAGAGAATGAAAATCCAACTGGCAGGATGCAGGCCCCTTTGAAGGCCCAGTGATGGATGGCAGAGTGTGGGTGTTAAGAAACACATGATGAACCAGAAATCAGAGAGGGCTTATAGGATATTTCTTTATGTAATTAATCCAGTAGCTCCAAAATCAGAAAATAAACAAGGAAGATCATATGAGGAATCTTCAAAAAGTTCATAGAGAACTCCTATTATAAAGAAGTGTGTTATGGAACAGCTATAAATGGATTTAAAGGTTTTTGTACCAAAATAAACTTACATTTTAATTCTGTTTGTCCATGAACTTTTTGGGGTACCCTCATATTACTATAAATCATTAATGAATTAAAATGTTAGAAGTAGAATTATCTAATACTTATTGTTTATTTTTTCAATGTAAATCATTCATCATTTTGTATGTTAATGAATGTTGATACAAGCTATGTTGTAGCAGTTTCTCTTTAAATTAGACTGTATGTATTAAATAAAGAACATTTCCCCTTTGCTTATTACCCTCATGCTTCTATCAAAAGTACATACTGTCAGGACCAATTAGTTATCATTTATATTATTCTCTGTTCTCATTGGTTGGATCTTGATTTGCCTTTAAGCTGTTATGTATGTTATTGACATTTTCTTCAAAGACCAAGCTAGAAACAGATGATAAAATGCATTGCACTCTCCAGCATACATTTACAGTATTCAGCTGTTTGTAGGTGATTTTTCTAGGCTGTAACAAAATAAAGCCTAAAGCATGATATTAACTGTGCTGTTTATATGGGTGCTGATACACTTTGAATAAAACCCTCAATTACTAAGCATTTTTGAGTCCTGAGAAGACAGTCTCATGACGTTAATGGTATCTTTATAACCTTTTTAACTTCTTGTTTCTCTGGCAGAGCTCTACAATAACAGCAATAGGTTTGCCCTTGGCAAGCAAAAACTCATTTTGAGAGGATAATAAGTATTTACTATTTAGATAGCTGGCAATAAAATTTCTCAGAATGAGATTTTCTTGAGAAACTATAAACTGATTAAATTACTTTCTTTTAATGGACTGGAAAAGCGTGTAATAATAGTTCGTTGAAGCTTTGCATCCAATGCCTTGCTTCCTTTTTTAGAGACACAAAAGCAGCCTGGTTTTGATGAATTATGGGGGTTCATAGAAATTATTCTCCATTGTATAGCTTATTCTTATTTTTTCTCTAAATTAAAAAATTTTTTGAAGTAGATTATTTCTGGGAGGATAAAAAGGATGTAGTTGGTAATATGTCTGTTTATTTCAAACTTTATTTTAGTCAGATGTAAAATTTAGCAGTTTTATGACTCAAGAGTTCTGTTTTCAAGGAATATACCCTAGTGAAGTTTAAAAGCCAGTCTTATTTAAAATAAATGAAAATCAATAAATGATTTTCCTGTTGCTTAAAGAGTAAAATGGAAATTATTTTTACTAGCATTGATTACCAGTACCTTGTTTATTTCTATTTTATAAGCAACTACAAGAGATTTTTGTTTAATGATTATTATATGTGGGACTTAAAAATTCAATCCATGCTATTAGCTGTAAGAAAGAAATTCACATGTGTTTTGGTACGAAAGTAATACTTAAATATATTTCATTATTATAAAACTTGATTAAGGAGCTGCTCCAAATTCTACCTACTGGGAATTTTGTTAATAAATGTCAACTAAGAAAAATAATTTGTTTTTTGATTTAAAATGTGAAAACATACATAAGATGCATCTGATAATTCATACTGTAAACATTTTTCTTTAAAGACAAATCCATTATGGTCCTTGGGGGTGACAGCTTGTGGAACATCTTCCAAGGCCATGAATTTTCCACAGAAGTGCATCAAATTCAGTATTTTTATTGGCAGTCAGAATTTCATATTTGTTGCTATAATAAAATTGTGATTGAAATGGGACCTTGAGTGTCCTGTCCTTACATGAAGTACTTTGAATTTGAATATCACACAGATTCTAACTTAAAGCACATTTATTTTCTCTTAAGCCTTTGGCACTCAAACGTCCATTGCTGGCATTGTTTTTCATTCCAGCAAATCTGTGCTATTGGCACTATGAGGTACAGCGGACACTAGTCATGAGAGTAAAGAAATGAAGAGAGAGACAATATTTGTCTTCCTCTCTGAATGACAGCCACTGACTGCTACAGACCATAAAGTTCTTCATAATGTAGTTCTTATTGTGTCAAGTGTTTTGTCGTGTTTTTTTCTCCTGCAGTCTTCAGGGTTGTAATATATAAACATCAATGAAGTATTATGAAATAATAGCTTGTTAGCAAATTTAATGACATTTGTTTTCACCTTACCTGGGAAAAAATTTATATAGAAAATTGAAATTGCTGTAAAGTTGAAACTTAGCCTCTTTAATATGCAGTTCTGCTTTAATTCTGGTAATCCTGAAGTTCCTGGTGAAAAAGATTTAGCAAGGATGTAATGAGTATGCACTTGCATTTTAGTCATTTGTTCTTCCGGTGAGACATATGGTTCACTACATTTTTTAGTTTGATCAGTTTGTTCTCACTCCAATCATGCAATGAATATTTTCTTAAAATGTTTTCCTAATTTTGTGAGTTAATTACCTGAAGAAAACAGTTCTTTGCACATTGCATAATATTCATAGATTTTTTTCACTATCTTAATAGCCACTTAGCACAAATTTTGTGCTATTGTAATCGTTTTCATGGAGTGAAGAAGTCATTAAAGGAAAATGTCACTGTGATTATTTCTGTAATAAATGATTAAACCTTAACAGAACATGGAAAAATGTATTTTCTGCATAAAATGTATCAAAGCTTATTCTGAAAATAAACAAGAGCTAGATTTTTTTACTCATACATAAATTAATCACTATATGTACCTATCAACCTATGAGAATAATGAATTTTTAGGTCTTCATTATTACCATATAAGAAACTTGGGGTTGTTTGTTTCTTGAAACCCTCATTTTCTGATTTGCAGTTACCATGTTTTGCCATTCAAGAAGATGCACACACAAATACAATTTTTAATGAAATATTATGCTACAATGATGGAACTATATCTGCCTAAAGTTTTATGTTATTCCTCATAACCACTCGCACCTGCAGTTCCACCTTTGGTACTTTGTGTTAATTCTGTTAATTTTATGAAATAATAAACATTTCATACATGAAATTATTTTTAATGCAGTGTTTGAAAACCAGCAGAATGCAGTTTAATACTGCTGTTTAAGGGTCCAGAATATTTTTTGGCATGCAATTTCTCTATTGAAAAATTCTTATATTGAATTTTTCTTTCTTTATAAAAGATTTTTCAATTTTAACATGAGGGAACTGGTGTCATGGGTAAGGTTTTACATGGAAACAAAGTAGCAGATTGAAGTGGTTTCAGGGCTTTAATCCCTTGATAAATTAGCCAGCAGGCGAGCCTTTTCATAGATGTGCTAAACAACAGGTTGATGCCATTTGGGCATTAGCAATGAGAACCACCTGAGGGAATAGAGAGTGAATAAGAAGAAATGTAGACTGGGAAGAAGGCATGGCTATTAGCTTTTGCTAGGTCGGGTAGCTGAAGTAATGCCCATAAATGAGTAGCTGATATTTTAGATTTCTCCTTGAATATTAACTTTGCATTATTCTCAGAATTATCAATTTACATGGATAACATTACATTTTATTATTAACACAATTCTGAATTTTTTATGAAAACTTGACAATGAGCTTATAAACAATTCATGTTACAAATTTGTACTTTTCTCTTTTTTGAATAGAGATTTGAAGCTTTCACATTTCTTTCCAGATTGTTACTCTCTAACACACAGAAGAAAATATTTTGTAATGCAGATCAGTGCAATTAGTAGGATTTGAAATGTTTAAGTAATCTTGCCTATTTGAAAATTATAAATGTTTGTAAGCTATTATAAAATTACTTTTTAAGAATACTTTCACATTTTTCTGAATTAAAAATTCCTTGCCATATTGCATTATACTTGTATATACTGCATAGTGTATTTAAATAATACCACCAATAAAGAATAGTGACTATAACAGTAATAATACTTAATAGAAAAAAGTATTAAGACTTTAATGAAGTTCTGTAATTTCATGTAAACTTTTATCTGATCTCAAAACAAATTTTAAAATTACATTTAAAATAGTTAAGATAATTGGAACCTTGATGTTGATAAATATTAGAATAATACAACATCAAGAAAATTGATAAAAGACTGTGAAGTCCCTAATATAACCTAAAACTCTATGAAGCCCTCTCTGTAGGCTTTTAATTTTTCATTTAGAAGGGGGGGTTTAAGGATCAATACAAAGATCTGTTGATAATATTATATTTAATTAGAGTAATCAAAAACCATGCTCAGAGCATGACACCTGCCAGGGAGAGCTTCAAAAAGACAGTAAGCAGCATGCGTTAGAATCATCTCTTTTGCTTGTCCATGAGCACTAATCTAGCGGAAGTCCCAAATGGGGCAGCTAGTCAGCTATTTTATTGACTTTGATCTGGTTTGGGGGGCAGTTTATTTTCCCATAATGCCATTGATCAATGATTTCCTTTCAGCAGTGATGTAATTAAAGAGCTTTAGTGGGCTTCTGCTGTGTTGCCTTGAAATTTATTATTCTGGAGATTTAAAGAAGATCGATAGGGTGCAGTGGCCCAATGTTTAGACCCAAGTAGGAGGGCCCTACTGAGAGTAAGGCATGCAGAAAACAAGGCTTCAGGACACAAACATGATGTTTACCTGGGACCTTGAGCTGACCTGTTCACAACAGATCCTGTATAACCAGTAGCATTTTAGTATACCTATTTTTATCACAGACTGAAAACTACTTTGTCCTCTTTCTTACTGATTTTTACAGTTTGCTTTAAAGCAAATGAAATCAAATATCCCTGTTGTCAAAAAATTAAAATTTATATATATTTACCAAAAATGCAGATTCCAAATGCATTTATCATGAAATGGGAATAAAACCTGATTAACTTTAGGAATATAGATGTCTTTAAAAACTCACTAAGAGCTAAAATATATCATTAATTTGATTTTTGTGACTAATTTAAACTGCTTAATTAATAAAATTTGCTTAATTAATAAAAGTCATCACTAAATACATTTGAAAGCCATAGATATTTCTTTCAGTCCATCTCAATGTATATTTGCACATTTTAGATTTTTAAGAAGTCCTATAGTAATCTTCTTTTACTTTGTTTAACACAGTATCTTCTAGTCTTACTTGCCCTTACTTGTCATAGATTTTATGGGGTTCCAGTTTAAGAAATGCAAGGCGCCGAGGCTCACTAGGCTAATCCTCTGCCTGCGGCGCCAGCACCCCGGGTTCTAATCTCGGTTGGGGCGCCGGTTCTGTCTGGTTGCTCCTCTTCCAGTCCAGCTCTCTGCTGTGGCCCGGGAAGGCAGTGGAGGATGGTCCAAGTGCTTGGGCCCTGCACCCGCATGGAAGACCAGGAGGAAGCACCTGGCTCCTGGCTTTGCATCAGCGCAACACCGGCCGTAGTGGCCATTTGGGGAGTGAACCAACGGAAGGAAGACCTTTCTCTCTGTCTCTCTCACTGTCTAACTCTGCCTGTAAAAAAAAAAATAAGAAAGAAAGGAAGGGAGGGAGGGAGGGAGGGAGAGAGGAAGGAAAGGGTTAGTGAAAAGACCCTGATAAGGCATGAGACAGCTGTTCTGAATTCTAATCTTGGCTTGAATTCTAATTCTTGTCTTGGCTTTCGCTGCTCCTGTGATTTTTACAAGTTAGGTAATCTCCTCAGTCTTAGCTTTCTTATCTGTGAAATGAGAAGATTGTGTTGAGAGGTTAGAATTGGCCAGGGAAGGATACACAATATTCCAAGAAACTTTTTCAGAAGAGGTACTCCAACAGATACTCTTCTCTGTGCTGAGATTGACTCTAGATGCCTGGATCAACTAGTTAATTGTGCCGGTATTAAAACTTACTTTCTAAACATCACAGTGAATTAATTTAACTGTCACTTTTAGGGACCTTTAGTCATCAATGGCATGTGGAAAATACAGCAGTTATACCTGCAAATCAAAGAGTAAACACAAGCACAATTTATCACTTTGCTCACTTTGGTCAACAGTGCCATATTGAGCCTCCTGATAAAAGCGACAGGCCATCTCACCAGAGAACAGAGGTGCTAATGTAGACATAGTCTGATAATTTGCTATCCTGATAAATATTAATTTATGAACATTACTTAGACCATATGTCATAGCTAAGGAATAAGCAAAGCCAAATAGCCAGAGAAGGAAGAAAAATGAGCAAATTAGAGTTTTTTTTTTTTTCATTTTAATTATCTCCTGTAATCATTTAGAATGTATTAAGGTTCCTTGGCTTCTTTTAGGAACATTGAGGACTTAGTAAAAAAATGCTATATTTGAATTCAATATATGCAAGGTGAGAGAAGCTGTGGAATCACAGTCCATGCCTTCTGGCCAGAAGAAAACAAACATATAAAATGCTATAATATAAGGTGGAAGAATAGGTGTGCATGAAACTTGATAGAGGCACAGCTAAAGGCAGAGGAACATGTTTTGATTTATACTCAAACATGTTTTGATATATACATACATACATATTTTGATAAGGTAACTTTTTAAAGATTTTATTTTATTTGAGAGGTAGAGGCAGAGAGAGAGAGACAGAGAGAGAGAGTGTTCTTGCATCCACTGGTTCACTCCCCAGACAGCTGCAATGCTAGAGCTGCGCTGATCTGAAACCAGGAGCTTCTTCTGGGTCTCCTAGGTGGGTGCGGGGGCCCAAGGACTTGGGCCTTCTTCTACTGCTTTCCCAGGCCACAGCAGAGAGCTAGATCAGAAATGGAGCAGCCAGGACTCAAACCTGCACCCTATGGGATGCTGGCACTGCAAGCTGCGACTTTACCTGCTATGCCACAGTGCTGACACCATGGGTATGTGTTGAATTGTAGCCCTCAGTATTTCCTAGCATTGTATTTTATGCCTGATTAGTGATTTAGCACCAGGCTTTCCAAATAGAAAATAAGGGCCATAAGGGCAGGAATTTTGTCTATATGTCTAATAATTTCCATCCTGCCAGAATGACTGACAGATAGCAGTTCAGTAAAGCATATTGTAGGCTCCAAAGATCTATTGGCTGTATCCAGAAGGGGAATTATGTGATGTGACTAATACTTTAGGAGGGTAACTTTGAGGACAGAAGGTTAATGATGAGTTTGTGAATGAGATGAAAATGAAAACTAGAACCATGGTAATAAAAAAAGTAGAAGAGGGCAAATAAAAAAATATTGCTTATGAATTTGCTTTTATATAGGTTATAAAAATGACTGTAGGTGAAGTAAAACCATCTATGTAATGATATCATTAAACAAGGTAGGGGAAACATATGATAATGAACAGGGTTGAAGGAGAATAAATTCCATTTTGAATGTTGTTTGACTAATATATAAAGGTATGAATTTTACATCATCCGCATTTAAAAATTAAGTTGTCAGCTTTTTCAGTGTGTAATCATTATGTTAACAAAGTATATCATTCACACTTGCAATATAATTTGAAGCCAGACTCATTAACCAGATAATGGTTCTACATGCCACAGATTGCTTTTATTCATTCTTAGTCCACTAACAAGCTCCTTCCTTGGTCTTCTTTCCGTAACTCTCCAATGCTCCTGATAGAATGGTCCTGTGCTTTTTTCTCTCTCCATATAGTTTCATCTTGGGTAATCGTATCCGTTCCAGAACATCAGATATCGTCTATGTGCAACATCTCCTAAATCCCAACCCACACCTGTTTTCTGAGCTCCATATTCACAGATACTGCAGGTGATCTCTACATCAATGTCAATCAGACATGGTTACCCTGAATCCTTGTCTTTCTACTCCTATCTTAAGCCTGCTCTTCTTTCAGTGTTCCTCCGTTACATCTTTCTAGTTGCTCAAAACAACAGTTTGGCAAGTTCCTCACCTGCCTTTTTTTTTTTTTTTTTGCCATCACTATGTTCTGCCTTCTGAAATACAACTTAATTTCCCCCTTAACCCCATTTTCACTGCCTTTACACTGGCCTCATTTTATTCCTCGGTTTCCATATATTTTTCTATTTCCCAAAATAGTTACTTACTTCCTCCCTTTCTCCCAGATTAATTTGATGTCATTAAGGTTTCAACCTAAAATGTATATCTCAGTGAAGCCTTCCTAACAGCTAACACTGTATTGTTAACAGTTAACAGCTTTTCTTAAAGCTTCATGAACTTTTCCTGTATAGTAGTCAGTACAACTGCGTAGCTATAGTGTGTTTACTTTCTAGTATATAATATTTCATTGGATGAACATACAGCAGGGTTTTTTTTTAAATTCTTCTGTTGGACTTTTGAGATACTTCTTTTGGAGCCAATATGAACAAGTCTGTCTCTTGGTACTCTTGTGCATAATCATTTCAACACCCCAGATCTCTCTCTCTCTCTTTTATTTTTTTTTAGCCAGACTCAAATTAGTTTACTGTTAGTTTGCATTTCTCTGAGCAGCAAAAATAATTAGTAGCTTTCATCTTTACTGGCTGCTTGAATTTCATACTTTATGAAGTGTCTACTCAAGTGTTTAACTCATTTTTCTATTGTTAATCTACTTTTTTATTGATGTAAAGGAACTCTCAGTATATTCATGAACTTCAAAATTTATTTAGAAATGGTTGAACCTAACTTTTCCCAACCCTCTCACCTCTTATTCATTCCTGGAGTTTTACAGTAGATATTTAAGATATGGAACAATATCAGTTTTTATTCTGCTTTAAGTTATAAACTGTTGTTTGAGATCTTTGCTAACCGCCATTTTTATTCTAAAGATAATTCAGTATAATGGATAAACATTTAAGCAATCTGTTACACATTGGCAAAAAAAAAAACCAACCAGAAAAAACACTTGACAGACATTTGGCCTATCAATTACAACTCCAGTTGAGTAGTTCACATTCTGTATCGGAGTACTTGAGTTCAAGTCCTGGTTCTTTCTTGATTCCTGATTCCTGACTCCTGCTAATGAACACCTGGGGAAGACAGCATATAGTGGTTCAAGTAGTGGGTCCTCGCCTCTCTGATAAGAGACCCGGATTAGGTTTTTGACTTCAGACCAGCCCAGCTCCAGCCATTGCAGAATATTTAAGGGGTGAACCAGTAGATAGGCCATCTGTTTATCTGTATCACTGATTCTCTGTGTCTGTCTCTCTGCCTCTCAAGTAAATTTTTTTTTTAAAAAAAAGAAAGATGACTCTAGTTTCACATTGTTACCTAAACAAATTACAAGGAATTTTTTTTTCATTTATTTTCCTATAATTAGTGCTTAAGAGAATACCTACCACATGAAGATGCTTCGAACATTTGGTGACTGAAAGAGAGGAGAAAAATAGGGAAGAAGGATAAGAATCATAATATGTGATTTGACTACTTTTTTTTTTTCATGTTGCATGAAAGGCAGAGAAAGAGATACAGAAAGAGACAGATGGACAGAGATCTACCATGTTTTGATGTACTACCCAGATGCCCCAGACATTTAGGACTGGGCCAGCCTGAAGCCAGGAATCCAGAACTCATTCTGAGTCTCTAATGTGGGTGACAGGGACTTAAGTACTTGAGCCATCATCTGCTGTCTCCCAGAATGTGCATTAGCAGGAAGCTGGATAGGAAGCAAAGTACCTGGAACTGGAACCAGCCACTGATAAGGGATGTGGGTGTCTCAAGTGGTAACTTCATTGTTGTGCCCCTTCAACCCTTGCTTTTTATATAATTATATAGTAATTTTTAGCTTGTTTGGTGTAATGAGCTCTATTAGAACTGCAAAATCTAAATGAATCAAATTACTACTTCTGAGCCATATGCTTGCTTCCTTTTGTTCTAAGTTTAACTCTTTGAGGAGTATAAATAAATAGATCTGATGTAAACATATACAATGTTGGTTGTATTGGGTGTCCTCCATGCTTTCATTGTATCGTCTATGATCCCTGTTTTTGTTTATGAACAAATAGTATTTCCCAGTATTCTTACTTGAAAATGATATGAGATAGGGAAGTGTGAAGTATATTAAAACTCTTGCGCTCTCTTTTTTGACTTATAACTCTATGACTTGTTTCTGTTTCCAAAGGGAAGGAATTTAAGAAATGGTCAAGCCTTAATGTTGTTTAATTTTATTAGTTTAGCTTATTCCTTTTTTATTGAAATTTAAGATTTTGCTGTCTACTTCGAAACTATTAGTTCAATAGACTATAAATAATATTTTTTCAATCATGTATACTTTTTGCCCTTTACAGGATGTAGTTGGATTTGGTTTGGGACTCTAAAGACAGACTGCTTAGATTACTTTTTGATTCTCTCATATACCACTGAATGAGTTCAGAAAAACACTGAAGTTCCCTGTGCTTCAGTTTCCACATTGGTTATAAAAATAGGGTATTAATATTGAATATTGGCCGGCGCCACGGCTCACTAGGTTAATCCTCCACCTACAGCACTGGCACCCTGGGTTCTAGTCTTGGTTGGGGCACCAGATTCTATCCGGTTGCTCTTTTTCCAGTCCAGCTCTCTGCTGTGGCCCGGGAGGGCAGTGGAGGATCGCCCAAGTCCTTGGGCTCTGCACCCACATGGGAGACCAGGAGGAAGCACCTGGCTCATGGCTTCAAATTGGTGCAGCGTGCCGGCCATAGCAGCCATTTGGGGGGGTGGTGAACCTACGGAAGCAAGACCTTTTTCTCTGTCTCTCTCTCTGTCTTACTCTGCCTGTCAAAAAAAAAAAAAAATATATATATATATATATATATAGAATATTATTAGGGCCGGCGCTGTGGCGCAGTGGGTTAATGCCCTGGCCTGAAGCGCTGGCATCCCATATGGGCGCCGGTTCTAGTCCCGGCTGCTCCTCTTCCGATCCACTCTCTGCTATGGCCTTGGAAAGCAGTAGAAGATGGCCCAGGTCCTTGGGCCCCTTCACCCACATGGGAGACCCGGAGGAAGCTCCTGGATCCTGGCTTCGGGTCGGCGCAGCTCTGGCCGTTGCAGCCAATTGGGGAGTGAACCGTTGGATGGAAGACCTCTCTCTCTCTGCCTCTCCTCTCTCTGTGTAACTCTGACTTCCAAATAAATAAATAAATCTTTTAAAAAATTGAATATTATTTAATACATGGAAAACACTTAGAATAACTGATAATAACAATAACTTGATAAATACTGGCTTTCTTGTTAATTAATACTGCTATGTGAGTTAACTCAACCAAAACCACTGTAGAAAGAAAAGGCAAACTATTGGTTTTTGTTATTTCAGAGAGAAATAATAATTTTACAACTTTGTTTTTTGGGCAAGATGAAAATCCTGACAAGATTAGTATTTTGTGTTACATTAAATTATTGTTACTATAAATGGTTCTTAGAAGTCTTTATTAATATCAATACTTGACTTTAGAAAAAAAAGACATATTTATTTATTTGAAAGGTAGAGTTACAGAGAGAGAGGGAGAGACAGTGAGAGAGAGATCTTCCATCCACTGATTCAATCCCCAAATGGCCCCAACGGCCAGAGCTGGATGAACCAACGCTAGGATCAAGTGCTTCTTCCTGGTCTCCCACATTGGTGTAAGAACCCAAGCACTTGGGCCATCTGCTGCTGCTTTCCCCGGGCACATTAGCAAGGATGGGGGATTGGAAGTGAAGTAGTAAGGACTCGATGCTAGAGCTGCAGGAATACATAGTTTGAATAGATTTGCATTGACTGTTCTAAAGTTATTTGCTTCATTGGATTTCTTATCACTCCTTTATTTTAAACTTTTGCAGAATTACCATTCTATTGATTTTTTAATAAATTGATTTATTTACTTTCTGGATTCCCTTTTTGCTGTTACTCTTTTGGTATCCTAATACCTTTCACATCCATTTTGATAGTTTCGATTTATATGTGTTTTAAAACCTGACCCCAAATTCTTTGTCACTTTTCCCCTTGAAGAGTGCATCTGTGTTCCTTCCCTTTGATTCTGGACTTTTTGATTACTTAACTGTTAAAATACAGTGACGTGATGGCTGTACCAGTCTCCAGGTCCAAATCTTAAGAAACTGGCAGCTACCACTTCTTGTCTTTTGGGATGCTTGCTCCTAGAAGCTAGTCTCTGGAAGGACCAAAAGTGCCTCATGCAAAGGGCATGAACGAGTATGTTGGCTGACAGCTCCAACTGAATTCCCAGCAGACACCCAGCAACAGCCATCAGGTGCATGAATGAGCAAAGCCATCAGAGGACCTGGGGACCCTTTTCCCTTCCCCCCACCATCAGGGTAGCCCCCATCTTTTGTTTTTGCTCAGTTGATGCTGCATGAGGCAAACTACCATGATTAAACCCTACCACATGTAAATTCATAAGCAAAGTTAATGATTGTGCTTGTTTTTAAACTTAAGTTTAGGGTAGTATAGTTCACATTAAAGATAACTGATAAGGCTGGACTCTTTTCTTCATTGTAACATTTTTAATGGAGTAAATATTGATGGAAATAGTTCTCATATATTGACCTTCAAAGCCATCTGGTCTTTTCTGCATGGAAATAATACTTTGGAATGTCTATGAAGATTTTTAAAGGTGTATGATAATATATGTGAGTAAAACAAAAAATTGTCACTCTATTTGAACTGCAGTATATATTTCTTGCAGTTTTCCCTGAGTAACTGAGAAATGTGTCAACATTACCATCACTAATTATTCTATTATTTTATATAGAGCAAGGATAATAAATATGCAGCATTGAGCATCATTCTTTTAGGCTGTATCTGTAGTATATTACTACTTGAACAGTTCTTTTTGATGCCCAGCAGAAGTAACCTCACAGTTCTCAACATAGGATTTCATGCTGTTACTACCAGTGCAGTTGGAACGGACCTATAGATGATGAGACCTAGTTTATAAAAACTGTAACATGTATTACCATAGGTATAGACCTCTTCCCACTCCCAAAACTACCTTAAGGCCACCTTCATTCTGCTGTTCTGAAGGCATTTCATTTATATTAATTCACTGCTTCACATACAAAATTGTTCTTCTTTACCTTTAATCTTTCCTGTAGCTTTTTTGTAGAAATCAGAAGTTACCTGCCTCTATGGAAAAAATGTCATTCTGAGATTTCCTTAAGGAAACAATATGATAAGCTCAAAAAACTATGACAGTTTCTATAAAACAGTTTCACCATGAGGGAAAAAGATGAGAAGAAAGTACATTAGGTCATTTGCAAAATTTTGTAGTTTATCTGACAGAATGATTGGGTAAGAGAACTTAAATTAGTTAAGGGTATGCTGTATTCTAGCTTTTGGACGTCTTAAATATTTTAACTCATTTGAGCATAACAACATACCTATAGGGAGAATATTATTCTCCAGAATTTTTTGTTTATACGGATTAATTATTAGTTCTTTTTTAAATTATTCTTTAAAGAATACAAATTTTGTAAGTACAACTTTAGAATATAGTGATTCTTCCCACCATACCCACCCTCCTACCTGCACTCTTACCCATCCTCCTCCTCCTCCCTCTCCCTTTCCCAGTCCCATTCTCCATTAAGATTCATTTTCAGTTAACTTTGTACACAGAAAACCAACTCTATACTAAGTAAAGATTTCAACAATTTCCACAGAAAAAGAAAAAATAAACAAAAAACTGAGATGGCATCTTTACCACCATGTATAATGGAATTTGAAGTCCCATGACAAGTTTTTATGCTGTACCCTTAGAAGTAAGTCCATAGGAATGTGTGCAGAAATATACAGCTTTACAGTTACAAACTTCCTCCTCCCTCTCTTATTCTAACTCCTATTTTTTACTGAGATCTATTTTCAATTGACTTTATACACATATGATTAGCTATGTTAAGAGTTCAACAAATAGTATGAAGAAAAAATGAAAAAAAAAACAAAAAATGAAACTTTCTCGACAGTCAAGACAAGGGCAGCTCAAGTAAACCCTTCTTGAAGTCTCAATTTCACTTCTACAGATTTCATTTTAGGTGCTCTATTAGATCAGCAAGAACATATATTTGTCCTTTGGACTGGCTTATTTCACTAAGTATGATGTTTTCCAGATTCCTCCATTTTGTTGCAGATGACCAGGTTTCATCTTTTTTAACCACTGTGTAGTATTCCATAGTGTACATATCCCATAATTTCTTTATCCAGTCTTCAGCTGACGGCCATTTAGGTTGATTTCACGTCTTTAGCTATTGTGGATTGAGCTGCAATAAACATGGGGGTACAGATAACTCTTTCATATGCTGGTTTCATTTCTCTTGGATAAATTCCCAGGAGTGGGATGGCTGGGTCATATGGTAGATCCATATTCAGATTTTTGAGGTATCTCCATACTGTCTTCTATAGTGGCTTTACCAGTTTACATTCCCATCAGCAGTGGATTAGGATACCTTTTTCCACATTCTTATTCCACATTCTCCTTCCACATTCTCACCAGCGTTAGCTGTTTTTTAAGTTGTGTATGAAAACCATTCTAACCAGGGTGAGGTGAAACCTCATTGTGTTTTTTTGTTTTTGTTTTTTAAAGATTTATTCATTCATTTGAAAGAGCTACACAGAGAGGAGAGACAGAGAGAGAGGTCTTCCATCTGCTGGTTCACTCCCCAATTGGCCACAATGGCCGGAGCTGCACAGATCCAAAGCTAGGAGCCAGGAGCTTCTTCCAGGTCTCCCACGTGGGTGCAGGGACCCAAGAATTTGGGCCATCTTCTACTGCTTTCCCAGGCTATAGCAGAGAGCAGGATTGTAAATGGAGCAGCTGGGACTCGAGCTGGTGCCCATATGGATGCTGACTGCAAGCAGCGGCTTTACCTGCTACATCACAGCACTGGCCCTGTACTTTTCTGCCATTAAAACAAAACATATAAACAAAACTTGACTTTTTAAAAATTTTATTTGCACTTTATTTGAAAGAAAATCAGGGAAAGATCTTTTATTAACTGGTCATTTCCCATATGTCTGCAACAATCAGGAGCCTTCAACTCAATCTAGGGCATCACACATAGGAGCAGGGCCACAAGTACTTAAGCCATTACCTGTTGCTCTCAGGGTGCACAAGAGCAGGAAGTTGCATTAGGTGTACTAAATGCTATTTAGGATCTGTTGTGCGTACATTAATTCAAGGTCCCAGATAAACATTTTGTTTGTGTCCATAAGCCTTGCTTTCTGTGTGCCTTATACTTTTATTAGGGTCCTCCTACTTGGTGCTAAACATCAGACCACTGCATTCTATTGATCTTTTTTTTTTTTAAGATTTATTTAATTATTATTTGAAAGTCAGAGTTACAAAGAGAGATGAGAGGCAGAGAGAGAGGTCTTCCACCTGATGGTTCACTCCCCATTTGGCTGCAATGGCCAGAGCTGTGCCAATCCAAAGCCAGGAGCCAGGATCTTCCTCCGGGTCTCCCATGTGGGTGCAGGGGCCCATGGACTTGGGCCATCTTCTACTGCTTTCCCAGGCCATAGCAGAGAGCTGGATTGGAAGAGGAGCAGCCAGGACTAGAACAGGCACCCAACCCACTGCACAGCACCGGCCCCTCCTATTGAACTTTAAATCTACGTACTGAAAAATTTCAAGGCAACACAGCAAAGGAGCTGAGATTGTAGCCCAAGCATTCTGATATGGAATGGGGGAATGCCAAGCAGGGTCATAACTGCTGTGCCAAACGTTGCCCACTCTGTCCACATTTTTTAAAAAATTTAGTTTTTGAAAGTCAGAGTTTGGGGCAGTGTTGCAGAGTACCAGATAAAGCCACAGCCTGCAACACTGACTTCCTATATGGGCACTGGTTCGAGTTCCAGCTGTTCCACTTCCAATCCAGGATCCCTGTTAATGCACCTGGGAAAGTAGCGGAAGACTGTCCAAGTGATTGGACCCCTACATCCACATGAGAGGCCCCGAAGAATCTTTTGACTGAGCCCGTACCATTGCAGCCATTTGGAGAGTGAACCAGCAAATGAAAGATCGATCTCTCTCTCTGTCTCTCTCTCTCTCACTGTAACCCTGACTTTCAAATAAATAAAACAAATCTTTAAAACAATTAAAAAAAACTTATAAAAATTGCATTTACAATGAGGGAGAGACAGAGAAATAGAGATCTTCTGTCCACTGGTTCACTTCCAAAATGGCTGCAACAGCTGGAACTAGGCTAGGTTGAATCACAGAGCCAGAAGTTTCATATGGATCTGCCATATGGGTGCAGGTCCCAAGGACTTGGGCCATCTTCTGCTGCCTTCCCAGGTGCACTAGCAGGGAAAGTAGATCAAAAGTGGAGTATCCAGGACTTGAACCAGCACCAATATGGGATGCCAGCAAGCAAGCATTGGCTTTACCCATTATGCCACAGTGCATTCCCCCCCAACCCTATACTGTCCACTTTTAAGTACTACTGTCAACAGCTAGTTTATTATTGATTCCATGCAAGTGATCTCACATGGATAGATTCAAAATACAGTTTACCCTGCCTTTACAACAAATAATCTAAGCTTTTAATCAAGGGAGTTTTTAAGGAGACATTACTACTTCTCAATGAGAAAGGGGTTTAAGATTTTTGACATTCAAGGCTATTTTGCCATTTCTAAAGAGCTGAAAGAAAAGTAAGCATTGTAGACATCAACTAACATCTGTACCTTGGCATTTTTTAAATGGCTGCATATATGATTTATCTTGGAATCAGTCAACTCAAAAAAGTTCTTAATTATTTGAGGAACATAGAAAACAAAGAGGTCTCATCTTCTGTTACACTCCCCAAATGTCTGCAGTAGCCAAGATTTGGCCAGGCTGAAGCTGGGAGCCAGGAGTGCAATCCAGCTTTCTCACGTGAGTGGACCCAAGTTCTTGAAGCAACATCTGCTGTCTCCCATCAGTAGCAGGAACCTGAAATCCAGACCTGTATATGGTACTCAAATCCAAGTACCTTGATATGGGATGTAGATGACCCAACTGGCATCTTAACCATTAGGCCAAATGCCTGTCCCTCAACATAGAATTATAAAATTTTGCTTACTAACTATGTGTTGAAAATTTACTCCTATATACTCATGGAATTAACTTTGGTCATGAGTTAATAATTGTATTACAAATATCTCCAAATTGCATCAGCTGTGTTTTGGAAAAATTTTACCAATTGTTTGAAAGTAATTGCTATCAATATAAATATAGGAGTGAGGGAAACATTTTATATATAGACCTTTACAAATATTTCTCCATGTACTGATGAGAAGAATGTAAATTCTTTAAGTGTAGTATGAAAAATTCAGTAGATATCTGTCAGATCCATTTGGTCTATAGTGTTGATTAAGTTTGCTGTCTCCTTGTTGATCTTCTGTCCTGCTGATCTGTCTATTTCTGAAAGTGGAGTATTGAAGTCCCCCAATACTATTGTATTGGAGTCTAAGTCTCCCTTTAAGCCCCTTAACATATCTTTTAAATAAACTGGTGCCCTGTAATTAGGTGCATATACATTTATAATAGTTACATCTTCCCGTTGAATTGATCCCTTATTCATTATATAGTACCCCTTTTTGTCTCTCTTAACAGTTTTTGTGTTAAAGTTTATTTTATCTGATATTAAGATGGCTATGCCAGCTCTTTTTTGGTTTCTGTTGGCATGGAATATCTTTTTCCAGCCTTTCACTTTCAGACTGCATGCATCTTTGTTGGAAAGATGTGTTTCTTATAAGCAGCAAATGGGTTTTGTTTTTTAATCCATTCAGCCAGTCTGTGTCTTTAAAGTGGAGAGTTGAAGCCATTAACATTCAATGTGACTATTGATAAGTAGTGACTTTGCCCTGCCATTTTCCCAAAGATATTTCTAATATATGCTTTGAACTTCCTGTGATCTTTTACTGGGAGGTTTTCTTCCTTTACCTTCTTTCGTATTGATGGCTGTGTTTCTGTGTATAACACATCTTTAAGCATCTTTTGCAGGACTGGACAAGTGGCAACAAATTCTTTCAATTTCTGTTTGCTATGAAAGGTCTTTATTTCACCTACATTCACAAATGAGAGCTTTGTAGGATGTAATATTCTGGGCTGGCAGTTTTTTTCTCTTAGTACCTGGGCTATATCTCGCCATTGCCTCCTAGCCTGTAGAGTTGCTGATTAGAAGTCTGCTGTGAGTCTAATTGGAGATCCTCTGATCTGACGTTTCTCTCTTGTACATTTTAGCATCTTTTCTTTATGTTTCACTGTGTTGAGTTTGATTACAACCTGTCGTGGTGAGGATCTCTTTTGGTCATGTTTACTGGGGATTCTGTGTACTTCCTGTACTTGGATATTTCTGTCCTTCTCCAAACCCAGGAAGTTTTCTGCTAGTATCTCATTAGAAAGGCCTTCTAATCCTTTCTCTCTCTCCATGCCTTTAGGAACTCCTAGAACACAAATGTTGGGTTTTTTTAATAGCATCCTGTAGATTCCCAACGATATTTTTTTAGATTTCTAATTTCCTCTTCCTCTCTTTGGTTTGACTGTATACTTCTAAGTCCGATATTCTCTCTTCTGCTTCACTGACTCTGTTTTTAAGGCTCTCAAAATCAGTTGTCCTTTTATTTTTTTATTGAATTCTTCATTTCATTTTGATTTCTCTTCACTATCACTATTTCATGTTCTACTAGTTTCTTCATTTTGATTCCTCCTAAAGATTTCATTTTCACGAGAGATATTTTCTGTCCTGTCCAGTATGGATTTCTGTAGTTCATGAATTTGTTTTTGAAAACTTCTATCAACAGTAGACTGGATAAAGAAATTATGGGATATGTACTCTATAGAATACTATATAGCAGTAAAAGATGAAATCTGGTCATTTGCAACAAAATGGAGGAATCTGGAAAACATCATGCTGAGTGAATTAAGCCAGTCCCAAAGGCACAAATATCATAGGTTCTCCCTGATCGGTGACAACTAACCAAGCACCAAAAAGGAAACCTGTTGAAGTGAAATGGACACTATGAGAAACAATGATTTGATCAGCCCTTGTCCTGACTATCAAGGAACAACTTAATACCTTATCCCTTTTAGTATTTTTTTTGTTCTACTTAATACCATGGGTTGAACTCTTTAATTAATACACGATTATTCTTAAGTGTTTAAATTTAACTGAAAAGTGATCCCTGTTAAATATAAGAGTGGGGATAAGAGAGGGAGGAGATTTATAGTTCGGCACATGCTCAATGGGACTTGCCCCAAACGGTTGACTTAGAAACGTGCCAGGGAATTCCAATTCAATCCCATCAAGGTGGCATGTACCAATGCCATCTCACTAGTCAAAATGATCAGTTTCAGTCCATAATTGATCATAATAATAGGATTAAGTGTCAAAGGGATCACATAAATAAGAATAGTGTCTGCTAATACTGATAGAATTACAAAGGAGAGAACAATACAACATGGGAAGCAGGATACACAGCAGACTCATAGAATGGCAGATGTCCTAAGCAGCACTCTGGCCTCAGAATCAGCCCTTAAGGCATTAGTATCTGGCTGAAAAGCCCATGAGAGTTTTTCAGGCATGGAAAGCCAAGACACTACGGCACCACAAAAAAAAAAAAAAATGATCTAAATGAAAGATCTCTGTGAGTGAGATCCCATCAGAAAGAACAGGCATTCAAAGAAGGAGGTCCCTTTCTCTGAAGGGAGGAGAGAACTTCCACTTTGACTATGAGCTTGTCTAAATAAGATCGGAGTCAGTGAACTCAAAAGGCTTCCATAGCCTTGGCAACTCATGACAAGAGCCTCAGGTGATTACTGACACCATAAACAAGAGTGTCAGTTGTTAAATCAACAACAGGAGTCACTGTGCAGTTACTTCCCATGTAGGATCTCTGTCATTAATGTGTTGTATTATGTGAATTAATGGTATAATTAGTACTCAAACAGTACTTTACTCTTTGTGTTTCTGTGTGGGTGCAAACTGTTGAAATCTTTACTTAGTTTATACTAAATTAATCTTCTGTATATAAAGATAATTGAAAATGAATCTTGATGTGAATGGGATGAGAGAGGGAGTGGGGGATGGGATGGTTGTGGGTGGGAGGGAGGTTATGGGGGGAAAAAGCCACTGTAACCCAAAAGCTATACTTTGGAAATTTATATTTATTGAATAAAAGTTAAAAAAAAAAAAGAAATAGGTTTTCGGGGCCAGCATTGTGGAATAGTGGGTAAAGCCGCTGCCTGCAATGCCAGTATCCCATATGGGTGCCATTTCAAGTCCTGGTTGCTCTACTTCTGATCCAGCTCTCTGCTGTGGCCTGCAAAAGCAGTAGAAGTTGGCCCAAGTGCTTGGGCCCCTGCACCCACGTGGGAGACCCATAAGAAGCTCCTGGCTCCTGGCTTCTGATCAGCACAGCTCCAGCCATTGCAGCCTATTAGGAAGTAAACCAGCGGATGGAAGACCTCTCTCTCTCTCTCTCTCTGCCTCTCCTTCTCTCTCTGTGTAACTCTTTCAAATAAATAAAATAAATATTTTTTAAAAAAGTTCTATATGCCTACAACTGTGTTTCATAAAGCACAATGTAAAAATCATTCATAATGCCAATAAAAGTATAAAATAAACTTTATTGATCAATTAAAATATTTTGAGCACTTACTATATACACACAACTTTATTAGATGCCAGGAGACAATCAGGAGCCTATCATTATGGATCTTAGATTCTTCTAGAGAAAAACAAACAGGAGATAGTTATTTGTATAGCCAACAATTTAACAGTAGAGTAATAGAATATATGACAAACTAGCTAAAGAATTCATTGTTTTTCTTCTCAAATTTTAAGTTCAGTTTGCATGGAACAAAGGAGCTTTCCCCAAGATGTGACATTTTTGGTGTTAGAATCAGGAAAATCCCAGGTAAAATGGGAACAAATTGGTCACAGTTAGATCTTGGTACATTTCCAGAACAAAACCATTGCGGATTGACCCTTAAGGAATAAGATGATTGAGAATGCCCTGCATAAAGCTGCTAAGTTAGATTAGGAATAGGTGATGTGTGGTGTTGTAAGCCCTGCTAACTTTTTAGGGTATTTGCTTTTCATCCTAAGTGAAAAGCTGTCATAGGTTGTGGTGTAGATAGAAGTTATTCTTTGAAGATCCATCTGCCTTAGTGAGAATAATGGATTTGCTGGCAATGGTAAATATTATGAACCACAGATGGCAGAGTTAACAGGTTATTTTGCATTTTTTTCTTAAAATGAAAAAAATCAAAAGGTACTAAAATTACTGTCAGTTACTAAACTTATTTTATTTTTTTTTTGACAGGCAGGGTGGACAGTGAGAGAGAGAGACAGAGAGAAAGGTCTTCCTTTGCTGTTGGTTCACCCTCCAATGGCCGCCGCGGTTGGCGCACTGCGCTGATCCGATGGCAGGAGCCAGGTACTTATTCTGGTCTCCCATGGGGTGCAGGGCCCAAGCACTTGGGCCATCCTCCACTGCACTCCCTGGCCACAGCAGAGAGCTGGCTTGGAAGAGGGGCAACTGGGACAGAATTTGGTGCCCCGACCGGGACTAGAACCTGGGGTGCTGGCACCACAAGGCGGAGGATTAGCCTAGTGAGCCGCGGCGCCGGCTACTAAACTTATTAATTACTGAAAAAGACAATTGAGTGTTTACTCTGTGGTTCAGACTTTTTTTCCTTTTCTGATGGGGTGTTTATGTGTATGCATCTACATGTGTATATGTGTGTATTTTTGGTTTTCATCAAAATTCATTTTATATGGGACTTCTGCATCCAGTATCGGAGTCCTTAGGTTTAAGTCTTAGCTCTGTTTCCAATTCCACCTTCCTGCTGATACCCATACTGAGAGGCAACAGGTAATGGCTATAGTAACCCGTCACCCGTGTGGGAGACCTGGATTGAGTTCTCAGTTTTGACTTATGCTTGGCCCAGCTCTGATTGTTGTGGACGTTAGGGGGATGAACCAGCAGATGAAAGATCTGTGTGTGTGTGTGTCTTCCTGCCTCTCTGCCTTTGAAGTAAATGAAAATAAATAACTAAATAGGTTTTTTGAAATGCAAACTATGTGTGAAGAAGCTTCAGTTTTTCAATTATTAACTTTAAAGTCCAAAAAATAAAATCATCTTGAAGAGCAGGTTGCTAATGATATGCAAGAGAAAGAGAAAGGATAAGGATTTATCCTACCAGATAGTAAAAGTTTGTATAAAAGTTACAGGAATTAAAATGATGTCATCAACAGAAAGTGATAGATAGTCCCTAAACCCTTAGAGACTTAAAAAAAAAAAAAGTTCAGCCGGCGCCGTGGCTCAATAGGCTAATCCTCCACCTTGCGGCGCCGGCACACCGGGTTCTAGTCCCGGTTGGGGCGCCGGATTCTGTCCCGGTTGCCACAATTCCAGGCCAGCTCTCTGTTATGGCCAGGGAGTGCAGTGGAGGATGGCCCAGGTGCTTGGGCCCTGCACCCCATGGGAGACCAGGAAAAGCACCTGGATCCTGGCTCCTGCCATCGGATCAGCGCGGTGCGCCGGCTGCAGCGGCGGCCATTGGAGGGTGAACCAACGGCAAAGGAAGACCTTTCCCTCTCTGTCTCTCTCTCTCACTGTCCACTCTGCCTGTCAAAAAAAAAAAAAAAAAAGTTCATAGAACAGAATTAGAAGTTCTATTTGGTCCTCCAGATTTTTTTAAATCTGTGCTTAGCATTTCCATAATATGTATTTTCTGTGAACTTTTTTAATACCCTGTGTGTGCATATGTGTGTTGTGTATGCACACACTTGTAAAAAAGTACCATTTCCGACCAACTGAATTGTCAAAATTAAGAAGTCCAACAGTACCAAATGATAGCAAGAATATGGAGGTAGGCATCATGAAATATCAGCAGCTATTATTTTAAATGGTACTATATTCTCTATATCTTTAGTCTTCTTGTCCTTTTTTAAAATTTACCCATTTATTTGAAAGGCAGAGAGAGAGGGAGAGACAAAGAAAGATTTTCCATCCATTCCTTAAATGTCCGCAACAGCCAAGGTTAGGCCAGCCCAAAGCTAGGAGGTTCTTCTGGGTCTTCCACTTGGGTGCAGGAGCCATCTTCTGCTGCCTTCCTAGGCACATCAGCAGGGAGCAGGATCAGAAGTGGAGCAGCCAGGACTAAAACCAGCACTCAGATGGGATACTGGTATCGCAGGCAGAGGCTTAGCCCACTATGCCACAATGACAGTCCCTGTTTTTAGTATGTTTAAAATATTTCATTAATTAATCCTTTTTGATAAAAAGGTCTAGTGAATTTTTTTTTTGACAGGCAGAGTTAGACAGTGAGAGAGAGAGACAGAGAGAAAAGTCTTCCTTCCATTGGTTCACCCCCCAAATGGCTGCTATGGCTGGCGCACAGCGCCGATCCAAAGCCATGAGCCAGGTGCTTCCTCCTGGTCTCCCATGCAGGTGCAAAGCCCAAGAATTTGGGCCATCTTCCACTGCACTCCCAGGCCACAGCAGAGAGCTGGACTGGAAGAGGAGCAACAGGGACAGAATCCAGCGCCCCAGCTGGGACTAGAACCTGGAGTACTGGAGCCTCAGGTGGAAGATTAGCCTAGTGAGCCGCGGTGCCGCCCATGAATTTATTATTTTGAAAGATTTATTTATTTGAAAAGTAGAATGATGGGGGACATACACACACATACACACACACACACAGTGAAGAAGGAATAGAGTGAGAGAGAGATAACTTTCCTTCCTGGGTCACTTTTCAAATGGTGACAAGCACTGACATCCCAAGCTGTTGCTTACCCCAGTACACCACAGTGCCTGACCCAGATCCAGTAAATCCAGTGGTGTCAAAATGACTGAAAAGTAGTTTTGGTTGAGTAGTAAAGTTGGAAGCCATACTGGAGTGGACTGAGGAATTAATGAGTATCATAACAGCAATACAGTATATATATCTTCCTCAAAAACTTTGTTTTTAAAGAGAGGAGATGATATTTGAAAATCTGGTAGAATTCAAAAGTGTACCCATCTGGTCCTGAACTTTTCCTTGTTGGGAGGGTCTTAATTACTGATTCAACCTCCATCTTGATCATTACTCTGTTTTGATTTTGTTTGTCTTCATGATTCAGTTTTGGTAGATTGTATATTTACAGGAATCCATCAGTTTCTTCTAGATTTTCCAATTTGTTAGCATGTAGCTGTTTGTAATAATTCCTGATGATTGTTTTTATTTCCATGATATCTGTTGGTATATTTCCTTTTTTTACCTTTGATTTTATTAATCTGGGTCTTTTCACTTTTTTTTATTTGATTCCTTTCTAATTTCTTGATGTGGACACCAATTGCTGTAAACTTCTCTCTTAACACTGCTTTTGATGTATCCCATAAGTTTTGATAGATTGTATTGTCATCTGCATTCATTTCCAGAAATTTTTTAATTTTCCTTTTGAAATCTTCTATGATTCACTGTTCATTTGGCTGGGATTTGCTTTATGAACTAGCTTTTGATTTATCCTCTTCCCCATTTTCCCCCTCTCCTTCCTCCTTCTCTACTTTTCTCAGTGAGAAATTTCCAAAGATTTGTCTTTTAGCTCAAATAGTCTTTCTTCTGCCTCATGAAGTCTGTTATTAAGGTGTTCCACAATATTTTTTATTTGACATACTGAATTCTTCATTTCTAATATTTTGGTTTGGTTTCTCTTAAAAATCTCAATCTCATGAGAGAATTTTTCTTCCATCCCATGTATGGATTTCTGTAACTCATGAATTTGTTTCTCATTGCTTCTGAGTAATCCTATAATTAAACTTTTAATTCATTTTCAGGCATTTCATCCATCTCTTCATCTTTACATTCTAATATTGAAGTGTTGTATTCCTTTGGGGAAGTCATGTTGTCTTCTTTATTCTTGTTTTTTGAACTTCTTCATTTATTTTTAAGGCATTTTTGGAATTACATGTTGATTTTCTCCTCTGATGGATTTTGTCTTTGAACTATGCCTCTCTGGCTTAGTGGAGTGTCTGCTTTTTCAGTGAATACCCAGAGACATGTGCTAGGGAGCTCTAGTGTGCCTAGGGAGCTCTGTCAGTGCTCCAAGTTGGGGACAGTATCCAGGATGACACCCAAGTTGGGCATTGTAAATCTGTCAGCAGGAAGGCAGGTATGATTATGTGTTTTGGTGTAATCATGCCTTGTCTCCTGTCTTCCGAGGTTACCAGTGCCTGGGGTTAGCCCACAGTGGATGCAACACTCACCCATGCTTCACTTGAATTGCACAAAGGATCTGTACAGTCCTCAGGTGAACATGAATCCCACTACCCTAGGCAATCAGGGAGCTCTGAGCCTTTGGCAGCACACAAAGTGATTGCCTAGAGACTCAGCTACACTCTGTGCCCTATCATACAATCACAAAGTTCCCACAGTCTCATCACATAAGACTCCCACAGTCACAGAATGCAGAGAATCCACTCTAGCTTGCTTGCATTTCCCATCCACGGAGAGGCAGAGGTGTTCCCAGAGCCAGCTGCCTGTGAGTGCTCCAGTTCTTCTCAAGCTATTCAAAACAATTGAATGGGAGAAAATCCTCCCCAACTCCTCTTATGAGGCCAGAATCATCATAAGTCCTAAAATAGACAAAGATATAACAGTGAAAGAGTGCTGTAGACCAGTATCTGAACTGTAGATGTAAAAATCCTCAACAAAATATTAGCTAATTGAATCCAACAACACACCAGGAAGATCATTCACCTGGATCAAGTGGGATTTATCCCTGGTATGCAGAGATGGCTCATCATTCACAAATCAATAAATGTGATACATCACATTAACAAACTGAAGAACAAAAACCATATGATTATCTCAGTAGATGCAGAGAAAGCGTTTGTTAAAATGTGACACTCTACCATGATGAAAACCTTAAGCAAATTGGGTATAGAAAGAACATTCCTTAACATAATCAAGGCAATTTATGACAAACCCACAGTCAGCATCTTACTGAAGGGGGAAAAGTTGAAGGCATTTCCACTAAGATCCCATACCACACAAGGATGCCGCTCTTACCATTGCTATTGAATATAGCCCTCAAAGTTTTAGCCAGAGCCATTAGGGAAGAAAAAGAAATCAAAAAGATAAAAATTGGAAAGGAAGAAATCAAATTATTCCTATTTGTAGATGACATGATTCTATGTATAGGGGAACCAAAAGACTCCTCTAAGAGACTATTGAACTCATAAAAAAGTTTGATAAAGTGGCCGAATATAAAATTAGCACACAAAACCTCAGTAGCCTTTATGTACACAGTTAATACCATTCACAGTAGCTACAGAAAAAAAAATACGTTGGGATACATTTAAACAAGGAGGTGAAAGATCTCTACAATGAAAATTATAAAGCATTAAAGAAAGAAATAGTGGGGCTGGTGCTGTAGTGTAGTGGGTAAAGCCACTGCCTGCAGTGCCGGCATCCCATGTGGGCACCGGTTTGAGTCCCAGCTGCTCCACTTCTGATCCAGCTCTCTACTATAGCCTGAAAAAACAGTAGAAGATGGCCCAAGTCTTTGGGCCCCTGCACCCTTGTGGGAAACCCAGAGGAAACTTCTGGCTCCTGGCTTCTGATCAGCTCAGCTCCAGCCATTGTGGCCAACTGGGGAGTGAACCAGCAGATGGAAGACCTCTATCACTTTTTCCTTCTCTCTGCCTCTGCTCTCTCTGTGTAACTCTGATTTTCAAATAAATAAATAATTCTTTAAAAAAATAAGAAAGAATACTACAAGTCTGAAAAGGAAAAAATCTTCCATATCTGTCAATTGGAAAAATTAATATAATCAACATGTCCATACTACCAAAATCAATTTACAGATGCATGTGATCCCAATCAAAATACTAATGACATTCGTCTCAGATCTAGAAAAAATGGTGCCAAAATTCATATGGGAACACAAGAGACCCCGAATGGCCAATCTTATACAACAAAATAGCACAAAAACAAAGCCAGAGGTATCACAATGCCAGATTTCAAGACATATTATGGGGCAGTTATAATCAAAACAACGTGGTACTGGCACAAAAACAACATGTAGACCAATGGAACAGAATAGAAACTCCAGAAATCAATCCATGTGTCCACAACCAACTAATCTTTAACAAAGGAATGAAAATCAATCCCTGGAGCAAGGACAGTCTCTTCAGCAAATGGCGCTGGGAAAATCGGATCTGTGCTTGCAGAAGTATGAAACAAGACCCCTACCTTACACCTTATAGAAAAAAAATCAACTTAAAATGGATCAAGGATATAAATCTATGACCTGATACCATCAAATTACTAGAGGAAAACATTGGGGAAACTCTGCAGGACATTAGCATAGTCAAAGACTTCTTGGGAAAGACCCCAGAAGCACAGGCAAGTAAGCCAAAATAGACAAATGGAATTGCATCAAGCTGAGAAACTTCTGCACTGCAAAACAGCAAAGTGAAGAGGCCACATACAGAATGAGAAGATATTTGCAAACTGTGAAACTGATAAAAGATTTATATCCATAATCTATAAAGAGCTCAAGAAACACAACAGCAAAACAATCCAGTCAAGAAATTGGCAAAGGACTTGAACAGATATTTTTCAAAAGAGGAAATTCAAATGTTCAACAGACACATGAAAAAATGTTCAGTATGCTAGCCATCAGGGAAATGCACATCAAAACTACAATAAGATTTCATCTCACCTCACTTAGAATGGCTCTCATACAGAAATTAACAAACAATAAATGCTAACGTGGTTGTAAGGGAAAAGTTAGCCTGATCCAATGTTGATGTGAATGTAAACTAGTATAGCCATTGTGGAAAACAGTATATAGATACCTCACAAAGCTGAAAATAGATACACCATATGACTCAGCAATACCATTCCTGGGAGTTTACACAAAGGGAATGAAATTAGCATATGAGTAATCTGTACCACCATGTTTATGGCACTCAGTTCACAATAACTAAGATATGAAATCAACCCAGATGTCTATCAACTGATGACTGGATAAAGAAATTATGGATTACTATTCAGCCATCAAAAAGAATGAAAGCATGTCTTTTGCAACAAAGTGGATGCAACTGGAAACTATTAAGTTTAGTGAAACAAGCCAGTCCCAAAAAGACAAATACCATATATTTTCCTTGATCTGTGGTAACTAATAGAGTTGCAAAAATGTAATATATAGGAGTGAAATTGACATTCTGAGCTTCCAGGGTTGTTTTCAGTCTTTGTCTCTACTGTTGAGGAACTGTGTTTTTTTTTTTTTTCTTCATAGTGTTTGTTGAACTTCATAGTGTTTGTTGAATTTTTTAGTGTAGGGGTAATTTTATGAGTATAGAGTAAAATGGAAGTAGATCATTGTAAAAATTAACAGCGAGAATAGGAGAGGAAGGAGGAGAAAGCACGGGAGTGTGCTTGGGAGGGAGAGTAGGATGGGAAAGATCATTGTGTTCCTAAATCTATACATGAAATACATGAAATTTATATACCATAAGTAATTTTTTTTTTAAAAAAAAAGGCATCATTGAAATGAAAAGGGAGCTAGCCCACTTTATGCTTTTTAGTGACTCTTGGAAAATCTAGTTTATCAAAGGATGAGAACAGTCACTTGATTCATTTTATTCCAGTAAATTGATTCCTTAGGGATACATTAGAATTTGTTCCTACCTCTAGGGAAATTGTGCATTAAATGAATACTTTATTGATTCAGTTTTTCTATATATCTTGCAGTAGGGGTTCACTACCTGAACAATCAAACATTTTCCTGATACAAACTCACTAGGGCCTGCGTAGGACAAGCTTTTCCTACAGAAAGCATTCCTTACTAGGAACTTGAAATCACAGAAATAAGAGCCAAGCAGATAGGGGTGAGCACGGTAATGCTAGACTGAAATATGACAACCTAGATGAAAACAACAGTTAAACTTTACTGAAATATATAAACAATTTGAAGTAATAAAATGTACCTTGTGTTCTTAAGTGAAAAGGTTCAGTGCTGTGAAATGTTCCTTTTTCTCCATTTAGTGTATAACTTTAATGCAGTTATTCAAAATCCAAACAGGATTTTGTTATTCCTTTGTGGGTGTGGTTTTGTCTGTGTTTATGTGTGGGGAGACATAACAAAAATGTTACTAACATTTGTCCGGAAGAATTATCCCATAAATATAGCCAAGTGAATCTAAAAGCATAATAATGAGGTTGATTTGGATTGACCAAATATGAAAATGTGTATGTCACTGATGCCAAGATCACCAGTCAGATTAGTGATACATAATAGAGAATTCAAAGACCAAATTACAAATGGAGAGTTAGTATATAAGTGATCGTATTTCTTCTACTATAGTCACATGTTTATATTACATAAATTCATTTTATTCTCCTTCTTTGCATCTCCTTTCTATCTGATTCATTTTCCCAATTTGTTGCATAATTTTATTGGCTACATAATACTTCTCTGGAAAATATAACAATAGCCACTTAACCAGAATTGAATATTTATATTATTACTTTTTCCTATTAAAATAATGCTCACTGAATATCTTCATGCATATGTTTTTCATTTTAAACTTATTTCTTTGATTTACATTATTTGAAATTACTATATCAAAGAGCATGAACAGTTTTTGGTTCTTGAGATATGCTGCTGCATTTCTCTCTGCAACCACAGATAGGGAAGCGTTTAACATAATCTCCCATTTGGAACAGTGTATTTTACATCTTTCCCTGCCCCCTAACTGGAATGATAATATTGTATATTCTGCTTTCCTCTAGGAAAGGAATACAAATTCCACTTGGCAGTATTGCATATAGATAAGTCTAATAAACCTTCAGCCAGTGTTTTAAGCCATCTTTAGCCTACCCATTCTTTGAAGGAACACTACCACATTATATAAATTTTAAGTGATAATGCATATTTCTTTGAGCAATAAAAAAATCTGAGAAGAAAATAAATTAATTTTATTCTCATCATTAATTAAAGGAGCAAGCCTACCACTCTTGGGTAAGGTTACCACAAACTGGTTTTACATCCTGGTCCTATCACTGAATAACTCATGATATTCAACAATTCTTAAATTTCTCTGTCCCAAAGTCTCCTTAACTATTATAAGCATTGAATGAATTAATACTTGGAAAACATTTGGAAAGATGCTTGGCACTATGAAGGGTTCAGTAAATTATTAAAATGACTTGTGAACTGGCACAAACTATTTATTCTAACCTAATCTGCCATTCTGTATGCAAAATCTGCATGTTCTAGAATTCTTTGCAACCAAGACTGGATATGAATTAGGTCCCACCAATTAGATTTTTTCTCATATAAATTTGGAAGTAGAAATGGTGTGAAGGCCTTCTTCTTGCTGCTCTAGCTGTTGGTGCTGGCAAATAAAGCTGTGGAGACCTGGGGTATTTGTCTAGCCGTGTTCTGTTACCTGGCCACTGGCCTGGTGTACATTGAAAGGCAGAAACTCAGATAGCTTCTTGATTGGCAGCTGTAGTAGTGAATTGAACTTTCCAGTTCAAGCAGCAGCTTCTTATTTCTCAGCATCCTCCCTGTGTAGTGGGAGCAGCACCCCGTCAAGCCAGTTCCATAGTTTTAATTTAGCCATCGTTCTCAGAGGCCTAGCCTAGAACCGTGCCTTAGCCCTTCCAACAGTTTGATAAGTATCTCATTTCCTGTATTTTTGCTTGAAATGGAAGGAAAAGTTACCTGTGTCTTCCAGCTGTGATAAAGTACTAGTGGGATGGTAGCAGAAGTGATGATGGTGGTAGTAGATATTCTTATTGAAATTTTGCATTATGTAACTTTCCAAAATGGAAAACATTAACCCATTGAGCCCCAAGTTTTCAATTTTGAATATTTCAGTGACATAATATTTATTTCAAAGTTACCATAAAATGTATATTTATTGCTCAATTGAGTTCTTTATAGGTGGCCTGTAAATAGGACAATGACACAATAGGTTAATAGCAGGGATGGCAGTCATTTGTAATTGATCATGACACTTTTTTCCTCAGAATCCAAACAGCAGAGTCCTCCTCAACATGGAGCCTTTGCAAAGCAGCTCTTACCACTAAACAAGCTGAGTTTTCAGTTTTGCCCTTCATTTCTGTTTTTCCTTGGAATTTCGCTTCTGTGAAGCTTTCTATTGTGTAGTCTACATTATTGGGTAACATGGGTACTAACCTTAAAGAAAAGACAGGAGGGGGCAGTAGTGTTCAGACTATTGTGAAGTCATCGGAACAATCCAAGAAAAGGGAAATTCTACTTAAATACAACAAGTATTTCTTTAAAAAAAAAAAAAGATTTTATTTGTTTATTTGAAAGGTAGAGTTACAGACAGTGAGAGGGAGAGATAGAGAGAAAGGTCTTCCTTCCATTGGTTCACCCCCGAGATGGCCACAATGGCTGGAGCTGTGCCAATCTGAATACAGGAGCCAGGTGCTTACACCTGGTCTCCCATGGGGTGCAGGGCCCAAGCACTTGGGCCATCCTCCACTGCTTTCCCAGGCCATAGCAGAGAGGTGGATCTGAAGGGAGCAGCTGGGACTAAAACTAGCACCCACATGGGATGCTGGTGCTGCAGGCGGAGGATTAACCTACTATGCCATGGTGCTGGCCCCAAGAAGTGTTTCTTAAATTCCTACTTTTACCTGTTGCTAGACACTGAGGAAATAGATACATGACTAAACTATGTTCCATATTCTTGAGGAGCTCACAGCAGGGAGACAGACAAATAAATAAATTCTGTACTTCACTATAACATTATTATCAACCACAGTGCTTGGTATATAGTATGTGCTCAGTAGATTTTTTTTATTTTTTTTTTTTATTTTTTTTGACAGGCAGAGTGGACAGTGAGAGAGAGAGACAGAGAGAAAGGTCTTCCTTTGCCGTTGGTTCACCCTCCAATGGCCGCTGCGGCCGGCGCGCTGCGGCCGGCACACCGCGCTGATCCGATTGCAGGAGCCAGAAGCCAGGTGCTTTTCCTGGTCTCCCATGGGGTGCAGGGCCCAAGCACCTGGGCCATCCTCCACTGCACTCCCTGGCCACAGCAGAGAGCTGGCCTGGAAGAGGGGCAACCAGGACAGAATCCGGTGCCCCGACTGGGACTAGAACCCGGTGTGCCGGCGCCGCAAGGCGGAGGATTAGCCTAGTGAGCCGCGGCGCCGGCCGATTTTTTTTAATAAATAAATAAGTTGTGGGGTATTAAATCCAGTGCAGACAAAAGAATAGTTAACTTAACCTGGTAAGGTTAGGAAGAAATTTGTATGTATTCTGGTGTTGTCAAAAAATGGTTCTACAGTCAAGTAAGTTTGGGGTCACCACATTTTATTTACTTTGTAGAAAAACCTAACACACACTAATATATTTAGATTCTGATGAGTTGTGCAGTAAAGAAATGTTTTAATTATGTTGAATTATGTTTTCTTCCAATTATATTTAAGCAAAGAACACTTTTAGCAGCTCATTGTGCGGAATAGTTTGGGAAATGCTGAATCAGTTAATACTTGAGGGTGATTTCTACTAATTGTTTTATTACAGAGCATTTGTAGATTTGATAATAGCATTGAAAATCTCAGTGTCACTGGTTTGGTATTCTGAGTAAATGCTTAAGTAACTTACAGCTAAGTCTCCACAAAAACATATGTCTAGCAAGGAACTTCTTTAGTCTCCATTTCAGAAACTAACAGTTTTTCTCTTTCTAATAATAAAAAGTGGAGCACTCTAAAGAACAAAGCATTCTAAACAACCCAGATTTCTTAAAATTAGCGATAGCATTTAAAATGAAAGTGAGTTGTTTAGAAAGTTTTTTTTTTATTTTGTTGTTCCGTTTTCTTAATTACACTATCAACTTTTTCACAAATACCTCTTATAAAACAGTTGTAGTACAAAAGAAAAATATGGAAATTTATGGCTATAAAAAATTTAAGCAGAATTTTTTTAAATTTAAGTTGGTATATAATAAATCCTTTTCAGTCATACATTTCATGTTATGGTGTGTTGCTAAACTAGATGTTTATATTATCTAAATATTTAAATATTGTGAATTTTAAAAACACCTTTGGGGGAAAATCCTGGTCATCCCTAAAGTAGGTAAAATAGACTTTAAAAAATTTGTTTAATACTGAGAATTTTGATTTTGTATTTTAATTTTCTCATGTATTTGTATATTAACTTCAGTGAATCATTTTACTTCTGATATATATCTTAGATGACTAAAAATAACATCACAAAACATGTTTGTTATATTCTTAATTGTTTTGACCATAGAATTAATTTTAAAGTCAAAAGGGGCATTGCTTTTTCATCATTTCCAGTTCAGAATATTCAGCATGTCACAGATGTTCATGAATAATGTCCATTTAAAACTGTTGGCAAAGAGAGCCGGTGAGTTGGCTAGATGAATTAAATGTTGGGGGGATCTGACAGGCAGCACGCTGCTTTGTGATCATTCCAAAGTTCTAATAATCTCCCTCACCTTCTCTGCCTGCCACTAATGAAAGAGAATAGGTGATTGCACCTCCGGCTATGTTCTGCGCCTAATGACTCCTCCAAAGGCAGATTTATGAAGAAAAAATTAACTTTGAATGAGGATTGAATTGGCCCTGACAGTCTGATAGACTGTGACACAGATTCTGTGGCAAAACAGACGTAGCCCTAATTGATTATCAATATTTTAAGCAAAGTGATGAAAATAAGCATTAAGTGATGAGAAAGGCAGTCTTAATACAGTAGGCAGTAACCAGGACATAAGAGAGTCTTTGGGGAGTTTTGCCCTGATTGCTATTACTGAATTTTATCTGTCAATTTTTACCTTTGCTTCCCAGCAGCCATTGTCCCTCCTTGGTGTACTTTTTTTTTTTTCTTCCTTAAAGATCTATGACTAGAATGTTAATCTTTCTAATAACACTGACAAAGCTGTCTGTAGTCTCTTCCTCTGGAGAAGTTTGTTTAATATTTAACTCATTTTGAATTGAGATTAGCTTTCATAGTTTTGCAGAACTAAGGCTTTTTGTGAAGATTTTAGATTAACACAATTTTTTCACATACTGTTTGTAAGTTTGTTGTCATCCGTAAAATATGTACCATCCCCAAATATTGCATATTGAATAGTTTCAGGCAGTATATTCTTTACATCAGCAAGCAAGCGTTGGCTCATTTCTAATCTTCTGAATAAAATAAAATTTTTCCTAAAAATAATATATATGAGAATACTTCAAAAAGTTCATAGAACATCAAATTAAAAGATGTTGATTTCAGTACAGAAAATCTTGAAATCCATAAATATAAGTGGTCTTCAAAGAGCTTCTGTGATATGCATGTTATGAGAAAATTATGTATGGGTTAAAAAAGTTTACATTAAATAATCTTATGTATAATTCCATTTCCATGAACTTTTTGAAATACCCTTATATTTATACACACACACACACACATACACACACACAGTTTCTATACACACACACTTATAGGTACTTAGAAAATGTATTTTCAAATTAACAATGGAAAATTTTAATCTAAATAATTACATATACATAGGCTGCTTCAAAAGATAAAATAACAACATTTGACATTGTTATATATCTTTATTTTTATGTTATACATATTTCTAATAGCATAGGAAAAAAAAAACACTTTAAAAACCTGTAGCAGTTTAATTTAGTATTAAAATTGATGAGGTCGGTGCCACGGCTCACTTGGCTAATCCTCCACCTGCAGCACCAGCACCCCAGGTTCTAGTCCCAGTTGGGGCGCTGGGTTCTGTCCTGGTTGCTCCTCTTCCAGTCCAGCTCTCTCCTGTGGTCCGGGAAGGCAGTGGAGGATGGTCCAAGTGCTTGGGCCCTGCACCCGCATGGAAGACCAGGAGGAAGCACCTGGCTCCTGGCTTCGGATCGGCGCAGCACACCGGCGGTAGCAGCCATTTGGGGGGTGAACCAACGGAGGGAAGACCTTTCTCTCTGTCTCTGACTCCATCTGACTCTGCCTGTCAAAAAAAAAAAAAGTTGATGAGCCAAAAACATACTGCTGTCATGTATAATGGTATGTATGTTTGCCATTAAATAGGCTTTAGATGAATTAACTTATTTAATACAAGAATTGTACATATTTTCCCTGTATTAAAATGCTCTCTTTATTATTATCCATCAGTATTCATATTATTTTATGAAATAATTTTCAGGCAGATGTTGCTGAATTTCAGAAAACTTTATAAAACTCTTCAGGTAATTGTGGAGAAAGTGTCATTTTAATGTTTTCCAAAGGTCTCTCAAGTATGTTACCATAGATAAAAGTAATGGGGCCAGTGCCATGGCTCACTTGGTGGTTAATCCTCCACCTGCAGCGCCGGCAACCCATATGGGTGCCGGTTCTGTTCCAGTTGCTCCTCTTCCAGTCCAGCTCTCTGCTGTGGCATGGGAAAAGCAGTGGAGGATGGCCCAGGTACTTGGGCCCTGCACCCCCATGGGAGACCGGGAAGAAGCACCTGGCTCCTGGCTTCGGGTTGGCGTAGCTCCGGCCGTAGCGGCCATTTGGGGAGTGAAGCAACAGAAGGAAGACCTTTCTCTCTGTCTCTCTCTCTCACTAACTCTGTCAAATAAATTTTTAAAAAATTAAAATAACACAGGGATGCTGTAGTACAGTGCTTCTCAATCTTTTTCATGTTATGATATGTAAAAGGATTATAGTTGGTTGACACTTTACATTGAATTGAGGATGGTGCTCTTACCAGAAGCTACTGGTTGTGGAACTTCAGCCACCTCAGATCCTGCCTGGTTGCCCAAAAAGCCTGAGAGATCCATATTTTAGCAGACCTGTAACTTATTTGTGGGCCAGTGGTTGGGATAATCCAAGTGCATTAACAACAAAAACACTAAATTTGTAAAACCTAGATTGAATAACAGTTTGGAATTCAAATCTATTAAAACATCTGAAAATACTATAAAAATCATCTTGTCCAGAAAGAGGACAAATGTCTCTCTAGACAGAGTTTGCTCAATGGATTAATGCTCTTAATCGTATTTTCCACTTAATGATGGCCCTAACACCTGCTAAGATTATTCAGATTTTAATCTTTCTTTTGATGCCATTAAAGTAGTATATAAAGATATTTGCTGAAAAATATTAGATAAAATAATCTCTTGGAAGAATATAATATCACTGTTTATTTGAGACTCTGAAAGATCTTAAAACTAATCCACTCTAATTCTCAGTTCGCTATTTAGGAAACTGAGCTCACATTACAAATTAAGTCATCACTAAGCTAGAATTGGAATCTGGTTCTTTTGATTCTTCGACCCTTCCAACTCTACTCTATGATGCTTAAAAATACTAAGATGAGAACTTCTACTACAAGCTTCACATTTTATGCTTTCACAGCTTTAACAAATAATGAACTAGTAATTCTCACTTTTAAGCTAGGTGATGCTATTATGTAGGGTTTCAGTAAAGTGATACCCATTTAATTTATTCACTGTTAATACAGTGACTTCCCTAAAAGCCCTGTACTTTCCATCTCAGGTTCCATATAGCCAATAGAAAAATTAGAAAGTCATTACTGTGCTAAAGTTTACTTAGTGCTAAAAATATTTTATTATTTTAAGGGAATTATATTCTAGTATAAATAGATAAATTCTACAAACATTTAATGTTGGGTTGTTTGTTCTCTGTCATTCCATTTAACATTCCAACAGACAGCAGAAGAAGCAGAAAGATAAATTATTCTTGTTGCGCCACCTAGTGAAACTCAAGTGCTGTGGATCTAATGTGTGATAGGCCGTGCACTTAGTTCTTACTCATTAGACCTGTAAGAAATTCACAAAGGAAAATCTAAAGATCTAAGCTCCTTACTTATTCATTGTATTTTGGTTTATGGAATTTCATAGATTAAAATATTAATAGTAAAAAATATAAGTGCTTCTTCTCATTTTATTTCTGGAGCCATGACCTTGAACAAAGGACAATATATGGGTAAAGTTTATAAATTATGCCTTTCCTGTTGCAAGTCTAATATTTGCAAAATGCTTATAAATGTTCTGGAGAAAAATAGAAAATACTGAAAAGAGATGGAATGAAATCAGATTGAAGTCTTTGTATAAAACATTTTAAATATCACAAATAAATTTATTTAGCATTTTATGATAAAATATTACAGTTCTATTGTTTTATGAGGTTATCTTTCATGATAAATCACAAATATTTGCAACATAATTTGTTTCACACTTAAGCTTTGAAATGAAAATGTTGTTGTTTTACATATATATATATATAAGAAACTATTAGATGTACTGATTTGCACTTTGAAATGCACCATGTACCAGTACCTGCTTTTTTTTTTTAATTTGTTTCAAGTGTTTTTGAAATAAAAGCTCCTAAATGTTTGTATGTTAGTGGTAATTTTTAAATGTTACATAAGCATTCAGCTGCTTAACTGCTAGGTCTGAATTTTTAATAATGTTATTAAATTCCAAGGTCATGCTTTGAAAATGTTGGCAAGATAAAATAAGAAAACTGTTGTCAGTGTCATTGTTTTGTGTTGATATAATAGTACGTACCTAATGTGCAAATATCAGGAAAAGTAATCCATTTAAATAGGAGAAACTTTTTTCCTTATAGATCAGAATTTATTGAGTATGATGAAATATAGAACTTATGGCTATAAATATGGTTCTGAACATTTTATTTGATGTCACGTGATTACTCTGAAAATTCACTGGATTTATTGCTCTTAACTATATAGTATAAAGAGAGAATTCTAAAGCATATATGTTTCTGTTTCAGTTTAGAATTGTATCCTAAATGAATGTTTTGCAAAGGGAAAAGTTCACTCTTAGAAGCTTGTACATGAGCATATTTGTATATGTGAACAGATACATATAAACACATCAAATTAATATGTTGAACTTGGAAGTTTTTAGAAGTTATGCCAGATTTTATACATAGAATGTAGCTATTGATGTGACTAGAATAGGATATTCCAGTTAGTTTAGTTTTCTGAGATACTAATAAATTTCAGAATATTCTTTTTGTCATTAGTGTTCCTAAAATAGTTAAGTAACATGAACAGAATTAAATCATTAATATGTTGCCATTCCTCCAAATCACCATTTTGTATGTTAATTTTTTATTTAGTTCAGCAAGCATTTATCAAGAACCAAATGAACCATGTTTGACACTAAATACACTAAAATCATTAAGAGACCTGACCTTAAGAAGTTAGTAATCTAGTGAGTTAGAAACACATGTCCATTTGGCTATAGAAAAATATAGTTTCTTCAGATCTAAAAAGGCAGATTAATGTTGACTGAGATAATAAGGTAAAATATCACGGAGCAGGTTATAGGACATCTGGACAGTTAGTGTTATAGAATATTAAAGTGTAGATAAATCAAGTATGAAACAGAGTTAAATTATGTAGATGTGTCATAACAAATATATGTATATACTTAAATACATATTTATAAACATATTTTCTCCTTAATCTATAAAGTAAAAAAATAAGAAATCCAGCATAGTGTTCTGCTTCAAAGCATGCTTGTGCATGCATACACACACACACTCACACACACACATACTCACACCATATTTTCATTTTCCTCATTAAATCTCACTTCAGTTTGAAGCTGGTCTATTTTATATTCTATACCATTTGTCAGAAATAACAGAGAAACCATGTCACATTTACATCGTGCACATTTTCCTAAATGAAATGAAATTTTGTTGCCAGGAGAAGATTCAGTGCTAAAAACTTGTAAACAGGGTTTTAAAACTACATAAATTATAAACAGTACAGATGCATGCACTTTTAGTATAAATTGTTTACTAGAGTTAAATTCTGATATATATATTAAAATAAATGTAATAGCTACCTTTATGTGATAATTACCATGGGCCATGTTCTGTTCTGAGTAGAATTTGTATCAACTTATTCAATCCTTTCAGTATTCCTATTGCTTATAATGGGATAATTATTATCAATACTGTTTTCAGTATTAATAACTAAGACACAGAGAGACTTAAGCTACTTGCCCCAGATCTAGTAACTAATCTGAGTAAAACCAAGATTCAAATCCAGACAATCTCACTTTGGAATCCATTATTTTAGGTTCTCTCTTGTAATACTTCTCAGTATTTCATTATACCCTATTTGGATAATGCCATAGAAGCTGTCATATTCTAATAAATACTTTCCAATCCTTTTACTATATATATGTCTGAAAACCTTTGGATAGAGATCTGATATATGATATATTATTCCACCAAATTTCTAGGGTAGTAAAGCCTTCAAAACCTATGGTACAAAAAGAATTGTAAAAGTATGGTACATTTACCAAACTGGAGGAAATTCTTAGTGTCTGACTTACAAAGGATATGGGATTGAGTGGTGGTAGATGGCATGAAATAGGTTAGGACCACCTGGTAAAGGATTTCATAGGTCATGCCAAGGAAAAAAAGTGTTTTCCTGGCCATTTTTAGAGAGCACTGTCTTAGGAAGATGGTGGCTTCTACTGAACCTGTATTGCAAAGATAACACATTTCAGTGCCATATCCTTCAGAAAACTAGTCTAAGTATCTTCGCTTAGGTTCAGATGCCTAGGAGATTTTAGACAAGAAGAAAGTGGCCCAGGCATGCCTTTCCTAGATAAACCAAAATTATTCAATACTTACGTTTTAATCATTAAGCTGTTCTCTATAAATCACTCAGTTTATACTTCTCTAAGTCCATGTTATTAAGTGTATTTTTGCCTCTTCTTGGCAATTTTCATTGAGTCGTATTGAAGAGTGTTCATCAAGGTATATTGAGCATCTACTTTATTATCTGTATTTTACATTGAGATGACTCAGGTAGTTCTGCAAATTTACTTAATAAGAGAAGTATTTAATTGACGTAAGAATGTGCCTTCCTTGGCCGGCACCGCGGCTCACTAGGCTAATCCTCCACCTTGTGGCGCCGGCACACCGGGTTCTAGTCCCGGTCGGGGCACCAGATTCTGTCCTGGTTGCCCCTCTTCCAGGCTAGCTATCTGCTGTGGCCAGGGAGTGCAGTGGAGGATGGCCCAAGTGCTTGGGCCCTGCACCCATGGGAGACCAGGAGAAGTACCTGGCTCCTGCCATCGGATCAGCGCGGTGCGCCGGCCGCGGCGGCCATTGGAGGGTGAACCAACGGCAAAGGAGGACCTTTCTCTCTCTCTCTTTCTCTCTCTCTCTCTCTCACTGTCCACTCTGCCTGTCAAAAAAAGAATGTGCCTTCTTGAATTCTAATGCAGCATACCATCCACTGGGATGTCTCAATCTTTGGTTAAAAAAAAATGGAAGATATTTCCAAAAGTTCATGGAAAATGAAAAGATTTTTATTTCAGGGCCAAAAATTTTGAGATGTATGCATATGAGAGGCCTTCAGAAAGTATGGGAATTGCTTATTAGGAAAAAATAAGTATATGTTTCAATTTCTTATGCTAAAATAAGCTTATCTTTTAATTCAATTTTTCCACAGATTTTTTTTAGTGCCCTCATTTATTTTGTTTTTGTTTTATTCAGTGTTAGCTTTTTGTTCCTATAATAAAATACCTGAGGTAGCCTAACTTCATAAAGAAAAGAAGTTTATTTTGCCCCAGTTCAGGTCTGGAGATTTCACAGTCCAAGATTGGGCCCCATTGATTCTGCCTCTTGTGATAATGTTCTTGCTGGCAGAGTTCCTAGGCAGTGCAGGGAATCATGTGAAAGGAGACAGGCAATGCATACATCTATTTCTCTATCTCTCCCTTAATTTTTATTATTTTATTTATTTAAGAGGTAGACAGAAAGCTCCCAACTGCTGGTTTACTCCCTAAATGTCCACAACAGCCAAGGCTGAAGTCTGGGTCAGAAACTCAATCCATATCTTCCACATGGGTGACAGGACCCAACCACTTTAGCCATCACTCATTGCCTCCCACAGTATACATTAGCAGGCAGCTAGAACCAGTAATGGAGCTGAAACTTGAACCTGGGCACTCCAGTATCAGATGCTGGTGTTCCAAATAGCAACTTATTTTTTTTAATATTTATTTATTTATTTGAAAGAGTTACAGAGAGGCAGAGGCAGAGAGAGGTCCTCCATCTGCTTCACTCCCCAGATGGTCGCAATGGCCAGAGCTGCACTGATCTGAAGCCATGAACCAGGGACCTCCTCTGTATCTCCCATATGGGTGCCTGGACCCAAGGACTTGGGCAGTCTTCCATTGCTTTCCCAGACTATAGCAGAGAGCTGGATTGGAAGAGGAGCAGTTGGCACTAGAACTGGTACCCATATGGGATGCCAGCGCTGCAGGTGGAGGAATAACCTGCTGTGCCAAAGCACTGGCCCCAGATGACAACTGCAACGCCAACGCCCATACCATGTATCTCTCCTTTTAAAGTCACCATGATTTAGTAATGGGAACTCTACCCTAATAACCTAATCCAATTTATAACTTCTCAAAGACCTCACCTGTAAACGATGTTGATTGGATTAAGTTTACATTCTCTCATACTATTAACTTATGTCTTTGGAGTTGAAACTCCTGCCTTAATTCGGAGACTAAATCATATTCTAATAATAGCACAGTCCTCACATTCTCTTCATTAAACAGTTAGGTTCCTTCTTCAAAGCATAACCATCTATATCTTTGAATTTTGGGGGACTCAGGTTCACCATATACCTATACCGTAGTGAAGATAACCTCAAATCCAACAACTATAGTGGATTTCCATGTGCTTGTCCTTCATGAAGTAATCTGTAGCAATCATGTAACTGAAGAACTAAACACTTCGGTATAATGGTCACAGTAGGTATTTGTGAATGAATTTTGAAGCAAGACTATCCATGCAGCCAACTGTGTAAGCCCCAAATAAGTAAGTCCCCATTCAAACATGGAGACACAAGATATTTCACTTAAAACGTACTCCCTTCAATTATAGTACATCTAAATATCCCACTCTGTTACCCTAAATTGATGCTTCTCAAAATGTGGAACCTAGATCAGCAACATTGTCATCACCTGAGAACTTGTTAAAAATGCAAAATCTCAGAATACAGCAATACAACAGAATAATTATAACTTGTGTATATCAGATAGCAGAACCTCAACATATATAAAGCAAATATTGACAATATTGCAAGAATAAACTGAATCCTGCCACCATCATGAGAGAATTATTAGACGTAGACAACAAACTAACGGGTTTGCTCTGGTGAATACATGTAGAATCCTGAGTTCAAGATTTAGGGAATGCACTACAAAATTTACTATAAATTAGTGAATAAAGCAGATATAAGCATATCAAAAATTATCATATGCACTACATTCTTTGGTCAGAGTGAAATTAAGTTAGACCTCAGTATAAACAAAGAACACTAAATAGTTTGCAAATTTTCAACCATTCCCTAGGTAACTCGTGAGTTCACCTACACAAAAATCACACTGGAATAAAATATATTTAAATTTTACGTTGCTAAATGAAAATCTGTTTTTTAATTAAAATTTTATCCATCTTGGACCAGCAGTCTGTTTTAATAAGTTCTTCATGTGATGCTAATGCATACTAAAGTTTGAGATCCACCACCCTAAATAAGAGTACACTAAATTAATGCCCACTTGAAAGTATCAAACAACAGAATCAAGATTATAAAATATTGATAGTGATTAATTCTGAAACTGAAAGTCACAAATAGTATTTTTAAAATACAGAATTGTTGAGCACTATATCTAGTTTTGGAGGACAAATTTTCACCATCATAGTCTGATAGAATGGTAGTGACTAAGATCTTCATCTTATTATTTTTTTCAGTTCTTTTATTGTTCAAAAATATTTTTTGAAATACTATGATATCATAAAAAGTATTCTTCTTGTCTAAACTATATAGATTTGATGCTTTTATTTTCCTCAGTATATGAATCTCCTTTTTGATATATTTATTTTATTGTTTATAAGACTGTATATATTTAAATATTTTTTAATATTACAACAATTTAAAGGATGCTGAACCTGTACATGTTATATATGGTGTTTTTAAAAGATTTATTTTGTCCATTTGAAAGGCAGGAAAAAAAAAGAAAAGAAAGGCAGAGAGAGGGAGATCTTCCATCCATTAGTTCACTCCCTAAATGGCCACAATTACCAGGGCTGGGCCAGGCCAAAGCCAAGAGCCAGGGACTCCATCCTGATCTCCTACTTTAGTGGCTGAGGCTGAAATACAGTCATCTTCTCGTGCTTTTCCAGATGCATTAGCAAGAAGCTGAATCCAAAGCAGGGCAGTAAGGATTGGAACCATGACTCCAGTGTGGGATGCTTGCATTGCAGGTTGTGGTTTAACCCACTATACCACCCCTCTATAGTGTTTTATTAATGAAGTACATTGGTTTATTAGTAAAAATTTGCCTATAACAGAAATAAAAGCTTTTTGAAATCTTACACATTTCTTATTTATTTTTAAACCAAGAAATTAATTATTTCCATTATCTTCAAGTAGTTTGTATTCAATTCTTTCTATTTAGGACTGAGTTCAGTTGCCTCAGTGTTAATATAAATGATGACTATGATTTTTAAGGATACCAATTTTTTTTCTTCCTTTCTCTTCTATCTTAAACTGTCACTGCTGTTGTTTAATTCATATGTGGAATCAGAAGATGCATCTTCATTACTAAGTTAGTAAAAGGTTGTAAGTTGGTCCAGTTTACAATTCACCCTGGGGAGTAAATGCAAAAGTTTTATTATGTGCCTAGTTTTCACAGACCTAGGGAGTTGACGTCTTAGAGATTGTTCCAAAACCAGACACCACCACAAGGGTATTGCAGTTTGTCATCCACCAAAGGTTGCATTATTAATTTTGAATTATATTTGTAGTATTCTTCAGCATGGTAGGGACATCCCTGTTAGGAGGGCTATGATGCAGCTCTTATCAGGACGTATATAAAAATTGCATTTAAAACATACTTTTCACAGGATTAAGTCAGGGCATGACATAAAGCTCCTTTGGGGAAAATTTGTTGACTCTGCAATGGAAGTCTGCATTTTATCAAAGGTATTAGCATTTTTAGTATAGAGATGTATGTATTACAGCACTGAAACTTAGCCATTGGTCTCAGACTTGAATGATGAATCTCCCATGTTGAGGCAACCAGAATCATGACATGCACTTAAATATTGAGCATTTCATATTCCTAAAAGAAAATAGATAACTTCAGAATATTAATTTATTGGTAACATGGCAATTTCACCCCAGATTATTTGCTTTCATATTTATTTTATAATGGCATTTCATTCATGATCTTTCTGACTTAGTAATATAAACTTTAACAAAGAATAAATTTTCTGTCCTTTATTTAAAGGCATTAGTAGAATTAGATTTATTTTATATGTTAATTCCATGAAGTTTTTAAAATGTCATTGTAGTAATGAAAAAAAAAGACCAAGCAATTTGTTATAACTCTTGATTCATGTATTAGGTATGCAACCTTTGGCAAATTATTAAGGTATGTTAGTAACCTTAGGCAGATTATTAAGATGCATAATAGGCCTGCACAAATTCTTGTTTCCTTTCAGGAATGAAAATATATGATATAAATAAGACTATATAACTGTGTTTTGAAAAAGTAGCTCCTTTTTAAAATACAAGAATATGGCTAAACTTAGATAAAATAGGACATAACATTTTTGCAATGGAAAACTATTGTAGCTCATCCTTGATATCAGAGGTATATAATCAATTTCTATGTCTGGACTTTGGTTCTTATTTTTTAAATGATTGCTTACCTTTTTCAAAATATGCATTGATAGGGTGTTTGGAGTTACTGAAAATATGTATTATAAATCACTTAGCCAAGTCTAGGATATGATTACTTTCAAAGGGAGTAATTCTGTAGCTCCAAACTCTATAGTTTTTCTGAAATGCTGAAACATCTTTCTTGGAATGGGGGTTGTAGTGGTGGCCAGCTGACTTTGAATTGATATCAAGTTGATGGATGTGTGATAAGTCAAAGGAACACAGAATGAGGAAGTTACTTTTATGTTCTTTAGTGTCAGCATTCTGTTAAAAAAAAAAAAGAGTACTACTTTTGGGAGAAAGACTGAACATCATAACACCATCCTCATGTTATTACAAGATTATTCAGCGCCAGCACACCGGGTTCTAGTCCCGGTCGGGGCGCCGGATTCTGTCCCGGTTGCCCCTCTTCCAGGCCAGCTCTCCTCTCTGCTGTGGCCAGGGAGTGCAGTGGAGGATGGCCCAAGTGCTTGGGCCCTGCACCCCATGGGAGACCAGGAGAAGCACCTGGCTCCTGCTTTCAGATAGGTGCGGTGCGCCAGCCACAGCGCGCCGGCTGTGGCGGCCATTGGAGGGTGAACCAACAGCAAAGGAAGACCTTTCTCTCTGTCTCTCTCTCACTGTCCACTCTGCCTATCAAAAAATTTAAAAAACAATTATTTTCATTTTTTAAAGCTTTAACTCTTAGATATCAGAAGCTATAGGATTTTACACATTAAAAAACAAAACCATCAGCTCTCTACTCTTCTATCTTAAATTGTAGCTTTTGAAGGATCTTTTTGATTCTTTCTTATCATGTGAATACTTAGAGATTCCAGCAGAACAGTTGGAAAGAGAAATATCTATTCAAGTGAAGTGTGTTAGGATATACTACATACAGCTGCATTAGACCAGCACACATGTCAGTATACTTAGTGTGTCACTCAGCAGTGAAATCCATCACCAAAGCTTTTCTAAAAATGACAGAAAATTCTCCAATAGGAGAAAAATAAAGGGCATATTAAATATCTTGCTTGTGGGGCCGGCGCCACGGCTCAATTGGCTAATTCTCCTCCTTGCGGCACCGGCACACCGGGTTCTAGTCCCGATCGGGGCGCCGGATTCTGTCCCGGTTGCCCCTCTTCCAGGCCAGCTCTCTGCTGTGGCCAGGGAAGTGCAGTGGAGGATGGCCCAAGTGCTTGGGCCCTGCACCCCATGGGAGACCAGGAGAAACACCTGGATCCTGCCTTCGGATCAGCGCAGTGCGCCAGTGGCGGTGGCCATTGGAGGGTGAACCAACGGCAAAGGAGACCTTTCTCTCTGTCTCTCTCACTGTCCACTCTGCCTGTCAAAAATTAAAAAAAAAATAATAAAAATTAAAAAAAATCTCACTTGCGAAGGTGGGAGAATGATGGCGTTAAGAAATAAGAGAAAACTATGACACAGTATAAAATAGTAAAAGAAAAGCCTTCTAATTTGGGAACTATTAGGAGTATACAAAAGGGAATTTAATGTAAAAGCAAACAAACCTAAGTTATTCAGTATGTTCAATATTTATATATCCATGTTATTGCTTTAAAAATTAGAAAAGAAGTAAGATAACCTATCATTTTATGGTTTCCATTGGCTATACTCTTTGAATTCATTGTTTTTTTTTTTGACATCACCATCATTTATTACTAATACTGTTTTAATAATTTGCAGAAACAAATGTAAATCATCTTTTGAGTAATATGTAACCTAAAGTATGAGATACTACAAAATCATTTCTAGAATTAAGAATAGTTATGCTTTGGAAGTAATAGTCACTATATCTCCAAACATCCAAATGGGAGCTTTTTAAATTTGTTTTACAAAAATAATTTTTTTTAATGATGAAGTATCTTGCAGCTGATGCTTAGGCCTAGTGGTTAAGATGCCCATAGCCCACATCAGAGTTCCAGAATTCAATTCCCAGCTCTTGTTCCTCATTCTGACTTTCTGCTCATGCAGAAATAGGAGATAGCACTAGTGGCTTATGTAATTGAGTTCCTAACTCCAGACTTTGTCCTTGACCTCAGCCCTGGCTAAGCCCCAGCCATTATGGGTATTTGATGATAAACCACCAGATGAGAGTTTCTATCTCCCTCTCCCTCTCCCTTTCCCTTCTCCCTCTCCCTCTCCCTCTCCCTCTCCCTCTCCCTCCCCCTCTCCCTCTCCCTCTCCCTCTCCTTCTCCCTTTCCCTCTCCCTTCCTCTCTTCTTCCCTTCCTCCCTCCCTCCTCTTTCTGCCTCTCCCTCTCTCTCTAACTTCACTTTCAAATAAATAAATAAATCTTTTACAAAAAATAATTATTTGGGGAGCATTTACTAATAGTGAACAATGACTTTTTTTTGCACTAACCGTAAATAGTTGAAATGTCATAGTTATATGTAAAATAATTTTTAGTTGTTTCTGACAGATTCATAATATTTCAAATATTGGACATGAATAAACATATTTTCCTGCATATGTGTATTGTTAGTGCCTACTAATGTTGTAAGGTTGCAAAGAATAAAAACATTGCAACTGTTTGGGGAGTGAACCAGCAGATGGAAGATCTCTTTGTCTCTCCTCTCTTTCTTTTTTTTTTTTTTTATTTATTTATTTATTTATTTATTTTTTGACAGGCAGAGTGGACAGTGAGAGAGAGAGACAGAGAAAAAGGTCTTCCTTTTGCCGTTGGTTCACCCTCCAATGGCCTCTGCGGCCGGCGCGCTGCAGCCGGCGCACCGCGCTTATCCGATGGCAGGAGCCAGGAGCCAGGTGCTTCTCCTGGTCTCCCATGCGGGTGCAGGGCCCAAGCACCTGGACCATCCTCCACTGCACTCCCTGGCCACAGCAGAGGGCTGGCCTGGAAGAGGGGCAACCGGGACAGAATCCGGCGCCCCAACCGGGACTAGAACCCGGTGTGCCGGCGCCGCTAGGCGGAGGATTAGCCTAGTGAGCCGCGGCGCCGGCCTCTCCTCTCTTTCTATAACTCTGCTTTCAGATCAATAAATAAAGCTAAAAAAAGAAAAAGTGTCCACGGCTGCCCATTTGGGGAGTGAGCCAACGGAGGGAAGACCTCTCTCTCTCTCTCTCTCTCTAACTCTGCCTGTCAAAAAAAAAAAAAAAAAAAAAGCTCCTGGCTCCTGGCTTTGGATCGGTTCCCTCTGCTTCTCCTTCTCTCTGTGTGTAACTCTAACTTTGAAATAAATTAATAAATCTTTTTAAAAACAGTGTCCTTAGTGGATCTCACTTGTATGCTTTGTGTGTAAAGAAAGAGGTAATGCACCTGGGAAGAGCTGACACCATACGATGCAGGAGACAGACTTTCCTGATGCCATCCTGAATACAAGGGTACTTAAGTTCATGGAAAGATAGAATCAAAATATAAGTTTACTCATGGATACAAAATTTTCATTATTCATGGGTACTTTCTTCATAATATGTATTTTCCATTAACTTTTTGAAGGCCTCCCCTTATGCATGAATTTCAGAATATTTCATGCCAACATAAACTTATCCTTTAATCCACTTTCCATGATATTTCTGACACATCTTCATATATAAAATGAATAAGCATACGTTAATTTGTGTTAGAAAGCAAGACCCCTCTCCACAGTTTATGTGTTACTTTTAATAAGGTATATTCAGAAAAAGTTTCTCCATAAACCATGACAATTTACGTGGAGGCAGCTATATTCTGTAGCTTTAGTTTACTTTAAGGTGAATAAATAGGTAAGAAATAGACTAAAAAGAACATTAACCTGGATTCCCAGGCTCTATATCTTGGTTTTTCTGACCTTTGGCTAAATTATTTGATGTTCTTGAGCCCTTCATTCGTTCTTCAATAAAATATGCATAGTCAGAACCAGAGATAAAATACTTGAATTCTTTGGAAATTATTCTAATTACTTTATATTATATATTTTATTCACACTGATTTTCAAAAACATAATGGCATTAAACTGAGTAAATAGGTACCATTTGTGGTATATGTAGGTAGGAAATAATAAAACATTAGAAAAATTTCTCAAACATATTTTGAGGACTATCCTAATAAAAAATATATATCTGTAAAAAGATGTGAAGGGTGGTACTGGATTCATCATTAGTGACACAATCACAAATCATTCTGCTTGATAATCATTGCTTAAAATATTTTGACACAGGTCCAGCGCCGTGACTCAATAGGCTAATCCTCCACCTGTGGCACCAGCACCCTAGGTTCTAGTCCCGGTAGGGGCGCCAAATTTTGTCCTGGTTGCTCCTCTTCCAGTCCAGCTCTCTGCTGTGGCCCAGGAGTGCAGTGGAGGATGGTCCAAGTGCTTGGGCCCTGCACCCGCATGGGAGACCAGCAGGAAGCACCTGGCTCCTGGCTTCGGATTGGAGCAGCGCGCCGGCCGTGGCAGCCATTTGGGGAATGAGCCAATAGAAAGAATACCTTTCTCTGTGTGTGTCTCTCTCTCACTGTCTAACTGTGCCTGTCCAAAAAAAAAATTATTTTGACATAGCAGAGTATGTGAAATTCCCTAAAGTCCTGATCATTTTCTTAATGTTAATGTGAAAATGCTAAAAATTACAGCACAATGAAATGAATAAAAATACATTTTACTTTGTATTTTCATTTGCAGTTCCTTAGAACACTTCTCACTGGAGTCCAGAATTTATATTAGAACACCACAAAACTTTTTCAGTGCCTTAAGAGTGTACTTTTCTTAACTTTTAAATGGAATATTGTAGTAAATATTTGTTTTTGATTTTTATTTTTAATTTGAAAGAAGGGGGCAGATCTCCTTCACTGTTCACTCCCCAAATGCCCACAACAGCCAAAACTGAACCAGGGCAAAGCCAGGAGCTGGGAACTCAATTTGGGTCTCTGGGTAGCAGAGGCCAGCATCTCCAATGGTGTCAACTGCTAGGCCAAACAATCATCCTCTTATGTATTTTAAAATAAAAGTGTTGGCCGGCGCTGCGGCTCACTAGGCTAATCCTCCGCCTAGTGGCGCCGGCACACCGGGTTCTAGTCCCGGTTGGGGCGCCGGATTCTGTCCCGGTTGCCCCTCTTCCAGGCCAGCCCTCTGCTGTGGCCAGGGAGTGCAGTGGAGGATGGTCCAGGTGCTTGGGCCCTGCACCCGCATGGGAGACCAGGAGAAGCACCTGGCTCCTGGCTCCTGCCATCGGATCAGCGCGGTGCGCCGGCCGCGGCGGCCATTGGAGGGTGAACCAACGGCAAAGGAAGACCTTTTTCTCTGTCTCTCTCTCTCACTGTCCATTCTGCCTGTCAAAAAAATAAAATAAAATAAAATAAAAGTGTGTTGAAGACTTTTGCCCATTTCACAACTGAATGGTATGCTTTTTTGTTGTTGAGTGTTTTAAGTTGCTAATATATTTGGGATATTAATCTTTTGTTAGACAGGTGGTTTGCAAATATTTTTTCCCATTCTGTTGGATGTCTCTTGACTCTTAATCAGTTTTGCTGTGCAAAAGCTTCTGAGTTTGATGTAGTCCAAAATATGTAGTTTTCTTCTGTTGCCTTTGCTTTAAGGCTCTTGTCCAAGAAGTCATACTCTATACCAGTGTTGGAATGTTTCCCCTATGTATTCTTCAGCAACTTCATAGTGCAGACCGTAAATTTAGTTTTTTATCCATCTTGGGTAGATTTTGTATATGGTGAAAATTGTGAATCTAATTTCATTCTTCTACATATGTAAATCCAGTTTGCCAGCACCATTTATTGATGAGACTTTCCTTACCTAACTGTATGCTCTGAACACTTTTGTCAAAAATCAGTTGGCTGAATGTACATGGATTAATTTATGTGCTCTCTATTCTGTTCCATTGATCTATGTATTGGTTTTTATGTCAGTATCATGCCTTGAAGTCAGGTATTGTGATGTTTCCAGTATGACTTTTCTTGTTCAGGATTGCTTTGGCTATTTGGGGTATTTGGAAATTCTCTATGAATTTTAGAACCACTTTTTCTAGTTCTGTAGAGAGTTTCACTAAGTATTTTGATAGGGATTGCACTGAATCTGTAGATTGCTTTAGGACTTCAATAGACAGTTCTCAAAAGAAGAAAAACAAATGGCCACCAAATGAAAAATGAAAAAATGCTCAACATCACTAGCCATCAGGGGAATGCAAATCAAAACGATTTATGAGATACCACCTTGCCCCTGTCAGAATGACCAAACTCCAAATCACAGAGAGTAAAAATGCTGGCAAGGATGTGGAACAATTATACACTGTTGGTAGGAATGTAAAATAGTGCAACCACTGTGGGAAACAGTGTGGAGATTTCTTTAAAAAGTAGGAATAGACTTGCCACATGATCCAGCAATCCCACTACTAGGTATATACCCAAAAGTCTTGAACACAGTGTATCAAAGAGATACCTGTACCACCAGGTACATAGCAGCACTATTCACAATAGCCACAATTTGGAACCAACGAAGATGTCCATCATCAGATGAACAGATAAAGAAAATTGTGTGTGTGTGTGTGTGTGTGTGTGTGTTGGATGTTATTCAGCTATAAAACAAAAAGAATGAAATTCTACCATTTTTAGCAAAATGGACACAACTGGAAGACATCATGTTAATATGCTGAGTGAAATAAGCCAGACCCGGAAAGACAAATACCACATGTTCTCCCTTATTTGTGGGAGCCAAAATTTAAAAAACAAGAAGGAAAAAAGAAAGAAATGTCTGTGTATATCAGTATTACTACAAGTATAGTTTTGTAAAACTAGTGGTTAAGAATGTTATACTACTATAGTTTTAATGATTTGTAATTACTTTAACTTTCTATATATAGATGAAGTGGTCTTTTTTCCATTCAGTTATTGTTTATGACCATTGTCCATATTCCTACTAAACTAGGGTTTTTTTTCTTTATACTTGTTAAACTTATTATTTGATGAAGTATTAAGCCTTTCTACCATAATATTAATTTAAAATGTTATCTCAAAAACTAAAAAAAAAAAAAATGAATAAGAAAGGGAGAAGGAAGGAGGATGGGAGGAAAAAGGGAGAGAAGAGGAAAATGTCATTATGTTCTTAGATTTGTATCTATAAAGCACCTTGAATCTGTTAAAAACTAATTAAAAATTAAAACAAAATAAAAGCAGTATAGTAAGGTAGAAAGAATACAACTAACAGTTTTTCCATACATCCTTTTGTCTTCTTTCTGTGCATTTACATGTATACCCAAGTGCTGTTTTGTTTAGTAAATGTGATTACCTGACTGTTTAACCCACTATGCCAAATGCCCACCCCAGTGTGCAGGTGTTCCTAAAAACTAAGTACCTAGAAATAGAATTGATGGGTGAAGTCTATTGGAACTTACGGTTTTATTTGAAGGGCCAGTGGCCTTCCAAAACAGTGCTTCACTGGTTTATACAATGAAAGATTTTGTTTAGCTCTGTCATTAACCCTTATTGTTATTATGTCTTTTTATCTTTTGGAAATTTATTGGGGAAAAATAATTGTATATCCTTGAATACTGGTAACCTAGAGCACATTTTTAAAAAAGAATTATTTAGTTATTTGAAAATCAGAGTTACAGAGAAAGATGGAGAGACAATGAGAAAGATATCTTCCATCCATTGCTTTGCTCCCTAAATAGTCACAACGGCTAGGGTGCGCCAGGCCAAAACCAGGAGCTGGGAACTCCATATGGGTCTCCAACAAAGGTGCAGGGTCCCAAGTACTTGGGCCATCTTTTACTGTTTTCCCAAGTACATTAACAGGGAGTGGGACTGGAAATGGAGAAGCCAGAGCTCAAACTGCCCCCACCCCAGCACTGTGTTTTTTTTTTTTTTTTTTTTTTTTTTTGACAGGCAGAGTGGACAGTGAGAGAAAGAGACACACAGAGAAAGGTCTTCCTTTTTCCATTGGTTCACCCCTCAATGGTCGCTGCGGCCGGTGCACCGCGCTAATCCGAAGCCAGAAGCCAGATGCTTCCTGCTGGTCTCCCATGCGGGTACAGGGCCCAAGCACTTGGGCCATCCTCCTCTGCACTCCCGGGCCACAGCAGAGAGCTGCACTGGAAGAGGAGCAACCGGGACAGAATCCGGCACCCCGACCGGGACTAGAACCTGGGGTGCCAGTGCCGCAGGCGGAGGATTAGCCTATTGAGCTGTGGCGCCAGCCCCAGCACATTTTTTAATATGTATCTTGGCCATTTGTATTTCTCTGAAATTATGTTATAAATCTTACATAAAACAGGCTATCCTGGAATCATTTTGGATAGGATTTTATCTTTTTAACCTTTTTCAGGTGCTCTTCTTATCTTCCTAGGAAATTACTGAATTCCTCTACATTTTTCAATGTATAAATGTGGTTCTATATGTTTGTATGCATGTCTGTATATTTACTTTTAAAAATTTCCTCTGTATCTCTAGTTCTATCACTTCGCTCATTTCTTAAATTGCTTGTCAGTGTCCTGTATCCTTTTTCCCCCCTTTATCTTATTTTCCAAAAGTATATTTACTGATTTTTAAAAAGATTTATTTATTTATTTGAAAGGTAGAGTTACAGAGACAGAGAGAGAACTCTTCCATCTACTGGTTCACTCCTCAGATGGTCTCAATGGCCAGGGGTAGGCCAGTCCAAAGCCAGGAGCCAGGAGCTTTTTCCAGTCTCCCACGTGGGTGTAGGGCCCAAGCTCTCAGGCCATGTTCCACTGCTTTCCCTGTTGCATTAGCAGGGAGCTGAATCATAAATGGAGCAGCCAAGATGCCTTTACCTGCCACGCACAGCATTGACCCCTGACTGGTTCTTTTTGAAAAATATCTTTTGGTTTTATTGATCGAATCCTCTAGGGGTATTTTGGATTTAGTTTTTTGATATCTGATTTTTGTATTTTATAACTGCCTCATTCTACTTTATTTGAATTTATATTGTTTCTAAATTGTTAATTTAAGGTAGATAACCTTTTGTGCGGTGAAGGTTGCAGAGTTAATCTGATTGTTAAGTTCCCCTTTCTTTGAATGCCATCAGAGAATGTGAGCTTCATGATTTCTGTTTTGAGCAATTTGATGTTTTTGGTTAGATATCAATCTGATTTTTCTAGGAAACCTATTTCTTCCCTGTAGGATTCTTAGATGCCTTTCGGTACTTGTTGATATGCTTCACGATTGCACCACAATTTGCTTAGGTGTATCTTATTTTGCAATTTGTTTGCTTTATAAACCAATCAGGGTTCTTTGTGCCTCTCTAAAGTTCAGGAGAAATCTGTTTCTATTATGTCTTTAATTATACCTTCCTCTGCATTTTTTATTTTAATCAAGAACTCTTCTTAGATAGATGTTAGAGCATATAGATCTTTCTTTTGTGCATCTTATTTTGTGACCTTGAAAAGGTCATTTAGCTTCTGTGCTTTAGTTTCCTCATCTGTAAAATGAGGGTAATAATGCTAAGTGAGAATTATGTGAAATACAAACACATATACAAACAAAATGATACATGGTAAACATTTAATAAATACAGTGATGTTGCTCATAGTGATGATGCTGTCTCCAGGCTGTAATATGGAAATCTCTTTTTTTTTTTTTCCACATTCAGGGAAAATTCCTTGATACAACCTTCTAACAAACTTCAGTTGTATTCATTCTTCTCTTCAGTTCATGTAAGGAGTCCAATTTAAAGGTCAAAATTTAGTTTCCAAAATGCAATTGTATCTTCTCACTTCACTTTAAGGACATTAAATACACCAATTCTCAAAATCATTTGCCTTATTAAGTCCCTCTGCTTAGTTGTTTTAGGGTGTTATTGCTTGTGTTGGTTCTTATTTGTTTTGTCTCTTTCATAGGATTGGTGTTCCTCAAATGACTGTTAATTCTGTGTTGGCTACTCATCTTTGAATTTGACACTCTGTAGTCCTGCCACTTCAGCCTATTATACACTGTTTCCATTGATTGTGGCAGAAGTATGGACACACAAGTAACTTGTCATCCCTTTATGAGTCAGTAACTACCCTTGCTTTCCCGGTCCTTGGGCTTCCTACACTCACCACTTTTACCCATGGTCAAGCACTGTATTTACTTGCTTACCACATACATGGTAAGGCATCATTGTTCAGCTGTCCCATCATAATTTCTGGTTTGACATTTACCCTGGGTGTACATTCTATGATTTGTATCCATTGACTCTGAAATCAAAACATGCCTGGAACTTCCACGTTTGTGTAGTCTTCCTAATGAGAATGAACTCTGATTTCCTTTAAGCATTTTTCCATATATCTCTTCACATCTACTTTCTGTTTTATAAAAATTTCTCAATTTTACCAGTGCAGTCATGGTAGAGCAGTGTTAGGGATTGGGCTGTATATAGAAAAGAAGTTCTGGAAGATGGTTTTTATGCTCTTATGAAGAGATTTTAATACAGTAAGGATGAATCAAATACCCTGTCAGTCTTTTCTAATTCTTGATTTGATTGTTTCCCTCCTTTATATACTTTATAAGGTATATAAAGTACTTTCCCAAATATTTAAATCTAACATAAGCAGAAAGTCATACTAGCCTAAAAGACCATAACACTGGAATTTTTAAGAATAAAATTAGTAAAGATGAGAGTAATATATTGTTAACCAGACATACTGAATAATGCCCTGTTCAGCTCCATATCTGCTCTTCTGAACTCCATTATCCAAGTAAAACTGCCATAAAGAACTCCTTTTCTAAACAGAGACTTCACTTTACAGGGAGCAACATAACATTTGTATTTCTTTTATAAATAACATTGATTCATTTGTTTAGGAAATATTTATTTATTTATTGACAGGCAGAGTTAGACAGAGAGAGAGACACACACACAGAGAAAGGTCTTCCTTTTTCTGTTGGTTCACCCCACAAGTGGCCGCTATGGCCGGTGTGTTGCAGCTGGCGCACTGCACTAATCTGAAGCCAGGAGCCAGGTGCTTCCTCCTGGTCTCCCATGCGGGTGCAGGGCCCAAGCACTTGGGCCATCCTCCACTGCCTTCCCGGGCCACAGCAGAGAGCTGGACTGGAAGAGGAGCAACCAGGACAGAATCCAGTGCCCCGACCGGGACTAGAACCCAGGGTGCTGGCACCGCAGGCGGAGGATTAGCCTAGTGAGGCGCAGCACCGGCCAGGAAATATTTATCGAACATTGATATTAAATGAGGTTGGCAAATTCTAAAATTTCAGTATCTTAATACAATAAGAATGTGTTTTGTGCTCATATCACAGTTTAATGCAAAGCGTGAGGAAGGTACTGCTCCTGAAGAAGTTCAGTGACCCAGATTCCTTTTATCTTGCAGTTTTCCCTCCTTGGGTTCCCAGTTCAGCCCATGAAGGAGGAAAAAGAATGAAAATCATATTGTAGACCAACTGTGTACAGACGATACACATCATTTGAGCTCATACTCCATTAGGCTAAATTCAGATAAATAACCACAACTAAATCCAAGAGAGACTAGAAAATGTAGTCTGTCTAAAGATGCATGAAGAAGTAAACACTAACAATTTCTGTCACATCTATTAAGTGCTCTGCTCAGTCTTCCAATGAAAGGAATAAGATGTTATACATTCCTTTAAAAAAAGTGTGGTAGTACTTCAAAAGTTTGAGGGAAATGAATTAAAAGATGTTTATTTTGGTGAAAACATTTTGGAAATATATCATTGAAGGAGTCCTCAAAATGTTAATGATTATTATAATCATATTATTACATAATAATCATAATAAATAATTTTTAAAAAATTTGTACTGAAGCTTACTTTAAAAAAAAATTATTTATTTGAAAGTCAGAATTACAGAGTGAGAGGGAGAGAGAGAAAGGTCTTCCATCCGCTGGTTAACTCTCCAAATGGCCACAATGGCCAGAACTGAGCCAATCGGAAGCCAGGAGCCAGGAGCTTCTTCCAGGTCTCCCACACAGGTGCAAGGGCCCAAGGACTCGGGCCATCTTCTACTGCTTCCCCAGGTCATAGAAGAGAGCTAGATTGGAAGAGGAGCAGCCAGGACTAGAACCAGTGCTGCAGGCTGGGGCTTTAACCCATTTACCACAGAGCCAGCCTCGAAGCTTACTTTGAATTCCATTTTCCATTTAGTTTTTCTGAAGTATCCTCATTTTAAAGCACCTAAAAAGGAAGAGGAAGCAGTTATATCTACTTGGTGTCTACTGTGGTTTGATTGTGTCCTCCTAAAGTTCATTTGTTAGAAATAAAATCCAAGATTGTTGAGAGGTAGGATCTTTAAAAGATCTTTAAAAGGATGATTTGGCCCCTTTCCTCCGCCCCCTCTCGTATATTATACACATGCTCTCTTTTACTTTGGCTTTTGCCATGGCATTTTTCGAGAGAGGAAATTCAAATGGCCAACAGACACTTGAGAATATGTTCAGGATCACTAGCCATCAGGGAATTGCAAATCAAAACCACAGTGAGGTTTCACCTCACTCTAGTTAGAATGGCTGTCATATAGAAATCAACAAGCAGCAAATGCTGGTGAGAATGTGGGGCAAAAGGTACCCTGGTCCACTCTTGATGGGAATGTAATCTGGTACAGCGACTGTGGAAGACTGTATGGAGATACTTCAGAAAGCTGAATATAGACCTACCATGTGATCCAGCCATCCCACTCCTGGGAATTTACCCAAACCAAAAGAAAGGAGTATATTTAAGAGTTACCTGTACCCCCATGTTCCTTGCAGCACAAGTTACAACAGCTAAGATATGCAATCAGCCCAGATGTCCATCAACTGTTTACTGGATAAAGAAATTATGGTGTATATACACTGTGGAGTGCTATTCAGCTGTAAAAATGTATTGGAGTAAAATAGACATTTTGAGATTCAATGATTGTTTATAGCCCTTATCTCTTCTGTTGAGGAACAGTGATTTTTTTTTCTCTTTATACTATTTATTGAACTCTTTTACTCAGTGTAGGATTAACTATAGGATCATTAAATAAACTGAAAATAAATTTTTGTAAAAATTAAGAGTGGGAATCTGAGAGGGAGGAGGAGAAAGGGTTGGATTGGGGGCGGTGGGGGTGGTGTCACTATGTTCCTAAATCTGTATGTATGAAATACATGGAACTTGTATAACTCAAGTAAAATCTAAAATAAAAAGGAAAAGGAGAAAGCATAGTAAGTTGTAGGGAATGAGAATGGAAACCAACTGTGAATGCTGACTAGGGAGGAATAACATGGAATCATCCAAGTTAATTTCTAAATCATTGCTTTTTAGTAGATTCAATAACATTTATATTCTGTTTTGTAGGGAGCCTCTTCAGGGAAAAAAATTAATGGTAGATGGGTTGGTAGTAGCTTGGCAAAATGACTAAAGAATGAGGGAAATGAGAGTATTGTTCATAGGCATGGAATTGAAATGGTTGTCTTGAAGGGTTAGATAGTGAAGAAAACAGAGCCTGGAGAATACGGTTAGCCTAGGAAGAGTTTGGAAGAACCAAGAAATTGGAAATTATCTACAGTGTTCATAGAAGATACTCAAACTTTTGATAAATTTTGTGCTGTAAAGTAGATCTTGTTATGAAGTCCAACATTGATCATGAATTATAAGAGTAGGTCTCTACTTAGGAGTTCAACAAATAAAAAGTGAAAAGATTACAGTTCAGCAAGAAAATAAGCAAGAGGTATAAACAATAATCAAATGAAAATATGTTCAACTTCACTCATATAAAGTAAATTTTTAAATAGTAAAAATCATTAAAATGATAATATTGCGTGTAATTCTTAACAATTTGACAAAAATTTAAAACAGTTTGACAAAACACTATATTTGCAGCAGAAGAGAATAAACACACAAGCATATCTTTCTGCTTTTGTTTTTTATTTTTTATTTTAACTGTCACATATAAGGGAGAACATGTACTTGTCTTCCTGTCATCTGATTTCACTCTACATGACGTGTTCCAGTTGCAATCATTTTGCTGCAAATGATAGAATTCCATTCTTTTATAACTGAATAATATTCCATTATATATATATAACATACTTTCTTTATCTAATCATCTGATTATTGACACCTTGGTTGATCCCATATATTGGTTTTTGTTTGTTTGTTTGTTTGTTTTTTGACAGGCAGAGTGGACAGTGAGAGAGAGAGAGACAGAGAGAAAGGTCTTCCTTTGCCGTTGGTTCACCCTCCAATGGCCGCCGCGGCCGGCATGCTGCGGCTGACGTACTGCACTGATCCGATGGCAGGAGCCAGCTACTTATCCTGGTCTCCCATGGGGTGCAGGGCCCAAGCACTTGGGCCATCGTCCACTGTACTCCCTGGCCACAGCAGAGAGCTGGCCTGGAAGAGGGGCAACCGGGACAGAATCCGGCGCCCCGATCGGGACCAGAACCCGGTGTGCCGGCGCCACAAGGCGGTGGATTAGCCTAGTGAGCCGCGGCGCTGGCCATGATTCCATATATTGTTTGTTGTGAAAAGTACTGCTGCAAACATAGTAGTGCAGGTATCTCTTTGATATGTTGTGTTCCTGTCTCATAGTAGTGGGATTACTGAGCCATATGGCAAGTCTAGTTCTAGTTTTTTAAAGAAATCTCTAGGGGCCTGCATTGTGGCATAGTGGGTAAAACCGCCACCTGTGACATAGACATCCTGTATGGGCGCCTGTTCAAGAACTGGCTGCTCCACTTCCAATCCAGCTCCCTTCTAATGTGCCTGGCAAAGCAGAAGACGACCCAAATGGTTGGGCCCCTGCCACACTCGTGCAAGACCTGTAAGAAGCTCCTAGCTCATGGCTTTGTCCTGGCACAGCCTGTTCTTCTTCTTCTTCTTCTTCTTCTTCTTCCTCTTCCTCTTCCTCTTCCTCTTCCTCTTCCTCTTCCTCTCTCCCTTTCTCCCTCTCTCCCTCTCTCCCTCCCTCTCCTTCTTCCTCTCCCTCTCCCTATGTGTGTGTGTGTGTGTGTGTGTATAATTCTGCCTTTCAAAAAAATAAATAATTTTTAAAAACTCTATATTGTGGCCGGCGCCACGGCTCACTAGGCTAATCCTCCGCCTAGCGGCTCTGGCACACCGGGTTCCAGTCCCAGTCAGGGCGCCGGATTCTGTCCCGGTTGCCCCTCTTCCAGGCCAGCTCTCTGCTGTGGCCCGGGAGTGCAGCAGAGGATGGCCCAAGTGCTTGGGCCCTGCACCCCATGGGAGACCGGGAAAAGCACCTGGCTCCTGCCTTCGGATCAGCGTGGTGCGCAGGCCGCAGGGCACCAGCCGCGGCGGTCATTGGAGGGTGAACCAACGGCAAAAGGAAGACCTTTCTCTCTGTCTCTCTGTATAGCTCTGCCTGTCCAAAAAAAAAAAAAAAAAACAACTCTATATAGTTTTCCATAGTGTTGAAATAATTTATATTCCTACAGTGTGTAAGAGTTCCTGTTTCTCCTCATATTTGCCAGCATTTGTTTCTCTCTGTTTTCTGAATGATAGTCATTCTGACAGGGGTGAGGTAAAATCTCATGATTTTGCATTTCCCTGATGGCTCATGGTGTTAAGCATTTTTTCATATATTCATTACCATTTGTATTTCTTTTAAGAATTGACTATTCAGGTCCTTTGCCCATTCCTTAGCTGGATTAGTTGATTTTTTTGTTGTTGAGTTTTCTGAGTTGCTGATATAGGCTGGGTATTAATCTGTTGTTGAATAAGTAGCAAGTCATCACCTACCCAAAAGTCTTAAAGTCTTCCCTACAGTTTCTTCTTTCCCTGGCTCTTAAATTTAGGTCTTTGATACATTTTGAGTTAATTTTTTTATATGGTGAGCGGCAGGAAGCTAATTTCATTCTTCTCTCACTGTCCACTCTGCCTGTCAAAAAAAAAAAAAAGTAGGTGCCTTGAAGAAGAGCTTACTATTTCTCATGTTAGTATTTTCTTCTACATGTGTACATCCGGTTTTGCCATCAGCATCTATTGAAGAAATTATCATTTCTCCAATGTACCATCAAAAATCTGTTGGTTATATATATATATATATATATGGATTAATTTCTGGGTTCTCTATTCTATAGCATTGATCTGTGTTTTGGTTTTTATTACAATACCACGCTGCTTTAATTACTACAGGTTTGGAGCATTAAACCTTTGACTATAATGTAAATTTAAAATATCTCAAAAGCAAACACTAATTTTTTAAAGCCTCTAAAATACTTATTATCTGTTCCTTCACAAAAGAAAAAGATGATTCCTGACCTAAACTACCTGATAAAGAACAATTTAATTTTCTGTGAATGAGGCCTGCACTGTGGCACAACAGGTTAAACCCATGGCCTGCAGCACCAGCATCCCATAGAGGCCTGGTTCAGCTCCCAGCTGCTCCACTTCCAATCGAACTCCCTGCTAATGTGCTTGGGAAAGTGACAGATTATGCCTCAACTGCTTGGACCCCTCCACCCACAAAGGAGACCCAGAAGAAGTTCTTGGCTGCTGACTTCAGCCTGGCCCCGCCCTGGTTGTTGTGGCCATTTTGGGAGTAAACCAGCATATGGAAGATCTCTCTGTCTCTGTCTCTCTCTGTAACTATGCCTTTAAATAAATAAATAAATATTTAAAACAAAGTGAAATTTTCTGTGAATCAACCTTTGATTTACTATTGATGGTTCATCTGAGGATGGTCACTAGAGGTTAAGGCTAACTAGTTTTTTTTTTTTATTATTAATAGAGGTGTACATGTTTTAAGTATAGAAGATAACTCCACAGTTTATGGTTTTATTGTCCTATGGGATATTAACTAACTTGTTTTCAAACCACACAAATTTATTTTATTTTATCATTCTTTTTTCAACTGTGTGTGAACATTTCCTCAAACTGTATTTTAAAGGGCTTCATATAGTATAAGTTTGCTCTTTAATCAGTTAAATAAAACTTTGACTAATGTCCATTTAAAAAAAAAGTAGGTCTTATCACTTACTAGTTGTGTTCTTTGTTGTGAAATTTTGTGCTGTATCTAATAATATTGATCACCAAATGTTAAATGAAGTTGATATATTTTTAGAGCAAAGAAAAAAATTTCAGGATTTAAATCATGTATGAATGAATTCTTCCTTTGTTTACATTTAAATTATAATTATCATAAAGCATTGGAAAGGAAAAAAGAATGCTTTTTCCAGATTCTCTTAATAATCAATGAAAAGCAGAAGTTTGGCACAGCTGTGAGCTACCACTTGGGTGGTTTAACATCCTGTAGCAGACTATGGAGTTTGAGTCCCTGCTCCACTCCCAATTGCAGCTTTCTACTAATGCAAACACAGAAAGACAGCAGGTGATGGCTGGAGTAGTTGAGTCCCTGCCACCCCCAAAGGAGACCTGGATTGAGTCTCTGCTCCTGGCTTCAGCTTGGCCAACCCCTAGCTGTTGCAGGCATTTGGTAAGTCATCGAATAGATGGGAGATCTCTCCTTGTCTTGTTTCCTCCCACCCTGCCCCTGTCTCTCTGCTTTTCAAATAAAATTAATTACTTGCCTATCATTTGAATTCAAATAAATTTTCTTTTCAATTGGATTCACTCAGATTCTTTTTGGAGACACATTGATTATTGATAAAAATTTTAGCAGCCAGTGCTGTGGCACAGTTGATTAAGCTGCCTCCTGCAACACTGGCTCCCATACAGGCACTGGTTCATGTCCCATCTGCTCCACTTCTGATCCAGTTCCTGGAAAAGCAGCAGAAAAGATGGCCACAGTGCATCCTACATTGTGCCCCCTGACTGCCCTGATGTGGAAACCCAGAAGAAACTTCTGGCTCCTTGCTTTAGCCTGGCCCAGCTAGCCATTTGTGGAGTGAACCAGCAGATCAGCAAATGGAAGATTCTCTCTCTCTCACTCTCACTCTCATCTCTTACACATACTCTTTCTGTAACTGTGCCCTTCTACTAACTAAATTAAATCTTTACTAAAAGGCTTTAATGTGTGCTTTTAAGATTATTTTCTGTGCATTTTTTTTGGATATATATTTTTTTATTTGAAAGGCAGAGTTACAGAGAGGCAGAGAGAGAGAGAGAGAGAGAGAGAGAGGTCTTCAGTCCACTGGTCCACTCCCCAAATGGCCGCAAGGCCGGAGCTGGGCCTATCCAAAGCCAGGAGCCTGGGGCTTCTTACCAGTCTTCCATGTGGGTGCAGGGGCCCAAGTACTTGGGCCACCTTCCACTGCTATCCCAGGCACCTTAGCAGGGAGCTGTATTGGAAGTGAAGCAGCCAGGACTCGAACTGGTGACCATGTGGGATACTGGCACTGCAGGCAGCGGCTTTACCAGCTATGCCACAGCACCAGCCCCATATGCCTTTTTTTTTTTTTTTTTTTTTTTTTTTTTTTTTTTTTGACAGGCAGAGTTAGATAGTGAGAGAGAGTGAGACAGGGAGAAAGGTCTTCCTTCCATTGGTTCACCCCCCAAATGGCTGCTATGGCTGGCATGCTGCACCGATCCAAAGCCAGGAGCCAGGTGCTTCCTCCTGGTCTCCCATGGGGGTGCAGGGGCCCAAGCACTTGGACCATCCTCCACTGCCTTCCCGGGCCACAGCAGAGAGCTGGGCTGGAAGAGGAGCAACCGGGATTAGAACCCGGCGCCCATATGGGATGCTGGTGCCGCAGGAGGAGGATTAACCAAGTGAGCCACAGCGCGTCCCCCCCATATGCCATTTCAACATAATTCAAAATATTTTATTTTATACACAGGTGCATGAGCGCATATACTCATATAGACATTTACTTGGGAATCTTGATTGACAGCATTAAGCTCAGTTAGATAAAATATTTAACCACAGCATCAGAACCATTTGCAGTTTTTTAAAAACATATAAAACAATATTCCAATAAATTGTCCATGTATAGCAACAAATCAGTAAGAAAGGACAAACCAGCATAGTGAAATAGATAAATCAGATTTAGGCAGGGTAGTTTATTGAATTTAAATTGTGCCCAGTTGGCCCAAGAGCTATATATAAGTAATCCATCTTACGTTGTTAATGGAAGTTCTTGAAATCCACCTGATGTTTGCATTATTAAATTTCAGTCTAATGAGCTCTCCTAATACATATTGAAGATGGTTGTAAGGAGTAAAATGTGAATCTGAGCGGGATAATTTGAAAGAAACATAAGCTGAGCATTTTACATGACTCAAGGGGTATATCTACAATTACACATATAACCAAAATTGAATTTAAATGGAATTTCTATTATCCTTGTCCTTCTACCAGGGAGAATAAAGTGTAAATGAAGTAAAAGTCTTTAGAGTTACTGGTGGTTTGTTTTTATTATCTAATTTAATAGATTCTTGCAGTGATACAGAGTGGCATAAATGTTTTAATATTTCATGACTTTAAATGCAGTCTAAGTATTTATAAAAGCTTGTAAATGGAAACACATGTCTGTGTAATTGGATATAGCACTTCATAACACCATTATATAAGTTTTGTACCTTAAGAACGTGTCAATATTGGTGGTGAGAGAAAAAAAATCAAACTTAGAAGAAAAATAGTTTTGTATGTGGCATGTGTTTTATTTAAATTCTCCTTTTAAGCCAGGCTTTATACTTCTAAAGGCTGTGTTGATTTTTGCATAGGGAAAATATATGCAGCAAAACGTTGAAAAGTAAGTGTGTTTATTTTTTAAATCACAGTTTACATTACTGTTATCATTATAATAAAGGCTTCCACAAAGTTTAATGCTGCCACAGTCTGATTCTTTTTCTTTTAACGAGGCAATACTTTTTTAACTTAATATTTCATCAGCTATAATGCTATTAGAGACTTATTTCCACTTAGTTCACTCATCAGGCAGTGAGACGGCAATAAAGGAGAATCGCTCCTTTGAGACATTAATGCTTTGGAATAAATGATGTGCTAGAACAGAAATTTAATTAATTTACAGAGTATATTGATAGTCCCTTGTTACTGTGCTGTATATTTTTTAATCTTCTTTAACATCTGTAGTAAAGTGTTTGAAAACCCCTGCAGTTGAGCAACTAGTAGATAATTAAGTAATAAGGGAAGAGGTTTCTAGAGGGAAAAAGATTCTTTTTACCAAATGCTGTCGTAACATGAATAAGGAACCAGTACTATGATGTGCAATGGGGGAAAAAAGAAAATGCTACCTAATTTGATACTGTTCCATGGATATTGCAAGCTTCTTCCATTTAAAATGTGAGTTGTGGTTTAAAGACTTTCCTCTAAAGTTTAAAATAGATGTGTTATACTGATAAATCCAATGGTTTTTATTAACCAACAGTTCTTCCCAATTCATATACTGTCATTGACATTTATGCTGCCTAAATTCATTTTCTCTTTCCTACAAAGACTATCCTGAACTAAGCTTGGAAGATTCTAAATAAATATTCAGGATATTTATTCTGAATAAAGAATGTAAAATACATATTTCAAATTTTCAACTGCCTTGTTTGTTTCTTCAGTTTCAGAGAGAATAAGTAACGATTATCCTCCCTCTCCTGTACTTTCACTTATATTATGAGCATAAAATAAGTGCAGAAATTTTATTGTTTTTGTTTCAGCAAAAGCTGATGAAGCACTGAAAGCCAAAGAAAGAAATGAGGAAGAAGCAAAGAGAAGAAAGGAGGAAGGTAAATGCATAAGTTCATTTGTTTTTCTGGGGAGCTGCTATTTGTCACTATTCTTTCGATTCCTTGGATAGAAAATTTAAAATAACCAAATGTCTTGGAGGAGACCTCTTGTAACTTCATGGACCTAAATTATGATGCAATGTCATGCTATATTCATTGTATTTGGTTGCTAGTATAATATCAGTTAGGAGACTATAAGATTTTATAATAGAGATTAAAGTCCTTCTGACTTTAATAAATTATTAAAATCAGTCACAGAAAGAGATTGTACTGGAGCCAGCATTAGGGCATAGCAGGTAAAGCCATCACCTACAATGCTGACATTCCATGTGGGCACTGGTTTAAGTGCCAGCTGTTGCACTTCCAATCCAGCTCCATTTTGCCTGGAAAAGCTGCAGAGAAACAGCCCAAGTGCTTGGGCCCCAGCACTCCCATGGGAGACCTGGATGAAGCTACTGGCTCCTGGCTTTGGCCTGGCCCAGCCCCAGTCATTGTAGAGTGAACCCACAGATGGAAGATGGTTTCTCCCTCTCTTTCTCTCTCTCTGTAACTCTGCCCTTCAAATAAATAAATCCTTTTTAAAAAATTAAAAAGAGGTTGAACTTATCAATACACTTTAAAATACGTCAGCATCAGTAAAGGAATTCCTCTTGCCAACAAAGCTTTTTTTAAAAGCTGGTAAGAGGAACAATAAAATCTGAAATGTTAGAAATGGTAATTAAATGAAGAAATTTGCATCTTATTTTTTATGGATTAAATATTTCTTCTTTTAATAGTTCTTAAGCCATTCCAGAAAATATACAAAGGAATATAACACATTTTATCTTCCCTAACAAATTATTTTTGTAACTGAAAATTTTGCCTTTTTTCCTTCATACATCCATATCTTTTACCATGACAATCAGATAAAAAATTGTACTCCCTCCTCCAACTGGAAGGTAAAATTTATAGTATTTGGTATTCATGTCTTAAGCAGCATCCCATCAGATCCTAGTCCCCAAAGCCAATCCCATCCCCACCCCACCACAAAAAAAAAAAAAAAAAAAAAAAAAAAAAAAAAAACTTCTACAAATTTAGGTTGGTAAAAGCCTACAAGTAGATTCAAATTAAATGTGGAATGCATTTATACATATAAATATATAATGTTCTTGCCTATTTTGACTCTCAGAAACCCTGACTTTATAATCTTGTCTGAGATCAACTAGTTTTATGGTATATTGAGAAAACAAATGAATTCCAGTATCAAGAATCCTGAGCAGAATTCTTTTCTTTTGACTCTTAATTATACGTCTTGGCTTTATTAGTGAAAGCAGTGTATCTACCTTCAGTTATGTTTATGGTATATTCGCCAGCATAGTTATAATAATGGAAGTAAAGCTGTCTAAGCAAATTATAATATTTAAGTACTGCTATGTTATGTGGCATTCTGATCAATGTAACTATAATATAATGGCCCTTATAAAGCCTTTTGAAACTGTGAATCAGAAGTATAGAACTTATTACCAACCAGCAGTAAAAATATGTTGCAGTAGTTATTAGCCTAATCCCATTAATTAAAGCCATAATTGGTTGATAAAATGGCAATGATAGTAACCACAGAGTTTGAAATTACTAGGTAATTTATGATTAGGAAAAAATATGATAGGAGCTTACCCTCATGTAAGAAAATTTTTTTAGTCCTTCAGAAGTCATCATTTACATGTTGACAATTGATATTTCTAATAGTCTCTCTTTTCATTAAATTAGTTCTGAGTATTTTGAAAATAATACTCTGTTAACAGTTTCTTTAGTAACTGTAGATACTTGAACATTATATTGTAATCCCTTAAAAATATGTTTAATTGAATCAAACTTACATAGTACTTAGTATGTAATGTACAGTACCTTTTCCATTTCAATTCCTATGGATACAATCATAGCTTTTTAAATTAGAATTTTTATCGATTATCCTATTTATTATTGATTCATATCTATATTGTTTATTTTACATTATCTGTTATCTATTTATTATTTTTACCTAACTAGATTATAAAATGCAGGAATGTAAAGGTCCTGGTATCTTTGATGCCTTGAAACTAGAAACTCAGTTTCATAATTTATTGCAAGAATGAATGAATGACAGATTTCCTGTCATTCTTCTAAATCCATTCATAAGTAGCTTACCTTCAGTTTGCAGTGGAAGCAAATAATCTCATTGAACATGTAACCCAAAGTCTTTATGTCATTTTTCTAAAATAGGATCTTACCCAGCTATTGCTCTAATGCATTACAAGCATGTAAAATGAAATCAGTGGATATCAAAAGTCTATTGATAATTGCTAATATGGATTTATCTTCACCTGAGTTTGCAAAATTTTCTGTGCATCAAAAAATTATTGCTACAAATGCAGAAGAAAAATTCTGTTGGGAAAATAATCTATACAAGACTAATTTCAAAAGATAAAAGATGTTTTTTTTCCTTCAATAGTTTTCTTTTGTTTACTTTTTATAGGCTGACATGAATTGCTCCCTATATTCTTTGTTGTTTGCTTCCAAAATTTTTTCTTGTGGGTTGTGTAGATACTTTAATGCTATCCAATTAGCTTTTTCTTGAAAATAATTAATTTGTAAGCTACATTTATTTATGTCAAATAATTAGCCTAGCTACAAATTGCAACTTGAGATACATCGAAATGTGTATGTGTAGGTACCTGTGTCTCAGAAAAAATAATAATCCTTTATTTCCAGTCTATAAGTCTCTGGTAATTCACTCTATCATATCATTTATACCATTCATCTCTTAATTTCTCAGCATGCTGATATGCAGCACAGGACTGATAGCATTGTTAAAATGCAGATAAATGTTGTCTGTACATTGCTCTTTATCTACTCTATTATCTCACAAAAGACATTGCATTAGCATAACAAAATATCTGCCATGCAAATTTGTTCTACTATGCAGTCCTTTCTTTGAGTGTACTTAAATCAATATCATATCATAATTATGTTTCCAAGTAGTGTATAGAAGATAAAAGTCAGAGACCCACCAAAACTTGTCCAGGTGACTACTTTCCTTCCACTCTTTAAACAGTGGGACCCCATTTGTGATGCTTTTCATGGTCATTATATAGTTCAGTTGATTTCTCACTTACTGAATGTCATCAGTGCATTGGTGATGGGTCCTCTTTCTTGGACCATTTACTACTTCTTTTTACTGTAGTTAAGTTACATAAAGGTTACATCTTTTATTACACATCAAGTGAATATTGAAAGTTTAAGTTTACAGTGTCCTTTAAAAATTGCACCTTTTGAAATATGCAACTAATCTTCCCTTGATTTCTTTCCTTTTATTGAATGCTTTGTCATAACTGCTTATTTTTTGTGTGTATTTTTTTCTATTTAATTTAGTTTTCATTTGAGGGTGGCAATTAAGTTTAAAATCCCTTAATAAGTCTTTTTTTACCATTTGACTTTTCTCTAATATGAATTTCTTATTTTTGATATAAGTATAGTAGCTTTTGAATTTTTCCCTCTTGCATTTATTCAAAATATCTCTAACCATCTGATGGTTTTTTTAAATAATTTTTTTCCAAAACTGTTATGCAACCCATTCTAATTTATTCATGAAAATGGTGGACAGTGAGATTTTGAACACAATATGAGGCAGGTTAAGTGAATACTTAGAGCAATCCTCAAGTCTCATTTGTTTAAGTTGAAAATCATCAAATCTTTAGCCATGGCTGATTGACAAGAAGCAAAATAGATTAGCCTTAGTTTCATCTTTTTATATATAATCCTTTGGTGAAGGTAAAGAATTCTAGAAACTAAAAGGGAAGAATTGGGGTACCAGACATTGTTATAAGTATTTTATACATTTTAACTCTTCATCCTCATGAACTCTGAGTTTTGTGTTCTTGTTATCTTTCTACTTTAGGAAGGATAGGAAACTAAGATACAATGCTTAATGGCATAGCCAGTAAGTCGGAAGCCAGAATACAATCCCAGGCAATTCAAGTCAGATATACACTTCCCCTCTTTAAACAACCTGCATCAGAGCCAGCATTGTCGCACAGTAAGCTAAGGGGCCACTTGCAACATAAGCATCCCATATCAGAATGCTGGTTGGAATGCCAACTGCTCCACTTCCAATCCAGCTTCCTGCTAAGGCACCTCAAGTACATGAGCTCCTGCTGCTTGTGTGGGAGACCTGAGTGGATTCTGGACTCCTGGCTTTGGCCTGACCCAGTCCAGGTTTGTAGCTGTTTGGGAAGTGAACCAGCACATAGAAGATATCTCTCTCTCTCTCTCTCTATCTCGCTTCCTCTCCCTTTCTCTCTCCCTAGCACTTTCAAATCAATCAATCAATATTTAAAGAAAGAAAAAACCAGCCTATATCAATCCTTAATCGTACATCAATAACCCTTAATAGTGTACAAAAATAACATGATTTAATTTTCTTATTAATTTTTTCCTAACCAATTGTTTACTATTAAATCAACTAGATCTGGACTCATATTACAAAGCTAATACATAATATTATTTTCTACTTAAATTTACACATTAAAAATCCCTTTTGACTTATTGAGTGGTTCTATTACAAGATTTAAAATAACCCTTCAGAAAATTTGTGTTTCCTTTGTTTCAGGTTTAATAGCTCTACATGTTTCATAATGTAACATTTTAAAACATTTATATAACCTTTAATATGTTAACTATAATGTTAGAGTGCAATTTTCTTTAAGAAAAATTGATCTACTTAGCTTGATTTTTCCTTGCATTCATAGTTAGTGAAAAAATCATTCAAGAACACTACATCTTTTATCCTAGCCATCTGTCTTACTTACCTCAGCAAGAATTTGTCCCTTATAGTCTTCTTAATTTCCTATCTGTAAGAACATGATTGCTGGGGACTAGTTTTGTGACAGCACTTGCAACACAAGCATCACATATTAGAGTGCCGGTTGAGTCCCAGCTGCTCTATTTCCAATCTAGCCTCCTGCTAATGTGCCTGGGAAGGCAGCAGAGGATGACTCTAGTACTTTGACCCCTGTGTGAGACCAGAATGGAGTTCCTGGCCCCTGCACCCATGTGGGAGACCCAGAAGAAGCTCCTAGCTCCTGGCTTCCATCTGGCCCGGCCCTGGCCATTGTGGCCATTTGGGAAGTGAACCAGTAGATGGAAAATCTCCCTTCTCTTTCACTTTCTCCTCCTCTCTCATTAATTATGTCTATCAAATAATTAAACTAAATCTTTTGGGCCGGCGCTGTGGCGCAGTGGGTTAAAGCCCTGACCTGAAGCCCTGGCATCCCATATGGGTGCTGGTTCTAGTCCCAGCCACTCCTCTTCCAATCCAGCTCTCTGCCATGGGCTGGGAAAGAGTAGAAGATGGCCTGAGTCCTTGGGCCCCTGCACCCACATGGGAGACCCAGAGGAAGCTCCTGGCTCCTGGCTTCGGATCAGCACAGCACTACCCGTTGCAGCCATCTGGGGAGTGAGCCAGCGGATGAAAGATCTCTTTCTCTGTCTCTACCTCTCTGTGTAACTCTGTCTTTCAAATAAATAAATCTTTAAAAAATAATCTTTTTTTAAATCGTTTCATAGATTTTATAAAATATTGATTGTTGGTGTGAACAGACAGCTAGCAGTTAATGCCTATATCTGTCTACAGAGTTCCTGGGCTTAATATGCAGCTCTGGCTTCTGACTCCAAATTCTTCCTAATGCAGACCCTGGGAGTCAATGGGGATGGCTCAAGTAAATGGGCTACTGCCACCTACATGGGAGACCTGTATTGTGTTCTCCTCTCCTGGCTCTAGTCCCTGCCATTGCAGGCAATTCAGGAATGAACCAATGGATGGAAACATTCTCTCTCTCTTCCTTCTCCCTGCTACTCAGGTGAATTAAATATATAGATTGTTTTCTTTTTTTGTTCATTTTTATCATAATTTTGCATACTTATCATACCTGTCACCTTGGCATACCTGTCACCTTGGCATACCTGTCAAGTTGAAGGATACAGAAATGAAAGATATGGTTATCTTGCTCACAAGGAACTTATTCTCAATTTAGACAGGCATAACTAATTAATCTAAAATGTTATAATTATCAGTAGTTATAGGCTAAATTGGAGATTACTAAATGAGATACAAATTTATAAGAAAACAAGATACAATTTTCCCATTTTTATTATATTGATTGTTGAAACTCCAATATCAGGTTAAAATTTATGTTACTTATATTCTTTTCTTTTTTCTTAATTTTAATTTTTTTTAACAGATTCTATGTGATTTGTAAATACAGTTCTAAGAATATAATGAATTCATGGCTCCTGGCTTTAGCCTGGCCCATTTCCCACTGTTACGGGCATTTGAGATGTGAACCAGAAGATGAAATATCTCTGTTTGTTTGTCTCTGTCTCACTCTCTGTCTCTCTTTCAAATTTAAAAGAAAAAAAGGCTTGACAATAAAATTTAATCACATGGCTCTACAGTGATTAAAATTTTCACTAAAATTCATTTTGATAACTTTTCTCTTGACACATACCCAAATGTGTATAGTATTTTAAAAGTTTCTGTGAATCTGTTTTTTGTGCATCAGTTTCATTATATGAAAGAGTAATATCACATGCAAAAAAAAGTGATTTTTTCACCTGTTTATTCTGATATGTATTATCTGCAAGGTCTAACTTCTTGCTAAAAACAGGTCTCAATCATGATAGTAACATATCACATACATGAAGGAGGCTGTTTGTCTGTTTGCTAATCCAGAAAGTCCTGAATCCAGTTGATCCCCAAAACTATGTCATATTTTTTCCAACTAAAGTAATAAACTGTGTATTTATCTTTTTTGTAATATTTTTAATTAGTAAATATAAATTTCCAAAGTACAGTTTATGGATTACAATGGCTTCCCCCCCCATAATTTCCCTCCCACTCGCACCCCTCCCATCTCCCATACCCTCTCCCATTCCATTCACATCAAGATTCATTTTCAATTATCTTTATATACAGAAGATCGATTTAGTATCTATTAAGAAAGATTTCATCAGTTTGCACCCACACAGAAACACAAAGTGTAAAATACTGTTTCAGTACTAGTTATAGCATTACTTCACATTGGACAACACATTAAGGACAGAGATCCTACGTGAGAAGTAAGTACACAGTGACTCCTGTTGTTGACTTAACAATTTGACACTCTTGTTTATGGCGTCAGTAATCTCCCTAGGCTCTAGTCACGAGTTGCCAAGGCTATGGAAGCCTTTTGAGTTCGCCGACTTCGATCTTATTCCGACAGGGTCATAGTCAAAGTGGAAGTTCTCTCCTCCCCTCAGAGAAAGGTACCTCCTTCTTTGATGGCCCCATTCTTTCCACTGGGATCTCACTCGCAAAGATCTTTCATTTAGGTTTGTTTTTTTGTTTGTTTGTTTTTCCAGAGTGTCTTGGCTCTCCATGCCTAAAATACTCTCATGGGCTCTTCAGCCATATCCGAATGCCTTAAGGGCTGATTCTGAGGCCAAAGTGCTATTTAGGACATCTGCCCTTCTATGAGTCTGCTGTGTATCCCACTTCCCATGTTGGATCGTTCTCTCCCTTTTTGATTCTATCAATTAGTATTAGCAGACACAGTCTTGTTTGTGTGATACCTTTGACTCTTAGACCTATCAGTGTGATCAGTTGTGAACTGAAATTGATCACTTGGACTAGTGAGATGGCATTGGTACATGCCACCTTGATGGGATTGTATTGGAATTCCCTGGCACATTTCTAACTCCACCATTTGGGGCATATTTTAAAGCTATTAGTTTTTTAAAAAACAAAACTTTCAATCTTATAATATTTGCCTTTAATTCAGTCATCCAAAAGTCAACTTCTACATCTAATTTTAGAAGTACAAGAATACTTTCCAAGGAAACTATGCTGCAAAATGATTACTCTCTGTGGAAATAAGGGCAGAAGGCTGTAATGTACTTCACCATCCTCTCAGTGAAATGGAACAGTATAAGCAAAGTTCAATAGAATATTTACAGCTAAAGCTTGCCTACACTGTGCTTGAAAAAATCTATACTTGTTTACTGAAAAGAAAATTGATGTTGAGTTAATTAAGATGGCAACACTATGTACATGTCAGGTTGTCTCAATTTTTAGCAAAAATGAGGAACTGTTCATGTCAATTTGCTAAAGAGCAAACACTTCACATCAGGATCATAAGTTAGCAAGTGCATAAATCAGGTTCTTTTTATATAAGATGATGATGACTTAGCCTAGTAAGAACACTGTCTTAATTACATATTAGTATCTGGAAATGGTAATTACCTATTAAAGGAAAACAGGTAAAATTCAGATAATCTCTGAAATTCATTTTGTTAACATTACTAAAAGATGCAAGTTTTATTAATAACTTTAATTGTATCAGAATATGAACACTATAACAAAATATCAGCTCTATTAAAAGAAATATAACTAAAATTCAATTTGAGTTTAAATTTTTATATCCTATAGCAGACCTTTCAATCTGGCATTTGTTATAAGATACACTGCTGTAACATATTCAGATAGAACCAAACAGAGGCTAAAGCAGAGCAGATGAGCAATGTCAGACTTGAACCCAGGCTTAAGTTGGTTGAGACTGTGGAGCAAAATAATTCCTCCAAGAAAGATGCATGAGATACTAGCCCTAGCCCCAAGGAGTGAGTGTGTAACTGAATCTTTAACCTTCCAAGTCAAGGGCTCTTTCTGTATTTTCTCTGTAAGGCAAAACTGGTGCCAAGGTATTGCCAATAAAGACAAATTAGCAGTACAATTTGTGGTTAAGAGCATACCTTGAAGTCAGAAACAGTGATTTGGGTATAAGCAACATTACTAAACATTGTGACTTTGAGTGAATCACGCAACTTCTAAATCTTTTTTTTTCTCCTTATTTGTGCAAGAGCTATGAACATTAAAGTAATGTATGTAAGGTCCTTAACACAGATCCCACTATATATTGACAACTTAATAAAAATTAGCTGTTGTTGCTATAGCAAAAACAATAGTGATGATGAGGGTGAGCATTGTGGTGCAGCAAGTTAACCCACTGCTTGGGATGCCCAAATCCCATATTCGAGTTCCAGTTCAAGTCCTGGCTACTCTGCTTTTCATCCAGCTTCCTCCTAATGTATCCTTGATGACAGCACATAATGGCTCAAGTAGTTGGGCCCCTGCAACCCATATGGGAGATTTGGATGGAGTTCCAGGTCTGGTTTTGGCCTGGCCCAGCCCTGGCTGTTGTGGACATTTAGAAGTGAACCAGCAAATAAAAGATCCTCCCTCTCTCTCTCTCTCTCTCTCTCTCTCTCTCTCCCCCCTCCCCCTCCCCCTCCCCCTCCTCCTCCCCCTCCCCCTCCCTCTCCCTCTCCCTCTCTCTTTCAGGTAAATTTAAAAATATATAAACAAACACCTTAAAAACAGCAATGATGAAGCCGCCGCCGCGGCTCACTAGGCTAATCCTCCGCCTAGCGGCGCCGGCACACCGGGTTCTAGTCCTGGTCAGGGCGCCAGATTCTGTCCCGGTTGCCCCTCTTCCAGGCCAGCTCTCTGCTGTGGCCAGGGAGTGCAGTGGAGGATGGCCCAGGTGCTTGGGCCCTGCACCCCATGGGAGACCAGGAAAAGCACCTGGCTCCTGGCTCCTGCCATCGGATCAGCGCGGTGCGCCGGCCGCGGCGGCCATTGGAGGGTGAACCAACAGCAAAGGAAGACCTTTCTCTCTGTCTCTCTCTCTCACTGTCCACTCTGCCTGTCAAAAAAAAAAAAAAAAAAAAAAAAAAAAACCAGCAATGATGATATACCACTGGCTATACAGGGGAGAAAACAATGGGATTCAGACAGTTTCCTGCTCCTTCAAGATAACAGTTTCACATTGATTTCAGGGAAAAAAAAATTCTGCTTCTGACAAAGAGCATTAATTGGTCTAATAACATTGTAAGTTTAAGTAACACACAACTCTGATACCTGCCATATCTTTATTTGGATTGTCAGAATTTGCTAAGAATTTAGAAGTTGGAATAACTCATACTCTCCAAGACTGCTGCAAAGAAATTGAGAATAGTATGGACTGACTGGGTTTTTCTTTTAAGAAAAAAAAAAAAGATTTATTTATTTATTTGAAAGTCTGAGTTACACCGAGAGAGAGAGAGAGAGAGAGAGAGAGAGAGAGGTCTAACGTCCGCTGGTTCACTCCCCAATTGGCTGCAACGGCTGGAGCTGCGCCCATCTGAAACCAGGAGCCAGCAGCTTCTTCTGGGTCTCCCACATGGGAGCAAGGACCCAAGGACTTGGGCCATCTTCTACTGCTTTCCCAGGCCGTAGCAGAGAACTGGATCAGAAGTGGAGCAGCCAGGACTCAAATGGGTACCCATGTGTGATGCTGGCACTGCAGGCAGTGGCTTTACCCACTAAGCAACAGCGCTGGCCCCTGCCTGGGTTTGATGCCCACCTCTGACGACAGACTCCAGCTTTCTGCAAATGCAGGAACTTGATGGCTCAGACAGTTGGATTCCTGCCACCCACATGGGTGTCTTGAACTAGGTTCCTTGCCTTTGCACCATCGCCACCACCACCCACCCTGGTTTGCTGTGAGCATTGGGGGAGTGGATCAGCTGACAGGAGCACTTGCATTCGCTCAGGCTGTCTCTCTCTCTCAAATAAATAAAAGAATATTTAAAAGAAAAAAGCGATTTTGGAATAAAAGGAGAGAATGCAGCCATTGTGTTGAATTGTGTTCAACCTGAGATAGCCATTACTGGTTGTGATTTGGGTAAGGCTGTGCTGTAATGCGACTAACCCAGGCAAACTAAGCATCATACTAATAATATATATGCTCATTGGACTTCACAGCCAAAACACACTAAGAAAGAAAAATGCTACATTAGGGTTTTTTCATTGAGACTACATAAATAAGAAACCAAAATATAGCTCACTAAGAAAATTTTATGAGACAGCAACATTCTAGGTATCCTTAGACATTTTGTTTGTATTTACTTTTACTTCGTTCCTACCTGCCATATTCATAGGTGATTTTTTTGAAATCAAGTTCCTTTTTCATTCCGCATTTTTTTATAATTCCAGGCTAAGACTGCTTTCTTTCAGTTATATTTTGGAAAATTATCAAGTCAGAAATGCCATAGAACAGCTTCTATCTTGCGGGTTGAAAACAATAAATTTTTCTTCTGTAAAATAACTTGAAACCACCTCTTGTTGGGAAAGTCAAAACAAAACCTCCCTTTCCTATCCTTTCAACTTCTATTGAAAGCATCATCTGTTTTGGTCTGTGTTTTGTTTTGTTTTGTTTTTTGGCAAAGATTTTATTTATTTATGAGAGAGGGAGAGACAGAGAAAAGGTCTTCCATCTGCTGGTTGACTCACCAAATCCAGTTCCTGGAGCCAGGAGCTTCTTCTAGGTCTCCCACTTTTTGAGTGCAGAGTCCCAAGCATTTGAGCCATCTTTCACTGCTTTCCCAGGCCATAAGCAGAGAGCTAGATCGGAAGAGGGGCAGTTGTGACACCAATCAGCACCCATGTGGGATGCCGACACCACAGGCAGAGGCTTAGCCTACTATGCCAAAGCACCAGCCCACATCTGTGTTCTTACAGACAACTTACAAGATGTGATATACTTTACAACCCAGTCCACATGTGCGTAAATACATATAACTGAAAAAAAAAAACTTACAAAACAAAACTTAAAACCTACTCCAGTATTATTTTTGGTGGATCCTGTTGCATCTTTAACCAAAACAAAAATTACCCATGAATGGGTCATGATTCTTAGTTTGAAAAACAGCTCTGAGTAGGTTTCTCCTACATTTCTCCCTTTTAAAAAATCACTCTTACACTTGAAATACAAAAGCCCAAGAAAATGCCCTGCTTTGTCCTATAATTATGATTAAACTAAAGATAGTAAATTCACATGGTGTTGGAATTTTCTTAAGACAGGTTGTTAAGATTAATCATAACGAATGTATTGTGGCAATATAATATGAAGTTAAGCGGTTCAAAATTAGAAGCAACTAGTATTCTTGAAATTGGTATACTATAATGAACTCAATAAATAATTCTCAACTGATTATAGATCATTTCCTTTGAATTACTTATGAATTCTAGAGATCATTAAATGTTCTTAATTAATTTTCTTATGTCATTAAGAGCTCTTTGAAAACATTTTAATGGTTACATAATATTTCATATTTATAAATATGCCATGACTGAAACACTTCTCTATTATTGGATATTTAGATTGGTAGCAGCATATTTTTTCAGAGATTTACAGTTCAGTCATAAGAAGCAGTTCAGTTGTTGGAACTCAGTGCTATAGTAATACAGACTACAATATGTATTTGGTGTGTAATACCACTACTCCATATGTGGAAAATCAAGAGGTTCCCTATGTAGTCTTGTAGAATTTGATCTTGCAGAGCTGTAATCTATAATGGAAAGAGGGGCATTTATGCCAGATTGGTAATAATAGCTGCTGCTTTTATTTGCGTGGTATTTTTATAATTCCCAATGAAATGTCACAGCATATGTTATTTAACTTACTCTTCACAATTCTTCAAGGTAGTCTATATTAACCCCCTTTTATAAAAGGAGAGATTAATATTTCATATAAAACATAAGTCTTTCTGATGGACAGTAGTTTCTTCTATATAAGGTTCAATAAGTGACTGTCCTATAGCAGAGGATTCTGTTGTTTCCATGTTTTTTTGAAATCTGTTTTCTTAGTTAATAGAGCAGGATAAAAATACCATCCTAAAGTAGAATCACTCAAAGCTGGAATTCATTGCTTTTCAGTAATTTAATAAACACTAAATTTCCCAATCTAACTTTTTCCTACTTTTAAAAACTTTTAGAACTATTCTTTTAGATATATTATGAAGAAAATGGGCCAAAGTAGTACTAACTTACTAATCTGAACACAATTTTACTACAAATCACATTTTTTCTATTATTGGCTCTCAAGCAAACATGAGGTCTGTGCTTTGAATGGCAGTTTATTCTCCATAAAGTGGTTTTATTTAGGAGTCTTTCTCTTGGGTATAATGTTGCTTGACTTCTTTTAGCATCCTTGTTATGAAATAAAGTGTAGAAGAACTTCCAGGTTTGCTTTTTTATTGTTCAAAGTAAATTTTAATACCCTAGGAGTGCTAACACACTCAAGTCTTTACACATAATCAAATGTTCTGAACACATCAAAATTGATGTTGTTCTCTAAAGATAGAACTGTCTGAAAACCAAACTGTATTTTAAAAAAACAGACAAGTAAAAAAAAAATGTGAATTTGGTTACATCCTACAAACCACACCTGTGGGAGTCAGCCAGCTACTTTTTATTAAAAAGAAAGCATTTCTGAATGTATTTTTTTTTTTCAGGAAAAGATAAATTACTTAATACTTTAGTTTGCAGCCTCGGTGCAAATTTAAACTACAACAAGCTTCTCCTTCAAACCTGCTAAGATTCTCTAATTAAAAAGATAATAGCAAGTCTTGATGATGTGGAGAAACGGGGGAGAATATAAAACATTGCTTGTGAGAATGTAAAATGATCCAGATGAGAAGCTGGCTTGACCATTTCTTTAAGAGTTAGATCTCCGCCTAGCGGCGCCGGCACACCGGGTTCTAGTCCCGGTTGGGGCGCCGGATTCTGTCCCGGTTGCCCCTCTTCCAGGCCAGCTCTCTGCTGTGGCCAGGGAGTGCAGTGGAGGATGGCCCAGGTGCTTGGGCCCTGCACCCCATGGGAGACCAGGAAAAGCACCTGGCTCCTGGCTCCTGCCATCAGATCAGCGCGGTGTGCCGGCCGCAGCACGCTGGCCAAGGCGGCCATTGGAGGGTGAACCAACGGCAAAGGAAGACCTTTCTCTCTGTCTCTCTCTCTCACTGTCCACTCTGCCTGTCAAAAAATAAAAAAAAAAAATAAAAAAATAAAATTTGTAAAGTCAACAACAGGAGTCACTGTGCACTTACTCCTCATGTAGGATTTCTGTCCTTAATGTGCTGTACATTGAGACTTAATGCTATAATGAGTACTCAAACAGTATATTTCGCTTTGTGTTTCTATGGGGGTGCAAACTGTTGAAATCTTTACTTAATATATACTAAATTGATCTTCTGTAAAAAAAAAAAAAAAAAAGAAGAAGAAATTATTAATTCCCAACTTGACTCTCGCTGGGATTAAACATGACAATAGGTCTGACCTGATTTCATCATCATTTAAAAAATCATCTATTATTTTTCACTTTATGTTTGTGTGGGAGCTAACTGTTGAAATCTTTACTTAATGTATGCTAAACTGACCCTCTGTATATAAAGAGAATCGAAAATGAATCCTCATGTGAATGGAAGGGGAGAGGGAGTGGGAAAGGGGAGGGATGCGGGTGGGAGAGATGTTATGGGGGGGAAGCCATTGTAATCCATAAGCCGTACTTTGGAAATTTATATTCATTAAATAAAAGTTAAAAAAAAAAAAGAGTTAGATCTTAAATGTACTTTGTAACTCAGCAATTCTAGTCATGGAGATATTAAACCCAAGAGAAATGGAAATGTGTCTATACAAGACTTGTACACAAATATTCGTAGCAGTGTTATTCATGATAGCCAGGGTAGAAACAATCCAAATATCCAACTGATAAATGGCTGAATTTTATAATATGTAAAATTACACCTCAGTAAAGCTATTTTTAAAATGATATAAAAAGAGCCCCCCAAAAATATCCTTTATTAAGACATCAACTTTCTTGAGAAGATTAAAACTTCCCAAGTTTCAAATAAGCCATTCTGTCCACCAATAGCAGAGTCAGTTTGCTTTCAAGTCTCAAATGAGGAGCTGTAGCCTTAAAAAGCCATCTCCTTCCTCCTTGCCCCTTTGTGTAGTGCTTCTTAAGGCATCAGAAGTTACCTAGAAAGCCTTTAAAATGCAGATTCCTTGGCTTGTCTCAGACTTCATAATCAGACCAGTTGCTGTTCCAGAAAATTCTGTGTTAACAGGCTTGAGATGTGGTGCAGAGATTGGCATTTTTTACAGGTGCTCCAGCTGATTCTTAGAACCTGACAAGTTTCAGCAGCAGGCAATGAGTTCCATTTTTTTAGGTCCTACTTTCTTGCTCATCTGATCTGGTGCATCCGCCAGATCAGATGGCTAGGGAGTTCCCTGATGCAGTCATGGAAAGAACTAATTGTCCTACTGCTCCCAGTCTTTCATTTTTTTCCTAAATAAGGTAGTTAGCTTAGGTAGCTTCATATCTTCGTTTGGTATTCTTCCATTCAAAAAAAAAAAAAAAGTGAAATAAAGCCTTTCCTCCCTTTAGTCGATCCGCTATTTATTTGTTCTATTCTCTAGCGCTGGAAAGTTCTCCGTCTCCCTTGCCTGGCATATACACACCAGTTCTTTAGGTCTCAGCTTAAATGTTGGATCATCAGAGCAACTGTATATATTTTTCTCTTTCACAGTTTAATTAAGTGTCCCTGTGATGCTGTCTTCTAGTGCTCATGCTTTCCTTTCATAGTATTTATCATAATTGTTATTTGTTCACTTTATTCAACAAATATAAATTGAATCACCTCCTTTATGCCAATTACTGTTCTAGATCTGGCCACAGTAAAATATAAAACATAGGGTAGATATTCTAGTGGGGCAGATTATTTAACACATAAATATGTAATAAATTAAATAAGGACAGGTGTTAGGGAGTAAAATAGAGCATGATAAAGGGATAGGTTGAGGAGGGATTTTTTTATATAGGATCTTCAGGAAAGGTCTGTAATAAAATCACATTTAAGCTGAAGTCTTGAAAGACAAATACAGTAAATTTCAAAGTTAATACTTACGTGGTTTCCTCTTTTTCTTGATAAGTCCTCTTTCTAAAAGTCTGCATTCTTAAAATTTGAGTTGTTGCATCTATTTGATTATTCTATCTGTTTGATTCTTCTTCAAAGTAAGAGACACATAAAATGTAAACAGCATAGTTATAATCTCTTGCCAACTAACATTAGTGTATATGTATTACATATTATCTTACCACCCCAACCACTTTGGCAATTCTAATTAAAAAACTACCATTTTCCTCAGAATATGAGAATCATTTTACATTATTACTAGATTCTATCCCACATCTATGAACTTATTTTTTAAATAAACAACAATTTCTTTAGAATTGTGACAGAGAGTAAGAAAATGGCTGAATGTACTAAAACTAGAAAAATGAAGCTCTAAGACATAATGGTTACTCTCTTAAATATCATTTAAAAGGCTGGCATTGTGGTAGAGCAGGTAAGGCTGCTGCTTGTGATGCCAAATGGGTGCCAGTTTGTGACCAGGCTGCTCCACTTCCAGTCCAGCTCCCTGCTAAAGGCCTGGAAAAAGCAGAGGAGGATGGCCCAAATGCTTAGGCCCCTGATACCTTCATAGGACACCTGGAAGAAACTCCTGGCTCCTGGCTTCAGCCTAGTCCAGCAGTGGCTGTTGTGACCATCTGGGAAGTGAACCAGCAGATGGAAGATCCCACCCACCCACCCGCTCGCGCTCTCTTTCTCTTTCTCTCTCCCTCTCCCCCCTTCTCTCTCCTTCTTTTCCTCCCTCCCTTCCCTCCCTCTCCTCCTCATTCTCTCTGTCAAATAAATAAATTTTTTTAAAAAATCACTGAGAAATACGATTCTGGCTACCGCTCTTCTCTGCCTAATTTCTTGTTATAATCTACTTTTAATATTTATCTTTAACATGTACATAGAACCATATGTTACCTGTTGTGAGTTGAATTTTTCCTGGTAAAGCCAATCTACCTAGAGACAGTATGTCATTTTTATAACCTCCTTCCCCCCTTCTCACCAATTATTTCATTTTTAGCAGTACTTTAAATCAATAAGGTCAAAACTTGGATAAATTTCTGAAATAGACAATAAATAGTAAAAATGATTCTAAATCAGAAACCTGGTCAGTTTTATCCCAGAAAGTATTTTCTTTTCAATTTCAGTTCCCAGTAATAGTTTATCAGTTAAGTATTTACTGAAAGAAATGTATCTAGGGAAAGGGATTGATAATGGAGAGTGCTGTTGTGTTCATTAATATAAAGAAGGTTGTTGATTAAGGGTAAAAGTAGCACCTGCTTCCTCAGTGCAGTAGGCAGCACATCAGTCTCATAAAGGTAAAAGGGGGAAAGAAGGACATCAGAAGAAGTTTATAGATGATACTAATATATGGTATTTCATCATGTCTTTATGTATGGAATTTACCAACTATAATATATTTTTAAAATCCATTGGAATAATGAGATCATATCAAACAAATAAAACAAGCAGTTGTTTTATGGGCAGAATCATCAGAATATCCTTGAGAACTTTTAAATAAAGTATATGAATCCCTAGGCCTCACTCCAGAACAGAAGAATCAGAATGAGCCTAGTAATTGTTATTTAGCCTATCCACACCAACCCATTGATTGCCATTTGTGATTCATTGTGCTGTACTATTCATTTTGTAGCTAATACTATGAAATGATACATTTTTGCTGATGAGATCTGCTTTAACACATCCACATTATTGTTTCCTTGAATGGAGTCAGTTTTTAAGACACTCAACAAACTAAGCCTGTGACTTTATAGTATCATTAAATTTTTTCAATTATTTATTTATTTGAGAGAGAGAGAGAGAGATCTCCCCTCCACTTGTTCATTGCTAAAATGCCCATAAGGGCCAGAGGGCAAAGTCCAGAGCCAGGAACTCAATGCAAGTCATCCAGGTAGGTAACAGAAATCCGATTTCTTGAGCCATCATCACTGCCTCCTAGGATCTGCATTAGTAGAAAGCTGGAGTCAGAAGCCAGTTGCCGGTTTTGACCCCAGGCACTGACACTCTGATGTGGGATGTGAATGTCTTAACTGCTAGGTCAAGCACTTTATTATCCTTCAGTTTTGTGCATGTTCTCTGTTTTTCCTTTACTAAAAAAATTCAATCAAACTTAAAACCCCACTTTGTTTACCAAATATGATTCCAAATGTCCAACAATGCTGACAAATATTACCTACTCTGCAAGAATTGAGTATTTGACCACATTTGGATTATTCAAGATTGTGTGGTAGGCTACGAAAATCTAATTGTTAAAGCAGTGGCTACATCATTTGAATAAGTGATGTTTAAGGGAAAACATTCCATGTTTTACTTATGTGTATTGAAAATCAGTCATAGCATTAAGGTTTCATCTCCTCAATTGAATTATAGCATCTGAAATGCAGAAAACTTGTCTTTATTTCATATTTCACTGTAATCTCTGTGCTGCCATAGTACAAAGTAAGAATAACTCCTCCTAATATTTGATGATAATATTTTTTCACTAATGATGTCTCTACACTGAGTCAACATTTTATGTGTTACAATTTGTGATAAGCAGCATAGATTTGCTTGGGTAGTAATGTTTGTGATTTTGCCAGTAGTTATTAATGACTAATTTAACTGATCCGTCATGCCTTTAACTCTGGCCTTAATACTAACAGATTTGGAGCCAGTAGATATCAAATACTATTTCAAAGATCTTGATTACCCCTCATTTTATCTTCATTTTTAAAATTACAGATCTTGCTTTCAAGCTTTCAATATTTTTATTCAGAATCTTTTCCTTAGCAAAAGTGAAGAATAATTAGTTAGAAGCTTCAAGTTCATCTTTCATTTATATTTTCTCAGGTATTCACCTTTGGAACTAAGCAGACTTCCCATAGAATACAAAACTGCATGAGGAAGTTAGGATTAGAAATCATACATATAGAAAATGAGACTGTTTTTCCCTCTAAAAGTTAAAGTTCTCTACAAGTTTGTGTATCTGAATATTATAAAATTCTAGTTATAGTTTAAATCTGTGCTATTTTATAAGTTTTGCAATCAGTTATTTTGGAAAGATATGTATCATAAATTATATATATGTCATAAATTAACACAGATTATTTTTAATTTCTTTCAAAATAATATAAAGCCCTAGAGTTCCGAACTGAAACCAAGTGTACATTTTAAAAGCATTTTTATGGAATTTTGTCTTCATTTGATCATTTAATTATGTAGTTTAATATATTTAAAGTCTAAAACATATTTTTCCCAAAGAACCCTTTATTTAAGGAATACAAACTTCATGCATTTCATAAGTACAACTTCAGGAATATAGTGATTCTTCCCACCATACCCACCCTCCTATCTCCTCCTCCCTCTCCCATTCCCAGTCCTATTTTCCACTAAGATCTATTTTCAATTAACTTTATACACAGAAGACCAGCTCAATACTAAGTAAAGAGTTCAACAATTTGCACACACACACACACACAAAACTGTTCCTCAACAGTGAGACAGGGAGTATTCAAAGTCATTGCATCTTGAAGTTAATTTCACTTTTTTTTAAAAAAAACTTAATTAACTTTAAAGAAGCACCCAAGAACAATACATCTTTTGCGAGCACTTAAACTTAATTATAATACAGCTCTTTGAGGACAGAGGTCCTGCATGGGAAGTTAGTACACAGTGACTCCTGTTGTTAATTTAACAACATTTTTAAAACATATTATCTTGAAAACCTTTCTTTCATATATTGAAAAGGCTGTGGAGATATTTGAAGGAAAATTTTTTTATTTCCAGTTTGAGAAAAGATCTGAATGAATAAAAATTTTTCTAATTTTTGTAATATAGTCTCTTAAAAACATCATAGCCTGCTTATCAATAGCTGATCTTTGGGCATAACTACAGTGTACTAAAACTATATTCAGTTATTTATTTTATACAAACATGTATGACTTATCTTGAAAGTGATTATCATAATAAGAATACTCCCTAATTCTACTTCGCTCCATATAAACACAAATTTTGTGCACTTTTCTGAACTCTCTTAAGTTGAATTTAAAGTTTGGGACTGATTGCAGAGAACCACAGTATACCTTTAAATGTGACTTAATTTATTATTACTAAGTGACTATCCAGAAGTGTTGTGACCTGCATACTACAGTACATAGCATCACATGTGTATTTTCAACAGAGTAATGCTGTGAATCATGGAGAAAAGCAATAGAGTTCCATAAAGCAGCTAATCTGAATCTCACTCATCAGAATTAAGATTTTCAAATAAAAATTTAGGAGGAGCTCTGAGCTTTCAAAAATGGCTTGCAGAAGCAGAAACCACCTTGCTGTTTGAGTAAGGAGAGCTTGAGCATAAAGATTGATGAGCTGATTTTTGGGCTCCTGGGAAGTAATACTATTTATGTTTTCCTCTGAATGTGCCCCAAAGAAACTTTTTGTAGTTTCCAGATTCAGCATAGATTGTTCTTTGTTTAACATATATCTTCAGTTGTGTTAATTGTCAGGTAAAGCTGCCTTATTGGATCCCACCACTCTAATCCTTGTCAGGATAACAGTCCTGCTCTGTGCATCCACATTACAGCAGTACTGTAAGAATTGCTTTCTTCACATAGCTAAACACTAAAATATAAATTATAGGCTCTCATTAAAAACTTGTTTATTGAATAAACTCTAATGATTGTCTAGTACAGTTCTCTCATCTCACAAATTGAGAAAATGAATCACAAATTAGTTATTTACACAGATCACATGAGAGAACAGAAATCATGTCAGGCATGGGAAAGGTCTATATGTTTGGAATTCAGTTTGGTCAATAGAATTGAAGCTTATGTTTTTAATCATATCAACTGCATTGAAGTTGTCAGTCCCCAAAAGAGATAGAACAAAACAGCCCACAGAACTGTTGTGTCATAAATTAAAGATAGATAGGAATCAAACAAAAGAAAGTAATTTTTAAAAATTGAAGTTATTTTAGGCCAGTGCCGCGGCTCACTAGGCCAATCCTCCGCATTGCAGCACCGGCACACCAGGTTCTAGTCCCGGTCGGGGCGCCGGATTCTGTCCCAGTTGCACCTCTTCCAGGCCAGCTCTCTGCTGTGGCCCGGGAGTGCAGTGGAGGATGGCCCAAGTGCTTGGGCCCTGCACCCCATGGGAGACCAGGAGAAGCACCTGGCTCCTGGCTTTGGATCACAGTGGTGCGCCGGCCGCAGCACACTGGCCGCGGCGGCCATTGGAGGGGGTGAACCAACGGCAAAAGGAAGACCTTTCTCTCTCTCTCTCTTTCTCACTGTCCACTCTGCCTGTCAAAAAAATAAATAAAAATAAAAAATAAAAAATAAGTTATTTTAAATGTAAATCTGTACACAAACAGATGTTGAAAGTGTAGAGGTATAGGCAGTGTCTAAATCTTTTTTTTATATTTCTTTCCATTTTTATAATTGGGTCAGCTCTTCCACTGTTTACCACTTAAATAATAATAATGTGTGGTCCAATAGAATGTGAGCTGACTTTGGTATGCCTAGTGCCCAGCACGGAGTGATAAGTGTAATAATTAAAAAATGAAAGATTATGATTCCCTAAGGAATTCTGAAAACTCAGAGGATAAAGAAATCATTTTTAAAATGTGACTTTGGATCTTATCAATGTAGAAAGGCAATTTAATAAAATCCTTATTTCCCACTTACTGTCTGAATGTACTTTTCTTTTGTTCTCACTTTTACTGAAATTGTTAAGTTCTTTTTCAAATGTGAATTAACAAATTAGTTTGACAAAATTCATATTTACAAACAGCTATAAATCAACAGAGGAAAAAACAGATAAATATAGTTGCTGAGGGCATATTCAAAAAATAAAAATATGAAATTTAAAATTATAGAATTAAACTGTATTTGCATTTCTGATTATTTTAATAATTAAATCCAATACTCTGTTTTTATTTGTACAATATAAAAATCCAGAAAATATTATTTTTCAGTTTTTATTACATAAAATTTATAATCAAATCCATGATGTTATAAAGAAGGTAAAATTTTCTACATGTAGTGTTTTGTTTAATTATTCTTTTTTTACTTAATCTTAAGCAGTCAGTTCTCCTAAAATAGCCCTTGGATTTTCAACAGATGGAAGTTTATCTTAGATCAAAACAGAGCTTGTGTTTCATTGTAGTCTGCCTAAAGGCAGGGGAAAAGAATAGAAGGCTTCTCAAAGTCCTCTCTACATCTCTATGTTTTGTTTGCAAATCTCACTGCTTTTTATGGAGCTAAAATAGATGAAACTTTCACTGCTATAAAAGAAGATAGAAATTACACAGAGCTATCATGCATTGTAAGTCATTTTCACCTTTTTTTCTTATTGAAAAGGTAGGCCCTACAAGTAAACAATGAAATACTTTAAACAAAGTTATTGTTTTCCAACCTATGAAAAAAGTTATTTTACCACTTTATAGTTACGGTGTCCCTGCATTATTTTTATTGTAATTGTATTGCCAGATCAGGTGTGAGATTAGTTGTTGGATGTTACATGTAATCTGCACAGAAATCAAATTATTTAACCTCTAAGCCCACAATACCCCCTCCTGCTGGTTTGCTGTTAAATATTCAGTATTTTCTTGTCATGAATACAAATGGAGGACAAATTAGAATCTACAGACAGCTGACCTGAGCTTCAGATTAGAGACTGGGGGGCTTGTGCTGTTTTAAATGTTTTAATTATCATAGTCCCAGTAGCCAGTTGAAGGACACACATAAAATCATTTTTAACAAAAGGAAAAGAGAAAGAAAAAACTCATCCTCCTTCCTCCTCTTACCATGAATGTTTGAGTATGATTACATTTGCACTTCCATTGGAACTATGCTAATTTGCTGCATTAAATTAGGTCTATTAGTAGTAGTAATTTTTTAAAATCACTAAACATTTTCAGTAATATTTTCAGTTGGTATGTGTTTGCTTTGTCAGAGAATGATGTATAATCCTCATTGAATAGACAATAGCTCTTCTGTGTTTACATGTAAAGCCTAATTTAGATCTGGTAGTTCACATTGAATGTGGTGAAAATATTTGGGAATAATGGACTAATTTAGATATGATAGCATGTATTTGCATTAGCAAAGAATAGGGAACTCAGATTAAATGAGCTAGAAAGATCATTCAGGGAGTTAAAATTATTTAAGTGTGATAGTTTCAGATTTATTTTTTTGACAGATTTATTTTTTAAACATTGCTGCTTAATTGAAAACTTTCACAATTTAGAGTAGAAAGAAAGATTATGACATAATTAGAATGTTGTATTGGGTAATGAAATTTAAATGTTTATGGGCATTTATATAACAAAGAAATAACGCCAAAAATTAAGTTTTTTTATTTTAAAAGAAACTTTACATTGCTGTTTATCCTAAAGAATATGTTATTCTGATGCCTACAGTCTTGAATTTGCATTTTTTTGTTTCTTGTATATGTTGGTATAATGTTGATTTGATTAGTTATGCCTGACTAGTAAGCAGTGGAACATTTTTATATACTCTTGGGAAATAAATTTGGCAGAAAATCAGCATGAGTAGATTTAATTATCACTCTGAGACCTTTTCCTTTTCTAGCTTAGTGATCCTGAAACTCCATGTGTCTCACTGAAATCTGTGTGGACGCTAAGCTTCGCTTCCCAATTTGTTCCTTCACGCAATGATAAGCCAAGCAATTACTGGTTTATTGATTTTTCATCATGGCAAATTTAAAGTTGATTTTTTCCTGAAAAGGCAGGGGTGATTAAGTGTTTCCCCTCGGTTTAGTGCAAGAGAGCTATGTGGCAGAATCTAATATCCTGAGGTCAACCTCTGCAGGCAGATAATACGGTGTCTTGGCCACGTGCTAAAGAGAGAAATCAGGGCTACAAATGTGATAGGATATATGTGGAGACAGTTTAATTTGCTCCATTTATATGAACAAGTCATGTGGCACATGCTTGGAAAACATCATTTTGAATGGGCTTAGCAGTGAGGGCCACGTGGGCAAAAAAGAATAAGTGAGTACAAACAAGAAAGATATTATTGGTTATTAAGAGAATTTCACTATCATTTTTAAATAAAAATAAGTAAACCAGTGGTTTATAGGGTGTTCAAAACATGGAATGAATCCACATGAATCATTGTAAAGATTTGCTGGTATGTAAAATGCAAAAATAACCTGTTATTTAATAAAATTATGATTCAGCTGTCCATGATTAATTTTAAAAATACATTCTAATCTCTTTGGGAAATTTTCTTTGAGACAAGTAGATTTTTGTGCTTTTTAAAAGTGGAAATTTTTCAAATATTCAATATTTGATTCCAAAATATCTTATGAAATACCTTGAACAATTTTTGGAAATATTATATTTTAGAAGTTGCTAGTAACTAATTGTGAAAAGAAGTGTATAATGAAAGAGATATAACTGTGGAGCTTTCAACTTAAGAATGATGAGAAAGCTCATCAGTAACTCAGTTGAATGTTTATTCATAAATCTGTATAAAATGAAAAGTTTAAGTTTTTCCAGTTACAGCAAGCAAATGCGTTTGCTATAACATAAAATCAAATATATTAAGTTCTCTATATGATGGCTTTTCTCACTCTCTCATGTAAAGTCTAAAAATTTTACCAAAATGTTGAGCAAATTTAATCTAATCCTAAATTTACAGAGTCCGTTTTCCAACTAGATTTTTTTATTTTTCATATGGTTGTTCAACGTTTACTCATTAGCAGTCTGCTTTATTCTATCTTTATCAACATGATGCAGAAAGATTCTAAATGTTTCCCCTGCTAACCTAAGAACGAAGGCTATTTCATGTATCTTAGTTACAAAAATGTCCACCTGGATGTGTCACCATTCATTACCTGAAATAAATTGTACATTGTACTTTTGTCAGATTTCTCTAATGATTCCATGTTTTGAATATTCAAACATTTTTATTTCTATAAAAAGAAAGATATACATTTAAGCCACTTTGAAACAATGGTGCTAAAAGCAAATTTATTAACATAGCCAAGTTTTGTTCTGACTCTAATTAAATCTTACTAAAAATATAAAATGACTGTATTAAGATCATTAATAGCATCTGTTCTCTCTCTGAGCACCAAGGCAATGTGTGTGTAACACCAGAGTTCTGCCTCTGATTAAGTCTTTTCCTGTGAATTAAAAATACATGTGGGTAGAATCAGTTTGCACTTTCTGTTCAGGAATCTCTCCTCTGCTTAGTTCATCAGTGTTTGGGCTCTGAAGTTTTTCGTTGTATTATTTTCTCATAATCTGTATGGATACACTTTTGAAACTGATGAGTTTACCACTTCATAGTTATGTTTAGGAAGATTTGTCAGTTATTTTTAGTCATGTGATAAATGTGTAGGAGCATATATCATTTTCCATTCCAGGTTGACTTTCATAAATTAGATGGTTGTTATTTCTACTCTAAAGTTAAAAACTTTAGACATTTTCCTCTAAAATAAAATTAAGAAATTCTAACTTATTGAAAAGAGTTTTCTACTGGGGTTGATGTGAAATCCACATGTATGTAAAATATACAGTATTTGAAAGAATTTAGACAGGACATGATTTTAAAGGTTTATTTATAATCATCAAAGGAAAAATTATTTTCATTAATTTTTATCAAGAAGTACTTATTTGACTATTTAGCAGCCACACTGATGATCATTTCAGTAGTATTTGGCAGTACTGTACCACATCCTCATCCCTTCTCTGGAACTGTTAAAGATATTTTCTGACTAAGAAATCACAAATGCATTGCTCTTTGGAATGTATTTCCCCCACTAGCCTTCAAGTAAGTGTTAGTTGATATAACAACTAATTGATAAGTCACATTCTAATGTTCCTTACCTGACTTTGGGTGTTGATTGAGCAGAGTGACCTCTTACAGTTGTGGTGGTTCAAAGGGAGAGGTCAATGTGGAAACTGGATCACTGCCTTGCTATTTCATTCACATCCTTCCACTAGGAAAAGCCCATATCAGTTCCAGGCACCGTGTTAAATGCTAGGGCTATGAAGATAAATTAGGCTAGCTTCTTGTTCTAAAAAAGTTTGCAGCTTATTAGGGGGAATGTGTCATGTGCATAAATAAGTATAAAACAAAGTAGAAATAAGCCGCAGTAAAGAAATGCAGGTTGACTGCTTTGAGAAGGGAGAGATTACTTGCAGCTGAGAGAATTGAGGAACGCCTTGAGGAAATTACTTACATTTTTCAAATCTGTCAGTATGAACAAGGCTGGGGTAAACATATAGGTAGGTGGTGGGGGAGGTTTTTTGAGTTTATACAAAGTGCCTTTACCAGTGCTAGTGCCTAAACATCGCTTACCTAATTTTAGTTCCCACAGTCACCCTCAGACTCACATATTATTCTTATTTTATAAATAAAAAAACTGAATAAATTAAGTGACTTACTGAAGGTCCTACCACTAGAAAATAGTAGGGTTGGAACCTAAAAATTCCTGTCCTGACATTCTAAGCAGAGCTCTTTTCACATGTTACAGTCAGCCCACCCAGCAGCTCGATCTGGACCTTAACTGCCACAGCAACATGCTCTCAAGGATAGCAATGCCTTCTAAACCTAGCAGACATCAGGATCACCTCAGGGTGTTTTTATTTAAAATTCTACTCCAAACACCTTATATTTTTCATAATTTGAGGGGAATCAGACCAAGAGCCTGTATGATCTTAAAGTTTCTCAGGGAATTCCAAAGCTCTGTCATCACTGCTAAACAGACCAGCACTTGAAAACAGTGGTTCTAAGTGGTTGAACTAATTAGTTCCAAATATGTCTTATAACGTAGCACAGGGATGAACACATTAGTCATGTATTCATCTTTAATTGTATTTTTCCCGAACCATTATTAGTGATTATTTAAATTTTCAATTGTATAATTTTACAAGTGCTATGATTTCCAATAAAATATGAAGTGTCTCTTCAAAAAGTTCTTAAGTGGGGTAGACATTTGGCCAAGCAATTAAAAATGCCAGCTAAGATGTCCACATCCCATATTAGAGTGGCTGGGTTTGAGTCCTTGCTCCACTCCCAATTCCAACTTCCTGTTAATGCATACCTTGAGAAGTTGCTGGTTACGGCTTCAGTAATTGGGTGCCCGCCACTCACATGGAGACCCAATTGGAGTTCCAGGCTCCTAGCTTCAGCCTGGCCCAGCCCTGTGCCATTGTGGGCATTTGTGGAATAAACCGGTGGATGGAAGCTCTCTCTCTTTCTCCATCTTCCTAGAACCATTGTGTTTTCTCTCTTTCTCTTTCTCTGCCTCTGAAATTAATTTTTAAGTTTCCGTAGAAAGTGGAAAATTGCATATTGTGGAAAAAAGTGCATGAACTTCATTTTTTCTCTTAATTCCATGCTTTACCATGAGCTTTTTATGGAACCTTCAGATCTGTGGATCCCTGATAAATGCTGACCATATTTCTTTGATAATGAGGTTTAAACATCTGAAATCAAAATGCATCTTAAAGTTAATGCTATCTTAAAAATCCCTGTTAACCTGGTAGTATTTGTCACCCCTGATGCCTGTATTCATTGGTGAACTTGGTTGTAATTACTGACACGTGAAGGTTCAACTAGCCCTCAACTGGCTATCATGAAGACTTTCCAGGACCACTAGGGGAAAGAAGTTGAGTTCCCCACTACTCTCCAGAAGCCTTCCACTGACACTTCTGCATAAAACTTGCTGAATGGGTGTGAGTAACTTGAAAGAAAACCCCAGAGACAGTAGTGGGGTACCCTTTTAAGAAATGCAGCCTTGTGGCCAGAGTTGTGGCATGGTGGGTAAAGCCACCACCTGTGGCACCAGCATCCCATATGGGCGCCAGTTTGGCTCTCGGCTGCTTCACTTCCAATCCAGCTACCTGCTAATGGCCTGGAAAATGGCGGAGGATGACAGGATGGCCCAAGTGTTTGGGCCCCTTGCCACTCATGTAGGAGACCCGGATGAAGCTCCAGCTTCCACCTGGCCCAATTCTGGGCTGTTGCATCCATTTGTGGAGTGAAACAGCAGATTGAAGATATCTGTGTGTGTGTGCCTCCCTCTTTCTGTGTAACTCTGACTTCCAAATAAATAAATCTTTATTAAGGGGGAAAAATAAAAGAAAAAAGAAAGAAGGCAGGCAGGCAAAAAGGCACCTGGCATCATGCACAGTGGGTTAAACCTGCAATACCTGGCATCCCATATGGGCACCAGTTCCAGTCCCAGCTGCTCCACTTTCAGTCCAATTCCCTGCTAATGATCCTGGAAAAGTACTTGGGCCCCTATCACTTATGTGGGAAACCCAGAGGCTCCTGGCTGAAGCCTGTCCCAGTCCCAGCTGTTGTGGCCATATGGGGTGTGAACTAGCAGATGGAATGTCTCTCTCTAACTCTGCCTTTTAAATAAATAAAATAAATCTTTAAAAAAAAAAAAAGGCAGCCTCACAAGTACTCTTTTTCAATGCTTTATTTTTGTTTGCTATATAGTTACTGTACATATGTACAGCTTATTCCACAATGTTTTGATTACATGTATACATTGGATAATGAAATGTTGAATGTCTCACAAATAATCCTTTTTGGCAAAGAGAACACTAACTTTGAGAGCAAAATGTTGAAAAGTTAAAAGAGTCATATTCTGAATGTGAGGTTTTGGAAATACTCTAGCCAATCTATTTCTGTCATTTATATATGTACAAGAGTGATATGCAATAAAAAATGTTTTGAATCTGAAAGAATTATTTCAAAGAGCATAAAATATCATCAGTGATAAGGAAGCAATAGACCACAGTTTGAAAGCTGCTGCTTTCTTACTAATATTTAAGGAATTCTACGTAATCAGTGGCATCTTAGATTTATTGATATGTCATATTATTACCTACATCATATTATTTCATTGTGCTTTTTATCATATACTTTCTCTGTTATCACCTGCCATATTTAGCTTAGATACATGATTCCTTGTGATTATGACTGGCAAGAGGATGTTTCTCAACCAACAGCAAGCATTTTGGAAATTTTAGACATTAAACAGGAATTGCTTAGATATTAGAGCATATCAAGATATTATTAGAAACTTTAGAAACTCTAGTAAAGTGTTTGTTATAGAAATAAAATGCTCTGGTAATTTTTTAAATAAAGTCAGTTTTCTTTTTGACAGGTGAAAGAGGCCATTCCCACATTACCCGCCACTGTTAAAGAGTAGCTTATTTCTAACTGAGTTAAGCCAGGAGATGAGTCCCTTTGTTTAACACTTCTTAAAGTAAAAGTTAACATCCTGCCTTTATCTAATTGCTATCAAAGACATTAGCCTATTTGGCTGTAGCATGATTCAATTGCATGAGGTCATGCAGCCTAGCTGTAATAACTTAAAGTGCTTCACTTGGTGATAAGAAAATATATTAAAATGCTCTCAGGTTCATTAGTTACTGCCTAAGGTCATGCTTTATGGTCAGTCCATTTACTAAAGTTTATTGTAATTGCACTAAACCGAACTCAACATTTTTAAGTCTTTTGATATAGGAAACGTAGTGAGTTTTAAGAAAGCATGCTTGCATTTTAACCCACTTTTTAAATGGTGATTATTTTCATTTTTCCCACTTAGTGGAGGAGTTGGAGATAAATTTAATGTTATCTTGTCACTGAAGCATACATAAAAGATCTTTTCAGCCTTAATTTTGAAGACAGATTTTTAAAAATCTCCCATGTAAATGGGAAGGTTCTGATTTAATTTCATTTTTCGCTTTGATTTCAAATCCTTCTCTATACTTTCATAAATAACCAAATGAGAACAGGTCCCTCCAAGTCCACCCTTTGTATCCCTCATGAGCATGTGTTGCTTCATTAGGCTGACTCAACCACCTGGTGTGGAATCTTTGGTCTCCAGAGACTCTCTCAACATCTGGCATTAGCTATGATCTTTGTATATGTATGCTTAATCTTTTTATTGACATTTTGTAAGGAAAAATAATGTGAGACAAGTTAGGAAGGTATATATATGGAATAATATAAAATAAAACTATAGGAGACTGACATGCAATAATATTCTGTAGTATATAGAAGAAATAAACAATAAATAGAAGATCAATAAGTATTTCAAATTAATTTATTTTGGAACTTAACGTGATATGTATGATATTAAAGGTTTATTTATTTTATGTGAAGTATTGTTGGTTGGGGAATTATCCTAAGGCAAACTCCATCATCCATACAAAAAAACTATAGATTTCACTTGACTATTAAAAATTATTATAGCTTTTTAAAATCATTTTAATAGATTAAATTTTTGAATGATTTATTAGGAAAACAGGAAAAAGGATTGGTATCTTAACCTTCTAAATGATAATGGAGTTGAGTTTCTAAAGTAGGGGATATTGAGATAATGTATGAAAGTGAGTGATTTCTTATCACAGAAAAACTAAGAACATTATCCATTATGTCCTGAAAAAAAGGAAAGGGAGTTATTGAGTAACTGTAATTGAATTAGTTACAGTAAAAACGAAAGTATGATGGTTTCTTTTTATATGAAAAATTTTTACTATATGAAAAATTTTAAATACATTTTTAAAGAGCAAAATTATTTTGTATGTAATTCTTTAAATGATCATATGTATTTAAAATGAAACAAATCTGGCTCCCTATGCAGAAAATAAAATCAGTGTGTAGTTAAGTGAAGTGTCACCTTTTTTATGTCTATTTATAGATGTAGTCATTCCATGTAGTAGTATTTAATACTTTTATTAGAAGCAAATAAAAATGAATTACTGAATAAGATATAGCTGTCATTTTTATGTATTTAATTTAGATGAAATAGATATTTGACTTTGTAACATATATATTTACTTGTGGTATGGAACATTGTTGAGACTACATAGCAAATCTGTAGGTGAATGAAGATAATTTGTGCTTGGAGCCCCAGAGATGGAGACTGACCCTGATCTTAATCTGCTGACCTGCTGAATGATCTTGATTGGTGTTCAAATTATACACATACAGCTAAGATTGGGAAGATTGTGCAGCTATTAAACACATTGCTGTTATAACTTAATGGGACAAAGATTAACAGCATCATTGAACACTAATTTAATATAACAGATTCACTAAGCACAGTTTTAACAGTTGAAGACAAACCTCTCTAATAATTTGTGGGGGGAGTGGAGACATCATTTATTATTCTGATACTTAAGTGAGGTCAGTACACTAAATTATATAAAGCTTTTGCTCTTCAATTATTGTCTTTTGCTGCCCCATTTTGAGGTTGACTGAAACTGGTAATTATATCATGGTTATGTGGTTTATAGGATAGATATCTCATTTCCTGTTGTCTACTAGGAAATAGCCCAGGAAAAAGTACCATAAAATAAAAAAGTATTAGCTGTAGCAGCACTTTCACTGAAAACTTCTTTGCCTGTTTAATATTATTTTAATTTAGTCATTCTAAAAATGAGAGGTGTTCTTAATGTAGGTTCCTACTGATCAGAAATTGTGTATTGTCCCCCCTTCACTACTACATATTTCTGGCAAAGGGTGTCTAGGAGGTTCAGGTGGGAGGGAGATATGGAAAAATAAAAAAAAAAAATTTTTTTAGTAGAGCAAGACAACAATCAGACAAGTAAACTAAATATAATCTTTAAGATTCCTCACAGTTCTAACATTACATGACTTTATTTAGCAGGAAAAAGAAATAAAATGGCACTGAAAAGTGAAATAAAATGTTAACTTGAAAACAAACAGACTGCAGTAGTGAAGGAGGGACAAACAAAACCAGATAAAAGGGAGAAAAGTGCTTCCAAAGGCTACAGTGCAGAAAAAGGAATTCTAAGAGTCATATTGCTTGGGAAAGTGTCCATTTCTGTCATGGAAACTTGTTCTAGAAAGACACATAAAAGTGTAATTCGGCAATAGCAAAAAAAAAAAAAAAAAAAACTAGTATTCATATTTGCTGTTAACTGACTATACTCAGTGGTTCCTGACCTGACTCTAGGGGTTTTACAGTACTGAACATCTTCTTTGATCTTCAGTAGAGTTGGAGAATTCAGGGAAGCATATTGAAGTAAAGTGAGACTTGTTAAATCCCTTTTAGCAAATGCTGCAAGAAGCCCTGGGCTGGAGCAGTAGGTCATTGTTCAAAACTAAGCAATTGTTGAGGATCTTGGATTGGTGGTGCCCGTAAACTTTCATTCCGCAACCCAGCAGAAGCTTTCAAAGCAGTTTTAGTCATGTCCCATTTCGTATTTTGAATTTTGGACTATTAGTTTGTTTTCTGTTGTGGGTAAAAAGGGCAAGCTGATACTTAGCCTAGAATATAGGAAAAATTTTTTGTTTCTTTTAGTTGTTGCTTTAAGAGCCAGCTCTTTCTTTTTATGAGATTCTCCACACATGGACCAAACTAGAGAAAATAAAGACTATTTGATGTATCCAAAGAAGTCAAAATTTTTAAAATGGATTCAAGACTAGAATGCAAAAAACAAGGATGGATGGAGTAGTTTATCAAAGTTTTAAAATAATATTAACCATGTTATCTTAAATGCAATTAGGGAATAATTGAGATGTTTTATGTTCTTAGGGCATGTTAACAAACAGAAAGACAAAATGATTCAATCAGGGCAAGCAAACCTATTATGTGCCAAACTCTACACCTTATCTGTATTCTCTTGGAATCTACTGAGGTAGATAAGGAAACTGAGATTTGGGAAGATAATTTTCCTGTAATTGCATTACTAATATGCACTAGGACCAAGATTCAAACTCAGTTTATATATCTGAATCCCTTGTTTTTGAGATTTATTTGAGGGACTAGCATTGTGGCATAGTGGGTAAAGCCACCACCTGTAACATTGGCATCCCTTATGGGTGCCAGTTTATGTCCCAGCTGCTCTACTTCCAATCCAACGTCCTGCTAATAGCCTGGGAAAAGCAGCAGATGACCCAAGTGTTTGGGCCTCTGCCACCCATGGGGGAGACCTGGCTGAACTCTTGGCACTTGGCTTTGGCCCTTCCCAGCACTGGCCATTTGCGATCATCTGGGAAGTAAACCAGTAGATGGAAGATCTCTCTCTGTCTCTCTGTCACTCTGACTTCCAAATAAATAAATAAATCTTACTTAAAAAAATAAATAGATGTATTGAAAGGCAGAGTGATAGAGGTTGGGGGTGGGCATTTTAGATGCCTGCCACAGCCACAGCTAGGTTAGGCCAAAGCCAGGAGCCAGGAACTCCATCTGGGTCTCCTACATGACTGGTAGGGACTTAAGCACTTGAACCATCATCTACTGCCTCCCAGTTGTTAAGAGCAGGAAACTGAATGGGAAACGGAGTAGCCAGGAATTGAAGCACTCCAAAATGGAATACAATATCCCAAGTGGCAGCTTAACTCTGTGTCACAATTCCCACCCACCCTTATTTTTTAATATAGTGTCTCAGTGCCCATAAAAAATAAATTTGACTTTAAATAATAATAGTTGACAAAGTAGAATATTTCTGTTGTCACAAAGCCCCATCTAGACATTAAGTCAGCATGTAATACATATCACTACCTAATTAGGTATAAACAGACACTTTTATGATCTTTTTCTTCAAAAAGCTTCTGTCTTTAAATTTTAATTCTGTTGATGCCTCTAAAAGTATGTATACAATCTTAATTTGTATATTGTACATATTTGCTTCATAAAAAGCAGTGTCTCCAGTGTGAATTGTTCATGCAGCATTTGGTTCCTGATTATGCACGTACTGCCTTCAGGTCACTCAGGAAACTCAGGCAATGAAAATGTGTTTTAAAGACAGCTTAAGACAGGGTCAGCAGACTACCACCAACTGACTAAATCTAGCCTATCACCTTGTGATATAAATGAAGAACAGTTGGGGACAAAAGCCACACTTGTTTGTTTATGTATCTCTTATGACTTCTTCTACAGTAGCGGAATCACATAGTTGTGACAAAGACTATATGACTCACAAAACCTGAAGTATGTACTGTCTAGGCCTTTTCAGAAAAGTTTTCAAACCTTTGTATTAAATCAGCAACCAAAAAAGTAATTCTAATACCAAACTATAATAGAAAACAATCAGATACATGCTGTTTTGAAAAAACCTGGTAAAGAAGAACTGGCTCCCAAAGTTGGAAGGTGCCTTGAAACTGAAGAAGGAGGTGGACAGAGATGGGTATGTGGCTTAGCTGGTAAGGCACCATAAGAGATGCCCACATTCCTGGGTTTGAGTCCTGGCTCCATTCCCAGTTCCAGCTTCCTGCTAATGCCCACCCTAGGAGGCAGTAGGTGATGGCTCAGGTACTTGGATTCCTGCTATCCATGTGAGAGACTTGGATTGAGTTCATGGCTCCCAACTTTGACCTGGCCTAATCCTAACTGTTGTAGCCATTTCAGGAATGAACCAGGAGACAGGAGCATGTTCAATATCTCTCTATATATACCTCTGTCCCTCCTCTCTCTCTCCCTCCCTCCTTCCCTTCCCCCCTCCCCAGTCTCTCTGACTCTCAAATAATTTTTTTAAACAGGTAAACAAATCCAGGATTACGCAAAGTATAATTTATTAGGGTCTTAAGGACAGAAGCATAGTCTTGGGCAGCCACAAGACAGATGAGTTCCTACAAAGCCGAAGAAAAAGGTGGACCATGGCTAATCAGAATGTACCTGGACTTCCTCAAGAAATGTTAACATTCCTGGCATCAGATAAGAGATATTCCAGGGTCTGTGCCTGGCATATAGTGCTCAGAAGATTATTTTAATGGCTTTGTTTATCCCACAGGGTTAGGTCATGGTCACCTAAAGGTTAAAATCACAGTTACAACAAACATGGCTGTAATAATGTCAAACTAGAGCCTTGTACACACACACCTACATGCATACATATGTCCTTACATACGCATATACATATGCTGTGTAGATCAAAGTACACATAAAGTAAGTTATTTGGAAATTATCTGTTCTTTGGCATCTGTGCCCCTGTACACTTCTTACCTAGATTACTGCTATATTCTGATAAAATATATCTAAAGGGACAGTGTGACTTAAAATGTATTTATGGCTAATTTCTCTGAAAAGTGAGAAATGTGTCTTCCACATGTTTACATATTTGAAATATCAGATTTCTTTTTTTTAAACTTTTATTTAATGAATATAAATTTCCAAAGTACAGAATATGGATTACAATGGCTTCCCCCCCCATAACGTCCCTCCAACCTGCAACCCTCCCCTTATCCACTCCCTCTCCCCTTCCATTCACATCAAGATTCATTTTCGATTCTCTTTATATACAGAAGATCAGCTTAGCATACATTAAGTAAAGATTTCAACAGTTTGCTCCCACACAGAAACATAAAGTGAAAAATACTGTTTGAGTACTAGTTATAGCATTAAATCTCAATGTACAGCACACTAAGGACAAAGATCCTACATGAGGAGTAAGTGCACAGTGACTCCTGTTGTTGACTTAACAAATTGACACTCTTGTTTATGGCATCAGTAATCACCCTAGGCTCTTGTCATGAGCTGCCAAGGCTATGGAAGCCCCCTGAGTTCACTGACTCTGATCATATTTAGACAAGGCCATGGTCAAAGTGGAAGTTCTCTCCTCCCTTCAGAGAAAGGTACCTCCTTCTTTGATGACCCATTCTTTCCACTGGGATCTCACTCGTGGAGATCTTTCATTTAGGTTTTGTTTTTTTTTTCCCCCAGAGTGTCTTGGCTTTCCATGCCTGAAATACTCTCATGGGCTTTTCAGCCGGATCCACATGCCTTAAGGGCTGATTATGAGGCCAGAGTGCTGTTAGGACATTTGCCATTCTATGGGTCTGCTGTGTATCTCACTTCCCATGTTGGATCATTCTCTCCCTTTTTGATTCTATCAGTTAGTACTAGTAGACACTAGTCTTGTTAATGTGATCCCTTTGGTTCTTAGTCCTATCATTATGATCAGTTGTGAACAGAAATTGATCACTGGGACTAGTGAGATGGCATTGGTACATGCCACCTTGTGAAATATCAGATTTCTATTTAAATAGAACAGGCCAGTGGTTTCTCAAACTTTAATGTGCCTCCAGATCACCTGGAGAGTGATTTTAACACACCCAAAGTTTCAGATTCAGTGATTCTGAGATGGGGACTGATAACTGGATTTCTAACAAGTACACGGATGATAATGATGACTTTGGTCTAGGAACCACACCTTGAGAAGTGTTGGAATAGACCTTGAAGATAGTAAAAGGGTAGCTAGCAGGAGACCAGTTATTCACCTAGCTGGCCTGAACCCTCTGAAAATTTACCACCCTTCCCTAGAATGAGATGTGTGGGCATTATGAACATTAAAACTGTGCTCAAGATTCCTGTCATCCACAATGGTGGAGCATAAGGAATTTACAAAACTGCCAAAACCTCAGAAAAGTATCAAGTCCACCTTTATAAGCTTACCTCTGTAATGAGCCTATGCCTGTCAAGTTTGTGGAGACCTCTTGTGCTGCAAATCAGTCTGATTAAGGTCAATGACAATAAGAAACCAGGGGAATGATTAAAAGACTTCTGCAGATTTAACAGGAGGAACCTCATAAAGTAGTTGGTTATAGTTGTGTAGTAGTTAAGCACCAGGGCAGAGAATTTCGGGCCAAGAATGTCATCAAAGAAATTTTTTTTTAAAGATTTTATTTATTTATTTGAGAGGTAGAGTTACAGACAGTGAGAGGGAGAGCAGAGAAAGGTCTTTTGTCCGCTGGTTCACTCCCCCAAAAGGCTGCAAAAGCCGCAGCTAGGCCAATCTGAAGCCAGGAGCTTCCTCCAGGTCTCCCACATGAGTGCAGGGGCCCAAGGCCTTGGGCCATCTTCTACTGCTTTCCCAGGCCATAGCAGAAAGCTGGATTGGAAGAGGAGCAGCCAGGACTAGAACTGGCCCCCATATGGAATGCCGGCGCTGCAGACGGAGGATTAACTTACTGCGCCACAGTGCCAGCCCCATCAAAGAGTATTTCAAACACAAGAAATGAACAAAGAAAACTTTGGCATACAGGGGGAAAAGAGAGAGGCTTTGTTAACTATGTGTGAAAAAGCAGAATACAAAATAGAATATATACTACAAAAATTTGCAACAGTACAGCCAATAAACATAAGGTAATATAACAGTGAAATGTATGAAGAGTGGAAGGATGAGGGCTGATGCAGTGGGTTGGGCCCCCGCCTGCAGCGCTGGCATCCCATGTGGGCACTGGTTCTAGTCCCGGCTGCATCACCTCCAATCCAGCTCCATGCTAGCATGCCTGTGGGTGCAATGGAGGATGGCCCAATTATTTCGGCCCCTACACTCACATGGAAGACCTGGAAGAAGCTCCTGGCTCCTGGCTTTGTCCTGGCACAACCCCAGCTATTGTGGCCATTTGGGAAGTGAGCCAGTAGATGGAATAGCACTCGCTCTCTCTCGCTTGCTCTCTCTCTCACTCTCTCCTCTCTGTAGCTCTGCCTTTGAAATAAATAAATAAAATCTTTTTTTTTTGAAAGAAGGGTGAAATGATTATTTACTATTTTATATTCTTTTTTATGTTGCTTTTTCATTTGAGACACATAGATTCACAAACTGGCCTTTGTATTTACTGGTTGAGTAACCTTGGCCATATCATTTAACCTCACTAAACTTCAGCTCTTCAAGTAAAAAAAGTATTAAAGCAATGTTTATCTCACAGGGATTTTATAAGGGCTAACTACATGAAAGCACTTTGCAGCATTTATACAAGTTTTAGCTAAAGGCTATATAAATACAAAAATGTTGATTGTGGAAGAGTTTTTTGAAATGGAGAACATACCTATTATGAAAATATCTCACTAGAATAAAGAAACCCCTTAAAGTGTGTTAGTGGAAAGAGATGATCACCACTTTTATCCTTAGCTGTCAAGTGTCCTAGATTCATTTGTTAGGTATTTCATTATTTGTGAGATTTGGCCTTCAAATTTCCATTATTTCAGACTGTTCAAACTATTGAGTTTTCGTTTGTCATAATTGTTAGCTCTTGGGTATTACTAACAGAAATATTGATGTGTAGCTTTGGCCTGTTAATTATCAATGTAAATCATAAAATCAATATCCTTAATAGCTGTTCATTATATAGTTGATGTGTTTGTAGGACTATGTTGAGTACCATCAATGAATAGTCAATTCAGTCAAAATCTGTTACCAGATCAGCCACAGAAATTTTTTAATATAATATTTTATTTATTTATGATTTTATATATAACTACTGCAGCATTTTTTAAAATATTTATTTATTTGAAAGGCAGAGTTACAGAGAGAGACAGGGAGAGACAGAGAGAGATCCTCCATCCACTGGTTCACTCCCCAAATTGCTGAAACTGGGCCAATCCAAAGCCAGGAGACAAGAGCTTCTTCCAGGTCTCCCATGTAGGTACAGAGCCCCAAGCACTTGGGCCATCTTCTACTGCTTTCCCAGGCACATTAGCAGGAAGCTGGACTGGAAGTGAAGCAGCCAGGACTCTAACTGGCACCCGCCCATATGGGATGCTGGCACTGCAGGTAGCAGCTCTACTCACTACGTCACAGTGCTCGCCCCCCATAGCATTTTTAAAATAAGCTATCTTCTTGCTGTCTGAGATTTGTACTGGTTATAATTTTGGTCCTTCCACACAGCTGGAAGCCCCTATTACCCTAGAGGAATTCCTGCATTTCTGTGTAATAGTCATCTTGGTATAAACAGGGCTCTAACTCAGTCCAGCATCCCATCATAGAATTAATTTCATCTAGTCCATTCACTCAACCAGCTTACCCTTACTGAGTCCCTACATCTGCTAAATGCTGTGGGAATACATATAAGTATGCTTCAAAAAGCTCATGAAAAATGGAATGAAAAGATAAATTTTGGTGCAAAACACTTTGAAAGCTGTGCATACATTTTTCATAAAAGTCATTTTTCATGAACATTTTGAAGACCCCTCAAATTCATAAGCCTCAGTTTTGTTTGGTCCCCAAATAAAGCCTTCTTTTAAATTCTATTTTCCACAAATATTCAGAGGTAGTAGATCTGGGCTCTTCTGTATTTTATCATCTACTAGGTGAGAAAATGTATGAAACTATAATATAAAAATATTGAATAAATGCCATGTTGGTGGTTCAGTCAACTCCAGAGATTTGGAAAGGCTTCAGAGAGAGTGGCATTTGAGCTGAATTTTGCAGAAATAAAATTCATCTGGGGTAATCTAGATGGTAGGCATTCCAGCCTGAAGTAAGATGTTTTATGTTCTATAGAAGTTCATAGGAAGATTGCTAATCAGACTTACAGGTTCAAGGGAAGATTTCTGGGGAAGGTAAATTCTGCACTGAGGGTTAGAGAACAAGTAAGTGTCATGCAGATGAAAGGGAGAAAGGATAGCAATATTCCAGGTAGAGGAGAAACAGCTTTTGTGAAACCTAGAGACAAGAGAATATGGTTTCTCAAACAATTGAGAACTGAATGAAGTTTAGCATGGCTGAAACCAAGTGATATTTGCAGGAAGGGATGTGCCCCAGGTATAGAGGCCTTATCATGTAGACATTTGCCCACAGAGCAGATTTTTATAGGTAATAGTGTCAGTGTCTGTTATTCTTTTTTTTTTGTTGTTATTCTTTTTAAAATAGCAAACAAAAAAAGAGTAGTAGCATCTTGAAGGTTCATAAAAGAGGAATGTTACTTGATGAAACTAGATGGTCTTTATTATATGTGAAATAAAATATGGACAGTTCTTGTTTTTATCAGGATTAGGACTGCTCTCTATTAAGAAAAAGAAAATGAGGGAAATTTTCAAGAATTCTTGAGTTTCCAAATTTCCACCAAAGATTTTTTGTAGGAGTTCTTACAATATCTCAGGTTTTTCAAATCCAGATTTGAACTTTTGTGAGTTTTTTTTTTTAATATTAGACTTTCAGTGAGGAGTATTAATATTGGTATGGACTTTGCTTCTGAGGGTTTAGCCAACTTCAAGACTGATAATCAAACTTTATATGGGCCCAGTCATCTGGTACATTGTCACGTGGCCAAAGATCATCACTGTCTCCCAGCCTGTTTGTTTTCCTTTTCCTCTCTTTCTCAGATTTTTATTTTTATCTCAGCTTCCTATCATTTCATGCATTTTTTGCATGTCTCTTTGTTACATTTACCTCTTCATTCTTTCTATACATGCTTCTTCCATAGCCCCCATTTCTCCCCTTAACTGTCCACACTATAAAAAGTCTATATTGTATTTGTTATGCTTAATAACTGTCACTATATTTCTTTCTTCCTCTTTTAAAATACCTATAAAAGTGGTTTACATGTTTCTCCCCAAGTACATTCTATTATTCACATATGTGAACATAGGTGATTTGCTTTTTTATATATTCACCTTTTTGTCCTCTTGTGTCAATGACATTTAACTGGAAAAGATTCACTAATCTTACGTTATTGACTATACACAGAAGCTAAAGAGGAAGCTTTTAGGGATCACCTTTACTATCAGCATTTGCATTGCTGTTAGCAGAGATTGCATTGGAATATTCTTCCTGGGATCCCTGTGGCACAGATGTTATTAAAATAATCTGGGAAGGCTCCATAGAGGAAGTAAGTACAGTGACCGTCTATTACTTTATTTTCAACACAGTACCTTTCTCTAGGCAGAGGCATCATCTGTGAGCTAAGCTGCAGCTCAGTGATGTTTGCTTGGCCACCCTGTTCTTACCACAGACATTAGTACTTCATTGCTGTATGCCACACCCACTTCCTTTTTATAATACATTAAGAAGACTATTCATTCTGCAAAATTAGAGCTAGAAAATAATAGTCTGATACCAGTGCAGTATATGGAAAACAAAAGAACTACTTATATTAAATGATTTTCATTTTGGATGATGTCTTTTTTAATTTTAATTTTTTATTTATTTGAAAGGCAGAGAGACAGAGATTCATTTCCCAAATGCATCCAACAGCCAGGGCTGTTCCAGGCTGAAGCCAGAAGTCGGGAATTCGATCCAGGTCTCTCACATAGGAAGCAGGAATTCAAGTACTTGAGCTATCACCTCCTGCCTCCCATGGGGCATGTTAGTATGAAGCTGGAATCAGAAGTGGAGCAGGACTCAACTCTGGCACTCCAGTATGGGGTATAGGCATCCAAAGTGGCATCTTAACTGCTGTACCAAGTACTTGCCCCTGGATGACATATTTGATATCACCAAATAATTGACATACTTGTCATATTCTTTACTGAGTACTCCTGAAAAATGGTTCTGATTATGCCACAATATCAGATCCAGGATTGATTCTTTAATGTAACGTTGGGACTCTGTCCTAGCAGTGTGTTGTAGTAGATGAAACATGGCCTTAGAATCAGAGGTTTGTCTTCAAATGTTAGCTCTAACAGCTACTAGCTGACTGGTTTCTCTTTTGTTTCAGGAATGGGAGGTGTCCAACCTATAGGCCATATAATGCCCACCAAATTATTTGGTCTGGCCCTGCCAAGGCAACCACAGGCAGGACTCGAAATTCAATAAATCTATAGCAGGCTAATTAAGTTGACAGTGTTGTGTACCCCATGAATGATGTTATAAATATCCAAATGTCTCTTGACAGAAAAAAGTTTCCCCACCCCTGATATATTACAACAGACCTCAAGGAGGCATATTCCACTACACATCCATACCATTGTTTTTCTCCAGGAGACTCACTTTCCTAAGCCAACTGTGTCATAGCATCTTTCTCCTCAATCTTTTTACACCTTTTCCTTTTTCCTTATGCTCAACTGATGACCTGTCTCACCCTTATTGACCAAATGTCCTCATCTTTGACACCTGCACTTCAGTTAGCCAACTGGAATTTGCTCCTGCCTCCTATCCTCTTCTTCCAGCTCTTGTATTAGTGCTAGTGTCACATCCTCCAGTGCTGTTCCCAGATACTTCTTACTTCATCAAGCACTTCCCCCTTTTCTCCTTTCTCTTCTGAATTACTGATCTTTCTCTCTTTTCTGTATCAGGAAACAATCATTTTCTACAATTTCATCCTAATATAGCATAGTGACCATCATTTTTCTCTGTTATCCTCAAAACCAGATTTTTTTTTCTTAAGATTTATTTATTTTTTTGAAAGAGTTATGGAGAGAAAAGGAGAAAGGGAGGGAGGGACGGAGAGAGAAAGAATCTTACATTCCCTGGTTTCATCCCTAGATAGCTGCAACAGCCAGCTCTGGTCCAGGCCAAAACCAGGAGCCTAGGAGATTCTTCCAGGTCTCCCATGTAGGTGGCAAGGGCAAATATTTGGGCTATCATCCTATGCTTTACCCAGGTCATTAGCAAGGAGCTGGATCAGAAGTGGAGCAGCCAAGATACAAGCCAGCAGCTATATGGGATGCTGGCATTGCAGGCAGTGGCTTTACCCACTATGATACAATGCAAGCCCCTGCCAGATACTTTCTAAGCATATGGCTTTCACTACTTTACCTCTAATTCACTTTTTTTAAAATGCAGATTTATTGAGATACAATTTACATGCCATGCAATCACCCATTTACAATATATAGTTTAGTGATTTTGATACAGTTAATGAGTTGTATAACCATCACCACAATGAATTTTAGAGTATTTTCATTACCTGCAGGAGAAACTCTACTCACTAACAGTCACTTCTCATCTTAAACTCTAATCATAGGTAAGCACCAGTCTTTCTTTTTTCTATCTGTATAGATTTACCTATTCCTTCTTCTTCTTCTTCTTCTTCTTCTTCTTCTTCTTCTTCTTCTTCTTCTTCTTCTTCTTCTTTTATTTTTATTTATTTATTTTTTTTTACAGGCACAGTGTACAGTGAGAGAGAGAGAGAGAGAGAAAGGTCTTCCTTTTGCCTTTGGTTCACCCTCCAATGGCCGCCGTGGCTGGCGCACTGCAGCCGGCGCACCGCGCCTATCCGAAGGCAGGAGCCAGGTGCTTCTCCTGGTCTCCCATGGGGTGCAGGGCCCAAGCAACTGGGCCATCCTCCACTGCACTCCCTGGCCACAGCAGAGAGCTGGCCTGGAAGAGGGGCAACCGGGACAGAATCCGGTGCCCTGACCAGGATTAGAACCCGGAGTGCCGGCGCCGCAAGGTGGAGGATTAGCCTATTGAGCTGCGGCGCCGGCCAGATTTACCTATTCTGAATATACCACGTAGATAAATTGATCCATATGTGGAATTTTTTGGTTGTTTTTTTCACTTAACAAAATGTTTTCCAGGTTCATCCATGTTACAGCATGTATCAGTTATTTCTTTTATAACTAACATTCCATTGAGAGGATCTAATATATTTTAAGTATCCATTCATCATTTGAAGGGCATTCGAATTATTTACACTTTTTGGCTATTATAAGTAAAGATTGTGAACATTCATCTGTGAGGAACATTTCAATTAAATGGAATATTCAGAATAGGCAAATCTATAAAGGCAGAAAGATGAGTGGTGATGACTGACTAGGTGATGGAGTAGAAAGTAGCTATTAATGGGTGTAGAATTTCTCCTGCAGGTGATAAAAATGTGCTAAAATGCATTGTGGTGTGTCGCTCCCCCTCTTCATGGAGGAACGACACTAAGCCCTGCCTAGGCTTCATATCCGAGTCACGGCACCATTATGTCGCTCCCCCTCTTCGTCGAGGAACGACACAGGACCCTGCGCTGTTCTTTCGTCTGCTCGGCCCTCCCCGGGTTTGCTGCTGGTTCTTCCTGGGTTGGCTACTATCCCTTCCACCTCCGTGGAAGGGCAGTTCCCCCTGGCCACATTCCCCACTTCCGCAGGGGAGCGGCACACCGCCGGCCGGCTCTTCTCGGGGGCTGCACAGGTGTTCCCCTTAGATGTTCCCCTTAGATGTTCCCCATAGATGTTCCTGGTGCATGCCGTCTCTCTCCTCCTTTATAGTCCTCCTCCGCCAATCCCAACTCGGCTGCCCACACGCCGAGTACGCTGCTCTCCTCTAATCAGGAGTAGGTCCTACAGTTTATTGGTTGAACTGGAGGCAGCTGCGTAGAAGCTGTTTTCTCCTCTCCCAGCGCCATATTGTGGGAGAGCAGATGCATAGAATAAGTCTTAATTCCAGTAACTCAGTCTAGTCCGGGTTGCTCCCCACAGTGGTGATGGTTGTACAACTCAATCAGAAATCACTGCACAAATGTTTATGCAAATATGCTTCATTTCTCCTGAATTGCTATCATGTTGTAAATCTGTGCTGACAATAAGAGTGTCAATTGTTAGATCAACAACAGGAGTCACTGTGCACTTACTCCCCATGTAGGATCTCTGTCCTTAATGTGTTGAACCATGCGAATTAACGGTAAAACTAGTCTTCAAACAGTATTTTATATTTTGTGTGTCTGTGTGGGTGCAGTCCGTTGAAATCTTTACTTAGTATATACTAAATTGATCTTCTGTATATATAGATAATTAAAAATTAATCTTAATGAAGAATGGGATGGGAGAGGGAGTAGGAGATGCGGTGGTTTGCTGGTGGGAGGGTGGTTATGGGGGGAAAAACCACTATAGCCCAAAAGTTGTACTTTCAAAATTTATATTTATTAAATAAAAGTCTTCTAAAAAAATCTGTGTTCACCATGGTAAAAACTGCCACACAGTTTTCCAAAACCACTGTACCATTTTATATTCTACCATGTAATGTACAGTTTCCAGTCTTCCACATCTTCTTTAACATTTATTATTCCTTATTTTAAATCATAGCCGTTCCAGTAGGTATGCAGTAGTATCCCATTGTAGTTTCAATTTTCACTACCCTGATGGATAGTGATGTTGAGTATATTTCAAAGAATTAGCCATTTGTGGCTGGCGCTGTGGCTCACTTGGCTAATCCTCTGCCTGCGGTGCCAGCACCCTGGAGTCTAGTCCTGTTGGGGCGCCGGATTCTGTCCTGGTTGCTCCTCTTCCAGTCCAGCTCTCTGCTGTGGCCCGGAAGGGTAGCGGAGGGTGGCCCAAGTGCTTGGGTCCCTGCACCCACATGGGAGACTGGGAGGAAGCACCTGGCTCCTGGCTTCGGATTGGCGTAGCACTAGCTGTAGCGGTCATTAGGGGAGTGAACCGACGGAAGGAAGACCTTTCTCTCTCGCTCTCTCTCTCACTGTCTATAACTCTACCTGTCAAATAAAAAAAAAAAAAGAATTGGCCATTTGTGTATATTTTCTTAGGAAAGATGTCTGTATAGATCTCTTGCCCATTTTTTAATTGGGTTATTTTTCTTTTTAATGAGTACACAAAAAATAACAGTAATAAATATACCTGTACATATCTCCCGACTTGAGAAATAGAAAAATGAAATCCCTCTTCAGTGTTCTCCAATCTTATCTACCCTGAATTTTGTTCTGTTATTGCTTCTCTGTATAGTTTCATACATCTTTGAGTATCCTCAACAATGTAACATTTAATTCTTGATTCTTTTTAGCAACTTTTTGAAAAAATTACCTGTTTTATTTATTTGAAAGCCATAATTAGTTCACTCCCGAAATATCCCCAACTGCCAAAGCTGAGTCAGGCTGAAGCCAAGAGCCAGGAACATCATACAGGTATCCTTCCTCATGGGTGCAGGAGCACTCATCTCCTGTCTTCCATCTGCTGGATTGGAAACAGGGGCAGGACTCAATCCCAGGCACTGTGATATGATATGAGTATCCCAAGCTGCAGCTTAACCCACTACACTATGCATCTTATTATAAATGAGAAAAAACACTGTATATGTTTTATGACTTGCACTCTGTTTGACATTATAGTATTCATCCATAGTAATGCATGGGGTTATCATTTATTTGTTTTTACCATTGTATTCTACTTTTACACAATACCATAATTTATTCATTCCCCTGTTGATGGGCACTTCAGTTGTCTCCTATTTTTGCTGTGATAGACATTGCTATTACAGATATTCTTGTATCTTCATGGTACAAATGTGCAAGAATTTCTCTAGGGTATAAATTGCATAAAAGTAGAATTGCTAAGGTACAGGGTACATACACTTAACCTTCATTTCTAACAATGCCAAATCGTTTCCTAAGTGATTGATGCCAATTCTCATTCCTGTAAGTAACATTTCTAATGGCTTCAGATGGTTGCCATACTTTGTGTTTCCAGATTTTTAATTGTTGCCAATGTAGAGTTCTGTTGCCACAGTGCGGTAGCTGTAAAATGATATTTGATCTTGATTTGAATGAGCATTTCCAAGATTTTTAATAGGGTCAGATATCTTCCCATATATATTGGTAATTGGGATTCTTCATCAGTGATATGCTTGCTTGAGTTTTTAATATATGTTTATATAGGTTTATCCTTTACTAATTCTTTCTATTATATGTGTTACAGGTGTTTTCTCTTAATAGAGCTTAATTTTAATATATTCAAATTTATCATTTTTTTATGTTTTTTTACTTTCATATCCCTTCCTAATTTTAGGTCAGGAGGATGTTGTATATTGTCTTTTTTTTAATAGTTCAGCTGTAAAGTATTTTTTTAAAGATTTATTTATTTATTTGAAAGTCAGAGTTACACAGAGAGAGGAGAGGCAGAGAAAGAGAGAGAGAGAGGTCTTCCATCCAGTGGTTCACTCCCCAATTGGGCACAAGGGACGGAGCTGTGCCGATCCCAAGCCAGGAGCCAGGAGCTTCTTCTGGGTCTCCCATGTGGTCCAGGGTCCCAAGGACTTGGGCTATCTTCCACTGCTTTCCCAGGCCATAGCAGAGAGCTGAATCGGAAGTGGAGCAGCCAGGTCTCCATATGGGATGCTGGTGCTTCAGGCCAGGGCGTTAACCCGCTGTGCCACAGGGCTGGCCCCTGTATATTGTCTTTTAAAATTAGATAATTTTGTCTTTCACATTTAAATCTTTCATATGTAAATCTACCAAGCAACTGACATGGCAGTTTTGTTGAAATTACACTAACTGTAGGTTGATCTGATAAGAAATGATATCTTAATTTTATTGAGTCTTTTTATGTTTGAGCATAGTATAACTCTGCATATTTATCTAGATCTTTAGTTTCTGTTAATAAAATGTTACAATTTTCTTCATAAAATATTGGCACATTGTTTGTTGGATCTATTCCTAGATCCCTTACTATACTATATTGGTATCTTTTAAAAATTACATTTTTGTTCATTGACTGATATACAAAAATATAATTGATTCTTGGATACTGATTTTATACACAAATTTTCTCTGTATCTACTTTCAGGTTTTCCTTACAATCATCTTATCATTATATTTCTTCCAATTATTATTCATTTGTTCATTTTTCTTACCCTACTCGCCTGACTGGGGGAGTGCCTACCAGTACCTAATATTAAATGGTGATAGCTAATATCATTATCTTCTTTGTGATCATAAAGGTCGTCGTTAAAATATTCACCATTAGGTATATTTGCTTCGCCTTTTATTTATTTGGGTTGGGTGTTTTGTTTGTTTTGGATAGGTTCCTCTTGTTTCAGATCAGGGATGTTTCCATCTTTTTCTAGTTTGTTTTCAACCTCAAAGAAATGTTGAGTTTTGTTAAATAACTTTAGTTTTTTTAGTTTAGACTTTCTACTTTTATCAGAGAATGTTATGAATTACCTGAACATACTCTCTAAGTATTTGGGATTCTGGAATAAATCCCATATGGTTATGATATATTATTCTTTTTACATTCCTGATTTCCTTTGTTTATATATAAATTTCACATTTGTATGTGTATGTATGTGTCTTTAAGTCTGTATGTCTATCTGTGAGTGTGTTTGTAGGTTTTACTCTTTTAACATCTGCATTTGTGATTTGCTCTTCTATAGCATCAATCTATTGAGTTTAGAGGCAAGATTGTACTAACCTAATAAAATGAGTTATGAAGGAAGTCAGTTTGTGTAACATCAAAATTATCTTTTCCTTGAATTCATGTTATGTTTCTAAGAGATTTTTTCACAAATGATTCAGTTTCTTTATGGAATAGAGTACTAGTAGACTGTTGACTTTGTTTTTGGCCTTAGTGGATTCCTTACTTCCCGTGATCTCAAAAATATATTTAATTTTATTTTTAGAAATGTGTTATCTGGTATTACTTGCTGTGTTCAGCATAAGTATCAGTGAATTTTACTCTCCATAAGCCAGAAAACAGAAGTCTTTGTTTAACCATTATCATCTTCCAATGTGGTTTACTATACCACTTCATTAAAACTGTTTTTGTCAGAAACACCAATGCTTTTCATTTTGGCAAATCTAACGGAATATTCCTCATATTCAGTCTCAGCAGCATTCAACTCAGCTACCAGCCCTGGCCAGTTCTCTCTTCTTCTATCCAAACTCCAAGTGTTGTTTATTAGAACTCAGTTCTCTTCTTGCCTAGCTCCATTTTTCTTCTCAGGTGAATTTACAATTTTCCATTGGTGTAAATGTCTTATATATGCTTGTTACGTCCAAAATTTTATCTTCAGCACACATTCTATTGTTCTCCTGTTCTGGAGACACTTAAAAAAAAAAACTAGGCTTATTTAATAACCTCACAATAAACTGGTTTCATTGTCAATGTGAGAGTGACAGTAGATAATTTAGATTGAGTGCTCTGGGCAGATCTTTCTGAAAAGCTGTTACTTAAGCTAAACCTGAGAAACTAAAAGGAACTTGCCATCCAAAGAGCATTCTAGGTAAAGTGAACAGCTTCCTGAAGATCCTAGGGTAAATATAAGCTGAGAATGCTTAAGAACCACAAAGAGGGGCCAGCGCGTGGTTCACTTGGTTAATCCTCCATCTGCGGCACCGGCATCCCATATGGGCGCCAGGTTCTAGTCCCAGCTGCTCCTCTTCTAGTCCAGCTCTCTGCTGTGGCCCGGGAAGGCAGTGGAGGATGGCCCAGGTGCTTGGGCACCTGCACCGTGTGAGAGACCAGGAAGAAGCACCTGGCTCCTGGCGTAGCTTCGGCCATAGCGGCCATTTGGGGAAGTGAACCAACGGAAGGAAGACCTTTCTCTCTCTTTCTCTCACTGTCTAACTCTATCTGTCAAAGAAAAAAAGAAAGAACCACAAAGAAGGCCAGTGGGGCTAAGGCCTGAGTTTCAGGTTTGATTGAACAATTAAGTAGGAATCAGAGTCTGTATAGTTTTTTAAGTAAAAGTGTGGAATTTGAATTCTATTCTACACTTGATTTTAGCAAAAAGGCTGAGAAGCAATTGAATTTTATTCTAAATGTAGGATATGGTATTTGAGCCTGAAATTTGGAAAAATGTAATACTTGAGACTCATTTGCCTATTTATATGTGTGTGCGTATTTATTTATTTATAAGTAAATGTCACAGAGAGAGAATATAAAAAAGAAAAAGGGGCCCAGGATTGAAACTCAGGAGTACCCTAACATACAGAGGAGCTTTTATATGAGAATGAGGAATTATGGCCAGTGAGGAGGGAGAAAAACAGAAATACATGATGTCATGGAAACTGAAAGAAAAAAGTGTTTTAAGAATAAGGAAGTTGGGGCCAGCGCTGTGGCTCACTTGGTTAATCCTCCGCCTTGCAGCGCTGGCATCCCATATGGGCGCCAGGTTCTAGTCCCGGTTGTTTCTCTTCCAGTCCAGCTCTCTGCTGTGGCCCAGGAAGGCAGTGGAGGATGGCCCAAGTGCTTGGGCCCCTGCACCCCCATGGGAGACGAGGAGGAAGCACCTGGCTCCTGGCTTCGGATCCTTGCAGCGCCGGCCATAGCAGCCATTTGGGGAGTGAACCAATGAAAGGAAGACCTTTCTCTGTCTCTTTCTCTCACTGTCTATAACTCTACCTGTCAAATAAGAAAGAAAAAAAAAAAAAAGAAGAAGGAAGTGGTCATTTCTATTGAATGATGAGTATGATAAGTTGGAGAAGAAATAGAAACAAAATACTTCTTCTACAGAAGTCCTAATTGAGCAGTTTTGAGGACAATGAAAGTTAGCTTTTAAGTACTCCAAAAAAAATTTTGTGTGAGTTGAACAAATATCTTACATATTCTCAAAATTTAGACACAGAATTAGGGAGAGAAAGAACCTTCACAACTTCAAGTAACTTTCTTCCCCCTAAAAAACAAATGCTACATTCTTCAATCACAGTGACCAGTCGATGTTCAGCTCCCCGTTTAGTAAATACTTATTGGATTCATTGTGAATGTTTAGTATAGTCCAAACAGTGTTCCTTTTAAACTTTCAAATATATCATTTATTTATCTGGTTTATTCCAGTTTGGCCCATTTCTATTTGTAGGGATGGTTGGTAATATTTTGGAATAAATCAGGTTCCCATAAAGCTTACAGCTTTGCAGTGTCTCTGACTAGACAAACACAAAGAAATAGGTATGTTTACCTAGCAGTCAGCACACAGAGAAATAAGTAAACTTGTTTGAAAGAAGAATCCTTCCTGTAACCTCTCTTTTTAACAAAGATTTTTTGCAGTCAGTGATTATTGTTTGAGGTAGTTACTGGCTCTATGAATTTGTTTACTATACAAGATTTTAAGAAAGGCGCAGCAAAGACACCCTGAAACTTATCTTCCAATTCCGTTTTCTAAGCATTTTGGTCAAATGGCTTTCTGATGTGTTGGACAGTAATTGCTTCCAGAGACTTGCTTTACTGTCTGACTAATCACTGTCTCGTTGCTTTTGGATTATTGACCTCCTATGTCCATCTGGCTGCCAGGATCAAGCCCTGAGTCAGCCTGTAAAACCTTTTCTTGAAATGCTAAAATTAATTGTGGATTTGCAATGATTTCATTTTCAAAGGTTTATTTTTAGTTCTAACAATATTTTTAATAGTTTTGTGACCTTTAAGTGAGTTTAAGTAGGCTTGGAAATATGTTATGCATATATATGTATGTGTATATATGTGAAATTTATTTTATATAATTTTGCATATGTAAAATTTTATCTAGCTTAATGTTCATGAGCTGAGATCTTTATTCTTACTTTGTTTACGTTTTTAACTTGAATTAAAGTGGCATTCTTATCCAACTTAACAAATATTCTCTGGTTATTCAGTTATAGATGCTACAAAGTGGCAAATATACCTTAAGAGGTTTATACAGTTCTACTTGTGTGGACCCATTTTCTTCTCTGACTTTGAGAAACTACAGAATAATTGTTATAAGCACTGTATCTCCCCATTCTCAAAGATCACATGTCTTTAGAATACCAGTTACCTATCTGAGATTGATATGAACCTGTAAGAATTAAAATGTGTGATGTATTAATAGAATGCTCAAAAATTGTTATGGTTAGAGATTATGCCCTAGAGTCACACTTACCTTCCACATTGCTCCTTAGCAAATGTGCATGTGAAGCGCAGAGCTGTTAAAAAGTTCTGTTCACCATCTCTTCTTTCATTTATATGCTTCCTACCTTTCTCACATGTTCAGAAACACTTGTCCTACCTTGTCCTTGGGGCTGAGCACCCACACAATCCTACTGTTCCCATCAATTCCTCGCCTCCTGAGGGTTTCCTTCCTCCAAATTTATGAGTCTTACAGAACTATGTTGTCTTCTATGAAATAAACTCATCTCTGCTAAAGTACTGTCTTTGTCCTGAGATAATATTAGCTGTTTCAGTATACCATATCTAAACCAGAAGGAAATGGATGATAATATAATGAGTTGTGAAACTGGAACTTAGAATACTTAGTCACTTATTTTACCTGTAAATAGATCTGTATCTGCCTTTTATTTTTATAATATTATGACTTGAAACATTGTTTATCATGAAAAAAAAACACTAGTTTGTCAGAAAAAACGCTTCTATTAACTACCAATAGTAGGAGCAAATTAATGGTTATATTATTTCTATAGCTAGTTTCCCTCAAAGTTTCTGATGAGTGGACTAAAATATGTATCCTATTTGCCATTTGTTAAATCCTTTTTTTTTTTTTTTTAACAGAGTTAGATAGAGAGAGAGACAGAGAGAAAGGTCTTCCTTTTGCTGTTGGTTCACCCTCCAATGGCCGCCACGGCTGGCGCGCTGCGCTGATCCAAAGCCAGGAGCCAGGTGCTTCTCCTGGTCTCCCATGGGGTGCAGGGCCCAAGCACTTGGGCCATCCTCCACTGCACTCCCGGGCCACAGCAGAGAGCTGGCCTGGAAGAGGGGCAACCGGGACAGAATCCGGCACCCCAACTGGGACTAGAATCTGGTGTGCCGGTGCCACAGGCAGAGGATTAGCCTATTGAGCCACGGCGCCGGCCCAATCCTTTATTTCTTTATACTCTACTTTGATCCTTATCATGTTTGAATGACCCTGTCAGTTTAATCTAGCAAATGTGGGTATTAGATATGGTTTGCTTTATTAAGATCATAATGTATTAGAAGTAGGTTGAAATATAGAAACATTTCCCCATTTTGTAGAGTATAATCATTTATACATTTATACACATAGTTCATGGCTCTGATTATCATTTAGTCTGTATAACATTATCAAGCAGATTTCAGGCCTATCCACAGCTAGAAGCAGTAAGTTAAAATCAAATAAGAATTATAGATATAGTCCTTGATACAGCTTGACCAACTGGATTTCAATGTACAGTAAAACCCAGGGCCCATGTGACTTTAGTAATAGAGGTAATGTGGCATTTATAGCTTTTTTGATTAAAAAGCCAAGAATCTTATTTGCATTTCTTTGAAGGAAAAAGCTGAAATGAAAATAGAATATTGGCAAAATGATTGACCAAATAGATAAGAAATTATAATTACGGATTTTAGAGTACAGTTTAGGATGCTTTTGTATATTGCTTCTTAAATGATAGTTTGAGGAGTAGACATTATTTATTTATTTGATTTGAGATAAGTATGTTGTAGTAACCCTGGACAGTTAAAATTTCCCTAACCAGTCAGAATCTTAAATATATGCACTTACCCTTGATTATTTAAAATTCCCTGAAAAGTTGCCTTTTCTAATAGTCTACCATCTGAATACATTTTCAAGAATACATTCATTGACCAAAAATACAAAGAAAAATTTTGCATCAACTATTTTTGTCATTTTAACCATCATCTACTTGTTTGGCAGCTTCTTTATAGAATAATGTAAATGTGGCCCAGTTTTTGGTTCTTAAATCAGAATAAGTATTTGCAAGAATAGTATCTACTTGTGATAAATAACCTTTTCACGAGTTGATCAGGTTCCAAAGGCTATTATTTCTTAAATTTTTTTGATTTATTATTTATCTGAGAGCCAAACAGACATAGGGTGGATTCCCATCCACTGCTTCACCCACCAAATGCCTGCAAAGAGACCAAAGCTGAGAACTGAGAACTCACTTCAGGTCTCCCATGTGGTTGTGGGAACCCAATTGCTTGAGCCATCACTGTTGCCTCCCAGGATCTGCATTTGACAGGGAACTAGAGTCAGGAACTGGACCTAGGAATTGAACCCAGGCACTCTGATTTAGGATGCAGGAAACTAAAACATTAGAGTAAATGCCCTCTGTCCCCAAAAATTGTTTTTAAGTTGACCTAAGTAATAATAAATGGTTTTCTACTTTAAGTATTATATCTAATAGACTCACATTTGGAGGGCCTTTAATTTTATTAATCATTTGTCTTTCTACTTATTCTTGAAATTTAATTATGTTATACCTTGCATCTATTATAATGCTGAAATTCAACATGGAGTGTTAGAAGCAAAGTTTCTACTAAGAATCAATTTTATGTGAGATGAAAATAGTCTTGCATAATTTAAACATAAAAATAGATGACTCATACTCCCTGTTTTCAAGATTTACTACAGAATAAATAGTTCTTTTAAAAGTTTGTGGGAAGTGCATGTTATGAAAAATTGTACATGGATTTCAAAATGTTTTTATATAAAAACTTATCTGTAACAGTATTTTCCACTTTAAAAAATTATTTATTCTTTTATTTATTTGGAGGGTACAGTGACAGAAAGAGAAGGAGAGACAGAGAGAAAAAGAAATTTTCCTGGGGCCGGAGCTGAGGTGTAGCCTGCAGTGCTGGCATCCCATATGGGCGCCAGTTTGAACCTCGGCTGCTCCACTTCTAATCCAGCTCTCTGCCATGGCCTGGGAAAGCAGTGGAAGATGACCAAGTCCTTAGGCCCCTGCACCCACATGGGAGACCCAGAAGAAGCTCCTGGCTCCTGTCTTTGGATTGGCCCAGCTCCAGCCATTATAGCCATTTTGAGGAGTGAACCGATGGATGGATGACCTCTCTCTCTCTCTCTGCCTCTGCCTCTCTGTAATTCTGCCTTTCAAATAAATAAATAAATCTAAAAAAAAAAAAAGAGAGAAAAGAAAGAAATTTTCCATCTACTGTTCACTCCCCAAATAACCACAACAGCTAGGCTAGGCCAAACCAGGTCTCCTGTGGGTGTCAGGGACCTAGTACTTGGGTCATCATCTGCCACCTACCAAGCACATTCACAGGAAACTGAATCAAAAGCAGAGATCTGACTTGATCTAGGCGCTCTGATATGGGATATGGACATCCTAAGAGGCAGCTTAACCCACTGCACTACAAAGCCCCAGCCCCTAAACTTTTGAAGTACCCTCATATAAAACTATAGCAATCAGGAGATGTAGATTACTGTAAGTACAGGCACATAATGAAAAAAGACTAATATGACCAGATATCAACCATCAAATATATGGTAAATTTTTAACAAAACTTCTAAAGCTATTTTTAGAGAAAGAAACATCTTTTCAATAAATGGTGCTGAAAAAAACTGAATATCCTTATGGAGAAAAATAAACATTAACCATTCCCTCACATCATATGTAAAACTTAGTTTGAAATATGTTATATGTATACATATAAAGGCTAAAATTATAAAACTTCCAAAAGAAAATATAGGAGAAAAATATTTCTGGCCTAATTTAGGCAAAGATTTCTTTGATAAGATACAAAAAGCAGAGGCTAGTGTTGCAGCATAGCAGTTAAGCCACCCGCTGTGATGTTCCCATCCCATATCAGAGTGCCATTTTGAGTCCTGGCTTCTCTGCTTCCAGTCTAGTTTCCTGCTAATGCACCTGGGAAGGCAGCAGATGATGGCACAAGTACTTGGGCCCCTGTCACCCATGTGAGAGAACCAGATGGAGTTCCAGGCTCCTGACCTTGGCCTGACCCAACCCTGGCCATTTCAAACATTTGGGGAGTGAACCAGCAGATGGAAGATCTCTCCCTTTCTCTGTTTCTCTCTTTCTCTCTCTCTCTCTCTCTCTCTGTCACTCTGTCTTTCAATAAAATATGTATGTATGTGTATATGTGTGTGTATCACACAAACTAATTTTTAAAAAATGAAAAATTAGACTTTTTAAATTAAAAACTTTTGCTCTTTGAAAGACATCATTGAGAAACACAAAAGCAGGTTACAGAATGGTAGAAAATATTGTAATACACGTCAACAAAGAATTCATATTCAGTATATATTAATAGCTCTTATAACTAAATAATAACATGAAACAACCCAATTAAAAAATCAAGAAAGATTTGAACACATACTTCACCAGAGAATTAATAACTAATAATTGCATGAAAAAAAGTGCTCAGTATCATTAATCAGGGAGATGCAAATTAAATCAGCAGCAAGGTACTGCAATGTATCAATTAGAATGGCTACAATTGAAAATCTGTTCATGGCAAATATTAGTGAAGATGTATAACAATCTTTGAATCACTCTTATGCACTGGTAGTAGAAATGTAAAGCAGTAAAACCACCTTGGAAAATGGTTTGGGATTTTCTGAGAAATGGAAACATATTCTGCCATACAACCCAAGTATTCCAATATTATGGTAGTATTCACTACCCAAGAGAATGAAAACATACGTCTGTACAAAGACTTACTTGATAGAATAACTTTTCTCAAAAGCTAAAAACTGGCGACAATCCAAATGCTCAACAGGTGAATAGATTTTTAAAATTACAGGTATTCATATAATAGAATTTTGCCAGCATTAAAAGGAACAAACTACAGATGTACCTAACAACATGGACTTATCTCAGAAACATGTTGAGTGAAAGACATCAGCTATCAAAGACTATGCAATTTATATGAAATCTGATTTTCTGAGGTCAGGGTATAGATAGAGATTGACAAGGAAATTATTGATAACTATGGAAGTGTTCTGTATCTCAATTAGGGTAGTGGTTAAACAGGTTTAATATTGCCATAATGAGTGCAATTATCATAGATAAAGTAAATCTACTTTTTTTTTTTTTTTTTTTTTGGACAGGCAGAGTGGACAGTGAGAGAGAGAGAGACAGAGAGAAAGGTCTTCCTTTGCCGTTGGTTCACCCTCCAATGGCCGCCGCTGCAGCCAGCGCACCGCGCTGATCCGATGGCAGGAGCCAGGATCCAGGTGCTTTTCCTGGTCTCCCATGGGGTGCAGGGCCCAAGCACCTGGGCCATCCTCCACTGCACTCCCGGGCCACAGCAGAGAGCTGGCCTGGAAGAGGGGCAACCGGGACAGAATCCGGCGCCCCAACCGGGACTAGAACCCGGTGTGCCGGCGCCGCTAGGTGGAGGATTAGCCTATTGAGCCACGGCGCCGGCCAATAAATCTACTTTTTATAGATAAGGGAAAGCTAATTTTCGAAAATGCAATTTGAAATATTTAATTATTTCCTTTATCCTTAGTATTTTATATGCTGCGCTTCAGTAATATTACAGTAAAATATTCTGCTTTTAAGAAAGAGAAGTTAATCTTTTCCCATCTACTACCACTCTCCCTACCCTGTCTAGGTTTAAAAGATCAAAATAGTATATGAAATTGATAAGTAATTAAAATAAGCACACATAATTCTAACTGTCACCATGTAAGGTTTTCAGAGATTCAAAGACTAACAGCCACTAGTGTAATGGAAATGGTACAGAATTTGAAGTGCAAAGACAGTGTCATACTCCAACTCTGACTCTGTTGCATATCTTAAACTTTTTAAAATGAGACTATTTATTACTAAATATTATGACTTTTCAGGATCAAATGAAGTAACAGATGCAAAAGCAATGTATAAACCCAACAAATCCCTGTACCTCCCCTCGGTACAGTCAGCTTATAACTGTGTGCAAAAAAAAAAAATTACAAGGAAGAGTTCATTTTGTCTATGCACTCTAAGAGGCCAAAAACTACATTATTTTCTGTTTTCTTTTTAAGATTTATTTATTTATTTATTTGAAAGTCAGAGTTACACAGAGAGAGAAAGAGAAGCAGAGAGAGGTCTTCCATCTGCTGGTTCACTCCCCAACTGGCTGCAGGGGCCAGCGCTGTGCCGATCCAAAACCAGAGCCAGAAGCTTCTTCTGGGTCTCCCACGTGGGTGCAGGGGCCCAAGGACTTGGGCCATCTTGTACTGCTTTCTCAGGCCATAGTATAGAGCTGGATCAGAAGTAGAGCAGCTGGGACCCGAACTAGTGCCCATATGGGATGCCAGCACTGCAGGCCACAGCCTTACCTGATATGCCACAGCGCCAGCCCCAAACTATGTTATTTTCTTTTTTTTTTTTTTTTTTTTTTTTGACAGGCAGAGTGGACAGTGAGAGAGAGAGAGACAGAGAGAAAGGTCTTCCTTTGCCGTTGGTTCACCCTCCAATGGCCGCCGCGGCCGGCGCACCGCGCTGATCCGATGGCAGGAGCCAGGAGCCAGGTGCTTTTCCTGGTCTCCCATGGGGTGCAGGGCCCAAGCACCTGGGCCATCCTCCACTGCACTCCCGGGCCACAGCAGAGGGCTGGCCTGGAAGAGGGGCAACCGGGACAGAATCCGGCGCCCCAACCGGGACTAGAACCCGGTGTGCCGGCGCCGCTAGGCGGAGGATTAGCCTAGTGAGCCGCGGCGCCGGCCACTATGTTATTTTCAACCAGAAATGTTCAGCACCTGGCATAGAAACATGTTGACTACTGTTTCTTTTTTCTTTTTTTAAAGATTCTATTTATTTTATTTGAGAGTTTAGAGTTACAGACAGTGAGAGGGAGAGCAGAGAGAAAGGTCTTCCTTCCATTGGTTCACTCTCCAAATGGCCTCAACAGCCGGAGCTAGGAGCCAGGTGCTTCTTCCTGGTCTCCCATGCCAGTTCAGGGGCCCAAGCACTTGGGCCATCTTCTACTGCTTTCCCAGGCCATAGCAGAGAGCTGGATTGGAAGTGGAGCAGCCAGGACTAGACCAGCACCCATATGGGATACCTGCGCCGCAGGAGGAGGAGTAACCTGTGCCACGGCACCGACCCGGACCATTGTTTCTAATCTCCAGTATTTTTATCAGTATGTTCAAAGAAATCAAGGTCCATGGGACCATTAACTATTTTCTCTAAGCTTCTGAACCCAAATAGAATGTGCTTATAAGAAGATATTAGAATGAATAACTTTTTATACTGACTACTTTAATGTTTAAATAGTACCTCTTTGCTCCTGAGACCATAAAGGAGTAGATCACAGAAGACTCGGGCTTAGGCTTTCTGCTTATCCTGGCCTAGCAAATACCCTGGTTGAGAGAATCAAGTCCTTGTAGAATTTGGCCTCACTGTTTCTAGTCTATGCAAGACTTTCTATTAAAAATGAAAACTAATAAAGGACTAGCCATGAGAGGAAATACAAGTATGAGATGAAATCAAGCCAATCATCAAATTCTATATGTTTTTAAGTAGTTAGCAGTTCAAAACCTGGGGGTTTTTTTCCTCTCTTTTTTTAATCAGACTACTGAGTATACTCCCCACTACCTACCTCATCCCATGGTGTTAGAGATAGACTACAACTGTGTAACTCAATATGACTGGGCTGTTACTAATACCAGCACTGCTGACATTTTCCTAGTTAGTTTTATGTCATTAACTTTAATGTTATTCATACACCCTTTTCTCTAGCTAATGGGCAGCCAGAACATAAAAACTTGAAAACAAAGCCAAAGGCATTACTGGAAGAGAGTTGGAGATTTATTTTTTTTAATATCCATTGCTCCTAGGAGTTCAGTAACCAGTGCTTTTGAGGGACTCTAAGGAGAGTGCTTCTTGTCACATTCTCTGGGATAGAGAACTAAATGGATATGTTGCCTCTGGATTCGATATGTATTTGTGGAGAATCTTTTTTTTCATTTTACTATCAACCTCTAATAAACTGATGTATCTACTTTGCAAAATACAAGATGAGTTTTGTACTTCCAAACACACTTTTGTATAAATGATTCAGTATTTTAATAGTCTTCATTTCTGTCTCACTGATTTTCAAGTTTCAGCAGTTTTAAAAAATAAGGATTTAGACATGAGATAATATTCCTAGGAAAATAACCAAGAAATTTCAAGTTATTATTTCTACAAGTATTTTTTAGTATTTCCACCCTTGAGGATGTTTATAATAGTCAACCAGTATCATTATTCCTTTTTTTTCTAATGTTTAAGAAATCTGTAACTTTGATATTATATTTTATCATGAGAAACATATTGATATCTCTACATTTGAACGCAAATGGCAATATGAATTTGTGAGAGCTTGTTTTTGTATTAATACCTATATTCTGTAATGTATATTGTATGTATATGTATGTTTATTGTAAATACATTTGACTTTATATATTCACAGATTATTTATATAGAGGCATAAGAAAAAAACAGGCCTAGTCAGTCATGGGTGTTCATTATATATAAATGTTATTGGGGATGCACAGATATAAAAGATAGAAGAACCTAGTAATTGCCTTTAAGATCAGAGCACAAAGCATTAGTTTGGATTTTACAAGGCCAGCCAGCAACAAAAGAGCAGTAATTTATGAGCTCAGCGTAAAAGAATAGCATAATTGCATTAAAAATTAATGCTAATGAACACTAAAATGGGGAAGGTGGTTATGATGAAAGTTTGTATTCATCTTCCCTGGTTTGAATGATGGCTAGTGGCTTGATTAATGGCTTAATTTCTATCAATTAGCGGGGAAAAAATCTCCTGCGAGACAAGGGTAAATTGAGCATTGAATTACATATCTTGCTTTTGTGTGCTAAGAAAAAAGAGCTGCGTATCTCTGATATTAGCCACAGTGACAAATGTGGTGTGCCCCGCGATGTCTGCATTAGCTCTCCTGACAGGCGAGTGGTGTGTGGTTATGGGGTGTTTGGAGATGGCTGGCAGACAGCATTCACTGCAAGTTCCTTAGAAACGTACAACTCTTCCATCTACAGAATTTTAATTAGAGTCAATAAGAATTCAAGAATTAAAATGGACAGCAAACAGCAACTGCAGAGTCTGTGTTCTAGCCTATTAATCTGGTATACCTCAAATTATATTCCTTTCTTTTCATCTGTTAAAATAAGAAGATTTCCAGTAGCTTTAGTTTTGTTGGAACTATTATTTCTTACCACTCTATTTAAGTGGATTGGACTACATAATTCAGTAGTTTATGTAGTTGGACTACACAGTGGTTACTGGTTTAGCCAAATTCACGAAAACCGTTCTAGGTTTTTGTCACAATAATTGCTGCACAGTAAATAAAGAACAACTCTAAATTTCCTTCTTTGGTTGTTTGCAGGCTTAGGGTGGCAGGGAAGGCAAGGGTTTCTAGGAATGTTATGTTTTCTGTTCAATTATAAAGGCTTTTGGAAAGTGACATATGCAGCTGTTTAAAAACTTTTTTCATACATAAAAATTATGTTTATAAATCTGTGATCTCTCAAGATAATACCTGAAAAAGTCTATATCTCTTCTACAAAAAAAGCTACATTTTGTTTTCCTAAATGAATAAGCATTAAAATGCTTTCAGAACAAGACCAAGAATATTTATTATTTTCTAGGAAGTGGATGAGATAGCAGAAAACATAATTTGTTGCTTTGCAAGAGTGCATCCATTTGACTGGGAAATAATGACTGAATCACAATTGAAAGGATTGGATTCTCCCACCAGCAAGCCATGTGACTGTGGCCGAGTTACTTATCAGCCTCAGTTTCTCATCTTTACAGTGAGAGTATTAGTATTCTCTCTCATAGTTATGATAGTTAAATTCATGTTATGGCTTAGCACAGAGTCCATGAAATGGTCAGTTTGTGCCACCACTGCTTTTCCATGTTCTGTTCTCAGAGCAGCTCATGTGGTCTTCTTAACAGCTGCTTCATGGGAAAACTTGTCTCTGTGGCCTCCCTCCCAGAAAGGCATTGCAAATGCACATCAACAGGAAGAGTTCTGTGAGTCCACGCACACTAGACTGAAACGCAGTTGCTTTAAAACATTGTTTCTCTCATGTACAAGTACCTTCGGGGTAGCTGGTGTTGTGACACTTCCCTAGGACCAGGCAGAACCTCCCGTCTGGTGAGTCGCTGCAACCCAGGTAACCACGGGTCAGCCAAACACTGCGTCCCCACTCACCTAGCAAGCCATGATTCAGTGGCGGCACTGGGGTCTTGGTGAGCAGTTAACCACCTTCTGTGCCTTCTTGGACATACAGACGGGCCTGCCCTCCGCTGCGTCCATTCCCAGTCCCCTGCAACAGTCATTCCCACAATACTGCCACCCCACAGGTATACCTCCGGGTGTGTGAGCTTTGTATAGCTTTAAACCATCCTAACAGAAATTTGTAAACACAAACATCATAGCCAACTTCCATATCTAGTACTATTACTGAATTAGCACTTTAGAGCTATCACTAGTGACAAACCGTTGTTTATTAAGTCCGTTTAATGCTTCGTTAGTCATGTGCTGAACACAAGCATCATCTCAGATTTGCGTGGCTTACTCCTTCACATAGTGCTTTAATTTTTTTTAAGATTTCTTTTCTTTCCTCTATCTCCCTTTCTTTTTGTATTTTCATTTATTTATTGAGAGACAGAGAGAGCTCCCAATTGCTGGTTTACTCCCCAGATGCCTGCCAATGCCAGCATGCTAGGCCAAGGCCAAGGCCAAAGCTGGGAGCCAGGAACTCAATCCAGGTCTCCCACATGGAAGACTCAGTTGTTTAAGCTGGAGTCAGAAGCTGCAGGCTGGTAACAAGCCTAGACCCTCTGTGTGATTTAATCACTGAGACAAAATGCCCCCCCCCATTGTTCTTTCTGCTGAAATATTACCACATCAAAGAGTGCTTCCCTGGTCACTGTGTCTGGAGCAGTTCCCCTTCCTCCTGTGTAGTCCTCTTCTCTGCTCTCTTTGATATTTTATTTCGTTGTTTATTATTTTCCTGTTAAAATTTAAACTCCGTAAAGAAAGAAACTCTTACTCATTTCTAAATCCTTAGGATATGAAACGATGTCTTGTACATTGACTGTGCTCAAATATTTGAATGGAGGAAGAGGAGAGAAGAGTGAAGGGTAGGAAGTCTCTCAAGCATCTTGTGATGTTTAGAATTATTATTATCCCAATGCCACAGATGAGAAATCCGAGACTGACACTGCTTGAACCACTTGTACAAGGCCATAAAGCTAGTACGGAGCAGAGTCAGGGCTTAACCCTGGCAGTCCAAACCCAAGGCCCTTAAAACTAACCAAATACATTTAATTTCTTAAGTTGGTAAAACTTCCTATGATTTGACAGTTTTCCCCCATGAAGTTTTTTTGTTTAGATGGTTTCTTTAATGCTGTTTAATTTACAGTTATTCAACAAATATTTCTTGACTGCTTACTAAATTATTGAGCATACTCCACTAAGTTCTGGAGGTAACACAAAGAGGTATGTCCCCTGTAATTGGGGAGATGAAACTTCTACTCACAAAAAAGATTAATCTCACTGAAAGACGGCATATGCTAATGCTCAATGAATTATAGAAAAGGTCCCTTTTCTCACAGGTGGCAAGAGAGAACATATAATCAAAAGGTAGGCATTAAGCATAGTCCTAAATTTCAGGGAGGATTCGCAAAAGAGCATTCCAAGTGAGTCACTCAGTGTGATTTTTTTCTTTTTTCTGAAAATAAAGCATAGCCTGATGCCCAGTTCACTTATGCTTACTTAAATGTTAAACAGAAATTCTTCTTCACTGGTGCAATCACATAGAAGTTATTCCTATTACTTAGTCTGATATGGTAAGCAGTTGAATATAAGGTGAGCTTTTCCTGGCCCCCATCCAACAGGGGTATTATTAGAGACACTTCACAAGGTTCACTGACGTACAACTCAGCATAGATTTCCCAAAGACTAATAAACAAGCCCAATTCCACTTAAGTTTTTTCATCTTGCAAGTTATTTGTGTTTATCAGTTCCAGAAATTCATCCCCAGGGACATTGGCCTTATGAGCAACCTTAAAATGTTGCAGGTAGACGGATTTCTAATGTTTTGTATGCTTTTTAAGAGAAACATTTTTAATGTACTATTAGGAAAGGAAAAGCAATGACTGTGTTAAGATTTATATTCATGAGAAATTATTTTAATAACTGTAAAATTCCAAGTAAGCTTTATGAGATGCTTTGTGTGGTTTATAACAGCCATCTTTGGCATACAAGTTTGTTTTTGTTTGCTTTTTTCTCATTCTTGTCAAGCACTTGAAAGTGGTTTACATTTCCGAGGCTTTTTTTTAAATCTATTGTGTGCCATAAAAAAAGAAATTCATGGATGTTTCCCTTTTTGACTAATATTTGAGTCAATTTAATCTGAAAATAAGACAATCTTTTGTATTATTCATGTATTTGTAGCAATACTGTTGGTATATACATATTTTTTTCCTCTGGAAGAATATTGTAAGTAACTCAGTAACTGTGGGGCCCACTGACCCAAATTCTTTATAACATAAAATGCTTTTTAACTTTAGGGAAATTCATAAAATATTAATATTCAAAAGGAGTCCATTGAACATGAGATCTTGGTATGTCTGAGATATCTTTCGTGACTCCTTGCCTTTCATCCAATTACATCTTGGGCAATAGTGCCATCTGCTGTTCACAACTTAGAGTTACTGTTAGGGGAGGTAGGTCTATGTTTATATTCTACAAATACAGTAGACTAAAAATTTGCCTTTACAAATGAAAGGTTTATATTGGATATTCTCATCTTTACTTACCGTTTTTAAATTTGCATATAACTTGATAATGGTTTTAAATAAAGCTTTGTAAACTTTGTGAAATTCATTGCAAATATAACTTGAACTCATAGGAGATGCTAATTTTTATAATGCAATGTCAACAATAACTAAAAAATATTTGGTTTTAATTTTTCATAACAAAAGGAACAAATATAGTCTGTGCAGTGAGTTAGTATTGATTCTTTTCATCTGTAGTAACTTGGCTTTCTGATTGCCTTATTTCTTATTTTACTGTGAATTATATATCCCTTCTGATATCTGACAAACAACATATGCAAGTTCTATATTTCCCAATTGTGTGCTTATTTAAGAAAATCACCAAGTGCTAATGGATGTCTTTTCATGATTATCATTTTCATTCTCTCAGTAACTTTATTACTTGTCTATTTTTTCCTTATGGCTGATGAATATAGAATACTGTAACATACATGATAACTAGTTTTAAGACACATTTTTCACAATATTACAATTGGCACATGATTTTTAAATACCATATTGGCATGTATAATTAAAGAAAATTATCAATTTTTTTCCTATGTCTGTTGTTTTCAGACACCACAGAACTAAACTACTAAAAGGCTGAAAATGTAAGTCTTCCATGAATCTCTCAAATTTTAATTTAAACATCGCTTTCTTACAACCAGTAAAATGAATCCCACATTGAAAGATAAAAGCTATGCCGGTTTATTTTCATATTAGAAGTCAGGCAAACTGGCTTTTTCCTATCTGCCCTGTCACTTTGTTATTCCTGTGGTGATCTTTAAAGAAGCACAGTGAAAATGTTCTGTTTTTCTCTAATCTTTCTTCTTCTTTCCTTTATAATTTCTCCAGTGCTGTTTGTTAAGCATACTAGCCCTTGCCCAGCTTCAGCAATAACACTTTTATTTGTATCAGGAGCTGGTTGTATGTTCACATTTAAAGCTACAAACACCACAAGCTTTAGACATCAAGTCTTGTTTGCGAGTTCACCTCTGACATTTAATACTAATGATGTGCTTTGCAAATCCAAATTGGAGGATATGTTAGAGAATACATTCCAAGGGATCCAATACTTGATATGTATGAGACATCATCATGAAGTCAGAAATAATGTCTCTTGGTTGGGAATTAGTGATTATGAAATAATCGTAGTGAAACTAATTAAGACCAAGAGGAGCAAATGTTTTCATATTGGCATTAAAGCTGGATCTCATGGAATGGTACCCACTGTGACTTTACCCTGCTGTATTAACATTACTACATATGTGTAATTGTGTTAATATTAAGAAATTAGCTGGACAAAGAATCTCTTGTTTCACATACTGAGTACATTGCATAATTAGAATTCAAAGTAGCTTTTGTTCTAAAAGCCTGTGGAACTATTTGCTCTTCAGTGGCGCTCTGTGTGCATGCTTGCATGTAAGCAAGACAGTGTATTCCACCCAAGATGTGAGTGTTGCCTGTGGTGGCTGCTACTTCCAAACATTCCACTCACAGTTTCTCACTTGAGAAAAGACTGGCTATATCTTCCAGAGACACATCTTCGAAAGAGCTCTTTTCCACAAATAAACCAAAGCTTGCATAAGACTAGGTAATTGTAATTTGTGATTAGCCAGAAGTTCAGACAAAGATTTTTCAGAAAACATTTCTATCTTAATTTATAAAGCCAACTTTCTTTTCATACTCTTTATATTTATCTCCATAGCAGCTTTTAACCTTTTCAGTTAGAGCTTCTGGGATGTAACAATTTGTTCAATGTAAATAATTCCACTTGTCAAAAGAGTTATTACTGTGTGTGTGCGCGTTCTGTTTTGTTTTGAAATATATAGCTTTCTTGTTTTCTTTTAAAGACTGATTTATTTATTTGAAAGGCAGAGTTACAGAGAGAGAGAGAGAGAGAGAGAGAGAGAGAGAGACAGAGACAGAGAGGGACCTTCCATCCACTGATTCACTCTTCAAATTGCTGCAATGGCCAGGCCGGAACCAGGAGCCAGGAGCTTCCTCCAGTTCTACCACGTGGGTGTGGGGACCCAAGCACTTGGGCCATCCCCCACTGCTTTCCCAGGCACATTAGCAGGGAGCTGGATTGGAAATGAACCAGCCAGAGCTCAAACCGGTGCCCATGTGGGATGTCAGCACTGCAGATGGTGGCTTCACGTGCTGTGCCATAGCACCATTCCCTCAGCCCCGTTTTTTTTTTTTTTGTTTTGTTTTTTGTTTTTTTGTTTTTTTTTTTTAAGCAGAGACAGAGGTCCCATCCACTGGTTTGCTCCCCCAGATGCCTGAACCATCCATGGCTAGACCCAGGACAAAGCTGGGAGTCAAGAGCTTAATCTAGGTCTCCCACATGAGTGGCAGGAACCCAATCACTTGAGCCATCATTGGCTCCCTCCCAGGGTGTACATCAATAGGAAGCTGGAATCAGACATGGGGCCTAGACTCAAACTCAGGCACTAACTATGGGATGCAGGTGTTCCGGATGGCATCATAACTGCTGCACCAAATGCTTGCCTCTGCAGTTGTTTCTTAGCAAGTAAATCCAGTTTTTATCTGTGAAATCTAGATCCCAAAATTTTTAATTGCCTTAGCTGTGTAATGGCTCCTAATTCAGCTATAGATTCATACCTGCTTAGAGCAGAAGTTTAAACAGCAAGGCTGTGAACCATCATGTTATTTTTTCCCACCCAGCTGGCATGTAAAAAAGAAATGCAGGGGGCCAGCACTGTGGTATAGCAGGTAAAGCCACCACCTGCTGTGCTGGCATCCCATTTGGGCACCAGTTTGAGTCCCGGCTGCTCCACTTCCAATCCAACTCTGCTGTGGCCTGGGAAAGCAGTGGAGGATGGCCCAAGTCCTTGGACCCCTGTATCCACATGGGAGATCTGGAAGAAACTCCTGGCACCTGCCTCCTGGTTCCTGGCTTCGGATCAGCACAGCTCTGGCCATTGCAGCCGTTTGGGGAGTGAACCCGCAGATGGAAGAACTCTCTCTCTCTCTCTCTCTCTGTTACTCTCTCTCTCTCTGCCTTTCCTTCTCTCTGTGTGTAACCCTGACTTTCAAATAGATAAATAAATCTTTGAAAAAAAAAAAAAACTTAAAAGCCCTCCTACTATATTAGCATAGATTGCCTGGAATCAAGAGTTCCTACTCAGCAATGTTTTAGATTTTAGATGAGAGTCTTCCTAGGAATGTTATATTTGTGGATCTGGGGAGGGGCAAAGAATTTCTTTTTTTAAAAAAAATTTATTTATTTATTTGAAAGAGTTACATGGAGAAGGAGAGGCAGAGAGAGAAAGAGAGTAGAGAGAGATCTTCCATCTGCTGGTTCACTCCCCAGTTGGCCGCAACAGCCAGAGCTGCGCCAATCTGAAACCAGGATCCTCTTCCAGGTCTTCCACACGGGTGCAGGAGCCCAAGGACTTAGGCTGTTTTCCACTGCTTTCCCAGGCCATAGCAGAGAGCTGGATCAGAAGTAGAGCAGCCAGGTCTCGAACCGGCACCCATATGGGATGCAAGCACTGCAGGCAGTGGCCTTACCTGCTGCACCACAGGAATTTCTTGTTATAGTACACTATAATATCTTCATCATATTTCATAAGTAGTAAAATTTCCTCATAGAAAGAAAGAACATTGCTTAGATAGAGTGTTAACAAGCTTATACCAAAATACACTTACATTATACTCTTCTTTTTTTAGACCAAGCCACCCTGGTAGAACAAGTGAAAAGAGTAAAAGAAATTGAAGCTATTGAAAGTGATTCTTTTATTCAGCAGACATTCAGGTCAAGTAAAGAAGTCAAAAAGGTAAGTTTTCATCCAGGCATTATGAATCAGACTTTGGGTGCCAACTGAAGAGGTGCTTTATTAATGCATTTTTCTAAAAAGTGAGTGCTTCTTCTAGTAAATGAAGTAGGCTTAGAGACTGTCAGGTTTGTTATTGAAAGAGAGAGAGAGAATGAATCAGTGAGAATCAGCTCAAGCTTAACTTGCATAAAAATATACTGTAAAAATGTGTCTGATGCCATTTTTATTTTATAATTCATGGAGAAGACAAAAAGTAAGATGTCAACTTTATGGGTTTGTTTTTTTTTTTTTTTTTTTTTTTTTTTTTTTTTTTTTTTAGACAGAGTTAGACAGTGAGAGAGACAGAGAGAAAGGTCTTCCTTCTGTTAGTTCACCCCCAAAATGGCTGCTACAGCCGGAGCGCTGCGCCAACCCAAAGCCAGGAGCCAGGTGCTTTTCCTGGTCTCCCACGCGGGTGCAGGTGCCCAACCACTTGGGCCATCCTCCACTGCCTTCCCGGGCCACAGCAGAGAGCTGCCTGGAAGAAGAGCAACTGGGGCTAGAACCCGGTGCCCATATGGGATGCCGGCACTGCAGGCGGAGGATTAACCAAGTGAGCCATGGTGCCAGCCCAACTCTATGGTTCTATAACAAATAGTAAGCATTTCATGACATATATAGTTTTCTTTTCAAATGTATACATCTATTTTTTAATTGACTTCTAGAGAAAAATTAGCAACTTATACAAGTAGTAATGTGTATATTCAGTCTTTGCCAATTGGGTGTCACTCAACTCTACTAAGGAGGCTTTGATTGACATTTTATTTCTGTTGACTTTTCCTTAGTAAAACTGGTTTTAGGAATTTTCTTATGTTTCTCCAGTAGGAAAAGGCATTTTAAGGTAGAAACTTATTCTATAATAACATTCATGTAATAAAGATATGGTTATAGTTACCACTTGTTCTCAAATATTCTGTATCTATAAGTATATTCATGGCTGTATAACTGATGAATGTAATATTTATTAATTTTTCCTCTGATATCTGATATTTAAGTAGTTTTAAGTTTAGAAGTATAACATAAATGCTTGCAAATAATCATTACTATCTTCTTAAAATAAAATTTTCAAGTTGGAGTTCTTTGTTAAAAGTTGACATTGTTTATTTTAACACATATCCAAAGTCATCCACCAAAAGCACTGTACTGGTTCAAATCTCACCCAAAAGTGCAAAATGTCTGCCTCTCACACCATGGTTAACACAATGTCCTATCAGCCAGTTTCATTTCTACTAACCTGATAGGTGAAAACAGACATATTGTGTTCATTAGCACTCTTGTTGTTACTAGTTATCTTTCAATGACCATACACTTTTTAAATAATTAATTCATGAGATAGAAATTGAGCATGTGTTATGTGCTAGGCACAGAACTCAGTAGCCTTGGATAATCCATAGAACCTGCTTTGTCAGTATGTTGATTGCATTTGAACTTTTGATAGTTTGCAGTCACAATGCCTGAATAATGGAGCTGTGAAATTCATAATCATAGAAATACTTGCCCATTAGTTAATCTTGCTTGCATATTATAAGGCCACTTATACTTACAGAATTACTGGGATTATTTTTTAAAGATTTGTTTATTTACTTGAAAGTCAGAGTGAGAAGGAGAGGCAGAGAGAGAGAGAGAGTCTTCCATCCGCTGGTTCGCTCTCCAAAGTGGAGTCACCGGCTTCAGCCGTGAATGGCTTCACCAGCTGCAGCTGTGCCGATCCAAACCCAGGAGCCAGGAGCTTCTTCCGGGTCTCCCACATGGGTTCAGGGGCCCAAGGTCTTGGGCCATCTTCTACTGCTTTCCCAGACCATAGCAGAGAGCTGGATCTGAAGTAGAGCAGCTGGGACTCGAACTGGCACCCATATGGAATGCTGGCACTGCAGTTGGCAGCTTCACCCACTACACCACAGCACCGGCCCCTGGGATTATTTTTGAAGGTTTATTTATTTATTTGAAAGGCAGAGAGACAGAGACAGAAGGAGAGACATGGCGGGGGCCAGGGGTGGGAGGGTGGGGAGTGGGGATGGGATCATTCATACACTGGTTCATTCTCAAAATGTCCCCAAGAACGGGGCTATTCCAGGCCGAACTCCAACCAATTTTCTTCATGGGTGGCAGAGACTCAAGTACTTCAGCCACCACCTGCTGCCTCCCATGAAAATTAGTAAAAAGCTAGAGCGGAAGGAGAATAGCCCAGACTCAAACCAACCAAACACTCCAATCTGGGTGCACACATCCCAAGCAGCAACTTAATCTGTGCGCCCACCTCTAAAATTTTTTTTTAATTTATTTTCCTACTATTTATTTTCTAAAATTCACCCTGATTTGTCAGTTCTCATTTGACTCTTTTATAATAAATTAGAATTTTCTTTCTGTAGAAATACTTATTCTTCCATGGTCATTATACTGAGTTTTCTTCTAAACAGTTTTTTCCTGTTTGATGCAATTGTTATTGTTTCTCATTAGATTTCTTTTTAATTCAGTCCCTCTCTTTCAAGAAAGTGTGCATTGAAAGGTAGGAAGTGGTGCCAACAGGAGAATGTGCTAAAAAGGCCTTAGGAAATAGCATTTACATTGGTGATTGCACAGTAAAGTCTTAGTCATCCAACATTAGACTTCTTTCTATTAGTCATAATACTTTAAAATAATCAGAACAGCAGTGATAGGCTAACAATGAGTAATTTCTCAGTCTATTGAAATATAAAATAGAAGGAAAATATATTAGTTTAGAAAGTGATATCCCTTGCTAGTTTCTAAAATATCTGTGTCTGCAATATAACACAGAGATTCAGGATGCCCAAGAAGCTGAATTATTTATGATGAGATTACTTAGCAAAGGGAGGTAAATTATCTTGAGGACTATTTCATCTAGGTCATGGGGAGATATGATAGGCTATCCCTGATGCATAGCAACAGTTAACTGTCTTGAGGACTGAATTACCCATGATCCTAGTTTTAACATCTTTCCTCTGGACAGTTCTATATGCTTTGGTATGAAGTTTGTACCTTTGAAAAAGCTCTTCTATGCCAGTCATCCCTTCAGTTGATACAGTCTTTCTTTACCTGTGTTAATTCCACTAATTAAGCTATGGAGCTATTACCAGAAAAGTGGCTATTATCAGTGACATGCTAGACACTATGTTTCCTGCAGCATGTATTGATTGAACTAGTTTAACTCTCTCAAACCATTTTTCTGTCTGAATATAGAATCTGATAGCTCCTGTTATATCATTAACTTTCAGATCCAAGATACAACTTGTTTTCAAACTGTTGTTACAGAGTAGTTTCTTAGCAGTTATTCGATCCTGTTATTGTTGCATCTGGCAGATGACTGCCTGCCTATGTTGGAAAGGCCTGGGGGCCTTTAGTTCTTTTACTTAGAAGCACATTGTAAAACTAATTTTTCCTAACAGAACCACCAGGTGGCAGTGATACTCAAAACCATGTTTGATTATGGCCATGTTGAGGCTTTGTTTTATAGTCAAAATAAACTTTTCTCTGACAGTTTTAATCACTTAAATAAAGAAGAAATCAATATTTCTCCCCTCATATTATTAGCATCCATTTTTAAGTAATAATTTCCATATTTAGATCCTAACCATTGAGAGCTTCACTTTATACAAGTATGTGCTTATGTACTTCTCAAAGAAAATGTTAAGGTATTATGTAGGTAAAACTAGATTGTCTTTGGCAATTGGAATGGTAACTCCACATCATTTCAAGGCAACTCAACATGGACTGCCAGCCTCCTGTCCGGGTCTTATCACAGCATGGCTGAGATACGCAAAATTATACACACATCTTGTCTCTGTAAGGCAACATACACCACCAAAGATTAATGTCCTGGGCCTCAATGAATTGGCATACTTCCCACTTTCCTTTTTGCAGATGTTGAGCTTTACTAGTAAATGTTCTCAGCTTTATGAAGAATCAGTGTAACCTATCACTTAGGGCCATGAGCCTTCTCAAACCAGTGTGTTGTAAACTTACACATGCTTGAGACCTTGGCTTCAAAATATAAGAAGAAAGCTGTCAGATCAATCTAATACATATTTCTTTACATGCATATAAAAATTAATATTTTAATTTCCATGTGTTTCTAAATTTTGTGTTGTTCTTACTGTTGATTTCTAGTTTTATGCCTTTGTGGTCTGAGAAGATATAGAGTATGATTTCAACCTTTTTAAATTTACTGAGACTTTATTTCTGGCCTAATATGTGGCCTATGCTAGAGAATGTTCCATGTGCCAACGAGAAAAATATATATGCTCTTGGGTGAAATGTTCTTAAGACGTGTGTAAGGATCATTTCCTTAAAGTATGGTTCAACCCTGATTTATCTTGTTGATATTCTGTCTGGGTGATATGGCAATTGATGACAGTAGAGTGTTAAAGTCCCCACTATTATTGTACTTGAGTCTGTCTCTCCCTTTAGGTCTAATAATATTTGTTGTATATATCTGAGTGATCTTATGGTAGGGGCAGATATGTTTGTGATTGTTAGATCTTCTTTCTAAATCTATCCATTTATCAACATATAATATCCTCCTTAATTTCATTTTACCGTTTTTGATTTGAAGTCTGGTATGTCTGATATGAGTATAGCTACTGCCACCTGTTTCTGGCTTCCATTTACATGGTATATCTTTTTCCAGCCCTTTATTTTAAGTCTATGTATTTCTTTATCTGTGAAGTAAATTTATTGTAGACAGCATATAGTTGGGTCTTATTTTTTACCCATTCAGCAAACTGTATCTTTTGACTTGGGAATTAAATCTATTTATATTCAAGGTTAATATTGATAGATAAGAAATAACTCCTGTCATTTGGTTGATTGTTCCTGCTCTGTTAGTGAATTTGGTACTGTCATGTGTTTTCATAATGTTTGCTTATAACACAAGACTCCCGTCAGGATTTCTTACAAGGCTAGTCTAGTGGTGATGAATTCTCCCAGGGGTTTTAGCTTTTTTTTTTTTAATATCTTACTTATTTCTGTTTCACTTATAAAGAATAGCTTTGCCAGATAAAATATTATTGATTACAAGTTGGTTTTTTTTCTTCTAACACCTGGAAATATATATATGTATGGTTCCTGTTGAGAAGTCTGTTAGTCTAATTTACTTTCCTTGCTATGTAGCTTGACTTTTTTCTTTCACTGTATTTTGGATTCTCTCCTTTTCCTTATCTTTTGACAATTTGACTGTATTATACCTAGGAGAAAACCTTTTTTTATTGACTTTGTTTGGGGTTCCTTAAGCTTTCTGCATCTGGATGAACATATCTGTTTCAAGAATTGGGAAATTGAAAATTATTATTTGGTTCAACTGGTTCTCAGTGATTTTTTTTCTTCTCTCTCCTTGAGGTATCCTTATCATATAAAATTTGTTCTCTTAATGGTATCCCATATGTCACATAGGCTTTTTTTAGATTCTTTTTCATTTTCTCTCTTTCTCTCTTTTTCTTTTATCTGACTGTACCACTTCAAAAGTCTTGTCCTACAGATCACAAATTCTTTCCTACACTTGGTATATTATGCTTTTGAAGCTCTCATTTATATTTTTTATTTCACTGATTGAAGTTATCAGCTCCAACATTCCTATTTGGTTCTTTTTAATTATTTCTCTTAATTGACCTTCTCATCCTGTTATCCATTGTTTTCCTCACTTCTTTACACTATCAATCTCTATTTGAAGAAACTAAAAAGGAAATAAAAAACTTCCTTGAAAAAAAGTGAAAATGAAAACACATATATCAGAACCTGTGAGATACAACAAAAGCAGATTTAGAAAGAAAGTTTATAGCAGTATATTGTTTACTCTGAAAAAATAGAAAGATGTCAAATGAACAATCTAATGATGCATTTCAAATATTTAGAAAAATAAAACAAACCCCAAATTAGCAGGAGATGGAAAATAATAAGAATCAGAGAAATAATCACAGAAATAAATGAAATTGGAAAAAATACAGAAAATAAACAAAATTAAAAGTTGGTTTTTTGAGATGAAAAAAATAGACAAATCTTTAAGCAGACCAACAAGAAAAAAAAAAGAAAAGTCAAATAAATATAATTACAGATGAAAAAGGAGACATTACAACCAATACTACTGAAATACAAAGGATTATAAGAAACTACTGTGGGAAATTGACATCTTTTCATTTTATTGTTTATAGCCCTTGGTGATATTCCTGTGGAACTATGGTCTTTTTACTTTTTACATGCTGAATTCTTTGTTTAGTGGAGCATTAAGCATTTGGTTATAATGTAAATTAAAAATACATTATCTCAAAATAAAAAAGCTAGTACTAAAATAATTATGCTAACAGACTGGAATATGCCAAGGAAATGGGTAAATTCATGGATACATATAACCTACCATGATTAACTCAAGAAGATATAAAGTCTAAACAAAAACAGACCTATAACCAGTAACGAGATTGAAGCAGTAATTAAAAGTCTCTCATCAAAGAAAAGTCCAGGACCTGATGGATTCATTGCTGAATTCTACAAAATACTTAAAGAGGAACTAACCACAATACTTTTTAAATTATTTCAAAGTATTCAAAAGTTTGGAACTCTGCCAAATTCTTTTTACAAGGCCAGCATCACTCTGATACCAAAACCAGACAAAGACACACAACACAAACAGAAAACCACAGACCAATATAGTTACAAAAATGTTCCACAAAATATTAGCAAACCAAATCCAACACTACATCAAAAAGATTCTACATCACTATCAAGTGCATTCATTCCAGAGATGCAAACGTGGTTCAATATTCACAAATCAATAAATGTCGTAAATCACATCAAAAGACTGAAGAACAAAATCTGTATGATCATCTCAATAAATGCAGAGAAAGCACTTGATAAAATTTGACATCCCTTCTTGATAAAACCCCTCTACAAATTAGGTATAGAAGGAACATACCTCAAAATTGTGTAATACTATTATATATGACAAACCAATAGCCAGTGTCATGCTGAAAGGGAAAAGCTGAAAGCATTTCCCCTCAGATCTTGAACAAGACAAGGATGTTCAATTTCACCACTCTTACTTAGTATAGTACAGGAAGTATTAACAAGAGCAATTAAGGAGGAGAAAGAAAGAAAGGGCATCAAAATGTCAAGGGAGGCAAACAAAATCTCCACCTTTGCAGGTGACGTGATGTTGTACATAGAAAATCCTAAACAGTCCACCAAAAAGCTGTTAGAACTGCTAAGTCAATTCACTAATCTTGAGATACAAGCTCAGCATACTAAAAACAGTAGCATTTTTATGTACCAACAATGATCTTGCTGAAAAAGAAATCAGAAAAGCAATCTTGGGGCCAGCACTGTGGCGCAGTGGATTAAAGCCCTGGCCTGCAGTGCCACCATCCCATAAGGATGCCAGTTTGATTCCTGGCTTCTCCACTTCTGATCTAGCTTCCTGCTGATGCACCTGGAAAATCAACGGAGGATGGCCCAGGTCCTTGGGCTTCTGCACCCACCCGGGAGACCTGGAATAAACTCCTGCTCCTGGCTTCAGATCAGCTCAGCTACAGCCTTTGCAACCATCTGGGAAGTGAACCAGCAGATGGAAGCCCTCTCCCTCTCTATCTCTACCTCTCTCTATATCTCTGTCTTTCAAATAAATAAAGTAAATCTGAAAAAAAAAAAAAAGAAAGAAAAGCAGTCTCATTCACAATAACCACAAAAAATCAAATATTTAGGAATAAATTTAGCCAAAGAAGTGAAAGATCTCTACAATGTAAATTGAAAAACAATGATGAAAGTAAACATCAAGGGCACAGAAAAGTAGTAAGATATTCTTTGCTGTTGGATCAGAAAAATTAGTATCACTAAAATGCTTGTATTATCTAAAGTAATCTACAGATTCAGTGTAATCCCTATCAAAATACCAATGACACTGTTAACAGAGTAAGAAAAAACATTCCTAAAATTCATATGAAATCAAAAAAAAAAAAAAAAAAAAAAAAAAAAAACCATGAGAATAGCCAGATCAAACATGAGCAAAACGAAATCGAGCTTGGAAGCATCACGAATACTGGCAGTGACGTGGACAAAGGGGAACTGTTATACACCATTCATGGGAATATAAGTTAGTGTAGCCACTATGAAAAACAGTATGGAGATTCCATTAAAAACTAGAAATGGGGAATAGCATCATGGTATAGCAGCTAAAACCACTGCCTGCAATGCCAGCTTCCCACATGGGCACCAGTTTGTGTCCCAGGTGCTCCACTTCCTATCCAGCTCCCGGGAAAAGCAGGGGAAGGTGGCCCACATGTTTGGGTTCCTGCCACCCACATTGGAGACCCAGATGAAGCTCCTGGCTCCTACCTTAGGCATGACCAAAGGCTGGCTGTTGTAGCTGTCTCAGGAGTGAACCACTGGGTAGAATATATATATATATATATATATATATATATATATATATATATATAGGGGCTGGCGCTGTGGCACAGTGGGTTAATATACATATATATATATATATATATATATATATATATCCTCTCCTTCTTTACCTCCCTCTCTCTGTAACTCTGACTTTCAAAATAAATAAATCTTTTAAGAAACAAAAACTGGAAATGGAGCAGCCATGTTGATCCAACAATTCCACTACTGAGTATGTACCCAAAAGACACAGACTCATCAAAGAGTTGACTCCTTCACCATGTTTATAGCAGCACTGTTCACAGTAGCCAGTATATGGAATCAACTAAGGTGTCCATCAACAGATGAATGGATAAAGAAAATGTGGCATGTGTACACATTGAAATACTATTCATCTAAAAAAAGAATGATTCCTGTCCTTTGTTCGCAGCAAAATAGATGGAACTGGTGGACATCATGTTGAGTAAAACAAGCCAGACAAGAAAGACAGATACCATATTTTCTCCTTTATATTTGGGAGCTAAATTTAAAAAAAAAAAAATCTGAACGCAGAATGTTGATTGCTAGAGGCTGGGAATCCAAAAAGATTTTTGTATTAAAACAATAGAGGAACTTGGGTGTGGTTCATTATTGGTGACAAACATATTAATATGAGATGTTAATAGAGGTCATGGGGTGAGGTATATTTGGGAACTCTTTGTAAAGATTAAGTTTATGGAAAAAAAACTTTACACCAAAATAAATAAAAAGATTTTGAAAAAAGTATTTTGATTAACATTATTAGTAGTTAGCTTTAGTATTCATAAATACCTCCATATTTGAAAACAGTTTATAGAATAGATTTTTCTTATTTTGCTTGACTTCTTAAACATAACTACCCAAATTATCTAGCCTTCAGGGCCTTGTTTTCATGATATAAATCTCTCCTGTAGCTGTAGACCAGCTCTCATCGCCATAAAAATAAATTATTTAATTGAATAAAATACTTCAGATGAAATTTTGAAGGTGGATCTTGACATCATCACCTGCAAAATAGCTCAGAATTTGTTTCCTTTCAACTGTCTGCAGCCACAACCCTAATCCAAGTCATCTCCTCACTTGGTACCTAGGTCGCAGCCCTTCATCAATCATCCTGTTCTTCTTTTTGCATTTCTCAGTACAGAACCTACCTAGCAACCAGAACAATCTTTTTGAGCTTCTGGTGCTGACCAACACGGAATAACTGGTTTCAAATTCATCATCTCATCATAAACAACTAAAGAACAAGAAACATGAGGCTTTATTTTAAGACATCAAACAATAGCCCACACAGGACTGGTGATCTTTGAGAAGGGAAACAAGATGAGTCCCAAAATGTCCAAAGTTTTGCCTGGGAGCAGTTTCCTGCTGCGTTGCTAGGAGGTGATACCCAAGCAGAGTGATGATGTGGCTGAGTTAAAGAAGCAGTGACCCTAGTTCTGGACTGAAGTGTCCCATTGCTTACTGTGCACCTCTGGCCTTTCTGATATTCAGACACACCCAGGTGTTCCCCACCCGAGATCTTTGTAATCAGCCCTCAGTCCAGAGCAATAATCCTGTTCCTCCTCACAGACCTGGCTCCTTCTCATTCTCCAGGTCTTAAATTTCACCTGAGAGACAGTGCTTCTATACACGCCACCAAAAGTAGATCCTCCTCCCCAGTCCCCATCATTCTCTGTGTCAGCACCTTTTTTACTGCTTGAGAGCATGTACTACAATTGGTGATTGTGTATTTATTTTGGTATTTATCTGTTTTTCATCATCTACTGCATTAGCAACATGTAACCTCCACTTGGCACAGAGACCCTATCTATTTTTTCTTCCTGTGTACCCAGTGCTTAACAATTAGGAGTGCTCAGTAAGTACTGGTTAAGTAGATGAGTTTCCAGCTCTAAGATAAATGACTAAGAAAGGAGTAACTAATTCACTCCTATGTCATGCCACACAGATTTTCCCCAGTGATGTCTGTTTTGTTCTTCCTTCAGTGAATAGATATTCCAAGTAGGTATTTCTTTTCAAAAGAAAATGGAAATTGAGGAATAATAAGTTCAGAACCAGTAGATCTAGAAAAACACTACATAGTGGAGTTAACCTCCCTTTCATCTTGGGTGGGTTTTTTATTTTAATTTCTACTTTTAGATTCTAATCCATATCATTTTATCCCTGCAACATTATGCTAATCAGTCACTTTCCTGGCTTTCTGTCTCAGCAAAGAAGATATTGAAGTTTGCCTGAGTAAGCACTATACTGTTGGCTATGTCAAGGCAGGAACAATGCTTTATCAGTCTTCGTGTCCCTAGCACTTAGTGCACTGCATAGTATGTAGTGAACTCTCAGTAAATGGGGAATGAATTGAGTGTCTACAATTTGCCAGATGTTGGAAGAAATCCTGCAGTATTTTTTTCAAAGATATGACATGATTTTTTCTGAACACTTCTATATATTTTTAATATTTTAATTAGCCTTAAGAGATAAACTTTGAGTCCATCAGCTGATGAGTGGATACATAAAATGAGGTAGAGCAATACAATGAAATATTATTTAGCACTAAAAAGGAATGCATTATTGATGCATGCTGCAACAAGGATGAACCTTGAAATCATTATTCAGAATGAAAGAACCAGTCACGTCAGGCCACCTATTGTATGAAATAAAATATCTTTTAAAATTAATATCTAGGGGCTGGCGCTGTGGCACAGTGGGTTAATGCGCTGGCCTGAAGCGCCGGCATTCCCTATGGGCGCTGGTTTTAGTTCCAGCTGCTCCACTTCCAATCCAGTTCTCTACTATGGCCTGGGAAAGCAGTAGAAGATGGCTCATGTCCTTGGGCCCCTGCACCCCCGTGGGAGACCCGGAAGAAGCTCCTGGCTCCTGGCTTCAGATCAGCACAGCTCCAGCCTTTTCAGCCAGTTGGGGAGTGAACCATCAGATGGAAGACCTCTCTCTCTCTCTCTCTCTCTTGACCTCTGTCTCTCTCTGCCTCTCTTTGTGTAACTCTTTCAAATAAATAAAATAAATCTTCTAAAAATATATGTGAAATATCTAGAATAGGAAAACTCACAGAGAGAGTAGATTAGTGGTTGCCTGGGAGTGAAAAGGTTGGGGGAATGGAGAATAGTTCCTCATGGGTATGGGGTGTAGGGGAAGGATGAGGAAAATGTTCTAAAGTTGACTGAAATAGTAGGCGCCCAATTCTGTGAGTATGCTTATTGCCTCTGATTGGAGTATATACTTTGGATGGGTGAGCTGTGTGGTACACACAGCCGAAATTGTGCCGGAGTAAAACTGTATTGAAAAAAAATAAATAAATGAAAAACCCTTGAATTTTCTCTTAATACCTAAAGAGGCTAACTAAATGCTGAATATTTGTTGCAATCTTGGTTTGATTAATATTATTTATTTATTTGAGAAAAAAACAGAGTTTCTACCCACTGTTTCACTCCCCAAATGCACACAAAGAGCTGGGCTGGGCCAGGACCTGGGCTGGAGCCAGGAATGGGGAACACAATCCATGTCTCCCACAAAATTGACAGGAACGCAGTTATTGAGCCATCACCCCTGCCTCATGGGTTCTGCATTGGCAGAAGGCTGGAGTCAGAAATCAAACCCAGGCACTCTGATGTGGGACACAGGTATCTCAACCACTAGCCTAAATGCTTGCCCTGATGAATAGGATTTAGATATGAATAAATATGCATATGTTTCAATAGTGTAGACTCACAAGCACCAGTTTCTTAAGAAAAATATACACATTATAAGAAATGATAAACATTTCTCCTGCATTTTTTTTGTTTTATGAATTATTTCTCATTCAGTAATATGGAACTTTTTGAGATGGATGTCACCTCAAATGAAACTAATCATACAATTGTCATTAAAAATCAGAAATATTATTAAAGAAAAATTCTAATTGTGTATTGTTTAAATTATTGTTATGTTGTGCCTCTCAGTCAGTGGAACCTACTGAAGTGAAACATACGACTTCAACATCAGGACCAGCATCAGTACTTGCTGATCCACCCAGTACTGAAAAAGAAATAGACACTACCAGCATCCCTACTGCAATCAAGTACCAAGATGACAATTCTCTGGCCCACCCAAATGTAAGATTTGAAACCTTAAGAATGTCAGTCAAACTGTAGTTAACTGAAATCAAACTGTCCTTATGTGCTAGCACTCAGACCTGTTAGAGGAAATGGTTTGTATGTTCCTGTTTGCTAAAAGTAGCCTGCTAACCCTCAGCCCTTCAGCTATTATATATATTTGAATCCAGTATAGTCCCACTCATGTTGCATAGCTTGTAGAAGTATTCTTTGTGTGGCTAAGACAAGTGGGCAGAGATTAGTTAAAAAAAAATTGCACTAAGAGTTCTAATCCCAGTTTAACTCTTTTGTTGATTGACTATGAACATGTTGCTAATGTCATATTTGGTGTCTTCCATCAAATGTTGTGATTTCACTGTATCTCTCAGGTCATCAGAAATGAAGCTCACAAACAAAAGTTATAAAATCATTAACCAATGATGTTGATGTCGATCATTTTACTACAAGACTTTCTGTGCAATATTAATCCCAAATAGATGGTCTTCATTTCAAAAGTCATCAAGAGTTAAACAGTATCCAAATCTTGTACTGAGAGATACATTATAAAAAAGCGATTTGTATCATATTAGGTCAAATGCAAGTTAATAGCAGACAATAACATGCTTTCTTTTCCTTTTCTTTCAGTTATTTGTTGACAAAGCTGATGCTGAGGAAAAGTGGTTCAAGAGATTAATTGCACTCCGACAGGAAAGGCTAATGGGCAGTCCAGTGGCTTAAGTAAATACACATGTTGTTGAATTTACAGTACCATTGAAAAGTCAGGTTTTTAAATCCCAATATTAACTTTTTACTCTTAGAAACAATTTAGCAGATGTAATCTCATTTCATTCTTCTCTCTTACAGGCTCAAATATTTGTTGATTTGATTTAAATAAAACATTGCATATAATTAGTGTAAAATGTAAGAAGCATGAAAATGTAATGGTATTAATAAAGTCAAAAAAAGTCAATACTAAAATAAGTGGTACATGGTGTTTCTTATTACAATTTGAAAATGGTCAAGTTCACATTTAAAGATGTATTTTTATTAATTATGCACATTTAAAAATCAAATTTTATGCTATGAGAGTCCATCTTCCATGTATTACAAGACCATTTTTTTTTGGTAACATTTTCTGTTTTTATTTTTTTTTTATTTTTTATTTTGACAGGCAGTGTTAGACAGTGAGAGAGACAGAAAGGTCTTCCTTCTGCTGGTTCACTCCCCAAATGGCCGCTATGGCCAGCACACTGCGCCAATCCAAAGCCAGGAGCCAGGTGCTTCCTCTTGGTCTCCCATGTGGGTGCAGGGCCCAAGCACTTGGGCCATCCTCCACTGCCTTCCCGGGCCACAGCAGAGAGCTGGACTGGAAGAGGAGCAACCAGGACTGTGAGGAGCAACTCGGACTAGACTAAGTTACTGGAATTAAGACTTATTCTATGCATCTGCTCTCCCACAATATGGCGCTGAAAGGGAGTAAACAACTTCTACGCTGTTGCCTCTCACCAACTTGACTGATAAGCTGCAGGAGCTGATCCTGCTCCTGATTGGAGGAGAGCAGCGTGCTCGGCGTGTGGGTAGCAGAGTTGGGATTGGTGAAAGAGGACTATAAAGGAGGAGAGAGACAACATGCACCAGGAACATCAGGATAACATCTGAGCAGCCCCTGAGAGAGCTGGCCGGCGGTGTGCCGCTCCCCTGCGGAAATGGGGAAAGTGGCAGGGGGAGCCGCCCCTCCATGGAGGTGGAGGGGTCGGCAGCCAACCCGGGAAGGACCAGCAGCAAACCCGGGAAGGGCCGAGCAGACAAAAGAACAGCGCAGGGTTTAGTGTCGTTCCTCCGCGAATGGGGGAGCGACACAGGACAGAATCCGGCGTCCCGACCAGGACTAGAACCCGGGGTGCCGGCACCGCAGGTGGAGGATTAGCCTAGTGAGCCGCGGCGCCGGCCATAAGACCATTTTTGATTCCTGTATTTCACCTTACTAGAAATTTTTATCGCAATAAAAAGCACCCTAAATTATCTACCAGAGTAAACATGTTAAACTGTAAAGGAATAGCGTGTTTACTGAAAATTAAATAAATGGATGATTTTTGCTTAAAGATCCATTTGTGCTAGGTGCTTCTTTTTGAAACAGGTCAGCAGATTCCAGCTCATGCTTTAGAAATCACATGTTCATGCTAGACCTAACCAGTTGACCAGACACCATAATGGGGAAGTCATTTTTGAGAAAATTGGTGAGCGTTCTCACTTGAGTCTTAACCAACTGCTGTTCCCTGCAGAAGAAGCAGCTAAGTGTTCTTTTGATAAGGCTCTCAGTGTAGAATACCTTTCTCTGGTAGCAGAATGACAATCAACTATGCATTCTGTACTGAACACCCAGAGATAAAGACTTCAGACTTTGCTTTACAAAACTGATCATCGACAGCTGAGGTGACTGTTTCCCTTTACTATTTTGTTCTGTTTCCCATTCTCGTTCTTGTTGAGCCTATAAGAATACAAGATAAACATGAAAAGTCTTTGGAATAGGATTACCAACATAAAGGACATTTTAATGCTGACTTTTTTGTATTTCTAGACCTACTAAAATTCTAATCTCTGTCAAAAATGAAAAAAATAAAGAACTTAAACTCAGATACAAATGGTATGGAGAATACACCAATGTCAAATACTTGTTTTCATAAACAGATATTTTTTCATTTTAAATAGAAGTTTGTGTACTTTTTGCTTAGCTGTATCCAGTATGAATTCAGGTTTGTGTAGGTTTTAAATAGATATGCAAAATTTAATGGCTTCAAAAAGGTATTACAATTTCTAAAATATTTTATATTTTATTCTTTACATAAGGTATAAACTGTAGAAGTACTATTACTGTCTAAGAATTTGTAATTTAGAACTCAAGGCAAGAATATGGGTTGTTATTTAAGCCACTAGTGATTCTTCACAGAGAGAACCTAGACTAGGCAGTTTTCTTTTAATTAATTTATTTTATTTTGTTTGAAAGGCTGAAAAACAGAGAAATAGATTGAGAGATCTTCTATCCACTGGTTCACTCCCTAGGCTACACTCAACAGCCAGGGTGGGGCCAGGCCAAGGTCAAGAACCTGACACTCTTTCCAGGTCTCCCGCATGGATGCCAGGGACCCTTCCCAGGTGCACATTAGCAGGAAGCTGTATCAGAAGCAAAGTAGCTGGCACTGGAACCAGGAACAATATGAGTCCCGGGTGTTCCACACAGTGATTTTAGATGCTGTAGCACATTCTTGACCCACTGTTTTTCTCAGTGTGCCTAATGGTCCTCATTTCTAAAATAGTGAAAATATTATTCTCAGCTAGCTACTTTTTAAAAAATTATTTATTTTTATTGTTTATTTCAAGGGCAGACAGAGAGAGACAGATGAAGAGAAATCTTCTATCCATTGGTTTACTCCCCAGTTGCCTGCAACAGCCAAAGCTGAGCCAGGCCCAAGCCAGAAGCCAGGAACTCAATCCAGGACTCCCATGGGGGTGGCAGAGACCCAAGTACTTGAGCCATCACTTGCTGTTTTACCGTGTGTGAAGCAAGTAGCAAGACTCCAAACAGGCAGGAAGCCAAGTAGCGGGACTCCAAACAAGCAGTCGGATATGGGAGGCTGCTTTCCCAAGCAGTGACTTAACCAGCATGACAAACATCCACCCTGTCGCCTGCTTTAATTACTCTCAACACCAATATTTCTCTGTGTCCACTATCCTGAATACAGATGCTCTAATTGCAATAGATTCATATTTAAAGCTAAATTTTTTTATAGATAATAGAAAAATTGAAGGTTTTTTTACTAATGAGATTCCTTAGTTCCTGCAGAAATTCAGTTACTACATCCCTCTCTTCTGCTTCCCAACATGATCCATTGTGATATATTATTAACTTTGTTTACCTGTACTCCCATTTAAGACCACACTATTACCACACAAGCCAAATCAAATTTAATGAGAAAGGCTTCAAAAAAAAAAAAATACTATCGAACATATCACAAAACTCAAGCTAGGTGACGCATCCTGACCTTCTTTAATATCCTAATGTAATGAGTCTATAAAACAGAGCAATCTCTTTCATGTCACTTAATTAATGATAACAATTTAAGCTTACACGAAGCTGTAGTGTTTGTTGAAACAAAATGATAGATACTCATAATACAAGTTGGGTTTTTATTTCTGACTGCTGAGTGCATTCTCAGGGAAAATGGAATAAGACATTATTGTGGCACTCTGTAGTTAGGAGGAAGCAGACAGGTAAAGATATGAGGTCAGAACACTTTGAGTCACTCTCCTGCTTTGCTTCAGCATCCTAGCCTGTGGAATAAGGATGCTAGTAACTGACTTGCCTGCTTTGAGTTTTCAGTGAGATGACACAAAAGAAGGCCTGTCAAAGAAAAATACCCTGTTGGGGCCAGTGCAGTGGCATAGTGGATAAAGCCGCTGCCTGCAGCACTGGCATCCCATTTGGCACTAGTTCAAGTCCTGGCTGCTCCACTTCCAATCCAGCTCCCTGCTAATGTGCCTGCATCCATGTGGGAGACCTGGAAGAAGCTGCTGGCTCCTAGCTTTGGATTGGCCCTCCTCCATCCATTGCAGCTATTTAGGGAGTGAACCAACAGATGGAAGATATTGCTCTCTCCCCCACCTCTCTGTCTCTCTCTGTGTAACTCTGCCTTTCAAATAAATAAGTAAATCTTAAAAAAAAAAAAAAGAAGAATGCCCTGTTTATGCCAAGGGAACATTTTTAGCACAGTAGACATCTTAATGAAATATGGAACAAATAGTTGCATTGTTTGAAAAGCTATACTCCAGCTTCAGCGTACTTAGTGTGTTCCTGATGTGTCTCCATGTCAAGGCTATAGAAACCCTACCAACTCAACAGGTAGGGATGCACTATCTACTAACTTGAGGAAACAGAGGTGTACTTATCCATTTATTCATTAACAGTATCTTGAGTGCCTGGATTATGCTGACCACAGAAAGGGGGGCTTGGATACACTGGTAAATCCAGTGGGAATCCTGCCCTCAAGATGCTTGGTTACAAAGCCCAGACCTGTAGATGATGTAAGAGGTATAGCATCTAGCAGCAGAGGAGAGGACTTCATTGTGAAGAATAGAGAAATAACTCAGAAAGCTTCATGAAAGAAATCACAGATTAAGAAGGCTTGCCTACGGCCATGCCACCATGAACACACCGATCTCGTCTGATCTCGGAAGCTAAGCAGGGTTGGGTCTGGTTAGTACTTGGATAGGAGAAAGCTTAAGCTTCAGGCATTCACAGTCACCCACTTGTATCTTCTACAGTAAAAGACTGGTGGCCGGCGCCGCGGCTCACTAGGCTAATCCTCCGCCTTGTGGCGCCGGCACACCGGGTTCTAGTCCTGGTCGGGGCGCTGGATTCTGTCCTGGTTGCCCCTCTTCCAGGCCAGCTCTCTGCTGTGGCCAGGGAGTGCAGTGGAGGATGGCCCAAGTGCTTGGGCCCTGCACCCCATGGGAGACCAGGAGAAGTACCTGGCTCCCGCCATCGGATCAGTGCGGTGCGCCAGCCGCAGCACGCTGGCCACGGCGGCCACTGCCATCGGATCAGTGCGGTGCGCCAGCCGCAGCACGCTGGCCACGGCGGCCATTGGAGGGTGAGCCAACGGCAAAGGAAGACCTTTCTCTCTGTCTCTCTCTCTCACTGTCCACTCTGCCTGTCAAAAAAAAAAAAAAAAAAAAAAAAGACTGGCAACTGCTATAGTTCCAACCTAAGGACAGAGTCCCTGCATAGAAGACCCAAATAACCCTGTCCTCCCAATCTTATAAAAGGTGGGGGCAAAATTTTAGGTTCCTGGTCCCCCTCTTGACCCCTCCATTTCTTTCAGTAGAGAATCAGCTGGATGAGACAAGTCTTCATTTAGCTATGAGAGTCAATAGTCTCGCATTACTGCCACTTCTCAGCCAAGACAGCATGATGTTCTGCAGTGGTAGCTAAAGGGACTGTCATTGCCCCTAAGAAAAAATTCTGCCTGTAACGGCCCACATAGCCATGTGTACCAGTGTGTGCTCCTTGATTTTCTGTGTTTTTCTATTCCATACTGTTACAGAAAATACCATTTTGGACCTAAGAGAGCCAATTCATCTGCCTATGGTTAGGTTCTTCCCCAAATATTCCTTAGGTTTGAGCATCAAGTAAAAATCTCAGCAAGTAAGATAATGACAAAAGCTAGAAATGAAACATGTACATTTTTAGTTCCTATAGTATGGATGATTTGATTCTGGAGTGCTTACACCCATGTTTCTTTCCTTTACCTACCCCAAAATTCCTTTTGAGTGTTGAAAAAAAGACTTTAAACCAGCTCTTGGCCATTGCCCAATTGATAGTGCTTGGATTATTTAAACATTGTTTAAATGCCGTCCTGCAAGCTTTACTTCTTGGAACTCCTTTATGGAATAATGGAAAAGTAAGAAAGCTGACAAAGTTGTTTGGATATCATGGAGAAGTACAGAGTATGTGCTGCCTCCTCTATTGCATTAGGGACTCACAGAAGGGCTAGAGTTTCAGTTCGGATCTTATTAGTGCTACACCTGCCTGGGCTTTCTTTTGGTCTAATTTTCTTCTTGTGTAAGTATTCCAAATGATGTGGACATAGCCATGGAGAGTCCACCTGCCTGGCACCTATGATTGCTCTCCTTCCAAAGCAATAGGTGAATTTTCAAGAAATAAAGGCTGACAATCTAATAAGACAACACTTTAAACTCAACAAGGTACTGTTTTATTTTTAGGTCTCAGGAGGAATGGCAAAATGATCTCGCTGTGGTTCTCTAAGAGTGATGAACTGAATTGACCCTCTCTTAGCATCTTGTAACTCAGTACTCGGGCTTTAATCCCGTAGTATAAGAGAAACCCACTGTCATGCAGGCTCCTTCATAATATTTTTTAAATGAGCTGCTAAACTCTTATGTCTTGAGTCTATGTATGTTCTGAGAAAAATGTTATAAACTTAAAATGGAATTGAACAAGGTAAATAATTTAAAAATATTTTCCACCTATCTGCACAATATTGAAAGCATTGAAGAATGGATAGGTGTTTAAAACAAATTCTGAAACGGTGGTAGCTCCTCTCCTTCCTTTTTCTGCTATAGTAAGCCTAGCTGAGCTGGAGAAAACAAGGTATACAATAAGTAATATACTAACAGTTTGAAAAAAGAAATTTTCTCCAAAATACTGTATATTTGAATCAGCTGCAATCTAATTATGTAAAATGAAATTGAATTATCTTCCAGACTAATCTCTGATAAATATACATCTCTCCATGTTTGAATTGTTTCATAAGAAAAATTTGTATTTCCCCACCAAGGGCCATAAGCAACAGTCCAAGCCCTGTTGAACTTTCAAGTTGAAACTCTTTTTCACATTAATACTGGTTGTCCTACACCCTTGTGTTTCAAAAGTCACGAATCTTTTTCACAAAAATGGAACTTCCCTTTATAATTCACATTAACAGAAAACGACAGGTAAATGGAAATCAAATATGCTTTTCTTGCTCTAATAACTGTGTGATATAATTTCAATTAATTTCTAACTCTTGCACAGATTTTTACACAGACCTTGGAGATCTTTGAAAGTAAGAGTTATATGAGTTTTGCAGTTTTTCTCTTACTTTTTGAACAATCTGTTTTGGGGACTGGCTGATTGGTGGAGCGGGTTGAACTGGCCTACAAAGCCAGCATCCTATATGAGCCCTGGTTCAAGTTCTGGCTGCTCTACTTCTGATCCAGCTCCCTGCTAATGTGTCTGAGAAAGCAGCAGAAGACAGCCCAAGTACCTGGGCCCCTGCTACGCACATGGGAGGCCCAGGTCAAGTTCCAGGCTCCTGGCTGCGGCCTGAGCCAGTATGGCTGTTGGAGCCATTTGAGGAGTAAACCTGCAGATGAACAAGCTCTCTTTCCCTCTCTCTTTGTAACTGTTTTTCAAATAAGTAAATAAAAATCTATTTTGGAATTACCACTGTCTGTGACAGAAATCTGAAAGACAGCTTTGAAATACATTTGAAACTTTGATAGAATAAAAGTTTTAAAAACTCAACATTTAAATGTCAGTGGGGATTTAAATACTGGATTCCAATTCAGATATGTAATTTGTGAATTAAATAGGATCAGTCACCATTTTACTAAACTACTCTTTCTGCTAGGTACCTCAGATTTTTCTCAAGATTCATTTATGCATTTTTTTCTATACCTTGATAGTTTAAATATTCTAACTGGCCCCTGTAGTTTATTAAATCTACTCATTTGCTAGTCCTGTGTAGATAGAGGACACAGCCTGATAAAAGGAATTAAGTAGAAGTTATATGCCAGATTAAGCTTTCTCTTGTATCTTCCACATTTTTATGGTTTTTTTTTTCCATTGAAAAATACAAAAAATCACAGAAGGAAAGGCTTACCCGTGAGCAGCCAGATTTTAAATGTGAAGAGTCCATCTGCCTCGCCTACCCAGAGGTGACGTTAGGAGCATGGGTGCCTCAATGATTGTGTCTGTGCAGAGATGTTTACACGCAGGCGTGCTTCTCTGACCACAGAGACATCGGGGTCTGAGGAAAACGGACTGGTCTGCGGGTCACTTTTCCCTGGGTAACTCTCCCAAGCAGTACCTCTCTATGCCTCATGGCTTTTAGTGGCTACATGAATTCCTAAAGGGGAATATGCTGACCCACAGGGTATGCATCTTTCACATTTAAATGTGTAAACAGTAAATGAACAGCAACAAACAATAAGCTTTCAGTAGTTGATTTCATACAAATTAAGATTTCATCAGTATCTTCAAAGCGCATAAAAGCTAAAGTCGTTTTGTAACTAGGATAACTAAGAAAGCAAATGCCCTCCACTGCTGTTTCACAATCTTTCTTCCCTCTTGTTTCCCTGCAGCTTCCCAGGAGGCTGACCTTTATAGACTGCATTCCCCAGTTTCCCTTGCTGCCTGGCTCTGATTGCATTCAGCCAACAGGAGGCTCTGGCAGGAAATCACAGGGAAGGAGGGACAACTTCCCAGGCCAAGTTTCAAGTATGCCTGGTTTCCTAAGGCACAGGTTTTTGTTGTTGTTGTTGTTGTTGTTGTTTTTTAAGATTATTTGTTTGAGGCAAAGTTACAGAGAGAGAGTGAGAGAGAGAGAGAGAGAGAGAGAGATCTTCCAATGGCCGGAGCTGGGCCGATCCTGAGCTAGGAGCTGCTTTCTGGTATCCTGGGCACTTAGATCAACTCTGCTGTTTTCCCAGGCCATTAGCAGAGAGCTGGATCGGAAGTGGAACAGCCAGGATTCAAATTGGCGCCCATGTGGATGCTGGCACCACAGGTAGAGCCTCAACCCACTATACCGCACTGCCGGCTACAAAGCCACAGCTCTTGGAGGGTAGCCCTCTCCCTCCCCGTGTTATATCAACAGCACCCTCTTGACCTTCAGACCTAGGGACTCAGCAGTTTCCTGTAGCAACTACTCCCTGATGCAGCTCCTAGCTAATGCACCTGGAAGGCAACAGATGATGGCCTACGTGCCTGGGTTGCCCAGTACCCATTTGGGAGACCAGCTGGATTTACTGGCTTTTAGCTTCAGCCTGGCCCAGCCCTAGATGTTGTAGACATTTGGAGAGAATCAGTAGAAAAAGGTTCTCTCTCTCTCTCTCTCTCTCTCTCTCTCTCTCTCTCTCCCTTTCAAATAAATAAGTGAATCTTTTTAAAATAAGTTAATCTATTTTTTGAAAACCATGTCTGAAAATTCTTTGTGGCTTCTAACAATAGGGGTGAATGTCTGTGTCCTCTTAGTTGAATGTGGGTCAGTCTCTGACTTGCTTATAACCAACAGAAATGCAGTGAAACAGGTACGGTGGAACTTCTAAAGCTAGTTCTGGAAGGCTGGTGCCTGAATCTCTTGGCATGCTCGCCCACTGCACCTCTGCATGATCACGTGCTTTGGAGTTGCCACGTTGTGAGAAAACCTGGGCACTACGTAGAGTCCCCACACTGGTGTTCTAGTTAAAAGCCCAACCACCAGCATGAACCACAGGCATGTGAGTGAAGCTTCCTCCAGCGGTAGTCTTCTAGGGGTAAGTCGCTCTGCAAATATGTCGTCTTTATTGTCCTGCACAGATCCCTACCCACAGAATCCATGAAGATACTAGAATTGCTCTTTCACATCACATTTTGGTGTGGTTTAAACAAGGCAATAATAATCAAAACACCAACTGTACTGAGTCACAGAAAACCTGGCTGAACCACATACTGCTGAATCCTGATATGTAGATGAAGACTCGCTTGGAGCTGGGTGATTGCTCAGAGAGGCTGCCTAGCATGGCACTGTGGTCAGACCATGGAGTGGAGATTCCGTGCTGGCAAGCTGCCTCCTGAGCCTGTTTCATTTTCTAATAAACAGGAAGTGTCAGGTTTTCTCATCCGGAATTCCAGTGTGGATTAAAATTGACATGCAAAACTGCACAATTTGGGCCAGCATCATGGCACAGTGGGCTAAGCCACCACCTGCTATGCCAACATCCCATATGGGTTCTGGTTCAAGTCCTGGCTGTTCCATTTCCAAGCCAGCTCCTTGCTAATGCAAATGGGAAAGCAGTAGAAAATGGCCCAAGTGCATGGGCCCCAGCCCCTTCGTGGGAAACCCAGATGGAGTCTCTCCTGCAGTCATTTGGGAGTGAACCAGCAGATGGAAGATCTTCCTCTCTGTTTCTCCCTCTCTCTACCCTTCAGATAAGTGAAGCTTTATTCAAAATCGCAGTACTGTAATTTTGTGAATCGATGTTCCCCGTCGTTTCACTTTCCAAATGAAGCTATATTGTCTTGTGAGTGACTTTCTTCCTTCCACAAAGCGGACTCGCCGTATACAGCTATGGACAGACACACCTGTACGAGTAGGTTAAATTATTAAATATAATTATAAAATAGAATGCCATGTAAAAACAAATAAAGGATTATTTAGTAGTGCCTTTAGCTGGAAAGTGGCATGGCCTACACAGCTAACTGGCATGAGTAAGATTGAATGAGCCATAATCATCAAAATGACTGAGAATTAAGAAAGAAAATTAATTCCCAGAGGAAATCACTGTAGGTCTCATTATTTCAGGAATGCAATACCTTAGGACTTTAATTAAAACTAATATTTATTCAAAATAAATGAGTGCTGGCAGGTTTCTGCCGAATCCATAATCTTGGTTATGCTAAATCTTCTTATATTAAGGCAGACATCATTAATCTCATTTGAGATGCCCTCCAGTCTGACAGCCCGCACAGCACTGGGGCAGTTTCTTGCAGAATCCTTTTTATCTTCACAAAAGAGTTATAACTCATGCAGATACCTAATGTATAAAGGTCTGGGCAATTAGAGACATCACTGTGAGATCGACACTGGCACTTTATCATGTTAGCAAGCCTCTCATAATGAGCTTGTTCTCAAAAGGAGGCCAAGATCTCAACATTACCATCCAATTAACGGTGGGTTATTTTATTATTTTATTTACTTATTTCTAGCAGTCTTTGTTCCAGAAAAGCATCAAGTGTTTTATCAAAATTCATAGGCTATGGCCAGATAAAGCAAATTTCAGTAAGTCAGTGAGAAAATGGAACAAAGGCAAGAAAGAGGGTAGAAGAGGTAAGAAGTTAGATGAAATAAGGTTAATATTCAAAATGCGTACTACAAAGGTCGGTAAAGATACACACACATCAAGTTTGCCAACTGATTGTTGGGTCCCACTGCAAGCTCTAAATAGTGACTAACCCTGAGAGCTTTGTTCTGTGCCTGTCCGGATCATTGTTGTGTTAGTTATTAATAGATACATATGCTAAGTTAAATAGTAGTCCCCCCCAAAAAATGCATGTCTACCTGTAACTCATAAATGTGACCTCATTTGGAAATAGGTCACAGATGCCCTCAAATTAAGAGGAAGTCATACCGGGTCAGGGTGGGCACCAAATCCAGCGACCGAGGCTCTTATCAGGAGAGGGAGCTCTGGCTTGTGAGTGAGGCCGGGAGGAGGCCGTGTGATGACAGAGGCGGAGACTGGCGTGACAGAGGGGCGCGCCCGGGAACACCGAGATTATCAGCAACCTCAAGAAGCTGCAAGCTGCAAGGACGGATTCTTCCCTGGAGGCCAGAGCCCTGCCACATCTTGACTGCAGACCTAGCTCAGGACTGTGTAGATGAGCATTTTGTTGTTCTAAGCTACCCAGGGTGTGACACTGTTGTGGCACTCTTAAGAAACTAATAAAGTGCTTACACATTTTTTTTCTGAAGAACTAGGGTACAATATCCATGTAAATATAAAAGTATAAAGGGAAAATAAATCCTAAAAATATTATCTAGTAAGCTTTATGGCTGACACCTGTGACCGTGTAGCACTTTCTAACTGGTGACAAGTATCAAGAAAACAAATGACTAATCTTACCAACTGTTTAGTTGAACAGATTCTTTTATGTGGACATACGGGTCTTCGATGTGTTATGTCAGGGATTACTATTATTACAGGCTAGTTTTGCCCACACTGGACAGGGAGGTCAGCGCCGGTAAACAACTTGAACGGCAAGCTCTTAGAGCAGACGCCACGATGATTGCAATCCACCTTGAGGCTGCCTACCGAGAAAGAACCGTCATACCCGGAACCTGGAAGACTTGTGCCAGCTTCCCGCAACCCAGACACAAAATTCACTCCTTATGAAAATATTCTGCAGAAATCAAAGTACAACCTCACGGCCCTGACATTTTCAAATATGCACCCCCCCACCCCGCCCCCGTGATGTGGTCCGTGGCTGGCGTCCACTCACAAAGCCTCACTGCTAGGAGTCGGCCCGTTTCTCGGGTCTCACGAGGCAGGGCTTGCTGTTACCAGAGTTCGGAGTTACATTCAGAAACCAATGTGTGGCTGCCACGGTGCTCCTGCGTCCCTTTCATGCCATGAGAACTCACACTCCCAGGAACCAGATCACAGGCTGGCAGCCTGCGGGCCACATTCAGCCCACAGGCTTGTTTTGTTTGGCCTGCTCAGGTATTTTGTTGTTAATTAATTGTTAATTTTTAAAAATTAGGAGATTTCATGTAAAATTGTGCATTACCAGTGGGCATGAATTTCTGCAGGGCAATCATCTGGAGCCCAGGGGTGACACTCCCTTTGCTGGAGGCAAGCTCCCTGTGGGGCCCCATGGCTGTGAGACACACTGCCGCCAGTGAGGGCGCTCTGGCTGGCTGCGTGACCTTGACCGCGGGCTTTCTCCTCTCCTCTTCCTTCTGGGCAAAAAGGGGCATAATAATAGTGCTTTTCTCATTAGGTTGTTTGCAGGATTAGGGGATTAAAACTTGTAAGGCTCTTAGAGCAGTGCCTGATGCACAGTAGAAACTCAATGTTATTTTGATCGTTATTCATTCTTTTTCTAATCACGTTACCTGGCCTCCTTCCCTCACTTTTGTATCTGCTGGATTCCTACAGGTGTCTGTGTCTGGCTCCACCTCCACTTAAAGTCCCACCCTCAAATAGAGCTAAAGGAGACAATTGGGCTCCCGTGTGTAAGGCCGTGGGGCCAGCAGGTATTACACCCACGGTGTTGAACAGCCTGGATTCTGGGCCAGACAGCCTAGGCTCCAAACTTGACTCTGCAACTTCCCAGAAATGCAGCATTAAGCAAGTCCCTTCCCTCTAACACCTGTACTTAATCCTATGAAACGACGGTGGAGCCGTTGTAAATGTGTGCCTACACCACAGTAGGTTTTGGCTTTTGTTGAAGAACACATAGCAGACCACACATTCTCTCGCCCACCAACAACATCAGACCTTGGTCTCCCATCATGTGGTTAGCGCCATCCAAGTGTGTCTTGGTGTCCCAAGGTGGAGGGTTAGATCTGAGAGAGATGAATATGAGAAAATCAGGTACAGCTTTTTTTCTTATTTTTATTTTCATTTTCTATTTTTTAAGATTTTAATTATTTTATTTTAAAGGTGAAGCTACAGAGAGGGAGAAACAGAGACTGAGAGATCGTCCATCTACTGGTTCACTCCCCAAATGGTTGCAATGGCTGAAGCTGGGCCGATCTGAAGCCAGGAACCAGAAGCTTCTTCTGGGTCTCCCATGCAGGTGCAGGGGCCCAAGCACTTTAGCCATCCTCCACTGCCTTCCCAGGCCATTAGCAGGGAACTGGGTGGGAAGTGGATGCCGGCACCGCAGGCAGAGGCTTAACTTACTGCACCATAGCACCAGCTCCTATTTTCATTTTCTTTGAAAAGCAGGGAGGTAGAGAACAGAACACAAAGAGATATGTTGGTTCATTCTCCAAATGCCTGCAATATCCAAGGCTGAGTCAGGCCTAAGACAGAAACCAGAATTCAGTCAAGGTCTCCCAGGTGATGGCAGAAACTCAGGTATTTGAGCCATCACTGCTGCCTCCCAGGGTGGGCCTTACAAGCAAGCAGAGACCCAGGGACTCAGGTCAGGCACCCCATCTGGGACATCGGCATCCAAAGTGGTGACTTAACTACTGCACCACATGGCCGCCACCCCTCTTTGTCTTGTTACCCCAAAATATATGGCACGAATAGCTGTAAAACTTGCATGGCCTTCCACTGACTGTTACAGTCTTTCTGGCTTCTTGGAGTTAAAAACAATTATTGGTGGTGGGAGCAGATGTTCCTACCATTTCAAATAGGACTGGCGTCTGAGCATGTGACCAAGGGGTGGAGGCATTCCCGCTCCCTAATGCTCTCCAGATACTCCTTTGTGCCTACACAGACAGCTTGAACTCTTTCCAAATCTTATCAAGGACTAAAAATAACTTGAAGCAGCACTTTAGACAGCCACAGTAAGCCGCTTCTAAGAACAGGTGACCTCAACAGCATTTCCTAACAATGCTTTCTACGATTCAGCCTCTTTTCTGTTCTACAATTTCAAAACTTTCATTTTTTGAAAAGAACACATGTTGGAACCAGGCGTTTCTTCCATACCATATATCAAAGACACTGGCAATCAAAGGGTTGACAATATGAAATCCTCCTCATGAAACCATTGTCTGCTCAAAAAAGATGCCCCTGTCCCAGTGTGCCTGGGTTCAATACCTGGCTGCAGCTCCCGACTCCAGGTTCCTGCCAATGCAGACTGGGAGGCAGTGGCAATGACTGAGATAATCAAGGTGTCTGTCACCCACATTTGGATCATATTCTTGCCTCCCTGATCTGACCCCAGCTCAGCCTGGCTGTTGTAGGCATTTGGGAAGTGAACCGGTGGATGAGTGTATTCATTTCTCTATCTCTTTCTCTCTCTGTCTTCTCTCTGTATTTATATATATATATTTTTTAAGTATTCAAATTTTTTTTAACTTATTTTTTTTTAACTTTTATTTAATGAATATACGTTTCCAAAGTACGAATAATGGATTACTATGGCTTCCCCCCCATACCGTCCCTCCCACCCACAACCCTCCCCTTTCCCACTCCCTCTCCCCTTCCATTCACATCAAGATTCATTTTCGATTATCATAATATACAGAAGATCAGCTTAGTATACATTAAGTAAGGATTTCAACAGTTTGCTCCCACACAGAAACATAAAGTGAAAAATAATAGATGATTTTTTTTTAATGATGATGAAATCAGATCAGACCTATTGTCATGTTTAATCCCAGTGAGAGTCAAGTTGGGAGCTGATAGTTTCTTTTCTTTTCTTTTCTTTTCTTTTTTTTTTTTTTTTTACAGAGGAACAGTTTAGTATGCATTAAGTAAAGATTTCAACAGTTTGCACCCCCATAGAAACACGAAGTGAAATATATTATTTGAGTACTCGTTATAGCATTAAATCTCAATGCACAGCACATTAAGGACAGAGATCCTACATGAGGAGTAAGTGCACAGTGACTCCTGTTGTTGACTTTACCAATTGACACTCCTGTCTATGGCATCAGTAATCTCCCTATGCTCCAGTCATGAGTTTCCAAGGCTATGGAAGCCCCTTGAGTTCTCCGACTCTTATCTTGTTTAGACAAGGTCATAGTCAAAGTGGAGGTTCTCTCCTCCCTTCAGAGAAAGGTACCTCCTTCTTTGATGACCTGTTCTTTCCACTGAGATCTCACTCACAGAGATCTTTTGCCAGAGTGTCTTGGCTTTCCATGCCTGAAATACTCTCATGGGCTTTTCAGCCAGATCTGGATGCCTTTAGGGCTGATTCTGAGGCCAGAGTGCTATTTAGGGCATCTGCCATTCTATGAGTCTGCTGAGTATCTCACTTCCCATGTTGGATCACTCTCCCCTTTATTTATTCTATCGGTTAGTGTTAGCAGGTACTAGACTTGCTTATGTGCTCCCTTTGACTCTTAGTCCTTTCATTATGATCAATTGCGAACTGAAATTGATCACTTGGACTAGTGAGATGGCATTGGTACATGCCACCTTGATGGGATTAAATTGGAGTCCCCTGGTATGTTTCTAACTCTACCATTTGGGGCAAGTCAGCTTGAGCATGTCCCAAATTATATATCTCTTCCTCTGTATTTATATTTATTAACAATCTTTGGCTCAACCTGGTGTCTACAGCAAGTCCTGACTTCCTCTACTGTTTCCTAGTAGCCTCACCCTCTTCCATCACTGGAACAGAACATTCCTCTACTTCTCTCCTATAAATTTCAACTGCCACATGAATGCTAGGACCCTCACTCCAAGTCCTGCAGCCTGTACTTCTGGCTCCAAGAGCCTGCCTACAACATCTTCCCACAAAGGTCTCTTGGCAACTCCCCCAGCAAGGGGTATTTACTTGACATTTTCCTAAATAAAATGAGTCCATTATAATTTGTACAAAATTAACTCCCAGCTGTGAGTCCATGTGTCCACAGGAAAACAAGGCTTAAAGCAACTATGACTGCAGCAAGTCTGCTGCTTGGTCGTGGTTTTGTCCTCTCCTGGCCCTCACCTGCAATAATAGGCACCATAAAAGAGAATTTGACATAGGAAAAGTCTCTTTATGAACCTAAATTTCCTTTGCATTTTTACACCACTGGAGGAAAAAAAATTGCTCTAGAGATTGTGGTGCTCAAAGTGGGAGGGATGCTATTGACATTGAAGGCCAAGACAAGTCTTCATTGTGCCACACACAGCGAGATGTTCAATAACCTTGGCCTGACCCAGTAAGGGAATAAAGATGCCTTGAGAGAGGCAGCGTGCGTAGCAACCATCTACACCTTGGCATTGTCTCTGTGAGAAAGGAAACAGGGGGTCACTCCCTATGGAACTGGTGTCCAGAAGGTACATTAAATTCAGGTACAGGATAATAAAATTATATTTCTTGCACATGAGTTCGTGGGTGGAGCTTGGCACTCAGTAACTCATGTCTAGTGGAAAGAATCTAGGCTTGGGCATGGGAATGCCATGGACAGGTACATGCACACCTGCTAAGGTGGTACCCATCATGTCATACACATTGTAAACTTGTGGTTTTTTTTTTAAGATTGATTTATTTATTTGAAAACAGAGTTACAGAGAAAGAGAGAGAGGGGGAGAGAGAGAAAGAGAGAGAGAGAATTTCCATCTGCTGGATCACTCCCCAGGTGGCTCGCCCGGGGATTCTTCCAGGTCTCCCATGTGGGTGGCAGGGCCCAAGTACTCAGGCCATCTTCCACTACTTTTCCAGGAACACTAGCAGGGAGCTGGATCAGAAGTGGAACAGCCAGGACATGAACCAGAGTCCTTATGGGATGTCACCATCACAGGTGGTGGCTTAACCCACTATGCCATGACACTGGCACCAACTTTGTGTGTATGTGTTTAAGATTTATTTACATATTTGAAAGTCAGAGCTACAGAGAGAGAGAGAGAGAGAGAGAGAGATCTTCCATCTGTTGGTTCACTCCCCAAATGGCCTCAATGGCCAGGCTGAGCCAGGCTAAAGCCAGGAGCCAGGAGCTTCCTCGGGGTCTCCTACATGGGTGACAGGGCCCCAAATACTCGGGCCATCTTCCGCTGCTTTTCTCAGGCGCATTAGCAGGGATCTGGATGGTAAGTGGAACAGCCAAGACATGAACCGGCACCCATATGGGATGCCAGCATGCAGGCAGTGGCTTAACGCACTATATCACAGCACCGGCCCCATCTCATGTGGTTTGTGAGATCACTTTTCCCACTACTGGAAGTATCCTTAAGAGACATGTTTTTCTGATTTGGGAAAAGAAGCCATGGGACTACTGGCCGGGGAGGTTGTTTGAAGACCTTTGAACCCCTGTTGTCCCGAGGTAAGCCCTGTCACTCTGCAGCTTCTCCCATCTTCCACAGCGGCGTGGAGCAAAGCTGCTGGAGGACTGAGAATACGGCTGACAGCAAGGACAATAGGCCTAAAAAGAAATGAATTGCATATGTCAGAGAAAATGGATGCATTGTCCGCTTTTCTTCTTTTACTTTGAAAAAAGGAAGAAAGGCTGACTGTGGGGTCCCGTCAGAGTCCCCAGCCTGCCTTACTTCAGGAGCCCCCCTTGTCTCAGTGACTTTTCTGCTGTGTCCCCTGGGTCTAAAGAAATACTGACTCGGTCTCTTGTTTCACACAGTAAGGTCCAAACAACTTAAGGTTATCTGTCCTAGAAACTCAGTAAGGAAAAAAAAAAAAACTAAAAAAAAATTGAAAGAAAAAATATTTAGGGCCCACAGTGTGGCCTCCCAGGTTAAGCCGCGGCCTGGAGTGCCAGCGCACCCTCTCAGGTGCCAGCTGGAGTCCCAGCTGTGCTGCTTCCCTTCCTGCTTCCTGTCGATGCACTTGGGAATCAGCAGAGGATAGCCTGAGGAGTTAGACTGGGCAGTGGACAGCAGATGGAAGATCTGTCTCTGTCCACCTCTCCACCTGTCTCTGTAATTCTGACTTTCAAATAAATAAATACATACATCTGGGGCCGGCGCTGTGGTACAGTGGGTTAATACCCTGGCCTGAAGCACCAGCATCCCATATGGGTGCTGGTTTGAGTCCTGGCTGCTCCATTTCTGATCCAGCTCTCTGCTATGGCCTGGGAAAGCAGTAGAAATGGCCCAAGTCCTTGGGTCCCTGAACCCCTGTGGGAGACCTGAAACTCCTGGCTTCTGGCTTCGGATCGGTGCAGCTCCAGCTGTTGCGGCCAATTTGGGAATGAACCAGCAGATGGAAGACCTCTCTCTCTATGCCTCTCCTGCTCTCTCTGTGTAACTCTGACTTTCAAATAAATAATCTTAGAGAAAAAAAAAAAAAGAAACATAAGCTGTAGTGTGGTGAGAGGCAGCCCACCACACAGGGGGTTTCACAAGTGGTTCATTCAGTATTTTTTATGGGGCAGGAAAGTAATAAAGTGGTGAGAACATAGGCTTTGGACTAAAAGAGATTGGGGTTTGAATTGAGAAGACAACCATCACATTTGGGTGTGTCCATGAGGGTGTCTCCAAATGAGATTAACATGGGAGTCTGAGCAGATTAAGAGAGAAGACCCAGTCTCAGTGTGGGGAGGAACCACCAGTTGGCCAGGGGGTATGGAAAGAACTACTACAGAAGGAAAACTCGTCTCTTGCTTTGAGAGCTGGGCCTCCTGCCATGGCTGTCAGCTGCTGATCCTTGCACTCTAGGACTTACACCTGTGGCCCCCTTGCTGGCACTCAGGCTTTCAGCCTTGAACAGAGTTCTACCCTCAGTTTCCCTGGTTCTGAGTCCCTTGGATTTGACTGAGCCAAGCTACTGGCATCACAGGGTGTCTAGCCTGCAAGATGACCTGTTGTTGTGGGATTTCTCAGCTGCTGTAATGGGACGGCCAGTTTCCCTAATAATTCCCCCTTTGTGTGTCCCTGCACATATCCTAGAACCACAACACTCCTATCTAATCTGAAATTCACATCAAAGTCTCTCTGGCCTCAAATCTTTTTCCTCCATCAACATTAAAAAAAAAAAAAAAACACTTGTTATTAGATCCATTCTGCTTTCAGAACCTCCAGGTAGCTCTTTGGCTGACCTGTGTTTGGATCAAAGCTTTTGTGTTTTAACAACATAAGTCCAGGAAGAATTCCCATAGAAACAAGAGAGGGACATTTCTCACAAGGTTATTTGCCCTTAGTTCAACTCTATTTTATTACTATCATTTATGATATAACTTATCTTAATTTAAGCCTTTTTAAGAAGTGTGCCTTGAAATTTATAAATTTTTTGGCCTTGAAATTTATAAATTCTCTAGTATGTATATTCTCTCTGAGTTTTATTCTGAGGCCAGAAAGAAAGAAAATATCCTACTCCCTGGAAGAGCTGTGCCATCTTATCTGAGGCTGCGAAGTCTGCCCTAACTCCTGCCACCCGTTTCAGGGAAAGGAGCCTGCCAGAGAACTTGGCTAGAGGTGGAGGGTAAAAGGTCCAAGGATTAAATTTCCAGCTCCCAAAATAACCTGTGAGTACTCCTGCCACCTCCAAATCAGGCCTTGCACGCTTCTGCACTCTGGCAGACTGCCACCTCTGTGGCCTGATCCCAGGGGCCCTGATGAGCCATGGGTGTGGTTGGCACTCCATCTCCACAGGACAGCCGCCTAGAGAGGCCGGCAGGGCCGCTGAATTCAGAAAGGATGTGCAGACTACGCCTTCTCTCTGCTTATGCCCTCATCACTGTTCTTCAGGCTCCCTTCTTCGGCCTCCTTCTCCACCCGACTCCAGGCTCCTGGAAGGCCCCAAGACAGTGTTTTCCAAAAGTCAGCAATTTGAGTGGCACGGTAGTGATATTCCATGCACACCGCTGTATCCAAACCTCACCTGTGCTGTTAGCTCACTTTTCCACTGAAATCATTGCAGACTAGTTAGTAATGTATAGCACTGCTTGAAGTTTAAAACTAGTTTCCGTGCCATAAATTTAGATTACTTTTTAAATATAATGAAAACAAAAATATATAGCAGTGGAATTTTAGATGGATGTGGCTCCTCCTGCAGACCTTTGTCTGAATCTTGCTGTTAGATTAGGGAACGCTGGAAAGATGTTGAAGACATTTCAGCTTGAAAGTCAGACTTGATCCTTGAATCAGAGACATAGAAAGAGGGCCAAAAAGAGGGCGACATTCTCATTTATTTCTGAAGCCATGCCTGCCTATTACACGCTGGGAAGCACCGCTTGAATTTCAAACTCACAAAAGGCAAATAAACATGTGAAATCCTATAGGCTTCATCCTAATATCCTTCAAGAATGGAGTACACTATTTGTGAACTGTTCTCAAAAAGTTTTTGCACATCTTGGTCATTATTCGTGCACAGCTTTTGAACAACTACTGGGGAATGTTTCAGATACAGAACTAGTTCCTGCGTATCACAGAATATGGCAGGCCAAGGGGACTTTGGCTGTCCTCTAGGTGACCCTTCTGCATTTTTGTAGACTTGGGGGTCAGGGCCGAAGGCCATCTGCCCAAGGTCACAAAGAGGGTGGTCTTATGTTTTGCTTCCTGCAGCCCAGACAAGCTAGCCCGTCCCTCTGTAGGCTTGATGAAAAGTTGCCTTGCGAACCCAAAGCCAAACTCACCTCCACTGTGTTGATTGCGGTTGCCATGACAGCGGCGCATTGTTTCCCCCGCCTCGCTTTAGTGACGTCGGGGACCGCGTCCAATAGGAAAGCAGCTCGGTGTCCACGCCCCGCCTTTCCCAGCGGGCACCGCCTTCGCGGCCGGGAGAGGAGCGTCGACGGTTCCTAGGAGGCAGGCTCCGGCCGCGGCCGCGGCGAGTTACATCGTTTTCCAACCAGTCCGCGCCCGCCGCAGCCGAGACAGCCAGAATGTTCAGGATGCTGAGCAGCGGCTTCGAGGATGATCCTTTCTTCTCGTGAGTGTCGGGGGTCAGGAGTCTGCGGCCGCACGGGAGTTCAGGGATCCTGAGGGGGCGGTATTTTGAAGGAATAGAGCGAGTTGTAGAGGGCGACAGGGACTTCGGGTGACTGGGGAGGCAGTTAGAGGGGGAGGAGGATTTGGGGGCGAGGAGGGCGGAGGTCCGAGCTCATACACACACCCGCGGTGCCGGCAGCCCTCGGCTGACTCTGGAGCGCCGCTGGCTTCCCGCGTTCCGAGGCCGCCGCCGCAGCCGCCGGGCGCTGCCACAGGTGGCTGGAGCTGCCCGGGAGGGCCCTGTCCACTGCCGATTTAATCCCAAATCGGGCCGGGGGATATCGTATCGGCTGACAGTCCCGTGGAATGGAAAACGTGTTTCAGACCCCTTTTTAATGTAAAGAGGGATGTGTCCATGACAGCACCGCAGAGTCGGAGAGTTGGGCTGGGGGTTGCCCCGTGCGCTGTTAACTTACTGCGCTTGCTTGGCTGACAAAGCTAGCCTTGTTTGCAACGCGACAGCACAAGGCCGGGAAACAGAGACGGGGTGCCTGTAGCACCCCAGGGAGACAAGTGCCACTGCCCCATGAACAGATCCCAGTGAAGTCTTGCGATGCCCTAGTAAGACGGCGAACAGACACCGGTTTCAGCGATCTAGTTTCCTGTTGTTTTTTTCCTTATTAAAAAAGTATTTCTCTTTTGGCCATTATATAAAGGTAATAGAATAATCCAATTGGATCCCCCAAGACAGGACTCTTTGGAATACTTTTTTGCCTAAGAGTTTTGCCAGTTTGAATTTTGACTTGGGTATCCCAATTTATTTTGAGCCCTTAGAATTCTCTGTGCAATTTGGGGACCTTTTCTTTTTTAAAATTTATTTTTTATTTATAGAAAGGGAACAAATTTCATGTGTTTCAAATATACCGTTTTAAGAGCTTCATACTTCCTACCCTACCCGCACTCCCGTCCACTCTCTTCCTTCATTTTTCTTTTAATTTTTACAATGACATACTCTCAATTTACTATATAGTCACAAGCTTACCCTGCCACTAAATAAACAAGTAGTAAGTAGAAAAACCACTGTTCCTCAAGAGTATAGACCAGTACTATAAGCAATAGCAGATCTCAAAATGTCAATTTCATTTATACACATTACATTTTTTGTACCCTGAATATCAGTTACTACAAGTCAGGGAAAACGTATTTATCTTTTTGAGACTGGCTTATTTCACTAAGCATAATGAGGAATAAATGTTTATTCTGCAGTTTACGGCACAGATTTTTTGTTTGTTTTTAAAGAAAAATGTTACCTTGGTTTAACGATATAAATATGAATTCAAAACCGAAATTCAGTGTTATGATTTTCCTCTTTTAAAAGCCTTTGAGAGTGGGGACTAAATATATCCGTAGACAAGTTGAGCTCTTGAAGTTGTTCTTGTGTAGATATGACATGAGTACAGTGGAAAACAAGACCATTATGACATACAATTTTTGAGTTGTGTTATATCCTTGATTATATCAAAAGGAGCAGTGGCCTGAAGTAAACTGAATATGCAATTAGTATCTTCTTTAAAATGTCTAGCAGAAGTGTAATTTAAACTCTTGGGTGACTCTTTCTGAGTAAAGGTAATGAACCTAAGAGTCAGGGTCAGAAATAGTAACAGACCACAAATAGTAGTCATACATCAAAGAGCACTCTGCTTGGGAGGGAAAAGCTCAGCAGTTTCATCAGTCTCTCAGTCATCACTGCTTGTAACCTTCTGCAGACAGCAGCCAAGCCATAGAAATGTAAGATCATTTTATCTTAATTCACTTTAATAAACTGATTCATGTTTACTAATTTCTTTCTTCACAATTAATTGTAAATAAACACGTGGGGGTAAGGGAGGAAGAGTGTGAGTTTGTAGTTATTTCGGGTTTCTGTCATCTGACCCACACCTTTCACCCCAACTCCAAACAAAATGTCCATATTTAATAGAAGTGAAATGTAAGGAATTGATAAAGATGACAACAAACTGATTAAATTATCCACACACTTTAGGGGCCTAGAAGGGGAGTGGGACACTTAGTCCATGCCTGCCATCTTTTATATAAACATTGTCCCTGTTGCTAATACTGTATCTGATCATTGGGTTCCACATGGGTAGTTTAACATAGAAAGAATTCAATAAATATTGTTTAATGATGATCTGGTGTCCTTTACTTCCTCTCTTATAGTTAGTTTGCCATTGGGTTGATAGCCGAAAGTATCATCTGCATTCACAAAATGCCATTGTTGACATTGACATTTTCCAATTAGAACATTACCATTTTCTTTCTTTTTAAGATTTATTTATTTGAAAGGCAGAGTTACAGAGAGGTAGAGGCGCAGAGAGAGCTCTTCCATCCGCTGGTTCACTCCGCAAATGATGGCAATGCCTGGAGCTGAGCCAGTTTGAAGCTGGAAGCCAGAGGCTTCTTCTGAGTCTCCCATGTGGGTTCAGGAGCCCAAGCACTTGGGCCATCTTGTGCTGCTTTCCCATGCCATAGCAGAGAGCTGGATCAGAACTGGAGCAGCCGGAACACGAACTGGCACTCATATGGGATGCTGGCACTACCGGCAGCAGCTTTACCCACTACGCCACAGCACCAGCCCTTGAACATTACCATTTTCTAAATAACCCATGAGATCACAATCAAGCATAATCAATATAAACACACTGTACTAATTTACCAGTTATTAGAAAGTGGACAGACAAAACTATATACTTCTTGGATATAAAATTAGAATTATTAATTTGACACTGATAAACCATAGTCAAATTGTTAAATGCTTAAAAATTTTAACTTAAGTGTGGCGCCGCGGTTCACTAGGCTAATCCTCCGCCTGCGGCGCCGGCACCCCAGGTTCTAGTCCTGGTCGGGGCGCCGGATTCTGTCCCGGTTGCTCCTCTTCCAGTCCAGCTCTCTGCTGTGGCCAGGGAAGGGGTGGAGGATGGCCCAGGTCCTTGGGCCCTGCACCCGCATGGGAGACCAGGAAGAAGCACCTGGCTCCTGGCTTCACATCGGCACAATGCGCCGGCCACAACGTGCCGGCAGCCGCATCGGCCACTTGGGGGGTGAACCAAAGGAAAAAGGAAGACCTTTCTCTCTCTCTCTCTCTCTCTCTCTCTCTCTCTGTGTCTCTCTCACTGTCTAACTCTGCCTGTCAAAAAATTTTAAAAAATAAAAAAATTTTCAACTTAAAAAATGATTAAAATTTGTAGAATTCAAATATACTCTTGTCTCAGAGTTTACCTTCTAAGTGCATGTTAAATATTTCATTGGAAAACTAAATGAAACTAAAAGTTTTATTTTAAAATTTCATTTGATAAAAAATGTGTGTAATATTTTAAAAAATTTTGGTATCTTATGTCTCTGAGCCGAAGTTATTTCAGTGAAAATTTGTAATACAGTATATTTAGGCATACCTTCCTAAGTAATACTGGTAACTTGATTAAAAACAAAGCTTAAAAGTTGACACTTTGTGGCATGAGTTTTCTCAAGAATACTACTTCCTCACATTTGTATTTGCTGAAGAGTATATGAATGGGTTGGGCATGTAGCACAGCAGTTAAGATGACACCTGGGACACCCAAATACTATATCACAGTGGCTGAGTTCCAGTCCTGACTCCGATCCCAATTCCCGCTTCCTGCTCATCTGTACCGTGGGAGGCAGTGGTGATGGCTTATGTCGCTCCCCCTCTTCATGGAGGAATGACACTAAACCCTGCCTAGGCTTCATATCCGAGTCACGGCACCATTATGTCGCTCCCCCTCTTCATGGAGGAACGACACTAAACCCTGCCTAGGCTTCATATCCGAGTCACGGCACCATTATGTCGCTCCCCCTCTTCGTAGAGGAACGACACTGAACCCTGCACTGTTCTTTTGTCTGCTCGGCCCTCCCCGGGTTTGCTGCTGGTTCTTCCCGGGTTGGCTACCGTCCCTTCCACCTCCGTGGAAGGGCGGTTCCCCCTGCCACATTCCCCACTTCCGCGGGGGAGCGGCATACCGCCGGCCGGCTCTCTCAGGGGCTGCACAGGTGTTCCTTCAGATGTTCCCCTTAGATGTTCCTCTTAGATGTTCCTGGTGCATGCTGTCTCTCTCCTCCCTTATAGTCCTCTTCCGCCAATCCCAACTCGGCTGCCCACACGCCGAGTACGCTGCTCTCCTCCAATCAGGAACAGGTCCTACAGTTTATTGGTTGAACTGGAGGCAGCTGTGTAGAAGCTGTTTCTCCCTTCTCAGCGCCATATTGTGGGAGAGCAGATGCATAGAATAAGTCTTAATTCCAGTAACTTAGTCTAGTCCGGGTTGCTCCCCACAGCTTATGTAGTTGAGTCTCTGCCAGCCTACATGATTGAGTTCCTGGCTACTGCCTTGGTCCAGCTGCAGCTGTTTCTGGTATTTGGGGAGTAAACCAGCAGATGGAAGATCTGCTTGTGTATGTGTCTGCATATGTGTGCATGTGTACCCATGCTCCTCTCTGCCTTAAATACATAAAATAAAAATTGAAAAGTATATTTATAGTTAAGTAGGTGTGTTTAGACAGGACAATTAACTTGAGGTTAAAATGATTTTGGTAACTATACCAAACATTGAATTTTTAGTATAAAAGATAAATCTAGTAAGATCCAGAATTTTCTACTTGGCACTAAAACTCTGAGTCTTCTGAGCTATAGGAAAGAAATTCTGATCAGGCAAATCTACAAAGAATACCTATGTTACTACTTATCAGCTGTGAGTAATTAAAGACTTAGAACAGGCTGAAAAATCTTTGCCTTATTTTTAATCACCAATTATGTTTTCCTTAAACCACTTACCACCTCATGTGTATGTCATATGTGTGATGATTAGTCGTTGGTCAAAGTAACTACATATAAAGGCACTTCAAAGTTTGTGGAAAATGGAATTGAGAGATAAGATAAATTTTTTTTTTTTTTTGACAGGCAGAGTGGACAGTGAGAGAGAGAGACAGAGAGAAAGGTCTTCCTTTGCCGTTGGTTCACCCTCCAATGGCCGCCGCGGCCGGCGCGCTGCGGCCGGCGCACCGCGCTGATCCGATGGCAGGAGCCAGGAGCCAGGTGCTTTTCCTGGTCTCCCATGGGGTGCAGGGCCCAAGCACCTGGGCCATCCTCCACTGCACTCCCTGGCCACAGCAGAGGGCTGGCCTGGAAGAGGGGCAACCGGGACAGAATCCGGCGCCCCGACCGGGACTAGAACCCAGTGTGCCGGCGCCGCTAGGCGGAGGATTAGCCTAGTGAGCCGCGGCGCCGGCCAGAGATAAGATAAATTTTGAAATTCATGCATAGTTTTTTCATAATCGTGTTTTCCATGACCTTTTGACGACTGCTTTTATATTCACAGTATGTTACCACTTCCATCTCCTTGCTGTCAGTTGGAGCTAAAACTTACTACATTTCTATAGTCTCTATTTTAACACTTTTTAACAAATACTTATTCTGTACTTAGGAATTAGTTGGCTATTAAAGGATATTGCCTTGACCTGGTCACTGAGTTGAGTGAATAAATTCCATGTACAAGGCATGCTTCAATTGTTTTCTTGATTGAGAACATTCTGACAGCAGGAAATAAGAGAGTGGAATCTTAATCAAGGTATCATAGTTTATTTCTAATTAGTGTTCCACATATACCTCTCATCCTAAGCACTTAATAAAGGTAAGTTGAGAATATTCAGCTAAAATTTAAGGTAATTGATTTTTTAAGGTCCTACTCTGTTAAGACCTCCCCCATAGCTATTTTTAGCTCCTATTGTACTTTTCTCAAATATTTTACTATACAAATTTCTTGTCAATGAATTTTGTAAATTTTAAGATATCTGATAGAATGAAGCTCTAAAATCCTTGAATTGAAATTTTTTCTAAGGTAGACTATTCATTTGGGGTATTCTTCAGTTTGTTGGGTAAAAACCGCTAAGTTAGGAGCCAAGAAGCACAACCTGACTATGGCAACTATAGTTAGTTACTGGCTAAAAGAATACTATTTGGTGGTCTCCACTTGCATAATAATGCCTAATTCTATCAATGCACAGTGTAGATATACATAGAAAAGGAGAGAAATAATTACAGGGTGGCAAGAGGGCATAGCCATTCCTACAACCCTCTTCAAGGGCTTCTAAAACACCAACATTTTAAACTATGCTTCTAGACCTCAGAAAAACAGAATTGCCTTCTGGAAATTTGGTTCATTCCTTAAGTACTTTATAGATTTCTATTATATATACAGGCCCAACTATGTGGAGCCTATTATAAATTTGTAGAAGTCATGGCCCAAGACCTCAAGAGTCTTTTTTGAATGTTACATACTTTATTTATAATATCAAAATGTAGATCACCTAATTTTCTTTTCTGTATGGACTAGTCAACTTCATTGAAACTAGGAGTCATTTCTTTATGATCAAGAGAGGCATAACAATCTGCTGGCTAAGCTTTTGCCGCCATCACATATAATGGCATGTAAATGATATAAGAACCTTATATAACAAAGCAATGCTTGATACTTAGAAGCACATCTATATTTTCACATAGGCCAAAGAAAATTATAAGGGGTAAAATGTGTGGGTATATTTCAGAGAGTTTTTTAAGATATATTTAATTGCAAGTCACAACTACAAGAGAGAGGGAGAAAGAGAGAGAGATCTTCCGTCTGCTAGTTCACTCCCCAAATGGCCGCAGCTGTCCAAAGCCAGGGGCCAAAGGCTTCATCTAGGTCTCTCACAGGTATTCAGGAGCCCAAGCACTTGGACCATCTCCCGCTGCTTTTCCCAGGTCATTATCAGGCAGCTGGATCGGAAGTGGAACAATCAAGAGTAAACTGGCACCCAAATGGGATGTCAGCCTCGTAGGCATTGACTTTATCCACTATGCCACATGCCACTCAGAGAGAGTCTTAAAAGCAAGAATTTACTCTGAAAGGAAAAATTACCAGCTCTTTAAAAAAAAAAAAAAAAACAGTTTGTGTTGAAATAATTCCCAGGGGCCGCAGCATCCATTTAAGGGTTGACATAAATTTTTGTGAAAGGAGCGGGGAACAGTGTATTTTCTGCTAACTTGTGATAAACTCTGAAGGTAAAGAATATGGAGTAGAAAGTACATTGGGGGGCCAGCGCCGCGGCTCAATAGGCTAATCCTCCACCTAGCGGCGCCGGCACACCAGGTTCTAGTCCTGGTCGGGGCGCTGGATTCTGTCCTGGTTGCCCCTCTTCCAGTCCAGCTCTCTGCTGTGGCCCAGGAGTGCAGTGGAGGATGGCCCAAGTGCTTGGGCCCTGCACCCCATGGGAGACCAGGAGAAGCACCTGGCTCCTGCCTTTGGATCAGCGCAGTGCGCCGGCCATAGCGCACCGGCCGTGGCGGCCATTGGAGGGTGAACCAACAGCAAAGGAAGACCTTTCTCTCTGTCTCTCTCTCTAACTATCCACTCTGACTGTCAAAAAAAAAAAAAAAAAGTACATTGGGACTAATTTCATTGAGTTTGGTTGTGGCTTGTGTTAGCAATCCTGAAAGGGGTAGTATTGCCATCATAACAGTAAATATAAGGAAATTTACCTGACAAATGAAAATGCATGATCATAAAAAAACCTAAAAACTATGGAAAATTTGGTAACAGAAATAATGTAACTCATTATTTTTGTGTATTTTATTACATTTTCCATATCTGTTTTTTTTATTTTACAAAATTGGTACCAAGCTTTATGGTTAAATAATCTTTTTTTCCCTAATGTACTGCATGAGCATTTTTCTGATCAATATATATTCTTCAAAGCATGACTTTAAAGTCTACAAAATATTATAGATGTACAAAGAAATTTTTCCATATTTACATTTTAAATTATCACATTAGTTCATGTACATGAAATGACTAGTTTGTAGCCTGTGAATTTTTAAAAGCCTCATGATACCTCTATAGTTTTTATTCCTATGAATGAAACATTTGTTTTCCAATGAGAACAATATATTTTTAGGATACATTCATATGCAAGTGTAAACTTTTCTCAGTTGAGAAAAGAAACTCTAGATAAGAATTTTAAAAATATAAAAACTCCTTGCTACCCCAAGAGATTGTTGGCTTTGATGGAAGTGAATTCAAGCATGAATTAAAAATCCAAACATTTGCCATTCTGGGTAGACAGGAATTGAACTCAGCAGAAGGCCCAACCATATTTCTCCTGAGTTTTGCATACAGGTGCAAAAGTCAAGTTGTGGGCCCACTTTTATCTCAATGCTTTTTTACAAAAGGCAACCTTTGTTCACATCACTCAAGAAATGAAAATTTTTTATAGCATTTGCTGTACATATGTATATAACTATGCCTTTTTAAACGGGAAACCCTGAGCAACACTTTAAGTGAACCACATTAGTTGATGAATTTTAAGCCCGATTACAATGCAGTGAGAATAAACCCCATCAGTTTTATATTTCTATAGAAAAATAGTTTAATGTTCATTTATTCACAGAACAAAATCTGATACTGAAGTATTTTTCTTCATTGTAGTTAAATCTCATCCATTCATCTAAAGGAAAGTTGACTGACTTTCTTAAGTAAATGCAAGAACCAACATTTTGTTCTCTAAGCTTGTAACCACAAGCTAAGCTCTAAATGTCCAATGAGTATGGAGCACTAACCCAAAGGACCCCCTTTGGCATCACCCATTTTATTTATTTTTAAAGATTATTTGAGAGGCAGAGAGAAATACCCTTCATCCCCTGGTTCACTCCCCCATTGGCCTTAATGGCTGGAGGTAGGCCGATCTGGAGTCAGGAGCTGCCTCCAGGTCTCCCATGTGAGTGCTTGGGCCATCTTTCACTGCTGTCCCAAGCCATAAGCAGAGAGCTGGTCTGGAAGAGGAGCAGCCAGGACTTGAACCAGTGCCCATATGGGATAGTGGGGCCACAGGTGGAGGCCCAGCCTACTATGCCGCAACACTGGCCTTGCATCGCCTATTTTAAAACATCAGATACTAAATCTTTTAACTCCACATAGTTCTATTTCTTTATTTTCATTATGAAACTCTTCAAACATACTAAAAAGATATAACAAATACTTTGGAGTAATCTAGCTTTTGAGGTGAGAATTAGAAATTATTACTTTGGCAGCACATTTATGCATCTTAGGATTCCTTAGAGCAATCTTCAAACTATTCCTTCAAATAAAAAGTAGGGAGCTTTGGGTCCGGCGCTGTGGCGCAGTGGGTTGGTTAATGCCCTGGCCTGAAGCGCCAGCATCCTGTACGGGCGCCGGTTCTAGTCCTGGCTGCTCCACTTCCAATCTAGTTCTCTGCTATGGCCTGGGAGAGCAGTAGAAGAGGGCCCAAGGGCTTGAGTCCCTGCCACCCCTGTGGGGAGACCCGAAAAAGCTCCTGGCTCCTGGCTTCGGATTGGCACAGCTCCGGCCGTTGTGGCCCATTGGGGAGTGAACCATCGGATGGAAGACCTCTCTCCCTCTCTCTCTGCAACTCTTTCAAATGACTAAATAAATAAATCTTTAAAAAAAAAAAAAAGTAGGGAGCTACAAATGCCAAATTTTGATTCCTTAATTTTGAAGTAACTTGATCTTCGGGTCATGATTTGGGAAGCATTAAAAAAACCACTTTTCTGCCCTCTAGAATATCAAAACACGAGGCACTCATTGTGTGCTCTTTCTTTTTAATTTGTAAATCAAAACAATTATCTCATAGTGCTAGCTGCCTGTATTTTTCCTAGAACGTGGATTCTCAAACCTTCAGCAGATGAAAAATAAAGGAATGATTGTCTTAAACTTTCTGTGCCCTCCCTATTCATAAGACAAAACTTAAGGCTAAAATCCTGCAAGAGACGGCAGCAAGTAAGGAGCTTAAAGGTCTCCACTCTGTGCTAACATCGTATTAAAAACTAAACGAACTTAAAAACCAATGTCTCTTCACTTCTGCCAGAGAAGTGAGATTGCAGGGCAAACCAGTGCCCCAACAGTAGGACACAGATGATCACAACTTAGCTGAGCAGCAACACATAGACCCTCCTCAGAGCCAGAGCCAGGGGAACAAAATGCAAACTGTAACTGATGAATTGCTAGAGGCTAGCATAGACAAGTGTGAGAGTTAAACTCCCGCAGGACTCAGTCATAGTCTTCCCCAGCCCACTTGTGCGAGTTTTACGTACAAGAACTCTAGCGGGGCCTCACAGTAAGTATCTGAGAAAATCTCCTGGGGCCTGGTGCTGTGGGAGGTGAGGCCGCCACTGCAGTGCCAGCCTCCCATATGGGTACTATTTAAGAGTCCTGGCTGCTCCACTTCCTATCCAGCTCTCTGCTATGGCCTGGGAAAGCAGTGGAGGATGGCCCAAGTGCTTGGGTGCCTGTACCCACATGGGCCACCCAGAAGAAGTTCTGGGCTCCTGGCTTCGGATCGGCATAGCTCTGGCTATTGCAGTCATTTGGGGAGTGAACCAGTGGATGGAAGGCCTCCCTCTCTCTGCCTCTCTGGAACTTTGCCTTTCAAATAAATAAATAAATCTTTAAAAAAAAATCTCCTCTTTCTGCAGAGGGAGGAGAAAAGTAACCATTTTAAAATATGCTGAGCACTGTTTTTCTTAACTAGGGCTGTGGTCAGGAAAAACTTAAAAAAAATTTTTTTTATTATATTTACCCAAGCCTAACCTGCTGAGGTTTTATCAGAACCTAACCTACCTGGGGAAAGGGAGATACTCAACTCCAGCTTCCAGTCACCCTGTCCCAGTGGGAGGATTAGGAAGCAGTAATGAAACTCTTAATCCCAGGACACAGGCTGACAAAAAGACTGTGAATTTTATGGCCATAGAACACTATCTTCTCTCCCCACATCTTACCACTGTATTACTAACAGCCTACTTAGTGGCGGGTGTTTGGGCTAGCAGTTGAGATGTTCACATTCCTCATCAGAATGCCTGGGTGTCTTTCCTGCCTTCAACTCCTGACTCCAACTTCCTGTTAATGCAAACCCTGGGAAGCAGCAGTGATGGCTAACGTGATTGGGCTCTTGCCACCCACATGGGAGACCTGGATTGAATTGCCGGCCCCAGTTGTGGGCATTTGGGGAGTGAATCTGCAGATGGAATTGCATATTCATTTTCCCTCCCTCTCTCATAATTAAAAGGCCTATTTTAACACAACTCCTTTTCCCCTATATATCATGTATGCCTTTCAACAACAAAACATTACATGACATACTGAAAAGCAAAACACAATTTGAAGAAACTCAACAACTTGGGGCCGTCGCTGTGGCTCAGTAGAACAAGCCTCCGCCTGCAGCAATGGCATTGCATATGGGCACCAGTTCTAGTCCTGGCTGCTCCTCTTCTGATCCAGCTCTCTGCTATGGCCAGGGAAAGCAGTAGAAGATGACACAGGTGCTTGGGCCCCTGCACCCAAATGGGAGACTTACCTCGAAGAAGCTCCTGGATCCTTGCTTCAGATCTGCCCAGCTCTGGCTATTGTAACCATTTGGAGAGTGAACCAGCGGAAGGAAGGCCTTTCTCTCTGTCTCTCCCTCTCACTGTCTTTAACTCTAACTCAAACAAATGAATAAAATCTTAAAAACAAAAACAAAAACTGAACAAGTATCCAAGCCAGAGTTAAATAGGGCATGAATGTTGGAATCACAAGTATCAGACTAGGAGTTCTTAAAAGTATGGGTAATATGCTAAAGGCTATATTGGAAAATGTAGACAGTATGCAGGAACAGATGTAAGTCAATACATAGAAATTTTAAGGAAGCAAACAATGCTGATGATCAAAAACAGGAAGAATGCCTTTGACAGACTACTTAGTAGATGACATGGCTGAGGAAAGAGTTTCTGAGGATATAACCATCGAAATTTCCAAAACTGAAAAGCAGAGAGACAAAAGACTTAAAAAAATCCAGAATATACACAACCTGGGAGGCGAAAACTATTGAAGGTATAACATATATGTAATGGGAATAGCAGAAACCAAAGGGAAAAAAATGGAACAGAAGCAGTATTTGAAGCAATAATGACCAAATTGTCCCCTAATTTTTTTCTAAGATTTATTTATTTGAAAGGTGGAGTTACAGAGAGGCAGAGGCAGAGAGAGAGAGATCTTCCATCCACTGGTTCACTCCCCAAATGGCCACAACCGCTGGAGCTGGGCTGATCCACAGGCAGCAGCTTTACCTGCTATACCACTGCACCAGCCTCCTCCTAAATAATCTTAGAAAACAAACTACAAATACAGGAACCTCAGAGCAGCAAGCAGGATAAATATAAAAAAAAATAAACCTTAGCATATCCTATTACAATTTGAGAAAAATAAAATATTTTTTAAAAGATGATATTTATTTGGCAGGTAGAGTTACAGAGAGAGAGGGAGAGTCAGAGAGAAGGATCTTCCATCCACTTGTTCACTCCCTCAAATTGCTGCAGTGGCCCAGGAGCTGGGCCAGGCTGAAACCAGGAGCCAGGAGTTTCTTTCTGTCTCCCACACGGGTGCAGAGGCCCAAGCTCCTGCCCCATCTTCTACTTTCCCAGGCTATAGCAGAGAGCTAGATCTAAAGAGGAACAAGCCAGGACATGAACTGGCACCCATATGGGATACCGGTACCACAGGCAGAGGCTTAGCCTATTATGCCACAGTGCTGGCCCAAAATAAAGTCTTGAAGGAGGCCAGAGGTGAAAAAATATATAGAGAAGCAAATGTAAGAATTACATCTAGGGTCAGCGTTCTGGTGGGTTAAGCTGCCACTTATGACACCGGCATCCCATATAGGAGTGCCAGTTCAAGTCCCAGCTGCTCTACTCCTGAACCATCTCCCTGCTATCTAAGAGGAGGCAGCGCTAGACCGGGTGGCTGGGGTCCTGATACCCACGTTGGAGACCTAGATTGAGTTTCCAACTTCCTACTTTGACCTTGCCCAGCCCTAGCTGTTGCTGGCCTTTGGGAAGTGAACCAACAGATGGGAGTGCAATCTCTCCCTCTTACATGCTCACACACAATCTCTCAGTCTCTCTGACTCTCAAAAACAAAACAGTGTTAAGAGAAAAAAAATTAATGTAGAATTCTGCACACTGTGATATTATCCTTCAAAACTGAAGGAGAAATACTTTCTCAGACAACAACTCAGGGAGTTTGTTGCCAGAAAACTTCCCTTGCAAGAAATTCCTCAAGAAGAAGGAAAATGATCTGTCTACTGAAAGAAATGAAGAGCATCAGAGAATGAGTGAAAGTAAAATAAAGGCATTTTTCTCTTAATTGATCTCACAGATAACAGTTTGTTCAAAATAGAATGTTGTATTTGATTATGTACAGGTCTGCACCTACAGTCATACCCACATGTGAGAGAGGAATTAGGACTATTTTGTTGATGTAAGGTGTTTGTACTACCTGTGATACAGTATAATGTTATTTGGAAGTGGGCTTGAGTTAATTATAAATGTGTATTACAGAATCTAGTGCGATCATCAAAAAATAAAATCCTAACAGCAATTAATTGAAAATACCTTATGATTCTTTACTGCATTCTATATATGAAGATATATCTTTACTTCTTTGCTCCTTAATATATTAAAGTCTGATATTATAAATAAATTTATTTTCTAAATTTATTTAGGAAATTTTATTTTATTAACTTTATTTTCTAAATAAATCTAATAGCCTATGTTTCTGAACTCTTTGGTTCTGCACTTTTATTCTTGGACAGTATCAATTGTTTTTATTTTTAAGATTTATTTATTTATTTGAGAGGCAGAGAGAGGGAGAGACAGAGAAAGAGGTCTTCCAACCACTGGTTTACTCCCCAAATGGCTGCAACAACCAGGGCTGGGCCAGGCCAAAACTAGGAGCCTGGAACTTTATCTGGGTCTCCCACATAGGTATTGAGAACCCAAGTACTTGGGCCATCTTCCTCATTAGCAGGGAGCTGGATCATTAAGTGGAGCAGCTGAGACTCAAACCAACACTCATAAGAGATGCTGTCTTCACAGGTGGCAACTTAACCCACTGAGCTATAGTGCTGGCCCCCAAAACTAATGCCTGATTACCAACTGGAAGATATAATTTATTAAACAGAAAACATATTAGCATCTTGCCATGAAAATCAAAGTTTGACATGCTAAAAATATATTTTAACAATTTTTAACAATCTAATAATACACTTTTAGGATTTTCAAAGTAAGATAAATTGGAATCTTTCATTTTACAATGTTTTAATGGGAATTACCAAGAGATTGTTTTGTTATAAAAGGAAAATAGATTAATACAATCTAGACTGAAAATATGCATTTGATTTAGAACTGCAAAAGTTTTTTCAGGAAAAAAATACAAAAACAACTCCCTGGAGAAGGTACTGGAGAATTGCCTAAAGCAGACATAACACCTGAGAAAACTCTACAGTTTAAAAAGGAAAAAAAATGGCAGGGGCAGGCATTTTTTGCTACCACTACTTTGGGAGCCTACATTCCATTTCAGAGTGCTGGCTCAAATCCTGGCTGCTCCATTTCCCATTCAGCTTCCTGCTAATGTTCGGTGGAAGATGTCCCAAGTACTTGGACCTCTGCTACACAACCCGCATGGTCAGGATGGACTTCCTGGCTCCTGGATTGGGCCTGGCCCAGAGTTGTCTTTTGTAGCCATTTGGGGAGTGAACCAGAGGAAGAAAAAATCTCTTGCTTGCTCACTTGCTCGCTCTCCCTCCTACCCTTCCTTTTTGTCACTCTGCCTTTCAAATAAATGAATCTTTAAAAAAAGAAAAAAAAGACAATTATAGCTTAAGGGCAAGACTTCTCTTTTCTGTGTAGCATGGCTGAGACTCCACTACAAGATGCAAGTCTTTCTTACCTAAGAACCAAGGATAGAGTTCATTACAACCAGCCACTGGAAGGTAAGGAAGTCTCAAAAACAGAACCACCGGCGTCGCGGCTCACTAGGCTAATCCTCCGCCTTGTGGCGCCGGCACACCGGGTTCTAGTCCCGGTCGGGGCGCCAGATTCTGTCCCGGTTGCCCCTCTTCCAGGCCAGCTCTCTGCTGTGGCCAGGAAATGCAGTGGAGGATGGCCCAAGTCCTTGGGTCCTGCACCCCATGGGAGACCAGGAGAAGCACCTGGCTCCTACCATCGGATCAGCACGGTGCGCCGGCCGCGGCAGCCATTGGAGAGTGAACCAACGGCAAAGGAAGACCTTTCTCTCTGTCTCTCTCTCTCACTGTCCACTCTGCCTGTCAAAAAAACAAAAACAAAACAAACAAACAAAAAAAAAAAACAAAACAAAAAACAGGACCAGAGAGGGTAAGCACCAAAACATAAAAATAAATTCTATACAAATTTCCATCTGAGGCTTAACCACAGATAAATGATATCAGAATCAAAGCAGCTCACCTAAGGATAATGGAACTAAACAGATTCAAACTGTCACTCAAGACAGAATTAGAATTTTAATGCCATCTAGATTAATTGAATGCTTAAAAAAAATCAGGGGCAAGCATGTAGTCTAGTTGTTAAAACACCTGCATCCCCTTGGAGTACCCAGTTTTGATTCATAGCTGCAGCTCCTCACTCCAGCTTCCTGATGATGCAGACCCTGGGAGGAAGTGATGATAGTTCAATTAATGGGGTAGCTGCCACCCAAATAGGAGACCTGGATTGTTCCCAGCTTCAGCCCTGGCCATTGCAGGCATTTGGGGGAGTGAACAAGTAGATGGGAGTATGCATGTATGTGCTCTGTCTCTCTCCTCAGCCCCGCTCAATTTTTTTTTTTTTTAAATCCGGTACTTCTGGGGCTGGTGCTGTGGCACAGCAGGTTAAAACCCCAGCCTGCAGTGCTGACATCCCATGTGGGTACCAGTTAGAATTCCAGCTGCTCCACTTCCAATCCATCTTCCTGTTAATGTGCCTGGGAAAGCAGCAGAGGATAACCCAAGTCATCCTGCACCTGTGTGGGAGTCCTGGAAGAAGCTCCTGGCTTCAGATCGGCTCAGTTTCAACCCTTGTGGCCATTTGCGGAATAAACCAGCAGATGGAAGACCTGTCTCTCTCCATCTCTACTTCTCTCTGTATCTCTGTCTTTCAAATAAATAAAATAAATCTTTAAAAAAAATCCAGTGCTCACTTCAGCAGCACAAATACTAAAATTAGAATGATACAGAAAAGAATAGCATGGTCCCTGCACAAGGATGACATGCAAATTCATCAAGCGTTTCATATTTAAAAAAATAATAATCCAATACTCCTAAAGAACATAACAAAATCCTGGGCCTCAGCATAACAATCACAGTATCATACAGCTACAACCTAAATTAACAGGAAAATGTAATCCACTCTACAGATAAGAGACTTATCTAAAAATGAAAAATATATGAGATTAATGAATCATCATTTTAAACAGTTATAGCCTGTATTTTTGCTCAGTAATATAAAGGAAAATATACTTGTACTGGATGAAAAAATAGGAAATCCGATTAAAGAAATATATATGTATAATTATATAATTCTAGAACTGAAAGATCAATATTTTAATTAAGAAACTCACTACATGGGCTTTAAGCAATGAGAAGCTTGAAGAGTCAGTAAACTCGAAGATAGATGATTGAAAGTCAATCAGTTTGGAAACCAGAAAAAAAGAACTGCATTTATTTGAAGGGATCAAAATGTCTAACATTGAGTGTAACTGGAGAAGAAGAGAGAGTGAGCCATAAAAATTGGTTGAAATAATAATAGAAATTACTGGATTACAGAATAAAGAAGTTCTAAGTGAGGCCGGCGCCGCGGCTCACTTGGCTAATCCTCCACCTGCGGCGCTGGCGCACCGGGTTCTAGTCCTGGTCGGGGCGCCGGATTCTGTCCCGGTTGCCCCACTTCCAGTCCAGCTCTCTGCTGTGGCCAGGGAGTGCAGTGGAGGATGGCCCAAGTGCTTGGGCCCTGCACCCACGTGGGAGACCAGGAGAAGCACCTGGCTCCTGGCTTCGGATCGACGCAGTACGGGCCGTAGTGGCCATTTGGGGAGTGAACCAATGGAAAAGGAAGACCTTTCTCTCACTCTCATTGTCTAACTCTGCCTGTCCAAAAATAAATAAATAAAAATAAAAATAAATTTGTAAGTGAATTCAAGCAGGAAAAATAGGAAGAAAATCATGCATCAGTCCATTTTAGTCAAACTTCTACAAGAAGTACTACAGAGAAAATTCCTGAAAGCAGAGGAAACAATGCATTGATTGGATATAGGAGAAAACAGTTGCCATTGCATTTGACTTTTCACCAGAAATAGTAGTAAAAGGTCAGTAAAAGGTGAGATAATACATTCAGTGTGGAGAAAGAAAGAAACCCTGTCAAACTATATTTATCTTGTGAAAATATCTTTTAAGAGTAAAGAGTAAAAATAGTTTCAGATAAAAGAATTTATTAAAAGCATACCTATAGAACATATATGTTAAATGTAGTTTGGTAAAGGGGAATGATACCAGATGGCAACTTGCATATTAAGGAAAGAACATAAAAAATGTTTAATATATGAATAAATGTGAAATATCTTCAGAAGTTTCAAATAATGCTGAAGCCATTTTAAAATATGCCAGAAATTAAAAATTGATCGCTGGCGCCATGGCTCACTAGGCTAATCCTCCGCCCTGCGGTGCCGGCACACCGGGTTCTAGTCCTGGTCGGGGCACTGGATTCTGTCCCGGTTGCCCCTCTTCCAGGCCAGCTCTCTGCTGTGGCCAGGAAGTGCAGAGGAGGATGACCCAAGTGCTTGGGCCCTGTACCCCATGGGAGACCAGGAGAAGCACCTGGCTCCTGCCATCAGATCAGCGCGGTGCGCCGGCCGCGGCGGCCATTGGAGGGTGAACCAACGGCAGAGGAAAACCTTTCTCTCTGTCTCTCTCTCTCACTGTCCACTCTGCCTGTCCAAAAAAAAAAAATTTTTTGATCATAAATTTTAAAATAAACTAATAAAATTGAGTTAAGAATTGAGAATGGGGGTAGATATTTGACACAGTGGTTAAGATGCCACTTGGAATGCTTGCATCCCATATCAGAGAACCTGGGTTTGAGTTCTGGCCTTACTTTCAATTCCAGCTTCCTGCTAATATACCCCCTAGGAGGCAGCAAGTGATGGCTGTAATGCTTGGATTCTTGCCCCCCATGTGGGAGACTGACTGGGCTCCTGACTTTGGCCTGCTCTAGCCTGGGCTATTGCAGCCATGTGGGGAGTAGAGGATCTCTTTCTGTCTCTCTGCCTTTCAAATAAATTTAAAAATAATTACAATTTTTAGAAAATGTTCACAACTGGGGTTGGTGTTGTGGTGCAGTAGGTTAAACTGCTGTCTGTAATGCCCACATCCTACATGGGCACCAGCTGCTCCATTTGATCCGGCTCCCTGCTAATGTGCCTGGGAAAGCAGCAGAGGATGGCTCAAATATTTGGCCTCTGCACCCATGTAGGAGACCTGGATGGAATTTCTGCCATTTGGAGAGCTAACCAGTGGATGGAAGATACCTCCCTATATCTCCCTTTCTCTGTAACTCTGCCTTTCAAATAAAATAAATCTTTTTTTTTAAAGAGACAAAAAAGGAAATGCTTACAACCAAAAAGTGAGTTAGTAAGCTAGGAAAATGATCCAAGGAATTTCTTCTTAACATGCTGCACAAAATTATAGAGAAAAATAAGCTTTTTAATCAATTAATTTTTAATTCATTTGAAAGGCAGAGAGAGACAGTCAGAGGTCCACCATCCACTAGTTCAACTCCACAAATGCCCACAACAGTATGTCTGGGCCAGGCCAAAGTCGGAAACCTGGAATTCAATTTGAGTTTCTTATGTGAGTTGCAGGGATCTGAGTATTTGAGTCATTGCCTGCTGCCTGCCAGGGTGCACTTGACCAGGAAGGTGGAATAGACAGCAAAGCCAGGTCTGAAACCCAGGCACTCCACCATAGGATACAGGTATCTCAAGTGGCAGCCTAACTATCTGCCCCAAGAAATGCCTTTTCAGAGTTTGATAAGAAAACAGGAGGAATAAAGCTTTAAAAAAAATTAGCTCATTAATTTACCAAAGATTTCAAAATCAAGATTGTACTATTTCTAACTGAAATTAAGTTCAATGATATCAGACATTTTGCAACAAGTCACAAACAAATCTCCCATATTAGATGATATAAAATGAAAAAAAAAAGAAACCTTTAAGTTGTAGACAGGAAATCCAGGATATACATTTGAATAATGAATATAATTTTTTTAACTATACTCCACTGAAATTGTTGACTTCTAATTTCCATTTTTTTTCTTTTTTTCTTTTTCTTTTTTTTAAATATATTTTGTTTATTTGAGAGGTAGAGTTACAGACAGAGAGAGAGAGACAGAGAGAAGGGTCCTTCATCCGCTGGTTCACTTCCCAAATAGCCGCTACGGCCAGTGCTGCGCCAATCCAAAGCCAGAAGCCAGGTGCTTCCTCCTGGTCTCCCATGCGGGTGCAGGGGCCCAAACACTTGGGCCATCCTCCACTGCCCTCCTGGGCCACAGCAGAGAGCTGGACTGGAAGAGGAGCAACTGGGACTAGAACCTGGTGCCCATATGGGATGCTGGCACTGCAGGTGGAGGATTAACCTACTGTGCAACCATGCCGGCCCCTAGTTCTTTTCATTTTAAAATTTCTATTTATTCTTCATCTTCTAAAAATAATCTAGAGCGCTTTATAAAGATGTAAAATGTTAGAATTAAGGTTATCTTTGAAAAGAAAGGCAAAGATAAAAAATTAAGTCATAAAACAGGGTTTTTTGAAAGTTAATGGAAAATGGAATTTAGTGTGAGTTATTTTTGGTACAGAAATGTTTGAAATTATATATAAAAGTGGTCTTCAAGAAGTTCATGGAAAATTTCCGTTGTGAAAAAACTGCATGATTTCAAAATCTCTTTATAGAAACATAAACTTATTTACTCTATTTCTCCACAAAGTTTTTAAAGGTCTATCTTATGCAAGGCCATAGTCTGTGGTGAAAACTGAAGACCTAACAAAGATTTTCGGCTGTGTGGCTGAATAAGTAGGTGTTAAGAAAATAAAGAGGCAGTTCCCACACTGGGGGAGAAAACTATAAGATCTATATCTAATAAAAGGCTTGTGTCCAGAATATTTAAGGGACTCTTATAACTCAATAAAAACAGGACAACAACTTGATTTGTTTTAAAATGGGGGAAAATGTTTGAACACTTTATCAAAGAAGATATATCAATGACAAATGATACAAAATAAAACCACAATGAGATATTATTATACCACCACTGGAATGGCTAAAATTAAACTCATGGTATCAAGTTTTAGCAAGATTGTAGTGTAGCTGGAGCTCTCAGTTCACAGTTTTTGTAAAGTTTGTAAACTCTTATCACACAACCCAGAAGTTGGACTCCTACTACCATATTTACATGTTTATTCAAAAGAAACTATGTGCCGACTATCACATGAATCTTCATAGCAGCTTTATTCGTAATAGCCAAAACTAGAAAGTTTATGATTATGTTGTAATGTAACCATATGCATGTAATTGGCTTAGTAATAAAACTGAGTAAACTACTGATAAATGGAGCAACATGGATGAACTAGAAAAATAATGCTCAGTGAAAGAGACTAGAAATAAAAGGCTATGTATTGTATGATTCTATTATATGAAGTTCTGGAAAGGACAAAACTGTAGTGACAGAAAGCCTATTTATTGGTAATTAGGATTAGGGAAGGCAATTGTCTGCAAAAAGGCAGGAAAAATTTGGGAGCCAAGGAAATGTCTAATGTTTTCATTGTAGTGGTGGGTATGACACTACATTTTTCAAAGCATCAAACTGTACAGTTAAAATGCATAAATTTCAGCAGCAGTAAATCATTATCTAAGCAAAGCTGAATTAAAACAAGAAGCTTCTCTACAAACATGAATACAAATCCAGTTGAACAGTTGGTAATCTTAAAACAGTTGCACTTACAGCTATTATACGTTCTTTTTTTATCTATATACCTACAAGGTAATACATGAATACATCTGAGCTCTCTTGAAGTAGGTGTATATATACAAGTACTACATAATTCAAAAGAAAAACTGTCTTCCTGGGATTTCTGGCAGATGACAATTTTTGAGCTTTGTAATGGTGATATCATAGGGTTAAAATTGTATTCAAAGGGAGAAGGTGACCTAACCAGGGTCCAACTAAGGGGGAAGTCTGAAAGGAGGCCAGACTATTGGGGGCTCAATAGAACAGCAGGGAAGTCTAAGATTACATTGGTAAAGGGAACTCCAATAATGTGTCTTACAGTTCTAGAATGTGGAATAAGGAATTGACTAGTGATTCAATGGCTTTTCAACTGTAACAAAATTGGGAATCATTGTTATATAAAGCATTAAAAGTTTCAGTTTCTTGAATGAGATTCTCCGTGAAGGGTTAACATCCAATTATGAGCATTGATATTTATAGAGCATGTATGAGGATACTTCAAAAAGGTGGTAGAAAGGGGAATTAAAGATGTTTACTGGTGGGTCCAGTGCTGTGGCATGACAGGTTGGGCCATGGCTTTGGCCCTGGCATCTTATATGGGTACTTGTTCTAGTCCTGGGTGCTCCACTTCCAATTCAGCTCCCTGCTGATACAGCTGGGAAAGCAGTGGTAGATGGCCCAAGTCCTTGGGCCCCTACATCCATGTGGGAGCTCTTGGCTCCAGCCACGATGTCCAGGTTGTTGCAGCCATTTGAGGGATGAACCAGTAGATGGAAGATCTGTATCTCTCTGTCTTTCCTTTTCTCTCTTTGTAACTTTGCCTTTCAAATAAATAAGTAAATCTTTAATAAAAAGATGTTTTTTGGTACAACAATTTTAGGAATCCATTCATACAAGGGTTCTTCAGAAAGTTCATGGAAATGTGGATATGATAAAACTGCATGTATATCAAAATTTTTTGCATAAAGGTGAGCTGAGCTTGTCATTCCATTTTTCCACGAACTTTTTTGAGGTACTCTCAAAGAATAGGGCCTAACTGCTTGTTGTTGTATATGTTTTCTGAATAAAATATATTTTTTTCATGAGAGGGACTTAATTATAGAATAATGGGATGTGGTATCCACAAGTGAGTTAGGAAGAGAAAGTAGTAGCAATTAACATTTACTCAGTACATTGTATGGATCATATACTGTATGTTTTCAGGTTACCTGATTTAATCTTGACAATAGGGACATGTGATACCCTGATTTTTGCAACTATGAAAACAAGTTCAAGAAGAGAGGCTTGGGTTCTAATTAATTCAGTTACTACAAATGCAGGAGAGGTAATATTCCTCAAAGGTTAGTGAGGGTCTCCTTGAACTGAAATCACAAGGGATGCATGTCCACAAATCATACCTAAAGGGGGAATGGAGAACAAGATCTCCATTAGTACCCAGCCTACTAGTTACTTGGTAACCTCAAAAATGTTTGAGAAACACTATCTTAAGACTTAGCAGATATTTTTGCTGTTTAGTGATTTCTAGTGTTTAGAGTTCTTAGAAGCAAAGGTTAGCCTCATAGAGGTTATCCTTAATTTTGTCTATTAAATATGTTTGTGTTAATCAGCTTTTTGTCCTATAATGAAATACTGGAAGCAAGTAAGACTTATAAAGAAGTTTATTTTGGCTCATGGTTTAGAGATTCACTCGAAGATCAGGTGACCCCACTCGTTCAACCTTTGGTGATGATGGTCTTGCCAGGGAGTCTCAAGGTGGCACCAGGCACCACATAGCCAGAGACGGAGTAATCATGTCTGTCTGTCAATCCGTGGTCTCTGCCTCCATCAAAGCCACCAGGAGCCAAGATTGGCTCTCTGCACTAGTGACCTAATCTAATCTTTTGCTTCCCAAAGGCCCTCCCCCCAAACACCATAACTGGATTAAATTTCTACCCTAGGGGTAGCATTAATTTATAACTTAGGGATTTAAACTCCTGCATGAATTTGGGAACCAAATTATAATCAAAACACAGCAATGTTTTATCATAATGTAGCTATAGTTCTCAGTATTTACATTTCAGAAGTAAGATTTAAAAAAATAAGCACATATTATTTATTAGCTCTCACTAGAATTTATATTATTGACTGCCCAAAATGGCATCTATCTAGTAGCAGTATTTGTCAGATTACTTAATTTTTTTGCCATTTTCCTTACTTTAACCTATCTGACATGTGTTTAAGCTATCATGACCTTGTGTTTACCATGTTTGTAACAGTAAGGATAAGTAAAGATTGATTTTGTTTTTATACATAAGTGAACTGTGGTGAATAACAAAGAGAGCAAGTTTTCCTAAATTGTTTTTACAAGTAGTAGATCTTTCTTAATGAAATTATTCTAATCTCTGAAACACTTTTCTCTAACAGATTTAGCTGCCTACTTTTTAAATTTTAACACTTAATCTTACATGATAATATGTATTTTTCAACAGCGACTCTTTCCTTGCACACCGAGAAAGTATGCGTCAGATGATGAGAAGCTTTTCTGAACCTTTTGGCAGAGACTTGCTCAGTATCTCTGATGGTAGAGGACGAGCTCATCAACATACAGGACATGATGATGGAGAAGACTCCTTGACTGTAAGTTTTTTTATTTTAAAGACCATGACAAGGTCTTACAGGAACTAAAAGAGTAGTGTTACAAAAGTGTAGATCTATGATGATAAATAGTTATGTTACAGAAATAACTATTATATAAAAAGGAAAGTGTGGGGAGCAACTCGGACTAGACTGTTACTGGAATTAAGACTTATTCTATGCATCTGCTCTCCCACAATATGGCGCTGAGAAGGGAGTAACAACTTCTACGCAGCTGCCTCTCGCCAACTTGAGTGATGACCTGCAGGAGCTGATCCTGCTCCTGATTGGAGGAGAGCAGTGTACTCGGCGTGTGGGTAGCAGAGTTGGGATTGGTGGAAGAGGACTATAAAGGAGGAGAGGGACAACATGCACCAGGAATATCTAAGAGGAACACCTGTGCAGCCCCCGAGAGAGCCGGCTGGCGGTGTGCCGCTCCCCCGCGGAAGTGGGGAATGTGGCAGGGGGAACCGCCCTTCCACGGAGGTGGAAGGGATGGTAGCCAACCCGGGAAGGACCAGCAGCAAACCCGGGGAGGGCCGAGCAGACAAAAGAACAGCGCAGGGTTTAGTGTCGTTCCTCCGTGAAGAGGGGGAGCGACAGAAAGTCTGTTGGAAAGCTGAATTCTGGAACAGTGAAAATCTGTTGGAAAGCTGAATTCTGGAACAATGAATTGATAGCTCTAGAGAATTCCACTGTGCTATCAAAACTTTTAGGATCATAGTGATATATATTATAAGCCAAACTTAAACCATTACTTTTTAAATACATATATGCTTATTTTATAACTTTCTCTTATGACTTAAATTAGAGTAGGCAAAGAAATGCCTTCTTGACACATGCACTTTTTATGATACTTCACAATAATAGTGTGATGCTTTATCTTTATTGGATCAGGAAACACTAATCTTCTACATGGCTGCCATCAAAGCAGTGATTAACCTTGAACTGTATTTCAAAAGTCTTGCACAACTTCATTATATTTTTGTGTCTTCTCTGAGATCAAAGCCAGGAGACTGCAAACATACTTAACTCAAAAAAAGATGAAATCTGGATATTTATGTATTTTTAACTATTTTATTTTTTACATCTGTTGTTTCTGTTTTGTACACTTGGGAATGATAGTTGAATAACAAATTGACAGGGTTTCTGTAAAAATGAATCTTGGTTTTTCAAGATGGTGGCACAGGGAGGGAGCTTACTGCTCTAGTCTAGGGGAGGATAGTTACAAAAAAAAGTGAATAGAGTGCAGTCAGGAAAGGGTTAGGGAGAAAACAGAACAGGAAACTCCATGCAAATTGGGGAGACACTGTGGACCTATGTGAGGGTGTGGTTACATCCAGCCCAGGACCCCAACAGCCAAGAGCCTAAGCACCAGCTTTGGAGCGAGGTGAGACCAGACTGCAGCAGCCCAAGCCACTGGAAATAAAGCTGTGGGAAGAGCCTGGCATGGGCCCAGCTTGGAGTCCTGTGGGGTCGGTGTACCTGCCAACCTAGAGGGGAAAAAAAGGAGCCTATTTATTTTTCCCTGACCACCCAGCACCAGCATCCTCTAGCCAAGAAATGTCAGGTGCCATATTGTACAAATGTAACAGCTACACCAGCTCATGTCCATGTGCCCAGCAGCCAGCTGACAGGAGATGCCTGAGTCTGGCTGGAAGAATTGACAGGGATCTGGGGGCTCAAGACTGTGGGAGCCTTGTGTGCTGGTACTGTGAAAACACTGTGCCTGCATGGGAGGGCACAGGATGTGGCTGGGACTTTGAGCAGTCACTGTTGATCTCTCCACCTGCTCATGGCTCCCTGATTCCCTGGTGAGGGACATTGCTGTAGAATTCATGTTCACACCAAGGACTGCATAGATCTTTGTTTTGTTTTGTTTTGTTTTGTTTTTGTTTTTGACAGGCAGAGTGGACAGTGAGAGAGAGAGACAGAGAGAAAGGTCTTCCTTTGCCATTGGTTCACCCTCCCATGGCCGCTGCAGCCGGCACGCTGTAGTCGGCGCTCCGTGCTGATCTGATGGCAGGAGCCAGGTGCTTCTCCTGATCTCCAATGGGGTGCAGGGCCCAAGCACTTGGGCCATCCTCCACTGCACTCCTGGGCCATAGCAGAGAGCTGGCCTGGAAGAGGGGCAACTGGGACAGAATCCGGCGCCCCGACCAGGACTAAGAACCTGGTGTGCCGGCGCCGCTAGGTGGAGGATTAGCCTTTTGAGCTGTGGCACCAGCCTGCATAGATCTTTTGTGTGTTTCTTGTGACAGTGCGGATGAAATTGTACCCACTGGGGCTAGCACCCAGGCATTGGTCTCCTTTGAGGAAAGTAGGTGAGTGTGAGAATATGTGAACAGAGCAGAACAAGCCTATCCTCTGGGGAAAAAAAGAAAGAGATTTACTGCACCCAAGTTGGGTGATCACTTTAGAAAAACTCCCTTCACCCTGGAGCAGTGAACAGAGCTCCGTGACCACATCCAGTACACACCTCTGAGTATTCACTGAAAGACAGGACACTCCATTAAGCCACAGATGTGTAGTCCAAAGATAAAAGCCATCACAGAGGAAAAATAAAAAACAAAAACCAGCAAGTATCACCACAAATGCCTAATAATAAACACAGCAATTCAAGAAACAAGAATAAGGAAGATAACATGATGGCCCCAAAAGAACACTTCAATACTAAAATGTGAAGATGAAAAAATTGATGAAATGCCAGAAACAGAATTCAAAAAATTGATTGTAGGATTACTTAGGAGTAATCAGAAGCAAATTCTTGAATTAAAGAAATTCATACATGACATGAATGAAATTTTTTCCCAAGAAATTGAGATTTTAAGGCGAAATCGAACTGAAATATTGGAAATGAAGAATTAAACAGAACAAATAAAAAATATGTGGAAAGCCTTAAGAACAGACTCAGTGAGGCAGAAGAAAGAATATCTGAGTTAGAAGACAAATCTCTGGAAATTTTATAGTCAGACCAAGAAAAAAAGAAATTAGAAAACTAATAAACAGTGTCATATTTATGGAATACTATCAAGCAACCCAACGTATGGGTCTTAGGAATTCTTGAAGGCATGGAAAGAGAGAATGGACTAGAAGGCCTTTTTAGTGAAATAATTACAGAAAACTTCCCTAATTTGGAGAGAGAAAGGGATCTCCAAGTACAGGAAGCAAATAGAACTCCTAATAGAAATGACCAGAAACGATCTTCATCATGACACATTGTAGTCAAATTCTCCACAGTAAAATGTAAAGAAAATGTTCTACAATGTGCACAAGAGAAATACCATATTACTTTCAGAGGATCTCCAATAAGACTCACAGCTGACTTTCCATCAGAAACCCTACAGGCTAGGAGAGAACGGTGAGAAATATTCTAAGTCTTAAGAGAAAAAACACTGTCAACCCAGAATATTGTACTCTGCAAAGCTCTCATTTGTGAATCAAGGTGAAATAAACACCTTGCATAACAGACAAAAATTGAAAGAATTTGTCAGCACTCATCCATCCTTACAAAAGATGGATGTGCTGCACACAGAAACATGATCATCACTATGAAAAAAAGGTGAAGGCAGAAAATCTCCCATTAAAAGTACAATGAAATCCAAAGTAAACAATAGGAATATTTATGGAAAAATGGCAGGGCCAAGTTGTTACTTATCAATACTTACCTTGAATATAAATGGCCTCAACTCTCTAGTTAAAAGATACAGACTGCCTGAATGGATTAAAAAACAAAACCCATCTATTTGCTGCCTACAAGAAACACATCTCACCACAAAGATACTTGCAGACTGAAAGTGAAAGGATAGAAAAAGATATTCCATGCTAACAGAAATCAAAAAAGAGCAGGGGTAGCCATCCTAATATCAGACAAAATAGACTTTCACATAAAAACAAGAGGCAAAGGAAGATACTATATAACTATATAATTTAACAGGAAGATCTAATTATAGGTCACCTGGCTATTTAAAATAAATATTAATGATCTAAAGGGAGATTCAATACAATAGTAATGGGGGACATCATTACTGCATTTTCAGCAGTGGATACATCCACCAGACAGAAAATTAGCAAGGAAACAACGGAGTTAATCAACACTTTAGACCAAATGGACCTAAGCGTTATCTATAGAACATTTCATCCTACAGATGTAGAATACATATTCTTTTTACCACATACTAGGCCATAAAGCAAGTCTCAGCAAATTCCAAAAAATCAAAATCATATCATAAATCTTCTCTGACAAAGGAATGAAGCTGGAAATCAACAACTCAAGAATATCTAGATCATGGGCAAACACATGGAGACTGAACAACATGCTCTTGAATGAACAATGGGTCATTGAATAAATAAAAATAGAAATCAGAAAATTTCTGGAAATGAATGAATACAAAAATACAACATATCAAAATTTATGGGATACAGCAAAAACAGTGTTAAGAGGAAAGTTTATAGTAATTGGTGCCTGCATCAAGAAATTGGAAAGGCACCAAATAAATGAGCTATCAATGGATCTCAAGGGCCTAGAAATAACAACAAACCAAACTTAAAACTAGTAGGAGAAAGAAATAATTAAAATTACAGAAGAAACAAACAAAATTGAAACAAAAAATACAAAAGATCAGCAAAATGAAAAGATTTTTTTTAGAAAAAATAAATAAAATTGACACACCATTGATCAACTTACCAAAAAAAGAGGGAGAAGACCCAAATCAAGAAAATTAGAGATGAAAAAGGAACTATAACGACAGATAGAACAGAAATAAAAAGAATCATCAGAAATTGCTAGAGAGAGCTGTATGCCAATAAATTGGGAAAACTAGAAGAAAATGGATAGATTCCTGGACACATACAACCTACCTGAATTGAGCCATGAAGACATAGAATGTCTTCTATGAAGACATAGAAAACCTAAACAGACCAATGACCAAGACAGAAATTGAATCAGTAGTCAAGACCATTCCAACAAAGAAAAGCTCAGGACTGGATGGCTTCACTGCTGAATGCTACTAAACATTTAAAGAAGAACTAACTCCAATTGGTATAAAGCTATTCAGAACAATTTAAAGAGAGAACATCCTCCCAAACTCATCTATGAAGCCAGCATCACCTTGATTTCTAAACCTGAAAAAGATAACAACAGAGAAAGAGAACTACAGACCAATTTCCCTGATGAACGTAGATGCAAAAATCCTCAACAAAATACTAGCCAATTGAAATACAGTAACACATAAGAAAGATCACTCACCCAGACCAACTGGGATTTATCCCTGGTATGCAGGGATGTTTCAACATGAGCAAATCAATGTAATATATCACATTAACAAATTGAAGAACAAAACCATATGATTATCTCAATAGATACAGAGAAAACATTTGATGATCAAAACTTTAAGCAAATTGGGTTTAGAAAGAACATTCCTCCACAAAAATCAAGGCAATTTATGACAAACCCACTACCAGCATCCTATTGAATGGGGAAAGTTAGAAGCATTTCCACTGAGATCCAGAACCAGACAAGGATGCCCACTGTCACCATGGCTATTCAATATAGTCCTGGAAGTTTTAGCCAGAGCCATTAGGCAAGCAAAAGAAATCAAAGGGGATACAAATTGGGAAGGAGGAAGTCAGACCATCCTTGTTTGCAGATGACGTGATTCCATATATAGAGGATCCAAAAGGATCTACTAAGAGACTATTGGAACTCATGGAAGAGTTTAGTAAAGTAGCAGGATGTAAAATCAACACAGAAAGATCAACAGCCTTTGTATGCCACAGCTGAGAAAGAACTTCTAAGATCAATCCCATTCACAATAGTTACAAAAAAATCAAATACCTTGGAATGAATTTAGCCAAAAATGTCAAAGATCTCTATGATGTATATTACAAAACATTAAATAAAGAAATAGAAGATGACACCAAAAAATGGAAAAACTTCCATGTTCATAGATTGGAAGAATCAATATCATCAAAATGTCCATTCTACCAAAAGGAATCTATAGATTCAGTGCAATACCAATCAAAATACAAAGGACATTCTTCTCAGATATAGAAAAAATGATGCTGAAATTCATATGGAAACACAGGAGACCCCTAATAGCTAAAGCAATCTTATATGATGAAAACAAAGCCAGATATATCACCATTACCAGATTTCAAGACATACCAGAGGGCAGTTATAATCAAAACAGCCTAGTACTGGCACAAAAACAGATGGATAGGCCAATGGAACAGAAATAGAAATGCCAGAAATCAATCCATGCATCTATAGCCAACTTATCTTGGATTAAAGAGCTAAAATCAATCACTATAGTCAGGACAGTCTCTTCAACAAATGGTACTGGGAAAACTGGATGTCTGCATGCAGAAGTATGAAGCAAGACCCCCTACCTTACACCTTACACAAAAATCCACTCAAAATGCATTAAAGATTTAATCTATGACCTGATACCATCAAATTATTAGAGAACCTTGGGGAAACCCTGCAAGACATTGGCATAGGCAAAGAGTTATTAGAAAAGACCCCAGAGACACAGGCAATCAAAACCAAAACTGACAAATGTGATTACAGCAAATTGAGAAGCTTCTGAACTGCAAAAGAAACACTCAGCAAAGTGAAGAGGCAACTGACAGAATGGGAGAAATTATTTGCAAACTATGCAACTGATAAAGGATTTATAACCAGAATATATAAAGAGATCGAAAAACTCAACAACAAAACAAAAAACCCAGTTAAAAAAAATGGACAAAGGACTTAAACAGGCATTTTTCAAAAGAGGAAATCCAAATATCCAACAAACACATGAAAAAATACTCAGGATCACTAGCCGTTAGTGAAATGCACATCAAAACCACAACAAGGTTTCACCTCACCCTGGTTAGAATGGCTTTCAAATCAACAAATGACAAGTGGCTGGCTAGGATGTGGGGAAAAGAGTACCCTAATCCACTGTTGATGGGAATGTAAACTGGTAAAGCCACTATGGAAGTCAGTATAGCAATTCATCAGAAATCTCAGTATAGACCTACCATATGACCCAGCCATCCCACTCCTCAGAATTTACCCAAGGGAAATGAAATCAACAAATAAAAGAGTTATTTGTACCCCCATGTTTATTGCAGTTCAATTCACAATAGCTAAGATATGTAATCAACACAAATGCCCATCAACTGAAGATTGGATAAAGAAGTTCTGGGATACTACACAGCAGTTAAAAAAATGAATTCCTGGCTGGCGCCGTGGCTCACTAGACTAATCTTCTACCTGCAGCGCCGGCACCCTGGTTTTAATCCTGGTTGGGGTGCCAGATTCTGTCCTAGTTGCTCCTCTTCCAGTCCAGCTCTCTGCTGTGGCCTGGGAAGGCAGTGGAGGATGGCCCAAGTGTTTGGGCCCTGCACCCGGATGGGAGACCAGGAGGAAGCACCTGGCTCCCGGCTTAGATCAGCTCATTGCGCTGGCCGTAGCGGCCATTTGGGAGGTGAACCAATGGAAGGAAGACCTTTCTCTCTGTCTCTCTCACTGTCTAACTCTGTCGGTCAAAAAAAAAAAAATGAATTCCTGTCATTTGCAGCAAAATGGATGAAACTGGACAACATCATACTTATTGAAATAAGCCCAGTCCCAAAAGGACAAATACCAAATGTTCTCCTTGATCTGTGATAACTAATAGAACACCTAAAAGGTTATTTATAGAGGTGAAATTAACGATTTGAAATGCTATGGCTTTGAACAGCCCTTGTCTTGACAGTTGAAGAACAGTTTTTTTTTTTCCATAAAATTTGTTGAACTCTTTACTTAGTATAGAGTTAATTGTATGTATATAATCATATGTGTTAATCATATGGAAAAATGGATCTTTCAAAAAAATAAGATTGGGACTAGAAGAGGGAAGAGGAAGAAGTATGGGAGGGCAAGTACAGTGGGAAGAATCATTATATTCCTGAAGTTGTATTTATGAAATAATAAATAAATAGTTACACATTCAGATACACATATTTGAATGTATATATACATATATAATATAACTATATTCATTATTTTTTAATATTATTTATATATTATATATATTTATATACATAAATTGGGGGAAGGCACTTGGCATGCCTGTATCACATATGTAGTGCCTGGGATACAACCATGCCTCTTCCAGTACAGCTTCCTACTACTGTGCCTGGGAGGCAGCAAATAATGGCTCAAGTTCTTGGGTTTCTGCCATCCATGTGAGAGACATGGATGGAGCTCTTGGCTCCTGGCTTCTGAGTGGTCCTGCCCTGGCTATTGTGAGCACTGAGGAGTGAACCATTAGGCAGAAAGTCTCTGTCTTTCCCTCTTTCTCTGTCATTCTGACTTTCAAATAAATAAATAAAACTTAAAGGAAAATGTAACCTCAAGTAACCTGATGTTGATCAATCAGGTTTTTTCTTTTGTTCTGTTGCCTTATTCCCACATCACAAAACTCACTGTTTTGTTACCTCCCAGTGGGAACTCTCGCTCTATTTTATAGAATGGAAACTGCCTTGATTCATGACTTAGAAATAAAAATCAATCAGATCTATAACTAAAAAAATGTACAATTAAAATGTAGATATTTGGAACTCAGTACACACTGAATTGTTCAATTATGAAACTTCTAGAATCTTTGAAAAAAACTTCAGATTTTCTGTTTGCAATAAATTTAAACAGAGCAAAATATTCAGATCTGCCTTGAAAGTTTGATGAATAGAATTACATTTACCATTTACAAGGAAAATAATCTTCATGTTCTTTTTTTAAAAATATTTATTTTATTTATTTGAAAGATAGAGTTCCAGAGAGAGGTAGAGACAAAGAGAGAGGTCTTCCACTGGTTCACTCCCCCAGATGGCCGCAATGGCCAGAGCTGCGCTGATCCCAAGCCAGGAGCCAGGAGCTTCTTCTGCATCTCCCACGTGGGTGCAGAGGCCCAAGGACTTGGGCCGTCTTCTGCTGATTTCCCAGGCCATAGCAGAGAGCTGGATCAGAAGAGGACCAGCTGGGACTAGAACCTGTGCCCATATGTGATACTGGTGCTTAAGGCCAGGGCTTTAACCCGCTGTGCCACAGTGCAGGCCCTTCATGTTCTTTCTATACATGTGTGTACTTGAACAAATTAGTGGAAAACTGGAATTAAAAGTAGCACCAAAAATTTGAAATATATGCATTTTTTGGAATATGCATTTTCCATGAACTCTTTGAAGTACCCTCATATATTTACAAGCACCATGTTCAAATTCCAATTTGTTTTCTTTGAAGTAGTGAATAGTTGGTAACATATATATTATTTCTATTTTCATGGTTTATCAGTTTACATTAAAGATTAAAATTAGTATTAAGGAACAATTATCACAGAGGGCAAGAAAATAAGTTTGATGTCCTGAAATTTTATTTCATGTGAATATTAAAAATTTTGAGTATCTGCTATAACTACAGCAAGGAAAGAATAGGTCTAAATATAGCTTTTTGTACTTATACACATAAATGGGGTGTTCTTACCTTTTATGAAAGAAGCAAGAAGTGGAGGTTTTGTTCCTTTACTGGTAAGCATAGAAAAGAGATATTACAATTCAACTGAAAATTTCTTACTGAAGGTGCCAATATGCACATCACCTATAACTATACTGGCCTACCTTTGGAAGCAGAAGTAAATGTTTCTTTTCTAAGCACTTGTGTTTAAAGCATTGAATGTTTTAACAAGAGCTGGAATAAATATTAATCAAAGAAATAGATAAATTTCTATGAAACTGTACTTTGTAAGATTCACAATTTGTAACTGTTTTCATTTTAGTATACTTTGCATTATATTTGTCTTGCCAAAGTGACTTTTAAACAGGTGTTGGGGGTGGGGAAGAAGACACACAGTTGAAATAATATTGTTGCATAAATACAATGATTAAATAAGAAAAGTCAAGTAGGGAAACAATTATAAATATAAAGGAATGCCCATAGCAACATTTGAATGAAAAACTAAAGTAATTCTTGTTGTAGATGAACTGCTATGAAAAATTACCTTAGACTGAGTAGCTTCTGGGGACTGGGAAGTCCAAGGTTGTCATGCTGGCGAATTCACTCCGTGGTGAGGGTTTGCTCTCTCATTTGTAGATGGTGCCATTTTGCTGTGTCCTCACACAGAAAGACAGAGCAAACAGGCTCCCTCAGGCCTCTTTTGTAAATCACTAATCCCATTTATGAGGACTCTGTCTCATGATTAAGCACCTTTGAAGCTCCTATCTCTTGTTACTATTGGGCTGAGAATTAGGTTTTAACTTAGGAGAACAAAAATGTTCCAGATACATGCTGTTCAGCATGGTGGCCACTGGCCACATAGTTTATGGAAGACTTGTAATATGCCTCATACTCATCAAAAACAAAAGTAAACAAATGGAAAAGCTTCTGCATGCACAGTCAAGGAAACAGTTAACAAAGTAGAGAAGCAATCCACAGAATGTGAAAAAAAACCATTATCAAGTAAGGGGTTAATGTCCAAAATCTATAAGGAACTCAATTCAATGACAAGATATTATATAACCCAATTAAAAACCAGACCAATTCCTGAGCAGACATTTCTCTAAAGAAGATATACAAATGGCCAACAGGTACATGAAAAAGTACTCAGCATCACTAATCATTAGGGAAATGCAAATTAAAACTATGAGATATCACCTCACATCTGTTAGAATATTTTTTAAAAGATGCTATTTATTTGAGAGGTAGAATTACAGAGGGAGGGAAAGACAGAAAGAAAGGTGTTCAATCTGCAAGTTCACTCTCCAAATGGCCACAATAGCCAGAGCTGGGCTAATCTGAAGCCAGGAGTCAGGAGCTTCTTCCAGATTTCCCACGCAGGTACAGGGTCTCGAGCACTTGGGCCATATTCTACTGCTTTCCCAGGCCATAGCAGAGAGACGTATTGGAAGAGGAGCAGCTGGGATATGAACCGGCACCTATATGGGATACCAATGCTGCTGTCAGAGGCTTGGCCTACTGCACCACAGGGCCGGCCCCAGAATTTTTTTTTTTTTTTTTTAAGATTGTTTATTTGAAAGGAAGAGTTACAGAGAGAGGGAAAGATAGAGATATCTTCTATCCACTGGGTCACTCCCCAGATGGCTGCAACGTCCAAAACTGGGCCAGGCTGAAGTCAGGAGCCTGGAACTCCATCTGTGTCTTCCACATGGGTGGCAGATACCCAAGCACTTGAGCCATCTTCTGCTGTTTTCCTAGATTTATTAGCAGGAGCTGTATGGGTGGAGCAACTGGCTCTCATATAGGATGGCAGCATCACAGGTGGCGGCTTTACCTGCTGTACCACAACTCCTGGCCTCTAGATTGGTGTTTTTTAATATAAAATGTTACAGACCCACACACATATGCATACACCATAGAGAACAGGTCATGCCAGGCAAAAGCTGAGTGCTTGGAACTCAATCCAGGTTTGCCAAATGGGTGGCAGTAGCCAAATCACTTGAGCCATCACTGCGACCTTCTGGGGTTTATATTAGAAGGAAAATGGAAATAGGAGCCAGAGCCAGGCACTCCAATGTAAAATGCTGATGGTCTAACTGATGTCAACCTTTAGGCCAAATGCCAGCCCATAAAATTAATTTTAAATACTTCCATATGGCTAGTGGCTACCTTAATGGACAGTGTTATGACAGGCATTTAAATAGACTCCCAAGCATTTAGCTTTTTTTAAGCAATAGGAAGTAAAGAGCATTTATCACCTGTATATGTACCTGTCATCTTATTTCTTATTTAATAATCATCTCTTTAAACATTTCCCAAAGAAGCACTCCAGTATGCATACACCTATTATATGGAAATAAATGGTAGGGCAGGCGTTTGGTCTAGCAGTTGAGGTGATCATGTTCCATATCAGAGTGCCTGGGTTCAATTGGCTCTGCTTCTGACAACAGCTTCTGTTGCATTTCTGTTCCTTTCTGCATTCAGCAATGCAGACCCTGGGATGCAGTGGTCATGGCTGAAGTGATTGGGTTCCTGATACCCAAGAGGGAGACCTGGATTGAGTTCCTGGCTCCTGGCTTTGGCCCCTGTGGGAGGTTATTGAGGGCATTTTGGGAGTGAACCAGCAAATGGGAGCTCTCTGTCTCTCAAATAAATAAAAATAAATTCTAAAAAAGTAAATGGTAACTTTTACTATATCAGATCTAGATTAATTCTCTTCATGAAACCTTAAACATAAGTCTCATAGTTTTTAAAATAATAATATGGTGGCCAGTGCTGTGGCTCACTTGGTTAATCCTCCGCCTGCGGCACCAACATCCCATATGGGCGCCGGGTTCTAGTCCCGGCTGCTCCTCTTCCAGACCAGCTCTCTGCTGTGGTCCGGGAGGGCAGTGGAGGATGGCCCGAGTCCTTGGGCCCCTGCACCCGCACGGGAGACCAGGAGGAAGCACCAGGCTCCTGGCTTCGTATTGGCGCAACGCTGGCCGTGGCGGCCATTTGGGGGGTGAACCAACAGAAGGAAAACCTGTCTCTCTCACTGTCTAACTCTACCTGTCAAATAAATAAATAAACAAATAAATAAAGTAGTAATATTGCCTTTCATATTTAAAATCAAGTTTTAGTATACATTTCTTTATTACGTTGTTATCAACTGTCTTAGAATGCTAACACCAATGAATTTTTTTTCTCTTGTTGAAACTATTTTTTATAGAAAGCTTTTATTTAATAAACATAAATTTAATAAGTACAACTTTTAGATTATAGCGGTTCTTCCCCCCAAACCTGCCCTCCCACTCCCAAGTCATCTCACCTCCTACTCCCTCTCCCATCCCATTCTTAAGATTCATTTTTAATTACCTTTATATACAGAAAATCAACTCTATACTAAGTAAAGGTTTCAACAGTTTGCACCCACACAGACATGCAAAGTATAAAGTACTGTTTGAAGACTAGTTTTACTGTTAATTCTCATAGTACAGCACATTAAGGACAGAGGTCCTACATGGGGAGCAAGTGCACAGTGACTCCTGTTGTTGATTTACTCTTGTTGAAACTTTTAAAGCCTTTTGCTAACCAAGAGCAGAGCATTGCTCTAGGGCAATACTAATTTTTAAAATGCAGAATTTCATCTTACAGCAGATTTTAAAGCAAAAATTAAAAAATTAAAATTAATAAAAAATGCATTTTTCTGTACATTTATAATTTATACTGGGAAATATGGCTTTCCTTTTTTCCCTGGGATATGATATGTTTGACCAGCTTATATCCAAACATAAAGAACATAAATCATACCAAACCTAGTTAATTGAAAGGAAGCAAAACAAGCAACAACAGAAAACCATGTCCCAACCTGACTTTTCTAATAGTGTTTTTTGACTAGATGGGACAAAAAGAAACTGACTGCAGAAAATGGAAAAGGCTATTGCTGCTAAGTTTAAAACTAGAGTCAAGAACACAGTAGTCTTTTTGAGCATAACTCTCTTCAAGTCTACTTGAACTTCTAATAAAAATTTAAAATGAAGTTTTTTCCTGTTCTTGTAATGTTTTAAAATGAGTGTTTTGCTTAAGGAGTGAGCCAGTGTGCTGAGGCTTTTAAGCATAGTGGATGAAAAATCCTAATTTCATATTAGATGCCTTGATACTTTTTTCTTTATTTTTGGCCAATTTTTGTACACTTGTCATCTTTATCAGCCATATTATGAAGGAAAACAGAGACTTGTGCTAGAAGTAGAGCATTAACTGTGCCATATCTGTGTGTGTATTAATTAGCATTTTCTTCTGCATGTGATTTCTTATATTGCTAAGTCAGTTCATTTTGTAAGGCTTAGTTTTGTTTGACGCTGGATAGTTTAATCTGTGTATTTGTTTCAGGAGGCACCTTACAACTCAAGATATGGTATTTAGACTGAGTCATGATGGCAGAGTCAACCTCAAATCTGTTCTAAATGAGAATTCTGTTGGTCCATCCAACACACTTTGTAGACTACTGTTCTAGATACACAGTATAAGTATGTATTATCTGATATAAAATTTAATATAAACAATGTTTTCTCAACTTACACAGGAAAAAAATTATTGCTGAATGAGAAGACTATATTGATTAATAAATAATTAATACTTAATCTATAATATTTATAATTATAGATGATAGTATCATCTATAATAAATAAGACTATTTTGAGTGGTATACTTTATTTAAAAATCTCATGGAAGGACCAGCATGTGGCATGGTTGGTTAAGCCACTGCCTGCAACACTGACATCTCATGAGTGCCACTAGTTCAAACCCCAGCTGCACAACTTCAGAACCAGCCCCCTGCTAAAGCCACCTGGGAAAGTAGATGGCCCAAGTACCTAGGCCCCTGCCCACCCCTGTGGGAGACCTGGATGGAGTTCCAGGCTCCTGGCTTCAACTTGGCCCAGCCCTGGTCGTTACAACTATTTGAGGTGTAGAACAGCAGATGGAAGTTTGATGTCTCTGTCTGTCCTTCTCTCTCTCCCTGTAACTCCACTTTTCAAATAAATAAATTAAATCTTTAGCAAAAAATTTGTGGAAAATAAATGTAAAAATAAGGTTTTATTGGTGTTCAAAACTTTTGAGGTTCTATAAATAGGTTTTTGCATTTACATGAGCTTTCGAAAGATCCTACATCTTCATGGATTGCAAAATTTCTTGCACCAAGATAAACTTACCTTTTAATAATTTTTTCTTTATTTTTTAAAGTCTACATTTTATTCAGATTTCCCTAATTTCTACCAAATGCCCCTTTTTTTCTGGTACAGAATCCCATCCAGAATACCACATTATCTTTGGTTGTCACATCTCCTTAATGTTCCTCTTTGCTGTGACAGCTGCTCAGACTTTCCTTCTTCTTTGTGATGTTTATAGTTTGGAAGAGTACTGGGCAGGTGTTTTGTAGAATTTTCATCCATTGGGTTGTGTGATACTTTTCCATGAACACACTGGGGTTATGGGTTTGGGGGTGGGGTGCCTCACAGAGATAAAGTGCCATTTTCATTACCAGGGGACATGCTATCAGTATGACCTGTCACTGATGATATCCTCCATCAGCTGGTTGAACTGACAGTTGTCAAGTTTCTCCCTGCCCCCTTCAATATATTATTTGGAAGGAAGTCCCTGTGCACAATAAGATGAGGTATCTTCATAAACATTTGGAGTTCTTCTGCCTGGGAGATTTGCCTATTCTCTCCCATTTGTTTATTTGATAATCTATTTCTATCACTAGGGGCGCATGGATATTTATTATCTACTTTGGATTGTAATCCAATACTACTTTATTTTGTTGCTCAAATTTTTCCAGCACCGATAAACAATTAACTTAAATTCATGATTATGCCACGTCTCATAGATAGCTTTGGAGACTAGTGGCTTCTTCAATGGCTCCTCTCTCTAACATACCACCCATTACTGTCATTTTTTTTAGCACTTTTTTTTTGTGGCACAATATACTCCAAGCCCATCTTTTTTATTTCCTGCTCAAGTCCTAGAATCAGTCTGTCATTCTCAGGAGTTCTGATTCCTTTTATTGCCTAAGATCTAGGCACTGAGTATGTTCCCATTCTAATTATTCTTTGGCCACATAACTGCTGACAAGGATGTTTCATGTTGACTGCCCTGATGAGAACGGGTGTGGGGAGCAACTCGGACTAGACTGTTACTGGAATTAAGACTTATTCTATGCATCTGCTCTCCCACGATATAGCGCTGGGAGAGGAGTAAAAACAGCTTGTACACAGCTGCCTCTCACTAACTTGACAAGCTGCAGGAGCTGCTCCTGATTGGAGGAGAGCAGTGTACTCGGCATGTGGGTAGCAGAGTTGGGATTGGTGGAAGAGGACTATAAAGGAGGAGAGAGACAACATGCACCAGGAACATCTGTCTGAAGGAACACCTGTGCAGCCCCCAAGAGAGCCGGCTGGCGGTGTGCCGCTCCCCCGCGGAAGTGGGGAAAGTGGCAGGGGGAACCGCCCTTCCACGGAGGTGGAAGGGACGGTAGCCAACCCGGGAAGGACCAGCAGTAAACCCGGGGAGGGCCGAGCAGACAAAAGAACAGCGCAGGGTCTTGTGTCGTTCCTCCGTGAAGAGGGGGAGCGACAAACGGGCATTTCAGCAGAAGTGCTCAGCTGTAGAAAATAGGAATCCCTTAAATTACTTTGTCTTGCAAAAACAGGTGAGTCTAAGCATTAAAAAACCCCACAAATTATTTTCATTATAAACTAACTAAGACAAACCAGTATGTTTGCAGTATTATATACCAATCCCACATAGTTACAGAACTGCAGAAGGATCCTTGGAATAACAAAGTCATTTGTTGGGCATTGTCAGAGAGAATATTGATAGTTTCTTCACCTTTGCCACGTAACAGATACTGCATGGTACGCTCCTGAAATTCATCCATGGTACTGAAGATATCCTCATGCCTGGCTATTACATGATGACAATTCTTACACAGATGATCATAGATATTCTCCATCTTCCACTTTCAAGCATAACATCCCACTTCCTACACACTATTCAGCAAGAAAGATCCATCCTCCAGACAAGTGTTACCCGAATGCAATATTTCTTCTGTACACATCAGGACACCAGTAACAGGGAATGTCCTCCACTGCTTCCTACCTTTAGTAATTGTCTACAAATGTATTCTTCTTCTTAGTCTTTTTCTTATTATAATTATCATTTAAACAAGAGGCAAGGCAATAAGGAGACAAACACACACACAGAAAGAGAGGGATGGGGGAGGGAGAGAGAGAACCATTATCTGCTGGTTCACTCCCCAGGTACACTCAAGGGACAGGGTGGAGGCTGAAGCTAGGAGCTGGGAATTCAATCCAGGTCTCCCATGTGAGTGACAGAAACCCAGTTACTTGGGTCATTACTACTGCCTCTCAGAATCTGCATTGTCAGGAAGCTGTAGTTATGAGGTGTAGCTAAGAATTGAACCCACGTATTCTAATGTGAGACATAGGCATTCAAACTAGCATCTTTTTTTTTTTTTAAAGATTGTTTAGTTATTTGAAAGGCAGTGTTCTAGAAAGTGAGAGAGAGAGAGAGAAGTCTTCCATCTTCTGGTTCACTCTCCAGATGGTTATCCGAATAGCCAGAGCTGGGCCAATCCAAAGCCAGAAGCCAGGAGCTTCTTCCGGATATAGGGGCTCAAGCACTTGGGCCATCCTCCATTACTTTCCCAGGTACATTAACAGGGAACCAGATTGGAAGTGGAGCAGCTGAGACTCAAACTGGCACCCATATGGGATGGTGGTGACAAAGGTAGTGGCTTTACCCGCTATGCCTAGTGCCAGCCCCCCAAATTAGCATCTTAACTACTAAACTGAAAACCCACTTTGTCACTCCCCCATTCGCGGAGGAACGACACCGGACCCTGCGCTGTTCTTTTTGCCCGGCCCTTTCCCGGGTTTGCTGCGTTCCTCCACTTGCGGAGGAACAACGCTGTCCCAGGTTAGCTGCCAGCACCCCCTCCCCCCGCCCCTGCGGAGGAGTGGCACACCGCCGGCCGGCTCTCTCAGGGGCTGCTCAGATGTTCCTCAGATGTTCCTAGTGCATGCTGGCTCTCTCCTCCTTTATAGTCCTCTTCCACCAATCCGTGCTCTGCTGCCCACATGCTGAGCACGCTGTCCTCCTCCAATCAGGAGCAGGATCAGCTCCTGCAGCTTATCAGTCAAATTGGCAAGGCAGCTGTGTAGAAGCTGTTTGCTCTCTCAGCGCCATATTGTGGGAGATCAGATGCATAGAATTAGTCCTAGTTCCAGTAATTCAGTCTAGTCTCAGTTGCTCCCCATACCACTTCTCTATGAACTTTTTGAAGTACCCTTGTGTGTGTGTGTATATATATATATATATATACTTTTGACTCAGAAATTCAAATTGTATTTTCAATGTTTCAAACTTCTAAGTAGTGAAAGTTAAATTTGTATACATCTAAATATTTATTCATCTGTACTTGTTGAGGAATATAATATATTACACATTAATTTTGATTATTTCATCTATTATACTTAGCATTATTTTTCCTTAGGAAGACTCTAAATGTGTTGAAATCTCTGTATATGACCCTTTCTGAAGCCTGTATTAATTTCTTATTCCATGAACTGGTCGTTAGGAGCTATTAAAATTTTGTCTGGTATCTCTACTAATCTTTGGGAATTTTATTAATGTAGATTAAAAATGTTTAATTGTTTACAGGCAAGAGTAACCAATCTTTTAAAAATATGGATAGTTGAGCAAAGGAAAGATGATTTATTCATTGTGCCTTATGTTTTAATTGATTTGGGGATGAATTTGCATTTCCTTTGATAAATGTTTATCTTAATCCATGGCAAATACTTTTCCTTTCAACTGCTTTTAATAAATATTAGAGTAGTCATATTTTCAAGTGATATAAGGCCTCCCTATTTGCCTGCCAGGCTCCTGTCAGGCTCTACGTTGAATAATAAGCAGATAATTTTAAAAATATATATTGAGTCAGTTTTGACTGAAAGATTCTTGAATTTTGGTTGCCCTGAGCTGTGTGGTTATGCAGTACATTCCTTTGTTCTTTTTCTGTGGAGTGTTTCTTTTTCAGGATTATTATATAATAAATATATTACAAAATTAATTGGATATTATTTTTCTAGGCAATGAGTTGTTCTCTTCTGCCATTCAGCAGGTTTTGTGGTATGGTTCGTATCATGAGACAAAACCATTTTCTGAAAAATATTTATTTGTCATTAACTCAAGCAGACTGAATTGGCATGCAGCTCACTAACTTTCATAATGGCTTTTTGGTATTTGTACTGAACACATTTTTCATGTATTAAATTTATCTTAGAGTTTTAAAATGTGTTTTCTGAAGTAAATCACATCAACATAAATAAATCTGTCTTCAAAAATAGAAAATATATTTTAATAAATTAATATTTGCTTGATTTACAAAAGGGATCCCCATAGTTGTATTTGAATATTTGGGACTTCCTCATGCTTATGATGACTTTCCAAAAGCAGAAAGAGCTCCAAACTGTAGATGGACAGGCTCAACAGCTGGTGGTCAGATTGACTGCCCTTCTCTGTTTTTTGCCAGTGTGCCTGTGCTTCATTTCCATGACCATATACAAGTATGGCTACTGCAATCTGCATTTCTCCCACTCCTGGTTTTTTGGACTTTGATTTTGTGTCTGTGATACCAGTTTTCAAAACACCAACAGCATCCTGGGTAGCAGAGAATAACATGAACTATTTGTTATCTACACTATAACTTTGTTATACTATAGCACAACATTTGTTATCTGCACTGTCATGAATTTTCTTTGTGTGATAGATTTGAACCATTTGTCCCTCTAAGTTTGACATATTAAGATACTTCAAAAATTTATGGAAGGAGGCCGGCGCCACGGCTCAACAGGCTAATCCTCCACCTTGTGGCGCCGGCACACCGGGTTCTAGTCCCAGTTGGGGCACCAGATTCTGTCCCGGTTGCCCCTCTTCCAGGCCAGCTCTCTGCTGTGGCCAGGGAGTGCAGTGGAGGATGGTCCAAGTGCTTGGGCCCTGCACCCCATGGGAGACCAGGATAAGTACCTGGCTCCTGCCTTCGGATCAGCGCGGTGCGCCGGCTGCAGCGCGCCAGCCATGGTGGCCATTGGAGGGTGAACCAACGGCAAAGGAAGACCTTTCTCTCTGTCTCTCTTTGTCTCTGTCCACTCTGCCTGTCAAAACAAAAATTTTTATGGAAGGAAGGAATTAAAAGATAATGCACATTTTCCATGAACTTTCTGAAGATCCTCTTGAGTAACATTTATTCTTCCTGACCACTTTTTAGTGGAACAAATCATGAAAACAGTTATATCAAACATTTATCAATAAAATGGTCAGGAAGTTCAGTATGCTGTCAAAGCACAGTTAGGAAAAAAGCATTTAATCTAGACCTTGGAGGTGGGGTTGGATGGGGGTCAATCAGAGAAGACTTCCTGAACCTTAAGGATTAGTAGGACTCAGCCAAGAAAAACAGGTGAAACTAAGTGTGAACAACACGGAGGAAACAGCTTGTAGAAAGCCCTGCAGGCTACGTGCTAAAAGATGTTTAGGATCACTTGGCCCTAGAGTTTGAGTTGAACAATATAAATAAGGATGAAGAGGTAACCAGATTTCCTCCGGCCTTCCCAAGGAGTGTGGACATTGTCTTAAGAGCAGGAAAGGCTCTTTGGAATTTAATCAAAGGGTTCTGAGTCAGATTCTCATATTAAAAAGATCATTGTGGCTGCAGGGGAGAGAAAGATTATGGGGGCTCAGTGGAGGTAGGGAGGCCAGGAGGCTGTTGAAACGTTCTGCATAAATTATTAGTAATGACTTTTGCTTGATAAGGCCATGGTGATAAGGAAAATTAGCTCATTTGAGAGTTAAAGAGGTAAGTGGACAGAACTTGGAGGCAGGTCAGGTTGAAGGAGCAGTCATTAGGGGGATGATAAGTACATTGCCTGCTTTCCTAGCATGAGGAAACAGCTAGAAGGGAATGCTGCTAAACTAAGGAACAGAGCATTGATTCCCTGCAGATTTGAGAGCTGAGTTGTTCAGAAGGATCATTTCAGTTTTGGATGTTGTATATTGTGAGTGTCTGTGGATTGTCCAGGTAGAATTATCTGGTAAACAGTTGAATATATAGACTTGATCAGAGTAAGAAATAATTTGTTCATTCTTTTAGCAAATATTTCCTGAGCTCTTCTGTGTGCTGGAATTATTTTTTAAGTATTAAAGGTATAGCAGTAAACAAACAAACAAACAAAACACAACAACCCAAGAAGATAGCCCTGTCCTCACAGATGAATTTTACAAAGTGGACAGACAATAAACATGAAAATAATATCAGATAGCCATAGTACACAGAATGTGATGAAACAGGATGATAATCTAGAGGCAGGTAGGAAGTAAGATCAGATAGGTGGCTAGGGATGCTTTCTAAGGAAGTGATCAGTGATAAAAAGGAAATAACTGCTAAAAGTCAAGAGAAAACATTCAAGGAGAGAGGAGCATGTGTTCTGAAGTCCCAGTGGCCTTAAGGACCCACTGAAATCTTAATTCCAGTTTGTACCCCATGTTTTTGTCACCCAAGGCTATTGGGCCACCCTAGAGTGAGTATAACACAACATCTTTTGTTAACTATTTTGAGAGTGAATGGAAAAAACAAAATACACTCAAACTCATCTCTTCCTCCTTTTCTCCTTTGGGCTGTTTCATCTCTTGTGAATTATATATCTTATGCAGTCTGTGATTCTCAACCTGGTACTGAAACAAAGTATTCAGAATATTTCCTCAATTGTGTTGAATTAATGCAGATTAACTTTATTTCAGCCCTTTGTGTTTCCAAATGTGTATTAGTACCTCCTTAAATGTGCCTCTTGTTTCCCACCATGTTAAGTTCAGATCCTAAAGTGTTCTGATCTATTTCCCCGTACTATTAGCAGTAAAAACCCAATGGAAGACAGAGATACAAACAGACCTTTGATAATTCTTTATTTAAGGCCCAGCTCGGCACTTGGCAAGAATCTCCAGTAGGAATGAAGCACTAGCGTTAAACCTCACAGCACTTTATAGGATTCAAAAGATTCCTCCTGCTTGAGGAGCTCCTTGAAAAAGCAATTCCTGTTTCATAGTAGTAAACCCTGCATTAGGCAACACACTAGAATGTGTGCTCCACTTTGGCTTTCTGGTGAATGTTCCAGTGATAAAACCTAAAATCAATAACTGGTAGATTTTTCTAAAATGGTTTCTTAGCCTCAGCACTACTAACATTTAGAGTCAGATAATTCTTTGCTCTGGGAGGCTGTCTGATGCAATTAACCATGTTTAGCAGCCTCCCTGGACTCCCTGCTCAGTGGTCCTAGTGCTCCACAACTGGGACAACTGAAAATGAGTATAATTATTACCCAACGTCTCATGGGGCCAGAGTCGATCTTGATAGAGAAAACACTGTTCTAGAGGAATTCTTAGGTGTCCTTGTGAAGGAGCAGACCTCATGTTTCAAAGGTATGCCCTTCTGCTCCTTCAGTAGGCAGCAGATTGAGGGCCTGTCAGTAGAATGAGTTGCCTCTGTCATAACCTGGACCCTGAAATGATGACAGGAGAACCAGTCACTAGAACAAAGGTGAGGAACCTGTTTTCTCTCAAGGACCATTTGGGTATTTAAAACATCATTCACAGGCCATACAAAATTTTCAACTTAAGAATTAGCCTGCTAAAATTATTGGATTTCCAGTCCTGCCTTGTGGTTGCCTTGGCAGGGCCAGAGCAAATGGTTTCCTAGGCCAGATGTTCCCCACCTCTCCATAGAAAGACAGCTACCATTAGCCATGTGATATTGGTGGAGGTAATACTAGCATCTTACACTCAAATTTTATTTGTTTGCATGATGGGGAATTGAGAGGGAAGAAGGAAATATTTGAAGACTATCCTATTCTAGAGTTGGTCCAGCCAAGAATACCACTCATCATTTAATATCAGCCAAAGTATGTTTTAAGAAAACTGACAAATGATATACAAATGTATATTTATATGTACATGCATGTATATGTATATATTTAAATAGAGCTATAAGTATGTATTTATAGTGTTACAACCCTAATAATTTTTATGTTTACTGTTGTGAGATTTTGCATTTGCTTCAAATTTTTTCTGTATCAGATTGCTCTCATTATATAGTCCTTAATTTATTTTTGCCTGGTTGATTTTTTGCATGAAATGCCAGTGAATGAATTGGGGCAAAATTTTCAGCTGTTTTGGAAAAACTGATTTGCTTCTTTTGTGTTGTACTTGTAGTTAATAATATACTTCCTAATATCCTGTAGCATACAGATGTCAACCCTTTTCAGGCAATGGACCGAATGATGTTAAATATGAGAAACAGTATGCAGGAATTACAAAGAAACTTTGTAAGTACTAAAAATAAAGTGGTGAGAACTTTGATTTCAGTTACTGGTACCCAGTGTTATAGTGGCTTTCAAACATTTTTAACCACAGTTGATAATGCTAAAAAAATACATCATACAAATTGACTCATGCACAATACTTGTATACTTAACACATATACCTGAAACAAAAGTTTCATGAGAAAATTATTATACTATTTATAGTATATGTTAATTTTTAAATTTTATTTCATGTTATAAAAATCCTGGTCATTGGGCAGGTTAAGCTGCTACATTTGGGATGCCAACATCCCATATCAGAGTGCAAGTTGGAGTCCTGGCTAGTCTGCTTCTGATCCAGCTTCCTGCTAATGTGCCTAGCAAGGCAACAGCTGATGGCCCAAGTACTTGAATCCCTTCCACCCACATGGGAGACCCAGGTGGAGTTCCTGGCTTCTGACTTCAGCCCGGCCCAAACCCAGCTGTTACAGGAATTTGAGGAGTGAACCAGCAGCTGGAAGATTCTCTCTCTCTCTTTCTTTCTGTGTGTGTGTGTGTGTGTCTTTGTTTCTCCTTCTCTCTCTGTCATTCTGCCTTTCAAATAAATAAATTGATAAGTCTTTTAAAAAATATCCTGGTCATATTCCACTAAATTGATTTCACAACCTAAAGTTTAAAAAAATGACAGTAGTTAATTTTCAAAATAAAATTTTAAAAAAACTCAACATCAAAAACCTTTTTTTCTGCTGGAAGTCATTCTTGCAAATTAAGACTTTATATAAATAAATCTGCATATTTCCATGTTTATAACCATAAAAGGATTTATAGCATCTAATAAATTAAGTTTTAGTATTAAGAAAAACTGAGGGCTGGCACCACGGCTCAATAGGCTAATCCTCCGCCTGCAGCGCCAACACACCTGATTCTAGTCCCGGTTGGGGCGCCGGATTCTGTCCCAATTGCTCCTCTTCCAGTTCAGCTCTCTGCTGTGGCCCAGGAGGGCAGTGGAGGATGGCCCAAGTGCTTGGGCCCTGCACCCACATGGGAGACCAGGAGGAAGCACCCGGCTCCTGGCTTTCAATTGGTGCAGCGCTGGCCGTAGCGGCCATTAGGGGAGTGAACCAACAGAAGGAAGACCTCTCTCTCTGTCGCTCTCTCACTGTCTATAATTCTACCTGTCAAATAAAAAAAAAAGAAAAAAAGGAAAAAAGGAAAAACTGAAAATAAAAATCTCAGTACTGATGTTTAGATACCAGATTAGAGCTATATAGTCAAACTGCTGTAAACTAATACTAATATTTTTACTTTTCTACTTACAATAGTTACATCAAAAACAATAACTTGATTTGACCTGAAGAAGACCAATATAATTCTAATCATCCAGTTTATATTTTCTGTGTCATCTAAGAATGCCCAAATCTAGGACTTTATTATTAATAATTTTTTTATTATTTTATTTTTTAACTTTTATTTAATGAATATAAATTTCCAAAGTACAGCTTATGGATTACAATGGCTTCCCCCCCCATAACTTCCCTCCCACCCGCAACCTTTCCCTTTCCCGCTCCCTCTCCCATTCCATTCACATCAAGATTCATTTTCAATTCTCTTTATATACAGAAGATCAGTTTAGCATATATTAAGTAAAGATTTCAACAGTTTGCACCCACATAAAAACACAAAGTGAACAATACTGTTTGAGTATTCGTTATAGCATTAAATCACAATGTACAGCACATTAAGGACAGAGATCCTACATGAGGAGTAAGTGCACAGTAACTCCTGGTGTTGACTTAACAAATTGACACTCTTGTTTATGGCATCAGTAATCACCCTAGGCTCTTGTCATGAGCTGCCAAGGCTATGGAAGCCTTTTGAGTTCACCGACTCTGATCATATTTAGACAAGGTCGTAGTCAGAGTGGAAGTTCTTTCCTCCCTTCAGAGAAAGGTACCTCCTTCTTTGATGACCTGTTCTTTCCACTGGGATCTCACTCACAGAGATCTTTCATTTAGGTCATTTTTTTTTTTTTTTTTTTTTTTTTTTGCCAGAGTGTCTTGGCTTTCCATGCCTGAAATACTCTCATGGGCTTTTCAGCCAGATCTGCATGCCTTAAGGGCTGATTCTGAGGCCAGAGTGCTGTTTAGGACATCTGCCATTCTATGAGTCTGCTGTGCATCCCACTTCCCATGTTGGATCGTTCTCTCCCTTTTTTATTCTATCAGTTAGTGTTTTCAGACACTAGTCTTGTTTATGTGATCCCTTTGGCTCTTAGTCCTATTATGATGATGAATTGTGAACAGAAATTGATCACTGGGACTAGTGAGATGGCATTGGTACATGCCACCTTGATGGGATTGAATTGGAATCCCCTGGTATGTTTCTAACTCTACCATCCCAAAGGGACAAATATTATATGTCCTCCCTGATCGGTGACAACTAACTGAGCACCAAAAAGGAAACCTGTTAAAGTGAAATGAACACTATGAGAAACGGTGACTTGATCGGCCCTTGTCCTGACTGTTGATGAACAACTTAATACGTTATCCCTCTTAGTATTTTTTTTTGTTTGTTCTACTTAATACTTTTGGTTGAATACTGTAATCAATACACAGTTATTCTTAAGTGTTGCAACTTAACTGAAAAGTGATCGCTGTTAAATATAAGAGTGGGAATGAGAGAGGGAAGAGATATGCAATTTGGGACATGCTCAAGCTGACTTGCCCCAAACGATAGAGTTAGAAACATACCAAGGGATTCCAATTCAATATTAGTAATTTTAATAATAGAGCAATCCAATATTCACTGGAGATACGAAACTTGTTGGCATGTAGCCAGATGACTTACACTCAGGGGTCAACCACTGATTGTAGAAGTATCACAGGTTTCAGGGCATAGTATGTTTATTTAAATCTAAGCCACAAAGACTTACAGATCTCTGAGTGAAGCACTTATTATTCCTTACAAAGAGAATGGGAATTGGTACCTAAATGGAAGAAGATTAGAGCTATGTGCCATTTGGATACACCATATTGGTAGTGTGGTATCCATAGTAGAATTTATAGCTAGCTTTGTTACTTATTTGAACCATCTGGTATAACCCTTTATATTTGACTAGATTCCAAATTTACAATTTCTGTTTACCTCTAGGGTAATCTTTCAATGGATCCACATGGACATTCATTCTGTTCTTCTTCGGTGATGACTTATTCCAAAGTAGGGGATGAACCACCAAAAGTTTTCCAGGCCTCAACCCAAACCCGCAGGGCTCCAGGAGGAGTAAGTATTTTCTAAGTATTCTTTAAGGTTCATAAAGTTGTGTGATGATAAATTGTCTATGTGAAATTTTAATTATTAAAATTTGATCTGGTTCAAGCTGAGGGGGGAGAGAGGAAGAGGCAACTGTAAGGCAGTCATCACTGTGAAAGCCATTAAAACTTAATTTTTGTCCCCTCCACCATGAGGGTGCCGTTTTTCATGTAGACACCTCTTGATGTTAATTGCCTTTCTACGTTTACAGGGTAAATAGACACTAAAAGAATCCTTTGTTTTTTGAAATGTCTTTAGTTTATACTTGAAGGTTTTTTTAAATTCATGAAATACATACCTCAAGTGTATAAAAAGAATAGAGAAAATAATGAGATATAATGAATACCCACATTCCTACTACCCCATTTAATCAAATTATAATAATATCCTCTGTTTGCCTCAAGTTATCTCCTGTTGTTTCCTTTTAATCAAAAATATTCCAGATACTGTTAAAGTTTCTAGTGCACTCCTCCAAGTCCTTTTCCCTTTCTCACTCCCTATTTTCTGTGTCTGTAGTTCATCATCCTCACGTCATGTCTGCTTTACAATTTTATTTCTTTATATATACATCATAAAAATACAGTTGGTTATTTTGTATTTTTTTAGGATGTATTTATTTATTTGAAAGGCAGAGACTTATTTACAGAAAACAGGAGACACAGGGAGTGAGGGAGGGAGGGATGGGGGAGAGACAGAGAGAGAGAGAGAGAGAGAATCAATTTTCCACTATTGATTCACTCCTCAAATGGCTGCAGTGGCCAGAGCCAGGCCAGTCTAAAGCCAGGAGCCAGAAGCTTCTTCTGGGTCTCCCACATGGGTGGCAGGGCCCCACATACTTGGGCCATCTTCCACTGCTTTCCCAAGTGCATTAGCAGGGAGCTAGGTTGGAAGTGGAGCCGCCTGGACTCAAGCCAGTACTTGAACTAGCACTCATATGTGATGCTGGCATCACTGGCAGCAGCTTTACTCACTTCACCACAATGCCAACCACAGGTGTTTAGATATTATAAAAAGGTATCATATGGCATGTGTCTTCTGAAACTTGCCTTTGCTCCATAACATGCTTCAGAGATTATTCAAGTTGATACTTGAAACCCTGGTTTCTTTGTTTTAACTTCTGTACTGGTATCCAAAATATGAATATTTCACAAATTTTTTTGCCCATTTTTCTATTGATAGATATTTGAGTCTGATTTCTCACCAATTCATCCTTATGCAGATTAGTCTAGAAAAGAGTCTAGGAATGATACCACTGGTTAAAGGGTATGTGTACCTTCATCTTTACCTAGAAATTGCCCAATTATTATCCCACAGTGATTAAAACTGTTGGCTTCCACAGATCCTGTTGTATGAGAGTTCCCATTTCTCTACTTTGTTGTTAGTACTTATAATAAAATTTTAGGTTTATCAGATTGAGTGTGAAGTAGTTCATTTTTTAGTTCTTATATATAAACATGGACTTTTTAATGATGCTTTTACTGCAGATCAGCTAATTCAGCATGGATATTTTAAGTTGCTAAAAGTAACAAAGTCTTAAATATAAACAACATAACTATAGCTATCCTATAGCAAATAGTGTTAATAATATTTGGCTGTTATACATACTTTAATAACACTTTCATAGAGTTGATAGAAGTTGATGATGAGACTCAATCCTGTCAACATGACTTGGAATTAGCTGCTCTTACTCATAGGGATGCTAGCGCAAACTTGCACCTATTACATTTTCAGAGACAGTGTTAAACGCGGTGAGTTTACATAGTAAGTTCTTTGTCTTAATTATTTGATTACAATTTAGAGAAAAGTTAAAATTGTATTGGTTCTATCTGCCCTGGACATTCTCATTTTTAACAGTTCAGGAAACAGCAGACCTATTATCACAATTTTACTGCAAGTTGATAGTGGAACTATGCCCATTATCTTTATAGCAGTAGATTTATGGTCTTCTTTAAGAGGTGAACAGGTCCTGTGGAATTTAGAATTATATTTCTTCCATATATATTTAAATAATAACTAAATCATTTTTATTTTCTTTTTACAGATAAAGGAAACCAGAAGAGCAATGAGAGATTCTGACAGTGGACTAGAAAAAATGGCTGTTGGACACCATATCCATGACCGAGCTCATGTCATTAAAAAGTCAAAGAACAACAAGACTGGAGATGAAGAGGTCAACCAAGAATTCATAAATATGAACGAAAGTAAGTTAATAGTGTTCTTTCTTGTAAAGGTAAAAAAGCAACTACTTGTAAAGTTGATTCATATTTTTGCAGAAACATTTCATAAGATGTAGTTTATAAATAAATAAAAATGTGTTGGGAATACCTTTTAGAGTAATAAAATTGAGATTTCATCAATTCATTGCAAATCTGTTTTTCACAGTGACTTTTTATAGTGTAAGATATTTATTTTTCTTGTTTTATAATTGGGAAACAATCTTGAATTATTATTTAGTAATACTGTGAATAGACAAAATGAGTTTGTAAATATTTTTTCTGATTTTCAAGGAAGTACTTTTGAAAAGTATAAAGAAGAAAATAAAAATCATCCATAATCCCAACCCAAAGTGACAGCAGTAATGTGTTAGTGTTTTGTTTCTAATGGGTTCATGTATAGATAAACACACATACCTTTATCAAATTAACATGTTACTATCTATGTGGTTTGCATTGTGCTTATTTTAACTTACCTTTTTAATTATAAACAGCTGCCTATTATGATGTTATTTTTCAAAAACATTCTAGATGGCTATGTGAAAGTTTTATCATGAGGGGCAGGCATTTGAAACAGTAGTTAAAATGTCATTTGTGATGCCCTTAATTCTATATCAGAGTGCATGGGCTGCAGTCCTGGCTCCACTTTGGATTATACCTTTCTGTTAATACATACCCTGGGAGGTAGGTAGTAGGTACTACCAAGTACTTGATTACCTGCTCCCCATGTGGGAGACCCAGATTGGGTTCTCAACTCCTAGCTTCTGCCTGGCCCAGCCCTAGCTGTTATGGGCATTTGGGGAGTGAACCAGAGGATGGAAGATCGATCCCCCTCCCATCTTTCAAAAAATTAAGATTAATTTTTAAAAATAAAAATAAAAGTTTTACCATGTTTATGCCATAATTTATTTAAGCCATTCTGTATTTGGGGGCACTTAGGTTTCTATATATATAAGATTTTAATTTCTTGTATGTTATTTAGAGTATATAGATTTCATATTAATTTTTCAATACATTTAAGTCTTTCTGATATTCTAATCTCTTAGATTATACTGAAATATATTAACAGATTTAAGCAACAAATTAAATCAATTTGTATTAATTTTATGTTAATAAATATTAATAATTAAGTTTTTGTGTTTAAAATAAATTTAATTATTAGTGGAATTCTATTAAAATATTGTTATCAATTTCCTGTTTTCAGAAAGCATTTTCAATAATGTTTTATCATAGTAAAGGATTTATTATTTTAGAAAAATTCTATTAAGATTGAACTTTGATAAAATTATTCTTTAGCGATAAGGTAGAAGTCACAATATCATGACATTAATTATATAATCTTTGTAATTTTATCATATCTAAATATATACTTGAGTACTTCACAGTAATTAACATGGAAAAAATTTTAATGAAGAACTATATTATTATAAAGGCAATCTAAAAAACAAGCACCGTTATCTATTATTGCTGATTTGGAAGTTAGATTGCCTACTTTGTGACAATGTAAATTGACAGTTGAGTAACCGTTATTAGGAAAGCTTGTGAGGTCAAGTTATAAAGGGAGATGGTGAGGTGAGTATGAGTACTAGCCATAGGAGTGTCCAAGTATACAAGCACAGCTTTGTCTCTATGAGGTGACCTGAGGAAAGATTATCTGTCAGCGTAAACTAGGTCACCTGGTCCATTGGGTAGAATAATGTGATATCCAGGCAAGTGAATGGAAAAAAAGCAGACCATTAATAGAAATAGGAGTGGAATAAACAGGAAAACAGTTAGTACCCCAATCAAAGATTTTTGTATTTGAAGCAGCTTTCTGCATCTATGTTGAACTTAGGCTGATGAAAAACACAGGTTAGCATGAAGTGTATGGGAAGCAAGGCTTTCTGAAATCGATACCTCAATACTCATTCTTTGTATTTTAATATTTATTGTAGGTGATGCTCATGCTTTTGATGATGAGTGGCAAACTGAGATTTTGAAGTACAAACCCGGGGGACGATGGCGCAATGTTGAAAATGCTAAAATGCGCAGTGTTGGTCATGAGAAGAATCCAGGATCCCTAGAACTTAAAAGAAGGTATATATTATTTCTATACTAGTTTTTCTAAGAATTAGACTAAAATGTACAAAATATCTCTTATCAGGAATTTTTGATGAGCATACAAGTTGTAATGGTAATACATTTTTCTTAGATGTAAAGGTTTTACTTAAATTTGAGTATTCCACACAAATTTAAATTTTCATCTAAAAAGCTTTAGGTTTGTATGGTGAGTAATACACTTGAAAATTATGCTTCAAATGATAGTGACCAAAATCCTCCTAAGGAAAACTGATAGACTATAACCCAGTTATTCTTGTGAACCAGATTCTAATGTGGATATAGGTAGTCATACGTTTCACACCAGGAAAAGTTACTTATGTCTAGAGATAGGAAAAAGGGACAGGGCCTGTATTTAGAATACTTAACTGCCATATCAAGTCAAACTTCAGCATTTAGTGGTAAATGAATTTTTAGACACTTGTATAATATGAATAGGTAACAGTCCATACAACACTGCATTTCATGTATATTAGATATTTTGTAACAGTTTTGCAAAAGCTTTAGCGTCCTTTTGGACTAGCTGTGAAAATTAAATGTGCTGAAACCACATAGTAGAGATTGCAGGCATTTTTATACATACAGAACATAATCTAGAGGTATAATTTAATTTGGTTCTCTTGTGAAAAATTGACAAAAAAAGTTAATTCCTATTGAAATTACATTTGAGAGAGAGAGAAAGAGAAGAAAGAGAGGCCTTCCCCCCAGGCCTTAAAACAGAAATCTGTTCTAGGCGATAAGGAAGTGGAGGATTGCTGCAGGAGCTGGAGGCTTCACAGACCCAGCGGTGGACAAGTGGGTATCCGTTAAATCAGAAGCCTCGTCTAGAATTTCATGTGCTAGCATCTTTTCTTTTTAAAATACTTGTTAGGAACTTAGAAATCTAGTATTTCTTATTGAATGGCTGGAAAAGTTGTTCCCATATTAGTTTTAGTTAATATTTGGCTCACTTGGAAAAATATGTTGGTTAAAAACTAGAAAGTGCTAAATTTGAATATGAAATCCACTCTTAGTAAGAGAAAGCATACTCTTTAGGGATGACTTCCAAATTGATGGCCCTAACAGTGGTGTTTTTCCTCTTAACCAATCTGTGCAACAGCATTTTCTGAAATGGTTTTCTGCAGCGATGTATTATTCTGCCCAATACAGTAACCATCAGCCACAGGTGGCTATGGAATCACACTTCAAATGTGGCTGTTACAGCTGAGTACTGAATTAAATAATTTTGAACAAAATAAATAAAAATATGGCTCATGGCTACCATATATAACAGCATGGTTTAAACTCTACTTAAAACTGTCTCAGATAGCTATTGCTATCTTAAATGTTCAGCAGTAGTCTGCCTTCTGTTTTTAAAACTCTTCATCAATTACATGCTTTTTCATGTGTTTGTATTGACTTATAAATCATTAACCGTTTTTAAAATGATATTATTGTTCCTATATATTTCTCAGGGAGAAATCTAATCAAAGTCCAGCCATTGAAAGTGGAAGAAGATCAAACATTTTTGTGGACAAACTCAACATCAAAGGATCACCTCTGAAAACCCACAAAAAATAAATTACCATGCATTTGATTCATTTAGTTTTCATTGTTTTAACTGAGAAAGTAATGGTGCTGGGTAATATATGTAAGACCAATCTCTGTTGTTAGATCAGTTCTATACTTTGCAACTTTCTTCTGGTATCTGAATGTTCTTGGAAATTCTAGCTTTATGTTGTTCCTACTCTAGGAATAAAAGTTGATTTTGAACAAAGTGAATAAATTGTGAAACATTCTGTAAAACTCTACTTTAAAACACTGATTTTTAAAGCTAAAATGTTGGTTTTGCTTCCCCAATTTTATATTAGCTATGTATTCTTTTATATTTATCAAGATCAATTGTAGAGCTACTTGTATAATTTACAATTAGTTATAATAAAGCAAAATGTTAAAACAGTATCAGTTTTCACCCACCCTAGATGTTTTGAATAATTTATCTCAAATTTTATGATGTAATATATAGAACAGCTAGCTTAAAGCTCTAAAAATAATAAAGCAAAAACTACCCTACTACTATTTGGTGAGAAATTTTATTTTAAAGAATTTATTTATTTATTTGAAAGGCAAAGTTACAGAGAGGCAGAAGCAGAGAGAGAGAGAGAGAGAGATCCTCCATGCACTGGTTCACTCTCCAAATGGCTGCAACAGTTGGAATTGGGCATTCTGAAGCCAGGAGCCTGTAGCTTCTTCTGGGTCTGTAGATGTCGGGGCCCAAAAACCTGGGCCATCTTCTGCTGCTTTCCAAGGCTCAATATCAGGGAGCTGGATCATCAGTGGAGCATCCAGGACTTGAACCAGTGCCCATATGGGATGCTGGCACTGTAGGCAGTGGCTTTACCAGCAACACCACATCACCGGACCTGAGAAATTATTTTGATAAAGGACAAGAATAATCAAATAGTTCATTTTTCAAAGAAAAATATTGTTAATGTATATCTATAATTTCTTTATACAGCATATTATTTTTCTTCTGTATTAAATTCTTAATATTCATCAGACATTATATTGACCTCTTTAACATCTTTTTTTTTTCTTTAAAGATTTATTTATTTATTTGAAAAGTGGAGTTAGAGTGAGAGAGAGAGAAAGAGAGATCTTTCATTTGCTGGTTCACTCTCCAAATGGTCGCAACAGCCAGGTCTGGGCCAGGCTGAAGCCAGGAGCCAAGAGTTTCTTCGAGGGTCTTCCATGTGGTGGCAGGATCCCAAGCAATCAGGCCACTTTCTGCTGCTTTTCCAGGCACTTAGCAGGGAGCTGGATTGGAAGTGGAGCAGTTGGAACACAAACTGGTACCAATATGGGATACCAGTGAGGCAGGTGCCAGCTTAACCTACTATACCTCAACACCGGCCCCATACTGGTCTCTGATTTCTTAAGGTGTGATGTATTTCTGCTCTCCTTAGCCACAAACAGCTTAACCCACCTCCAAAGTTCTAAAGCTGGAGAATCTTTGGGAAAATGCTGGTTAGCATTTTTTGGGTATGTCATTTAGAGAAATATACATTTGGTATTCTGAAAACCAGAATGATTCAGTCTCAGAATTTGTTAGACAGATATATTTGAGCAAGGTGCTTAATAACTCTTTCGCTTGTGTCTTAATTATACCATTTAAAATTCATTTCTAGCTTCCCCCCCCCCTAGAATTCAAGGATTAATCTTTTATGAAAGTTAGATATTAAGTTTATAAGACATAAAATCTGACGTCTTAAGTCTGTTACTTAAGACAATATTTCTATCAAGGAAAAAAATTCCACTATTCATAATCCGAAGTATTTTCCTTTTTAAGGTTAAAAGTAAAATTTGGGGGCCAGTGTTGTTGCACAGTGGGTAAAGTAATCACCTGCAATGCTGGCATCCCCTATGGGTGGCGGTTCAAGGCCCAGAGGCTCCACTTCTGATCCAACTCCCTACTAATGGCCTGGAAAAGCAGCAGAAGAGGGCCTAAGTTCTTGGGCCCCTGTACCCATGTCAGAGACCCATAAAAAACTCCTGGCTCCTGGCTTAGCCCTGGCTGTTGTGTCCATTTGGGGAGTGAAACAGCAGATAAGAGATTCTCTCTCTCTCTCTCTCTCTCTGTGTGTGTGTGTAATTCTGCCTTTCAAATAAATAAAACGTTAAAAAAATTATGTGACTATGTTATACTCCTCTAATTTTCTGTATTATATTCCTATTAATTTTACTAATCTGTTTATGCCATTCATCACTAAAATAAGATGCAAATCATTTTTATTTGTTCATGTATTAGTTAAAAATTTTCTTTTATTCATATTCTTATTTTATTGGTATACTATTAAAATACTATAACATCTTGGGAAGTTGTCATAGGCATATATTTTATATATACATAAATTAACTTGATACAAGAGTAAAATCTTAATAGACACTGTCATTATTCTCCTTTTGCCTAAGTCATTATAATAATAACTTGCATAATTATATCCAGATCTAAAAACACAATTTAATAAATAATTGTGTCTACCAGTAAAATTCCTTTATATCACATAGTAATGAGAATTTATAGATAACTTTTTTCTCACAATTTTTCCCATTGAAATTGAATAAAAACTGAAATAAATACTTATTTCTTCTTATGCCACAAGGCTTTCTTAGGAGACACTTGTAAGATACAAGATATGTGACATATAGAGATTAAGTGTCAGATGATGGAGCCAGCACTGTGGCACTGTAGGTTAATCCTCTGCCTGCTGCACCGGCATCCCATATGGGTGCCGGTTCTAGTCCCAGCAGCTCCTCTTTCAATCCAGCTCTCTGTTATGGCTTGGGAAAGCAGTAGAAGATAGCCCAAGTGCTTGGGCCCCTCACCCCTGTGGGAGACCTGGAGTAAGCTCCTGGCTCCTGACTTCAGATTGGCCCAGCTCTGGCCATTCCTACCATTTGGGAAGTGAACCAATGGGTGGAAGACCTTTCTCTCTGTCTTTCCCTCTCACTGTCTGTAACTATGCCTCTCAAATAAGTAAATCTATTTTTAATTAAAAAAAGGAATTTTATTAAGAAAAAAGTATCAGATAGTTCCCTGCCTGTGGCCCGAGTTACATATAATTTTTTCAGTGGTCCTACTTGGGCCTTGAGAAAGGCACAACTAAGGGCAGTTGCTCATAGAAAGAGATAAAGACAACAAATTATGGGTTGTCTAACACATTTACATGGTTTCAACTAAGTGACATAAAGCTTGCTAATAACAATACTTATGCTACAGGAGCATAATTATTTTGTTTTTTCAGAAATGGTTTTTGACTTTGACAACTAAAATTATGTAAACTGATCTTTTTCCTTGCTAACACGTTCCCTTTTTAGTGTTGATTCATTTTTGTGAAATATAAATCATATATTAAATGTAAAATATTTCATAAAAACCATAAAATTACTAAATTTTATTCAGATTAACTTTTGTTTAGAATTTACTTAAATTATAAGCATTGAAGACCAGCTTAAGTTGCTGAAAATAACTGAGGAAGAAGTTTAAAAATAAAGCCATTGCCTCAGTTCTCAGAAATAAGTGTTAACTAATGCCATTGTTTCCTTAATTTGTGGTATGTGATGATTTCCCCTTAAGTTGTATAAATGGAAATATTTGCGGTAGCAAGAGGGAATTACCCTTCACTCTGCTTTAGTGGAATGAAATGAAATTTTCTTATTCCTGCAGTGATAGATACTGCCTTGAGGCATTAACAGAGGGATATTAACCACCAAAATCTGCCTATTCTGCACATTCTATTTTATACTCTGTGGAAGTTGAATTCTTTAAAATGTAGGTAGGGAACATACTGCAAAAGAATTGATTAGTGCTCCTCAAAACTGTCAAGGCCATGAAACAAAATACTTAGAAGCTGACACAGACCAGAGAAGACCAAGAACACCTCACAGGTGGAGAAAAGAAGGGGCTCTCCCTGCCAGCCAGGGAGTGAAGCAGACATGTTTCTCCCAGCAAGTATGCCTGTTTTGTTTGCTTGTTTCAGCTTTGCCTGTTAGCATTTCCACATGAAAGCCTTCTTTAGTTCCCAGTTTGGAATATATAGAATGCAAAATGTCTAGAACCAGAAGTCTCTTCTCTCAGAGTCTTACCTATTTTAACACTGTTATTAGACATACAAGTATGGAAGTTCAGAATTGATGTATCTTCTTGCTAAATCCTTTAAGTAGGAACTCCCTTTGCATCACTTTTTGTCTCAGATATTTTATCATAATATAGACTTACAGTTTTGTTTCAGCTGATACTTGGCATGTTACATCTTTCCCATTCTCTCAGTGTCAATATTTTAATGCTCTTTTGAAAATGACTTTGGTAAACAGCATAGAATTGGATTCTTTAAAAAAAAAATCTGAATTGATGGGGCAGGCATTGTGGTGCATTGGGTTAAGCTGCTGCTTAATACCATGCTAGATATGAGATATGTTGGATATGGGATAAGTTGGATATGGGATAGTGTCTGGGATAGAGTCACACTTCTGCTTCCAATCTAGCTTCATGCTAAGGCATGTGGGAGGCATCAGATGATGGCCCAGGTGCTTGAGTTCCTGCTACCCATGTGGGAAATCTAGATGGAGTTTCTGGCTCCTGATTTCAGCCTGGCCAAACCCTGCCTGTTGTGGATATCCGGAGAAGTGAACCACTAGATGGAAGATTCTCTTTTTCTCTTTCTCCCCTTGCCTCCCTCTCTACCCCGCCCCGTCACTCTGCCAAATAAAACTCTAACAATCTAAACTGATGATTTTTGACTTTAACTGGAAAGTTAAAGTTTTCCATGTAAAGTTAACTTTACATAGAAAGTTCATGTATTTATCACTTTTGTAAAAATATACATATTCACATTTATTTCTTATCAATTTACCTTTTTTCTCTCTTTTTGCCTTATTTTAGATCGAATGTCTCCCTTTTTTATTTGATTTCCTTTTTAGTTTATCTGCTTTCAGGTTGTACGGTCTTTACCATATTTTGACATGCATTTCTAACTTACCATAGTTGTTAATAATTTATCTTTACCTTGAGAATACAAGGTAAGATTCCAAGGACCTGGGACAGGTGTTGTGGCGTAACAATTAAGCCACAGTATGGGATGCCCATATTGGAGTGACTAGTTCAAGTCGTGGTTCTGCTGTAGAACCAGCTTCCTGCTGTTGTGCCTGGGAAAGAGCAGATGATGACTCAAGTACTTGGGCTCTGATTTTGCCCTGGCCCAACCCTGGCTGTTGTGGGCCAGATGAACCAGAGACTTGGAAGATCTATCTTTGGCTCTGAGCTCTCTCTCCCCTTCTCTCACACGCTCTTGCTCTCTGTCACTCTGCTTTTCAAATAAATAAGAAGAAACAGACATTAAAAAAATAGAAGGACCACGGGTAATTTTAATTCTAATTACCCTTTTGAATTTATATTTAATGTCACATTGTAATTCTAGCTTGTTTTCAAACATTAGCCATTAATATTTTTATAAATCTGGATGATTTTTATGATTAACAAAACATATGAAAAGCTTCCACTTCATTGTTTAAAAATTAATTCATATAAAATAATTCATTAGCTCACAAGAAGAGTAGAAAGAATTTCATAGACACGTTGCCCTAAGATGAACACTCTCCATGTTCTAGAAGACTTTCAAGAATAAAAGAAAAAGGCATTCTTGTGCAATTAAGAATAAGAAATATATATATATATAAAAACAATCTTCTACTTTCAATTTTTTAAAAATTCACATAAAAGAATTCATTAGCTCATAAAAAGGAGTGGAAATAAAATACAAATCTTAAAAATACCCAACATGCTATATAGTATGTACATACAAGTAGTTTAAATATATAGACTAACAGTGTTTAGCCCTTATCTAAAAAAGCTGTTGCAAATCTTCTCGAGCATAGATGTTATTTAATAATCTTTTTTATGGTGCAAAGGTAGAGCTGACTTTTTTTAAAAATTTTTTTTGTTTAGTAAATATAAATTTCCAAAGTACACTTTATGGATTACAATGGCTTCCCCCCCCCATAATTTCCCTCCCACTCGCAACCCTCCCATCTCCCGCTCCCTCTCCCATTCCATTCACATCAAGATTCGTTTTCAATTATCTTTATATACAGAAGATCGATTCAGTATATATTAAGTAAAGATTTCATCAGTTTGCACCCACACAGAAACACAAAGTGTAAAATACTGTTTCAGTACTAGTTATAGCATTACTTCACATTGGACAACACATTAAGGACAGATCCCACATAAGAAGTAAGTACACAGTGACTTCTGTTGTTGACTTAACAATTTGACACTCTTGTTTATGGCGTCAGTAATCTCCCTGGGCTCTAGTCATGAGTTGCCAAGGCTATGGAAGCCTTTTGAGTTCGCCGACTTCGATCTTATTCTGACAGGGTCATAGCCAAAGTGGAAGTTCTTTCCTCCCTTCAGAGAAAGGTACCTCCTTCTTTGATGGCCCCATTCTTTCCACTGGGATCTCACTCGCAGAGATCTTTCATTTAGGTTTTTTTTTTTTTTTTTTCCCCAGAGTGTCTTGGCTTTCCATGCCTAAAATACTCTCATGGACTCTTCAGCCAGATCCGCATGCCTTAAGGGCTGATTCTGAGGCCAGAGTGTAGAGCTGACTTTTAAGAAAACTTTGTAATACTTGAGTCTTAGCTTTTTACCTCATTTACTAGAGTCAGTGTGTTTCCAAGAACTGGAACTTGTAAGGATGTTTTTATTTATTAAGTGATTAGTTTTACTATTTGATTATGTCCATTGTAGATATAGAAGAACACTAAAAATTACATTTTATCCTGCCACCCCAAATAAGAAACTACGTGTATATTCCTTTCTAGTACTCTTGGATAGACACATGGAAAATTTAAAGCACTTCACAATTTGGAGTAAGCATTTCTTGAGGACAGTGTTCCATCATTTGCATCAAAGTCATTAGCTGTACCATAATTTGCCACCAAATATTTGTTATTCTGATTGTTTTAAAATTGTATTATAAACAATGTTGTAAAGAATATTGTCTTTACATAAGTCCATATGTTTTGCTGATCATTTGTTTAAGGTAAATTCCTGATGGCAAGATTACCAGTTCGTTTCTTGGTATTTTTTATTATGCTTTCTTTACAGAAAGATTATACCAATTTACAGTCATACAAACCAGTGGCCTTGCACAGATTTCAGAGACTCAGTTGCAGTGTAGGATACTTCCATCCAGCCTTTTCTCTCTCACTCAGGGTCTCGCCTGCGTGGCCAACTAGTGGTCCCCTCCACCCACCTGGTTACTTCTGTTTTCTCTCACAGGTGTTTGTTCCAATAAAATCCTTGAGCTTTTAGTCCTCTCATAACATCTGCTTCGCAGAAGACTCAGCTTAGTCCAAGCTGATTGTTGCTTTCTGAAAACAAGATGGTATTCTCTCTCTCAAATCTTGCAAGGACACAATCAACATTTAGTATTTCCCCCCAAAAGACCAAGTGGCCACATGTTTTTTCTGTTGTTTTTTCTAATATTTGAGTCACCCAACTATTTCAATCCAGGGGCATGGTGGTAACATGGTACATGTGTACAGGGGGTGGCAGGGTGAGGGTCTTTGTCTTTACCATGTATAGGGAGGCTGATGCTGGGGAGGAGGCTGTGGAGCCAGCACCAGAGAAAGTGAGAGACAAACGGAAATGCAGCGTGGAAGTGAGCATTGTGAAGACTAATGGAGCAACCTCCATAAGCCTGGGAACGCTTGGATTGGTTGATTGCATTCAACTTCATTATTTTAAGTCTTCTGTCATTTGATCAATTTATAAAAGATTAACCCATAATATTTCTGCTCCCCATCTTTTCTTGTACTGCTGACCCCCCATTTCGGCTCTCCCACCCCCACCTGCACTGTCTGTTCAGCAGTTCATTTAGTGAGGCTGTCTACATAAACTGAACCAGGTTTGAGGTGGGGATTATTATCTGAAATTGTTTTTATTTATCCCATCAATTGAACAATAGTGCTGATTATGGAATTGTAATTTGACAATTGTCTCCTAATAAGATCAGCATTTTCTTTGCTTCTAGATTTTACTGTTGCTGATTTTTAAAATGTGCAGCTAGCATGATGGTGTTCCAACCTGGATGATTTGTCTTTTTTGAACTCTGGTTGCTTTGCAAATTTTTCTTAAATTGCCTTTGATGTTCTTTAGTTTTCCTGGGATGTATCTAGGTGTGGATTTCTTTTATTGGTGAGGCTTGGGATTCATTAGGATTCCAAGGTTTAAGCATTGATCTCATACATAAGTTCTGAAAAATTGTCAGCCCATGTTGCTATGAATAGTGCTTGTATCTCACACTCATCTATTTCAGGGGGTCTCAGAAGTTCTCTGCTACATCTGCCCCCGTTGTCCTCTTTCTCCAGGTGGCTTAAATGGCCAACAGTTGCTGCTCACAGTTCTGCCTGCGGGAAGGCTAAGATCAGTAGCCAGGCTGGGTGAGACGAGGGTCCTCTTTGAACTTGCACATTGCCAGCATCTCGTAGATTCACATCAGGGTAAGACTTCCGGGAGCTGAGGGGATCCCTCTGTAAGGTCACGGAGCCCAGTTGAGAGGGCTGCACCTTCACAACTCTGTTTCCGCCCAGAGGCCCCACCTCCACAAACCATAAAATCAGGCTCAGGGCTCAGCATAGAGATTTGAGGGGGACAGAAGTCTTCAGGCTGCAGCATTCTCCACGCCTTTTAATTGTTTTATATTTTCCACTTCTTTGCTCTTTTGGATTACTTTCTGGCTAGTTTATATTGTCTACCTTATATTTTATTTCTCTCTTCAACACTGCTTATTTGGATTTTCAAACCCTCTGCTAAATTGTTACTATTATTTCATTTTCCATTTCTAAAAGTTCTGTTTGATTCTTCTTCAAATTTTTTTTACTATTTCCTTAGTCTCTTGTTTCCTGCTCAATTTTTCATATTGATTTTTAAATTTATTTTAATATATGGATCCAACTCCCTGTGTCAGATAGTTCCAATATCTAAGACTATTTCTCTGTTGTTTTTATTTTTTTCTACTAACTTTTGGTCATGTTTCTTGTTGCCCCATATTGTGACTTTCTATGAGCTGATAATTTTCCTTGGAATTTTAGTTGCAGGAATTCGTTGAGGCCCGTATTAGTTTTTGTTACAACAATGAAATAATTGAGACCAGCTACTTGGAAGTAGCATCCCACTTGTGCCTGGACACTGAGAGTCGCTGGGACACAGAGAAGACCGCGGATAAACAGCTCACACGCGGCCCTTTGAGGGAGGGCTTTTGGGACTCAACCGTGATGGCTGTCAAGGATACATAGACTTGGATCTACTTCACTGTTCAGACCTTGGCTGACTCAGCTCCACACACCCCTGCGTTGCTTTGGGTCAAAAACTCCATCTGCACTCTACTCCTGCAGTCATGCTCTTTCCCTTCATTTAGACTCCCATGCTTCCCCTAGTGGTGGATCTCCCTCATTGCAATGAGCCAATAAACGACTTTGTAAAACTACAGGTTTATCCTGGGTGGTCTTGGGTTGATTGGACCAAGACGATGTGAAGATTCTACTGAGGTTTGGCCAAGACCCTCGCTGTGTAGATTGAGACCTTCAGTCTGGTGATAATGCACAATCTGAGACCGTTCATTGCCCCTTTATTCCCATTTACTTGGATTTTGCAGCAAATCTGGACTCTGGACTTGGCCAGGGTCCCTTAGGTTGGGGTTCTGATCAGCCTTGATGGCCTTTGCTGAATTTGGCTTTAACCACTATCTGCTCTCTTGCATCTGCTTGCCTACCAGCTTGTATTTGTATCTTGTATTTGTCAGTCTTGCTGGTAAATGGGAAGTTTGCCTTGGGTTGGGGGACCTGCCTCTCCCATGTGACACCGCCTCTCCACGTTTCTTTTCTTCTTCTTCTTCTTTTTTTTTTTTTTTTTTTTTTGACAGGCAGAGTAGTGGACAGTGAGAGAGAGAGACAGAGGAAGGTCTTCCTTTGCCGTTGGTTCATCCTCCAATGGCCGCCGCGGCTGGCGCTCTGTGGCCGGCGCACCGCGCTGATCCGATGGCAGGAGCCAGGTGCTTCTCCTGGTCTCCCATGGGGTGCAGGGCCCAAGGACTTGGGCCATCCTCCACTGCACTCCCTGGCCACAGCAGAGAGCTGGCCTGGAAGAGGGGCAACCGGGACAGAATCCGACGCCCCAACCGGGACTAGAACCCGGTGTGCCGGGACCGCAAGGCGGAGGATTAGCCTAGTGAGCTGTGGTGCCGGCCTCTCCATGTTTCTTTGGTCAGCATGCAGGTGCTTTAATGTTACAGCCAATGTCTGACTCGCAACATTTCACATCTGACAGACCATCAGCCGAGTTATCACGGGCTTGTCAGGCGTTAAACTTGTATTAAATCTCCTGGCGGAATTTTACTAGGGAATTGGTAACTTTTGGGGAGATGTCACATGAATAAGATTGTTCATTTGAGAGGTGAGCACCCCACATCAGAGCACAAGTTCAAGTCCTTGATGCTCCCTTTCCAATCCAGCTCCCTGGTAAATCATCTGGGAAGGCAGCAGATGGCCCAAGACTTTGGGTCCCTGCCGCCCATGTAGGAGACTGGGATGGAGTGTATGGCTTTTGGCTTTGGCATGGCCTTGCTTGGGTTGTTGTGGGCATTTGTGGAGTAAATGAGCTGATGGAAGCCCCCCCTGCCTCTGCCTTTCAAATATATAAATCTAATGGAGATCACTGTGTTTAATGTAAAACACTGCTCATTTATTGTTATAGTTCAGGGCTTTTTAACTGCAGGGTGTAGATTTAAACTTTCTTCTCTCTTTGAAGATTTTTAGCATTTTACTGTGATAATTTCATATTTGTTGAATAAATCACCTATCTTCCAATCCTCCTTTTCCTCCACTTGACACTGTCGCTCCCCATCTTCGTGGGGGAACGACACTAAGCCCTGCCTAGGCTTCATATCCAAGTCACGGCACCATTATGTCGCTCCCCCTCTTCGTGGAGGAACGACACAGGACCCTGCGCTGTTCTTTCGTCTGCTCGGCCCTCCCCGGGTTTGCTGCTGGTTCTTCCCGGGTTGGCTACTATCCCTTCCACCTCCGTGGAAGGGCAGTTCCCCCTGGCCACATTCCCCACTTCCGCAGGGGAGTGGCACACCGCCGGCCGGCTCTCTGGGGGTCTGCACGGGTTCCCTTAGATGTTCCCCATAGATGTTCCTGGTGCATGCCGTCTCTCTCCTCCTTTATAGTCCTCCTCCGCCAATCCTAACTCGGCTGCCCACACGCTGAGTACGCTGCTCTCCAATCAGGAGCAAGTCCTACAGTTTATTGGTTGAACTGGAGGCAGCTGTGCGGAAGCTGTTTACTTCTCTCCCAGCGCCATATTGTGGGAGAGCAGATGCATAGAATAAGTCTTAATTCCAGTAACTCAGTCTAGTCCGGTTTGCTCCCCACAGATCCCCCTTTCTTTTTATTTTTGGCGTTGATACGCACCTGTCTTCGGTGCCCCGTGGCACACACTCTGCTCTGCTTGCTAGAGTTGCCACAGGTTCTTACAAGTCCTATCAATCAGGAAAACCGAATCCGGGTCCTCTCTTCGCCATGTTGTGAGGAGGTTTCTAGGCACTGATGCATGCCTGTGTTTGGTGTCCTGCAGCGCATGCTCTACTCTGCTAGAACTGCCTGCAGGTGCTTACAAAACCTATCAGGCAAACCGAATCCAAGCCTTCTCATTGCCCTATTGTTGGGGAGACTTATTAGTGTTGGTTCGTGCCTATCTTCGGTGACCTGCAGCTCATGCTTTGGTCGAGCTGCTTGCTGGTGCTTACCGCCTTAAATCAGGCAGACCGAATCCAAGCCTCCTAATTGTTGCATTGTGGGGAAGCCTTACTGATGTTAATTCGTGCCTGTCTTCGGTGACCTGCGGGGCATAAGCTGCTAGCCGCCCAGGTGCTCATCGCCTCACTTAATCAGGCAGACCGAATCCAAGCTTTCTCATTGCCATGTTGAGGGGAGGCCTTTCTATTTCTCTATTTCTCTATCTCCGGGCATTCCTATTTCTCCCATTTTACTTCTGTCTGCCAACATTCCCATTTCTCTCACTTTACTTCTAAACTTCTGTTTCTCTTATCCCCGCAGCTTCCCGCTGCCCGCCCCGAGGCTACTTCTCGGCGGCTTCCCGGCTGAGCCGCTTCAGCCCGCGCCTCTCTCATCTGCGCAGCTTCCCGGCTTTGCGCGGCTTGGCTTCGCGCGCTCCGCGGTCTCCACGCCCTTCGCGTCTGCACCACGGCCTACGCCAGCCCCGTTCCCTATCTATTCACGCCCCGTGCTCTCTCTGCACGCGGCGGCTTCCGCAAGTAACACAGCGTAGCTTACGTGTCCGCCACTAGCATTCAATCTAAGTTCCCCGGGCTAGCCTGGCGAATTCAACCCAGCATACGTCTCCGCCCCACGGTTTGGCTTCCAGTCCTTTGCTCCCCGGGCTAATCAGACGGATCCCAACCAGGCTCACGTTTCAGCTTCTGGTTTCAACTTTTCGCCCCCTATTCCCGGGCTAACTTGAGAATCCCAAAGTGGCTTCCGTTTCCGCCTTGGCCTGCCCCCAGCGGCTTCAATTTCCCTAACATTTTTCTCTACCCGGTATGTTTCCCCAAGCTTTCCTCCAACAATACTCCTCCCTCATTTCTCCTGGCCTCTCCCCACAGTCCGCGTCTGAGTCTGTTTGTTCTAGCGTTCACTTTCGCTTTCGACCTTAGAGATTTCTCCCAGCTTCCCCCCGTGGTCCGTATCTGAGTCTATGCCTAGGCTTTCAATAGCTTCTTCCGGCACCCTTTTCGTCCGGCTTTTCCCTAGGCTGTTTGCTAGTCTCTCTCTCCGGTATTTTCCCAGTTCTTCTCGTTTCTTCCCTCCTAAGTTTGCTATCCGTCCTAAGTTTCCTATCCGAGTCACGGCACCACTATGTCGCTCCCCGTCTTCGTGGGGGAACGACACTAAGCCCTGCCTAGGCTTCATATCTGAGTCACGGCACCATTATGTCGCTCCCCCTCTTCGTGGAGGAACGACACAGGACCCTGCGCTGTTCTTTCGTCTGCTCGGCCCTCCCCGGGTTTGCTGCTGGTTCTTCCCGGGTTGGCTACTATCCCTTCCACCTCCGTGGAAAGGCAGTTCCCCCTGGCCACATTCCCCACTTCCGCAGGGGAGTGGCACACCGCCGGCCGGCTCTCTGGGGGTCTGCACGGGTTCCCTTAGATGTTCCCCATAGATGTTCCTGGTGCATGCCGTCTCTCTCCTCCTTTATAGTCCTCCTCCGCCAATCCTAACTCGGCTGCCCACACGCCGAGTACGCTGCTCTCCAATCAGGAGCAAGTCCTACAGTTTATTGGTTGAACTGGAGGCAGCTGTGCGGAAGCTGTTTACTTCTCTCCCAGCGCCATATTGTGGGAGAGCAGATGCATAGAATAAGTCTTAATTCCAGTAACTCAGTCTAGTCCGGTTTGCTCCCCACAGACACTTGACAAATTCTAAAGATGAATTCATTAGAAAAAATTCAATCAGTTATTATGTGTGCAGTTCAGGATTATGCAGACCAAATAAACAATTAAAAATGAGAAAAAAGTAATGATTTGTGTTTCTTTTGCTTTAAAAATCGTGGACAGGACTGGCATTGTTACAGCAGGTTCAGCCGCTGCTTGCCTTGTTGGCATCTTACACCCATCCAATATCAGAGCTCTGTTTCAAGTCCCAGCTGCTCTGCTTTTGATCCAGCTCCATGTTAATAGCCCTGGGAAGGTAGCCCAAAAAGGCCCAAGTACTTGGGCCCCTGCCACCGATGTGGGAGGTTCAGATGCAGTTCCCACTTCTGGCTTCAGCCTGGTGGAGCCCAGGGTGTTGCAGCCATTTGGAGAGAGAACCAGTAGTTGCAAATCAATCTATCTCTCTTGTTCTCTCTGTCATTCTGCCTTTCAAATAAATAAATCTTTTTAAAAATAAAATGAGAAAAATGTGGGCAAGTTATTTAAATAATTGACTTAGATATTAGGGTTTTAAGAAGCAAGTTTTTGGGGCTGGCACTGTGACGTAGCAGGTAAAGCTACATATCTCGTATGAGCACCGGTTCAACTCCTAGCTTCTCCACTTCTGATCCAGCTCCCTACTAATGTGCCTGGGAAAGCAGTGGAATATGGTCCATGTGCTTGGGCCCCTGCATTCATGTGGGAGACCTGGAGGAAGCGCCTGACTCCTGGCTCCTGGCTTCAGATTGGCCCAGCTCCACCCACTGCAGCAATTTGGGGAGTGAACCAGTGGATGGAAGATCTTCTCTTTCTCTCTTTCTTTCTCTCTCTGCCTCTCTGTAACTTGCCCTTTTAAATAAGTAAATGAATCTTTAAAAAAAAAAGCAAGTTTTCAAGATAAGAGACTTTGAAATATTATTTAATTAATGCTTATTATTATAAATTTTATAATTGCATTTTTAAAAATTTATGAATCTGATAAATAGATGAATTTGGGCAAACTGATATTCAAAGTCAGTTATATGTATTCTAGGTTTTACTATATAAAATTAATGCTATGAAAATATTCTACATGTTATAAAATGGAGGGTGAACTTTTCATAATGTAGACATTCTAAATTTTCTGTGTTGGTCTTATAAGTCAAATGAGTTTATCATTGATGACACCAACTGTGTAATATTACAAAATATAAAATTATGATACCAGTGTTGTAGCATAGCAGGTAAAGCTGCCGCCCACAGTGCTGGCATCCCATATGGCTGCCAGTTCGGATCCCTGCTGCTCCACTTCTGATCCAGCTCTGATGTGGCCTGGGAAAGTGGTGGAAGATGGCCCAAGTCCTTGGGTCCCTGCACCTGCCCTGGAAGAAGCTCCTGGCTCCTGGCTTCAGACCGGTGCAGGTCCAGATGTTGTGGCCAGTTGGGGAGTGAACCAGTGCAATGGGAGATCTCTCTCTCTCTCTCTCTCTGCCTCTCCTTCTTTGTGTAACTGACATCCAAATAAAGAAATAAATATTAAAAACATATATATATATAATTGTATTTAAGCAAAACTGCACTTCAGATGTGTTTTATTTATTTTTAATTAATTTGAAAGGCAGAGTGTCAGATACCATGCCGTGTGTGTGTGTGTGTGTGTGTGTGAGAGAGAGAGAGAGAGAGAGAGAGAGAGAGAGATCTGCCATTTCCTGGTTCATTCCCCAAATTGCCTCAACAGTCAACCCTGGGCCAAAGCCAGGAGCCAGGAACTCCATCCAGGTCTCCCACAAGGAGTTCAAGCACTTAGGCCATCTGCAGACATTTGTAAAATGATTCATGTACTCGCACCTAGGAAGCACTCCGAAGGAGCAGGAAGCAGGGTGAGAAAGCAGAAAGGGAGGGAGGGGCCTGCTGTTGACAAGCCTTGGTCCGGGATCACCTTACAACAAAGACTATTTGGAGAGAGAGCAGAAGGCGATGTCTGGGCCAGGGCAACGTGGGAGGCTGATGTGGCCGGTGCAAAGAGCTCAGGGGAGGAGGAAGGCCCTAGTGGGGGTGCTCGGGCAGGGCTCCTGCCTGCTCTCACTCTGCGTGGGAGAGGAGGGCATTTCAGAGTCAAACATTAATTCTTACAAAAACTTCAAACCTACACCAAAATGGAGGTAAGAGCAACGATGAACTCAGGGGATGGAGTTTTCAGCTGAGAAACCACACAGTCTGCCTTAAAAGGATTCCTCCAGCTGCCGTGTTCAGACTGAACGGCAGCAGTGAGCCGAGTTAGAGGCTATTACAACAACTCCATGGAGAAGAGGTGGCACTGAGACCTGGGGGAGGAGTGGAGGTTCTGGACCTGGTTTTGAAGGCAGCGACTACAAGATATGCTGAAAGATTAGAACCGGGGTGTTGGACAGTGGGGTCAAAGTGACGCTTTTGGCTAGAGTAACACAAGTTCCCACTTACTATGTGGAGAAGACTTGAGGAGGTTCTCAGGAGGAAGAACAAAAGCTCAGACATGAGATGTGAAGTTCCAGATGTCTGGGAGACAGCCAGGTCAGACCACCACAGGTGCAGTCTGCCTTGAGCACTGAGTGCAACGTGTGACACCTACCAAGAGCGAAGGGCACTTTGACATGAGAAAAATTGCTTGCAATAGATGGTTCACTCACTATTGCTTTTCCATGTTCCCTTTCAGGCACGACCTATATTTAATTTTTTTTGTGTCTGTGGGGAGCAACTCGGACTAGACTGTTACTGGAATTAAGACTTATTCTATGCATCTGCTCTCCCACAATATGGCGCTGGGAGAGGAGGAAACAGCTTCTACACAGCTGCCTCCAGTTCAACCAATAAACAGCAGGACCTGCTCCTGATTGGAGGAGAGCAGCGTACTCAGCGTGTGGGTAGCAGAGTTGGGATTGGTGGAAGAGGACTATAAAGGAGGAGAGAGACAACATGCACCAGGAACATCTAAGGGGAACACCTGTGCAGCCCCCGAGAGGGCCGGCCGGCGGTGTGCCGCTCCCCCGCGGAAGTGGGGAATGTGGCAGGGGGAACCGCCCTTCCACGGAGGTGGAAGGGATGGTAGCCAACCCGGGAAGAACCAGCAGCAAACCCGGGGAGGGCCGAGCAGACAAAAGAGCAGCGCAGGGTCTTGTGTCGTTCCTCCACGAAGACGGGGAGCAACAATGTCTGTAATACACAACAATTTATAATTCTTTAAACAGATTTTTTACAAACACTTCTCCACATTGTTACGTAGGCAAAATAACCGTGGTTAAAGGCTGCACTTGTATATAGCAGTGATTTTTATTTTAATAATTTGTATGTATTTATTTGAAAGTGGGAGGGGGAGAAAGAAGGATCTGGGATCTTCCATCTGCTGGTTCACTTCCCAAATGCTGGCAACAGACAGACAGGCTAAAGCCAGTAGCAGGGGACTTAATCCAGGTCTCCCACGTGGGTGGCAGGGACCCAAGTCCTTGGACAATTATCTGCAGCCACCCAGATGGCTGCCTCACAAGGTGGGCGTTAACAGGAAGCAGGACTGGAAGTTGAGTGGGAATTGGAACCTAGGGACTCAGGACTCCGATATGGGATGAAGCGTCCCAAGCAGCGACTTAACCGCTGCGCCAAAAGCCTCAGTAATATTATTAGTACTATTATTTTTAAAGAAAATGCTAAGATCAAAGGACCTCCTCTGTTCCATCCTGGTTACCAAAACAAACGCACTTGACCAGTTCCGCAAAGCGGCTGTAGTTTATCTTCCCAGTCGGCAGAGGGCGCACGGCAGCGGAGGCGCTGCTCTGCTCTGCTGGACGCTCCTCTCCCTTTCTCTCCCTCTCTCGCCCCGGAAGTGCTCTGCCGGCCCTGGCTGCCGGCGTGACTTTGAGCACTTAGAGCTGCGGAGCCGGCGGCTGAGCGGACGCGGGGCAGTAGGACTCGCACTCTCGTCCTGTTCCTGACATGAAGCTGCTGGGAGCCGCCGCCGCCGTGGCCTTGGGGCGCGGGCCGCTCTCGCGCGTCCCTGCCGTCCTAGGCTGGCAGAAGCTGCAGGTACTAGGGTCCGGCGAGCCTGCCCGTTCCCGGGACCTTGGGATCTCTCCCTTCGCTGGGACCTCCTGACTGGCAGCTCGGAATACGAGCGGTGGTGCCCCGGCGCTGAGAACACATGATTAGCGCATTCCCGAGCAGCCCATCGGGGCCTTGGGACGGGACCCCGATTGATGTTTGGTTGATTAAGCCTCTTAGTTACGGCATGCTGGAAGAGAAGTGTCTCGAGTGAAGATTAGACCGCTGAGGAATGTGTAGGTCTGGTCCTCGAACGCAGGACTCCTGTCTTGTTGGCTAGTGCTCTTTTTGCAGGATGTCCTGGGGCTGCCTGCCCCCTTTTTTCAGCCGGTCCTGGTTTTTTTGCTCAATTTGGCGATCCTTTTGTCATTTTTTTATCAGGCGTATAGAAGATTGAAGTTTGTAAATAAAAGCCTTAGGAGAAGGAGTAGTAGAGTTGGGTTGGGTGGATATTGAGCCTTTCCTCTCATGCAAATCTTGTTTGTTTTGCTCGCGGTATCCTTGGGTTTTACTCAACTAAGCGCTACCCAGCCATTTTCCGGGTAATTTTTATCCACGTGTTTTTTTTTTGGCAAGTTCATTTGTCTCCCTCCTCCAAGATGTGCCTACAGTGCATGTTGGAAATGTGCAGTTCTGTGTCGAGAAGTTGCGTCTTCATTCCATAAAATGAAGACCCCCTTGCGCATCAATAAAGTTAGAAAAGAAGATCCACCAACAGTGATTGTCTAGAGGGAACTGGAAGCCTTTTGGGCGCCACCTGGGAGCCGATGGCCCCACTGTGTAGAGTGCAGAAGTCCTTAAGTTCTGCCAGCTGTGAGTGCGGAGGAACGCAAAACTTGTATTTCCTGTTAAAGTCGTCAAGGAAACTTACCTTCGTGATTTTGTCAACCTCTGTGTATTTTCAAACCTGTAATATTTGACAAAGGTTTCTTCCCTAGTTTTTGTTAATTAACACTGAAGACTATATCTATCTTCTTTTGTAGTCTCTTTGGTTTCCAGAAGTTGGAGACTTAAACATTTCCCTTCTGCTTCTCCAAGCTATCTCATGTCTGTTGAGATTTATTGGAGGAAAGGTGTCAGCCAGATCCATTTTCGTTCCTGTTGTTAGCTCTTAGAAAAAGTGCATCAAATTGAGCTCTCTTATCTCTTCAGGTTAACTGGAGGACCTGCCGGTGGTGTTCATCAGGGATAATTCCTAATGAAAAAATACGAAATATTGGAATCTCAGCTCACATTGATTCTGGGAAAACTACATTAACAGAACGAGTGCTTTACTACACTGGGAGAATTGCAAAGATGCATGAGGTAAATGGTTCATGGTTTATTCCAGATTAATTAGAGCTTGATTTTAATTGTTTTGTAGTTATGATTTTATAAACTTAACAAAACCAGACTGATATACACATTGGTAACTGGCTCTTTAAAAAAAAAAAAGATTTATTTTATGTGAAAGAGTTACAGAGAAAGGTAGAGACAGAGAGGTCTTCCATCCACTGGTTCACTCCCCAAATGGCCGTAACGGCTGGAGCTGAACCAGTCCAAAGCCAAGAGTTTCTTTCCCATCTCCCACGTGGGTGCAGGGGCCCAAGAACTTGGACCATCCTCCACTGCTTTCCCAGGCACGTTAGCAGGGAACTGGATCAGAAATGGAGCAACCAAGACTTGAACTGGTACCCATATAGGATGCCGGTGCTACAGGCCGGGGGCTTTAACCTGCTGTGCTGCAGCGCCAGCCCCAGTAGAGGAGGTAGCTCAAATGGGCTCGGAAGGTATTTTTCAGACGTCTTTCTGATGTCATCCCAAGTAGACTGTCTTTTAAGACTGTCCTGTCAATATGACGTAACTTTCAGTAGCCATTAAGATGCTTTTTACATAATTTTTTTTTTTTGACAGGCAGAGTGGACAGTGAGAGAGAGAGACAGAAAGGTCTTCCTTTTCCGTTGGTTCACCCTCCAATGGCTGCTGTGGCCGGCGCACCGCACTGATCCGAAGCCCGGAGCCAGGTGCTTCTCCTGGTCTCCCATGGGGTGCATGGCCCAAGGACTTGGGCCATCCTCCACTGCCTTCCCGGGCCACAGCAGAGAGCTGGCCTGGAAGAGGGGCAACCGGGACAGAATCCGGCGCCCTGACCGGGACTAGAACCCTGGTATGCCGGTGCCGCAGGTGGAGGATTAGCCTAGTGAGCCGCGGCGCTGGCCTTTTTACATAATTTTTAATGATGTGGAAAATATCTACAGTGTTAAGTGGAAAAATGACTTTAAAATAGCTTAGTATGAATTTGTTTAAAAAATATGTACATCAGAAGATACTTAAGAGATCTTGAGAACTCTCCTGAAGGTATTACCGTATCAAGTAACTTAACACTCCAGTTCTTCAGATGAAGGTCACCTGGTTAGTCATGTGCTTTAAAAACTGAATTTTTCCTACCCAGGCCTCAGAACACACATGGAGAGAACTGAGAAAGATCTGTTCTCTGACCATCTGCTTGTGGACTAATGCAGGGGCAAGGGCGGTTCTAAACCAGGATGATTGCTCTGCCTTAGCAGTTCTTGAGGACAGCATTGATCAACTGGTTTGGCAGTTCATACTGGCAAATCCTGTAATCAGTTACCTGTTCAGTGAGATGGCGGGTTAAGTTGTTTGAGTTAACTGTGTTCTGGTTGCATATCAGTAAAGATTTCTTCTTGGAATGCAGGGCCAGAGCAATCTGATGTGCTGTGCTTTTGTCCAGGTGAAAGGTAAAGATGGAGTTGGTGCTGTCATGGATTCCATGGAACTGGAGAGACAAAGGGGCATCACCATCCAGTCAGCAGCCACCTATACCATGTGGAAAGATGTCAATATCAACATCATAGATACTCCAGGTGAAGTGGTTCTTGGTTTTATGGCAACCTCTTGGCAAAAGCACATTTGGGTTTTTCTTCTATGACCCAGTTAAGTCTTGAGTATCAAATAATTTAATACTCAAAAGTGTAACACTGAATTCCTACTAGAGAAACCTGGAATTATGTGGTTTCCTTAAAAAAAAAGTATAGATAAATCCTAAGTAGGTGGATTCTTGCCTTTTACGTATTCTAGAGGTGTGAGGTTCTCATAGATTTTTGAAGTGCTCTCATTGGGCTGTGGGTGAACAGTATTGGTGAATACAAGAATCTATATTCTAATTAGAAGCCTTACGTAATGAACAAAGATACAAAAACCTTAAATAATGCATATATCAAAATTCACATTGTTCTTTAAACCCTCATCTGTTTTTCCTTTTGCCGCATTTAGGGCACGTGGACTTCACAATAGAAGTTGAAAGGGCCCTGAGAGTGCTGGATGGTGCGGTCCTTGTTCTGTGTGCTGTTGGAGGGGTGCAGTGCCAGACCATGACAGTTAATCGCCAGATGAAGCGCTACAACGTTCCGTTTCTGACTTTCATTAACAAACTGGACCGAGCGGGCTCCAACCCGTCCAGGGCCCTGCAGCAGATGAGGTACGGAGCAGTGGGAAGGAGAGAGAGGGTGTGGTGAGCTGCACGGCACACCTTGTATCCACTGTCATGAAACTTCATCCTTCAGTTTTTCTTTTTATTCACCTGAGTGACTGACTGACCCCCATCAACCTAGTACTGAGTGTGGGAGTTTGCTCTGTGTGCAATCTCATCAGTTACCTTCTCTGTAAATGGGGCAGCTGTGACCTAAATTCCGTGAGGTTGGAGATGGATTCAGAAACAACCTGGTAATTTATACTTTCCTGCCGTAATTAGAGAAGTTCCGATCTAGATTAGATTCTAAAAATACTTGGTGTTGTATTTAGACAAACTGAGGGGATCTTCTTTGATCTCCACGTTTACTTTGAAGGATTTTAATGAATGCCCTTAGGTCCTGTGCTGTGGAGATGAACTTGCCATGCTTTCCACTGGTAACGTGTTTGCTAGGACAGCGGGTAAAATCTGGTGTTCGTAGCATTTTATATTTTGAATCAAACTGTGTATTCCCCATGCCTTTAAAAGGAGGGAAGGTTGACTTTTCACCTTTTGTGGATGTGCGGGTGTCACTGCGGAGTTCTTGGCAGAGCTGGTGGGAATGAGTATGGGAGGTAAAGTTTGTGGTGGTGGGGAGGCTGAGAGTGATGGATCTGATGACAGAAGTTCTGATGGGGTGACGTGTTTGAGGGTGCAGAAGGCAAATACTTGTTTTTTGCATGTGTGTAATATTGATGAAACTGAACATTGTCACTTTTTGTTCTTTCATTACTCATGCTTGTCAATAGGTGAACTCTCAACTAAGTCTTTTTCCGAATCCAAGAAGATTCTTTTAGCATGTATTTTATTACTTTCATTCTTCTTCTTCTACTCTTCTTCTTCTCTACTTCTGTGTATCTGTTTTTTCATTTTGTAACTCCCATTAAACAGATTTGGGGACTTCTTGGCCTGACCTCTTTTTCTTCATATTGTCTCCTCATTTTGCATTAGGTTATGAGAGAATGGTTGTGATTAATCTTCTAACTCACTAATTTGATAGCCATCTGTGTCTGTCACTTTAGCCTGTCTTTTAGAAAATAATTTCAGGCCCGCGCTGCAGCTCAATAGGCTAATCCTCCACCTAGCGGCACCGGCACACCGGGTTCTAGTCCTGGTCGGGTGGCCAGATTCTGTCCTGGTTGCCCCTCTTCTAGGCCAGCTCTCTGCTGTGGCCAGGGAGTGCAGTGGAGGATGACCCGAGTGCTTGGGCCCTGCACCCCATGGGAGACCAGGAGAAGCACCTGGCTCCTGCCTTCAGATCAGCGCGGTGCGCCAGCTGCAGCGCGCCAGCCATGGTGGCCATTGGAGGGTGAACCAACGGCAAAGGAAGACCTTTTTCTCTGTCTCTCTCACTATCCACTCTGCCTGTCAAAAAAAAGAAAAAGAAAAAAAAAGAAAAGAAAATAATTTCAGCTATTATGTGATTCTATGAACTTTTTTGTTACAACATCTTTATTTTTTAAAGATTTTATTGGGGCCAGTGCTGTGGCGCACTGGGTTAACGCCCTAGCCTGAAGCACCAGCATCCCATATGGATGCCGATTCGAGACCCAGCTGCTCCACTTCGATCCAGCTCTCTGCTATGGCCTGGGAAAGCAGTAGAAGATGGCCTGAGTCCTTGGGCCCCTGCACCCACGTGGGAGACCCGGAAGAAGCTCCTGCCTTCAGATCGGCGCTGCTCCGGCCGTTGGGGAGTGAACTTGCGGATGAAAGACCTCTCTCTCTCTGTCTCTCCTCTCTCTGTGTAACTCTTTCAAATAAATAAATAAATCTTTTTTAAAAAAGATTTTATTTATTTGAGTGGCAGAATTAGGGAGAGAGAGAGAGAAAGGTTTCCCATCTGCTAGTTCACTCCCCAGATGGCTGGGCTGATCCAAAGCCAGGAGCTTCTTCCAGGTCTCCCACATGGGTGCAGGGACCCAAGCACTTGGGCTATCTTCCGCTGCTTTCCTGGGCCACCAGCAGGAAGAGGTATCAAAAGAGGAGCAGCTGGACACAACCAGCACCCATATGAGATGCCAGTGCTGCAGGCGGAGATTTAACCTACCATGCCAAAATGCTGGCCCCTCAACATCTTTATTAATAGAAGTTATTTTCAAATATTTTCCTGCTTTTAGTAGCCGCCTTCTTGGAGGTTAGTACTATTTATAGGGCTCACACTTCTCTACTTCTCTTTGAAGCTTACTGATTTCCTTCAGGTATTTGGTGATTCTGAGCTGTCTGTCCATTCTTAGCTTCTTGGAGGACTGCAGGGCAGATGAAACAGTGGCAGGCAGGGCGTGTTTTTTCTGTAGTGTGAATCCTTGCTGAGAGCGCGGTTTCATTTTGGTGGTTCGGCTTGGTTAGCACACAGGTGATGAGGAGTATCTGACTTTAACTCCTACTCTGCATGAGGCTCCTCCCCAGACAGCTGTTCTCAGCTTTGCTGGAATCAGTCTGGGCCTGGGCATTCTACCATCCATCAGTTTCTAGACCAGCTACTCATTGACATGTTCTGCTTCTGAACTGCATATTCTGGGGATATGATGAGAAATCCCTTGTTTTGTGATTCTTTTTGTTGCCTTTGTGGGGATGTAGTCTCCTGGACTCCTTAAGTAGTTGGTTGTCAGTCTGTTCCAACTGCTTTATTTTTTTAAAAGATTATTTATTTGAAAGGCTGAGTGACAGGGAGATGGAGTGGGAGAGACACAGAGAGATACTGATTGATTTTCTATCCACTGGTTTGTTCTCCAAATGGCTGCAACAGCCAGCACTGGGTCAGGGTGAAACCGGGAGCCAGGAACTCCATGTGAGTCTCCGACATGGGTAGCAAGGACCCAAGCACTTAGGCCATCTTTGGCTTTCTTCTCAGGCCATTGGCAGAGAGCTGGATCAGAAGCAGGGCAACAAGACCTCTTGACCTCCTGCACCACACACAGCCCTCCCTGCCACCGACTGCTTTGTGTTCTCAGCTCTACAGTGTCTGCCAGTGATTTGTTTTTATCTTTATTTTCTCACTTCAGAGGGATTTGGGGGAGAAGAAAAGAGATAAACAAGTGTATTTTATTTTTCAGGTCTAAATTGAATCATAATGCTGCGTTTGTGCAGATACCCATTGGTCTGGAGGGCAATTTTAAAGGTATTATAGATCTCATAGAGCAACGAGCCATTTATTTTGATGGAGACTTTGGGTGAGTATTAGAAATACACTATTAAGCCTTTATATTTTAAAAACCATCCAAGAAAAGGAAAGGATCACTTCTTTAGGCATAAATATAAGTATCTTTTGAAATGTGGCTGGAAGAGTATTCTCTAAGATGATTTTCTTTAATGCCTTTAATTCTAGTTGTCATTCTTCTTTCTAAGAGTATGTTACTTTTTGAGTGATACATCACATTGTGGCCTGCATGGTGTGCTAGGTAGGAGGAGGCCTTCGAGTTGGGCTATTAATACAGTGTCTGTTTCCACTTGTTCATTCATCCGGTCTTCATTCTGCAGACTTACAGAGCAGCTGCTATGTCCTAGGTATGATAAAAACTGGGAAGAAAACAGATCATAAATGTGTTCTACTTCATAAGATCACAGAGGTAAAAAGATCAGTGTATAAGAACAGTTAAAATCATACAGCTGCAGTCTGGGAGATGTGAGAAGGAAATTGGCCAGTCAACGTTTGAGTGACTTTTGCATACAGAGTGCTGTAATTGCCAAGGGGTTCTCCAGCCTTAGCTGGCAAAACTCAGCCAGAGCTTGTTGAGTTTGTTGATTGCGTGTGCTGGGGCCTCCTCCAGAGAGGTGATTGAGTAGATCTAGAGTGGGGCTATAATTTACATTTTTGGAAAGCTCCCACTGTGAGTCTGCCGACCACACCTTCAATGGCACTGATCTAGACAGTGTGAGGAGTCAGAGTGGCCCTTTGTTCTGAGGAGTGACCCCGTTAGCCTGAGCGTTTCTCCAAAGGCACTTTCTGAGGCGTTTCCTCGGGAACCTGGGATTGCCGGTCTGGCAGGCGGGTGGATGGGATCGGTGAATGGTGGAGTTGGTCCTCAGCTGTCCTGTAGGCAGGAAGATGGTGGGGCGTCCCCTGGAGAAGCTGTTTCTCTTGCTCTGTGTGACACCTGAGTTTATCCACCACTCCATAGGATGCATGACCCAAGAAGGCAGGGGTTTTTGGTTGGTTTGTTTTGTTGTTCCCTGCTTTATTCACTTGTAGGTCTCCAGCTCTAGAACTGGCCTGCTGCATAATAGGGAATCAAAAACATTTGTAAATGATTGAATAAATACTTTTTTCCTGAATTGCCAGGGCACACGCTTCTGAAATAGAGGCTCTTTTTTATTTTGTTATTTTTGAGAGACAGATCTCCCATCTGCTGGCTCGTTCCCCAGATGCCCACATGCCCACAAAGGGTGGAGCTGTGCCAGGTGGAAGCCAGGAACCTGGAATGCAATCCAGGTCTCCCACATGGGTGGCAAAGACCAAAGTACTTGAGCCATTACCTGGTGCCTCTCAGGGTATACATTAGCAGGATGCTGGAATGGGGACTGGAGGTGAGACTCAAATTTGAACACTCAATTATGGGATGTTGGTGTCTCAGCTGGCAGCTTAACTGCTGGACCAAGCTCTTGCCCCTAAAGGAAAGGCTGTTAAGTTTTGCCATACATCAAAGTTTCTTAATGTACATACTCCCTTCCCCGCCCTAGACCACTGGATTTGTGTACTTGGAAAGTACTCCACATATTATTCTGGCACATGAGAGTCTAAACCAGGTGCTTGCCAGGAAAGATACAAGACCTGAAGGGCTGTAAAGAGTATCTTTAGGATATTAGGAGTTATTTTTTAACCATTTGGAATCAGCACGTTTTATCTTTTTCTATTTAGAATTTGTATTCTGGAAAGCATTTTTTGGCATTAATTTCCGTTTTTAAAGTAATAACTTATAAAACTTTCAGACTGGTATTTTCTAAATATCAAGTGTATCTTTTTGTCAGTTGTGTGTATTTTATTGGTGAGTCTTACCTGTTCGTGCTCTGGAGGTATAGAGAACTGGTGGACTGGTGGCAAAGCTGTAGAGGCTGTTAGGTTTTCTTTTTTTTTTTTTTTTTTAATTACAGATTGGGATAATCTATGTTAAAAATTTTGTAGTAGTTAGGTTTGTTATTAATGGCAAAGAATAGAGGAAGGTCTCTGATTCTGCTTGTTGGAGATCTTGATGTTCTAATTAATGAGATGATGGGTAATAGAATTTTCAGATGCTCAGATGGGCTTCAGACATGTTGGCTTTGAATTTTAGCTTTCCCACTTACTAGTAGTACAGCCGTGGGCAAGTTACCTTGCTTGTTTAGGTTAGTTTCCTCATCTGAAGATGCAGATAACAGAGCTATTTATGTGATGTGAAGACTAAGTAAGTAACTCATCAGATACCTAGTTTAAGGCTTGCTGCATTGTAGGTGTCTGATAAATGGATGCTCTTAATATTTTCCAAGCTTGCCAATTGTCAAATAATTAGAAGACAGTAAAAATAATCTATAGCTACACTGAAAAGAACTTTGGTCTTTGATTTAGTTGACACTTTGTCAAGTCATTGCTTTGAACCTTTAAAGTGTTTTGCACTATATAAATTCATTTTGGTTATCTAGAATACAGATAATAAACAAGTTTGAATTAAATTGGGAAGGACTATGTCATATCTTTCATCATTGCTGTAAAACATGAAGTACAGAAAAATAAATGTGGTATCTATAAAACTGTGTTTTCTTTTCCTTGTAGGGGATTGTCTTGAATTTTGGCTCTTCTCTTTACTAGAAGTATAACCCTGAACAAATTACTTGACCGGTTTAAGCATTTTTGCCCACTATTCTGTATGAATTTTAAAGATATCTGTTAGTCTTATTTATTATTTGAAGGCAAATACATCAGAGCTCTTACCTAAAAAGATTTTAACCATTAATCATCTTTTCCATTGTGCTTTGTATGTATGATTGGATGTCCCTAAAGTAACCCAGATGAACCATTTCTTTTCCTAGTCAGATTGTTCGATATGATGAAATTCCTGCGGAATTGAGGGCAGCAGCGGCTGACCACCGGCAGGAGCTGATTGAGTGTGTTGCCAATTCAGATGAGCAGCTTGGTGAACTGTTTCTGGAAGAAAAAATCCCCTCAGCTTCTGATATAAAGGCAAGTGGTCTCAAAAAAGTCCTGTATTAACAAAAATGATATATTTAATATTTTTTTTTGTGGGCGGGGGACATGATGCTTTTATGCGTTGACTTTATTAGTGAAAGCTGAGAAAATTTATTTAGCATAATTGATTTTCTCAAAAAATACTGAACATAGTATATTACTTTTTCTTTACATGGTGAGTTATGTAATATCTTAAAAAGGAGTCGTAGTTTATACTAGAAAAAATATACAGTCAACCTCTTGGTATATCCTAATAATAAAGAAAAAAATATGGAAAGTTTCAGGTAGACTAAGAGATGAGGCTGCTAAATGTTCGTGGAGTAAACATTGGTGTTTACACTGTTGTCATATACAGAAAGCCTTATAGATCCCCTCACGTAATCATTCAGCTCTTTAAAAAGAAGAGCCCTAAGACTGATTTTTTTTTAAGATTTTACTTACTTATTTGAGAGGTAGAGTTAGAGAGACAGAGAGAAAGGTCTTCCATCCGCTAGTTGACTCCCCAAATGGCCACAAAGGTTGGAGCTGAGCTGATCTGAAGCCAAGAGCTTCTTTCCAGTCTTCCACGTGGGTGGGTGTAGGGGCCCAAGTTCTTGGGCCATCTTCCACTACTTTCCCATGCCATGCACAGAAAGCTGGATTGGAAGGGGAGCAGCCAGGACACGAATTGGTGCCCAAATGGGGTGCCGGTGCTGCAGGCGGAGGCTTACTCTACTCTGCCATAGTGCCGGCCCAATACTCATTTTTTAACTGGTGTTTCTCCAAAGATGTACAAATGGATTATACATGAAAAGATGTTCAGCCTCACTGTTCATTAGAAAAATGCAAATCAAACCACAGTGAGATACTTAATACCCATTAGGATGGCTGTTATTAAATGTCCATCAGTGACTGAATACATAAACAAAATGTGATCTACACATACAGAGGAATATTATTCAGCCACAAGTTCTATATATTCCAACTTGGATGAATCTTGAAGACATTCTAAGTGAAATAAGCTGATGCAGAAGGATAAGTTTTGTCTGCTTCCACTTATATTAAGTACCTAGAATAGTCAAATTCATAGACAGTAGAATAGTGGTTAGGGGAGGGCTTAATTAGGGATTATTTTATGGGTGTAGAGTTTTAGTTTAGGATGATGAAAAACTCCCAAATATGGATAGTGTGTTAATAGCACAACATTATGAATGTACTTAATGCTATTGAACTTAAACATGGTTAAAATGGTACATTTTATCATGTGTATTTTACCATAATAATACTTTTTTAAAACTTGCTATTCATTTTCCTAAACCATTTGGTATACTTAGATATCAGCTAAATAATTGTTATGTGTAAATATTGCACTCATGGAGTTTATAATATATCAGACACATAGGGAAAGAACTGTATTGAAACTATGATGCTTACTAATAAATTTTTTTCTGCTATCCAAGCTGGGTCCAAAACTTGTTACTTGAGTCTTTTAGCATTCACAAAGGTTTTAACACCTTTTTTTTATGAACAGGGGAACTCTAGGTAGGAAGATATAGGTCTAGCCCTATTTTTTTCTTTTTTAGATTTTGCTTATTTATTTATTTATTTATTTATTTATTTGAGAAGTAGAGTTACAGAGAGAGTAGGAGACAGAGAGAAAGGTCTTCCATCCACTGGGTCATTCCCCAAATGACCACAATAGCCAGAGCTGAGCCAATCTGAAGCCAGGAGCCAGGAACTTCTTCCAGGTCTTCCATGTGGATGCAGGGACCCAAGCCCTTGGGCCGTCTTCTTCTGCTTTCTTAGGCCATTAGAAGGGAACTGAATTGGAAGAGGAGCAGCTGGGACATGAATTGGCACCCATAGGGGATGCCGGCACTGCAGGTGGAGGCTTAGCTTACTACGCAGCACTGACCCAAGGTCTAGCCCTAAATAAAGTCAAGCACTGAATCCTGGGAACCACATTAGAGAGACTTTTTTTTTTTTTTAATCTGTTAAAGGCAATGTTCTGGGGCTCTCCCAAGACCACTCACAGGTTCATTGACTCATTGGGGGGAGTCATGGGACTCGCTGCATAGTCAGATTCATGATTATGACTTCATTATGGTGAAAGGATACACAGCAGAACCAGCATTGGAAAACGGCACGTGAGGTGAAGTCTGGAGGAGACCACAGCTTCCAGAGACCTCCCAGTGGGGCCACACAGGCCTGCTGATTTCCTGTAGCAGGCAGTTGTGACAGCACCTGTGACATGTTGTCTACCAAGAAACTCAGTTTCCAAGGTTTTTACTGGGGTGTGGTCACATGGATACCCTTTCAGTGTACTGAAATTCCAGAAGGGAAGCAAGTGACCACACTGTTCAAACAATGTAAAGACCAAACCATTCTTAGCAGTTTTTTGAGTGATGGGGATCCTGTTGAAGTCCAAAGGCAAGTTTCAGTCCTGCTGTATTTGCTTTTTTCTGCATAGAATTCTTTGATGTATTTCAGTTTCTGTTTGTAGTTGGATATATTATTAGGGGGAGCAGAAAAGCAAGAGCCTTTTTCTTTCTTTTTTTTTTTTAAAGGTTTATTCACTTATTTGAAAGGTAGTTAGGGAGGGAGAGAGAGAGATCTTTCATCTGCTGGTTCTCTCCTCTAATGGCCAAAATAGCCAGGGATGGGCCAGGCTGAAGCCAGAGCCAGTAACTCCATCCAGGATTCCCACATAGTGACAGGGGCCAGATACTTGGGCCATCTTTCACTGCTTTCCCATGCACATTACCAGGGTGCTGGATCACAAGTGGAACAGCCTGGACTTGAACCAGCACTCAGATGGGATGTTGTTGTCCCAGGCTGTGATTCAACCCACTGCACTGAGCACAAGCCCCTTTATGATAGTTTCGCAGTAATTGCTCACTTCTGCATGTTTTTCCTTATTTCATGCTACCTGTTAATGTTCATCTGTTATCACACTTTTCACTGGTTAGAAGTTGTGGCTGTGAAATTTGGCTTTAAGGTTTTTGTGATGACTAGTGTTCTGTTTTTTCATGCAGACTACAAAATAATTGTATACAGCCTCCACATTTCTGCAGTGACAGCTTGCCACCATTGCACTGTTGTTGGCCACTCCCAGCTGCTGGAGCTGCAGTTCCACTGTGGATTTTCAGGCCTGCGCAGCCCACCGAATGCATGGATGCTGCATACACTAAGGGCTGGGCCAGGACCTCTAGGTCCTTATTTTAGAGAATGATACTATCACAACCTGAAATTTATTTCCTTTAAAGATTTATTTATTTGTTTGAAAGGCAGAATTACAGAGAAGGAGAGAGATCTTCCATCTGGTGGTTTATTCCCCAAATGGCCACCATGGCTGGAGCTGGGCTGTTCCAGAGCCAGGAGCTTCTTCCAGGTCTCCCACATGGGTGCCAGGGGGCCAAGCTCTTGGGCCATCTTCAGGTGCTTTCCCAGGCCTTAAATGGTCCCATGACTTTAAATTGTGAGTGATTTGTTCTATTTGGTTTCCTGTGTTCATGTTCTTAAAAAAAATTCAAATACTTCTAGTAGAATATACTTCAATATGGCTTAAAAGTATATAATAAAGTTGTACACTAAGAAAACTGTTACATATTTGTCTTATGCATAGTTCTCTTAGTTCTCTTCCTCCCTCCACCCTAAAATTGGTTGCCCAGTTAATAGTTTCTGGTGTATCCTTCTAGAGATTTTTATTTTACATAGTTGTTTTCATATTGTTTTTTCTATGTGTTTTTTTTTTCCAAATTGAGAATTAGTGATTCCAAGAATATTTAAAGCAAGTTATACAGTGAGTCACTTCCTGGCTTGGAGAAAAGGAGATTATATTTTTTGTCTATTTGTATTTTGACCTGAGGTTATTAGGAAACTGATTTTAGTCTCCACTAGAGTCAGCACTGCACAGTTAGTTTTATTTATATGTGTGTGATAATTGACCTGAATCACAAAATGTAATTTTTACATTGACTGAGCATCACATATTTTATTTTCTTTTGTAGCTTGCAATCCGAAGAGCTACCCTAAGTAGGTCATTTACTCCTGTGTTTTTGGGAAGTGCCTTGAAGAACAAAGGAGTTCAGCCTCTTCTAGATGCTGTTTTAGAATATCTTCCAAATCCATCAGAGGTCCAGAATTATGCTATTCTCAATAAAGAGGAGTAAGTCTTAGAAACTGAATCTTAGTTTCTGCAAACTTTAATACATGTGCTGTGTGAAGGAATTTAATGGTGGTTCTTCTACTTAGTTTGTAATTTTCATAATTTATAAAAATCAATAGCTATTTTTATTTGGGTAATAATTTTGGCATATCAAAAAATATTTATTACCAGTGCCTTTATCATCCTGTATTTGTTAGATATATGATTCGTTGGGGCTGGTGCTGTGGCACAGCAGGTGAAGTCCCACCTGCAATGCCAGCACCTCTATGGGCGCCAGTGAAGTGCCGGCTGCTCCACTTCCAATCAAGCTCCCTGCTGATGGCCTTGGAAAAGCAGTGCAAGATGGCCCAAGTGCTTGGGACCCTTCACCCACATGAGAGACGCAGATCAAGTGCCTGGCTCAGTCCTGGCTGTGAACTCCTAGGGAGTGAACCAGCAGATGGGAGTCTGTCTGTCTGTCTGTCTGTCTCTCTCTCTCTCTCCCCCCCCCTCCCTCTCTCCTCCCCACCTTCCCCCTTACCTCCAACTCTTTCAAATAAATCAGTCTTTTTTTTTTCTTTTAAAGAAGTATGATTGAAGTTTTAAGAAGGTTTTTAAAGCTTTCATTGATTATTTTTCCTTTCTTTCTCTACTAGATCAGTTCTGTATTTTCTCGTCTATTCTGCTCCTGTCTCTTCTTAGTAACCAAGCCCTAATGACCTATTTGTATTGATCGTCAGTGAAATTTCGCATGTCTATGAGGTCCAAAATGTTTAATGTGTGACTTTTCTCAGATAATACTCTTTGATGAAACAAATCGCTATAAAAGAAATATCTCAGATTTATATTTCTTTTATTTTTAGTGACTCAAAAGAGAAAACCAAAATTTTAATGAACTCAGAAAGAGACAGTTCCCACCCATTTGTAGGCCTGGCTTTCAAACTGGAGGTAAGTTGTTTTCTGATGTATTCAACTGCTACCTGTAGGTGTTTTCTTTTTGAATTTTATTTCTATTACAAAATAACTTTGTGCCCTTTTTGAAAGTAGAAAGAACAGATATTTTCAATGTGTTAACACTACTAGAACTTTGTTACTAGATACATTTCCTTCTAGTCCCTTCTCTTTGCAGTTTTAACGGATAAATTTTGGGGTGAGTGTCATAGAAGTTAAGATGCTGTTTGGGATGTCTGCATCTTATATAGGTGTGTATGGGTTTGAGTCCCAGCTCCGCTTCAGACTCCAGCTGCTTGCTAACGTACACCTTAAGAAGCAGCAGGTGATGGTTCTAGTTGTGTCCCTGCCGCCTGTGTGGGACATGGGGATGGATTTCTGGGTTCCTGGCTCCTGGCTCCTGGCTTGTCCAGCCCCAGCTCTCTCTGTTTGTGGCATCTTAGGGAGTGAACTAGCAGATTGAAGATCTCTCTTGGTCTGTCTCTTGTCTGACTGGCCTTCTCTCTGCCCTTAAAATGAAATGAAAATAAATTTTAAAAATTAAAGAAGTAAAGCCGACGCCGTGGCTCACTAGGCTAATCCTCCGCCTTGCGGCGCCGGCACACCGGGTTCTAGTCCCAGTCCGGGCGCCGGATTCTGTCCCAGTTGCCCCTCTTCTAGGCCAGCTCTCTGCTATGGCCCGGGAGTGCAGTGGAGGATGGCCCAAGTCCTTGGCCCTGCACCCGCATGGGAGACCAGGAGAAGCACCTGGCTCCTGCCATCGGATCAGTGTGGTGTGCCGGCTGCAGCGCGCTGGCCGCAGCAGCCATTGGAGGGTGAACCAACAGCAAAAGGAAGATCTTTCTGTCTCTCTCTGTCTTACTGTCCACTCTGCCTGTCAAAAAAAAAAAAAAAAAAAAAAAAAGTATAATTTTTTACATAAATCAAGCTGTTTAAGTTTGTCTTCGTTTTTTCATTTAACATCATAATAAGTATGGCTTGTATTTATGTAACTAATTTGAGCATTTTGAATGACATAATATTTCATCAAGTAGATAATATCATGATTTGCTGAAATCTTCTAGTTGTACATTTATACTGTTTCTAGTTTTTTCCTATTATAGTTGACATTGGGTCCAGTTTTATGTGGGTGCAGGGGCCCAAGGACTTGGGCCATCTTCTACTGTCTTCCCAGGCTATAGCAGAGTTAGATTGGAACTAGAGCAGTTGGCACTTGAACCAGTGCCCATATGGGATGCTGGCACTGTACGTGGAGGATTTATCTGCTACACCACAGCACTGGCCCCTAGAAAGGCCTTTGTATAAGTTTATTTTAAGTAACTTGGAGAGTTGTACAGATATAATTTATCTATTACTGACTTGTGCATGAGAGTTTAAGAAAATCAGTTTCAATATTTGAAGAAATAACTGGAATGCTAATTGAAAGAGATGAATCTTTGTAAGCATTGAGTATTATTTAAAAATCTTTTTTTTTTTTTTTTAACATTTATTTATTTGAAAGAGCTACACAGAGAGAGGAGAGGCAGAGAGGTCAGTCTTCCATCTGCTGGTTCACTCTCCAATTGGCTGTAACGGCCAGAGCTGGGCTGATCCGGAGCCAGGAGCCAGGAGCTTCCTTCAGGTCTCCCATGTGGGTGCAGGGGCCCAAGGACTTGGGCCATCCTCCACTGCTGTCCCAGGCCATAGCAGAGAGCTGGATCAGAAGTGGAGCAGCTGGGTCTTGAACCGGCACCCATATGTGATGCCAGCACTTCAGGCCAGGCCGTTAACCTGCTGTGCCACAGTACTGGCCCCTTAACAATCATTTCGGAGGAAGCAGGAATATGTTGGATTGTTTGAGATCAAAAAAAAAAAAAAAATCAAGTCATTAAGTTTATCTAATTGATGTTCAAGCTACTCTTAAATTAGTTATGTCAACAAGCTGAAACACTCATAAGATGGACTGCTATAATTTGGAGGGAATATTTGGAGGTAGTTGTCAAGTTTTCCTTTTAATTTTGATTCTTAATGCTTCTTTTTATTCTTTATTCCCTTACCCAATCTTGATTTCTAGGCAGGTCGATTTGGACAGTTGACTTATGTCCGCAATTACCAGGGAGAGCTGAAGAAGGGTGACACCATCTATAACACACGGACTGGAAAGAAAGTGCGGGTACAACGGCTGGTTCGCATGCATGCTGACATGATGGAGGCAAGTGCGGCTCCTTGTAAGAGCAGACACTTCTCCACTGCTGGTGAAGCAGATCTGCCTTCTTGGTATCCTGAGCCCCACCAGAAAGTTATTTCTGGTTGAGCAAATGTGTTTTCTTAGCTTTTTCCTTTTTTACTAAGACTAAGATGTCTTACAATTCTGATCTGGTTCTTGGTTACAGGCTGAATTAGCAGATGTTAACTCATTTAATAACACTGGTTTATGAGATAATTTTTTTTTTTTTAAAGATCTCATTTATTTGAGAGGTAGAGCTACAGAGGGAGAGACAGAAAGGTCTTCCATCTGTTGCTTCACTCCCCAAACGGCTGCAACAGCCAGAGCTGGGCCGATCTGAAGCCAGGAGCCAGGAGCTTCTTCCAGGTCTCACACATGGGTGCAGGGGCCCAAGCACTTAGGCCATCCTTTGCTACTTTCCAAGGCCATAGCAGAGAGTTGATTAGAAGAGGAGCAGCCAGGACACGAACTGTCAACCATATGGGGTGCTGGCACTGCAGGTGGAGGCTTAACCTACTATGCCACAGCACCAGCCCCTTTGAAATAGTTTTATTTTCTCAATGGCTGAGGTTCAGGAAGAGAGAGAGTTCCCTAAGATGCAGAACACTGGTTTCAGTGCTTTTCTTTTTCTTTGAGATTTAAAAGCAAGGTTTATGAGAGTCAGAGACCTCCAGCCAGAGTGGCACGGAGTGGGGCTACCACGAGGGGAAAAAACCCCCAAAGAGCCCATGACACTGGGTTTTTAAGAAAGATTAAAAAGATAAAAACTTGACAATCAGACTGACATTCAGTTACAAGAGGGGACAAAAAACTATCAAAAGACCTCATTTACAGTCTTTCATCCTGTTTGGCTTGCTCATGATAAAACAAAAGAGCCATAACAAAGGTGGGCTGCCTAACTTGTTTTATAGTAAACTGGGAGCTCAGAGAGTGGAGTCACCACTCCCTAGCTGTTCTCATGATAGGATTGAGGTTTTAAACCTTCAGGTAAATTCTGGTACTGGTATGGTATTGAGGGGGTTCTACAATAAGAATAAAAGCTTGGGGGTTAAACAGGGCTTTATGACTGCCATATTTCAGAAAGTCAAGTCACCAAATAATGTGAAAAATTATTTGTGCCTGCCCATTCCTTGGGCAGGCACACTTCTGACCTTGCTAAGAATAGCTTTTGGGGGAAACATTTTCCACCCTCAATTTCCACTGACTTCCTGTTAACCCATCTGACTCTCACATCCCCACCCCCCCAGAAGAATGGACCCTAATTTCTGTTAGGGGGACTGGGTGATGATCACTGTGGCTGCTTCATGCTGAAAAGGGGCATCATTGGAAATGAGAGTCAAGACAGGGTTCCAGCAGGAGCTGGCTTCTGGAGGGGAACAGCTTAGAGTGACAGCTTGCAGAAACTGCTTCCATCTGAGGTTTCATATGCATAGCCATCTAGAATTTCACTGTCTCAAGTCTGGAAAAATTAATCCATCAAGCAGTTTAAACTCAGTGTAAAACAAAGAGAGTAGGGGAACTGAGAAAGGTGCTGTCTAAACCATCAGCAAGTTTTCCTCTTGAGAGGCAAATGGAAACTGACAGAAGGAGGCTTAATAATAATCAGGTGGGCTTTAAGGCCTGGCTAGGTATGCAGCCCAGGCCTGCCTATCTCTTTGCATGGGCTACTGGAAGAGCCATCATAAGGGAGGTGTGAACCTCCGTAGGGAAGGCACCCTGTTAGCTTCCATTACCTAGCTCACCCGGAAGGAAAGCTGGCTTGAAGAGAAGGTAGGTAGCATCTCTAAAAGGAAAACATTTTTAGTTAATTTACGGTTCTGCCTGCAGTGTTGCTAACCCTACTTGGCCGTGCCCTCAGCTGCGGTGGTGACTTTGGAAGATGGACTGAGTGAAGGGCTTTTCAGCTTAGAGCCAACAAGGTCTATGGCTCTGACCTGGAAGTCTTTTGACTCCAGGGCAGTTCCTTTTCCAATGACTCAACTCTCAGCTGACAGTTCAGCGCTGTTCTCGAGCTACCAAGAATATTATAGGCATTCGGGGTGATGTTGGAACTGTGGTTCTTAAAGGTGACAGTCATAAATTCACACATAGTTTTTCACATTAATCGGTGACTTGACTTTCTGAAATATGGCAACCATAAAGCCCTGTTTAACCCCCAGGGATTTTATTCTTATTGTAGAACCCCCTCAATACCATACCAGTACCAGAATTTACCTGTAGGTTTAAAACCTCAAGCTGCAGTCTGTGTCCTTGACTTAAGGCTTGAATTGATTCTGAATGTGTCCTGGCCTTCTGTAGTCCTTATGGTTAGGCCTTCACAGGAAAAACCAAGTTCATGAGGTTATCACTATTCCTATGCTTTCTGAATCCAGCTCTGTATTCCTGGAGAAATTTATCAGTCTAAGTATAAATGGTAGCTATAACTTTCTTTTCTGGAAGATGAATAGGCACACTCAAAATTGGACGGCCTTGCAGCTTTCAGAGATAGGCAGCAGAGGGCAGGCTGGAGGGTTTAGTGTTTGTCACAGCTGTTTCATGGGCCAGGTGCAGGGAGGCATATACAGCTGTGCAGCCATTGAAAAGCACACTTCCAGCCACAGCTGTTGTGAATAAACTATGAGGCGGAAAACCAGGAGGCGTGGAAGCAGCAGTGCTTTGTTCCTAGCTTTCCTGTGTTTCCTTGACTGCTTACATCTGTGAGAAATTAAAATTATTTTTGGTACAATGGACTCCATTCTTCTCCCTTTGTTTTCAAAACTTCCTTTGCAGATTTTTCTTGTATGTCTGTGACAAACAATTTCCTTGTCTGACTGTGGCAGCATATATAGTACATTCTTCTTAATTCCATAGAAATAACTTTAAAACCGTGAGGCACTGTGTTTTGTCAGTACTGCAGATCCTTCAAGTAATTATGCCGTGGCTCGGAATTTTCCATATAAAGTAGGTGTGATTTAAGTAAAAGCTTTGTTTGAGATATTAGAGGCTACTTCAGACCATTTGTGGGAAGATGGAATTAAGATAATCACACATAAGTTTTTCAAGTTCCTTGATACACCTTGGCCAGATTGTTTGTTGGCGTGGCCTTGGTTTTCTGTATACTTCATGCTGAGAGATACTGCCTTGTTTATGTACAATGTTTTTATTGTGCTTTTGCTTTTTAGTACAGTGTCTTCATTTGGGTTGCAAGTATCGTTTTGTGTTCTTTGTTTAGGATGTTGAGGAAGTCTATGCCGGGGACATCTGTGCATTGTTTGGCATTGACTGTGCTAGTGGAGATACATTCACAAACAAAGACAACAGTGGGCTTTCTATGGTAAGCCGTTTAGTTTTAAAGCTATTTAACACTTGATTTTGGAAGTCTGTGTTTATATGTAGTACATTGAGTATTTCCCCCCCCCCCCAAAAAAAACCAAAAAAACCACAGATGTTTTCACCCAGTGCCACAGCATCAACTTCATTTGAATACCAATTACACATATGCTCTGCAAGCTAGCTTACCTGGCTTTTTTTAGCAAAATCATTCCACAGTCTTCCAAAGTTTAATGTGGAGGAAAAACCTCCACTAGTTAACACCTAAATTGTATAGTTTGCACTCCTCCCTCCTAAAATCTACCTCCTCACTCTGAGTGCCTCTTGAAGTGTTGCCACTACCTTCAGACTCATCCCAGTGGAGTGCTGTTTTCTTATGAAGTCAGCATCCAGAGAGTGGACCAGTTCCTCGGTCCACTGAGGATCTAGACTGGACTTGGGGATAATGGACCATAAGCAAACTCAGGAGGCAAAATGCAATGAGACAGTCTGATTTAGAGGCAGACAGCTTGGCCTTTGAAACTCAGAGATCCCTTCCGTCACTGGGGATCCTGAGGGAGGAACATGCTCAGGCACTACCTGCCTTTGAATGCAGCCCTTTGGCCATGTAGCAGAGCAGGCTCTCCAGCACCATGACCATTTGCTTATTCATGAGGGTGGCATTCAGGGAAGAGTGTGAGTACAAAGGGTGTGACAGGTGATGTACAGCAGGTCATTTATATGAGATATGATTAACTCCAATAGATGAGTGTGTGATAGTTCCCCATACCATTATGGTATATTCATAGTTTTATAATTTAACTTTTTATATGAACTCTAATGGTGTATGGTTTTACATGTTGATTTAAAACTCTAAAAAGTCAGATCTATATAAGTTTTGTTTGGGATGTAGATAGCAGAAATGTTTCATTACAAGTATTTTTTTTTTTTAAGATATATTTTTTTATTTATTTGGAGGACAGAGTTACAGAGAGAGGTAGAGCCAGAGAGAGAGAGAGAAACTTCCATCTGCTGGTTTACTCCCCGGATGACTGCAGAGAGAGAGAGAGAGAGACAGACAGACAGACTTCCATCTGCTGGTTTATTCCCCAGATGACCGCAACAGCCAAAGCTGTGTTGATATGAAACCAGGACCCAGGAGCTTTTTCCAAGTCTCCCATGTGGGTGCAGGGGCTCAAGAAATTGGGCCATCTTCCACTGCTTTTCCAGGCCAGAACAGAGAGCTGAATCAGAAGTGGAGCAGCTGGGACTTGAACTGGCACCCATAAGGGATGCTGGCACTGCATGCTGGGGCTTTAACTGGCTGTGCCACAGCGCTGGCCCCATTACAGGTATTTATAATAAGGCCGTCTCTTGTAATTAGCAGTATGAAGTGATAGATGTTTGTAGTAAGTGCACATTGAGGCTTTGAAGCAAATAGGTCTTGCTTACAGTGTCACTTCTGCTCTGTACTGCTACTGGCCCTTAGCCAAGTGACTTCATTTTCTTTCCAAGCTTTTAATGACTTTATTTGTAAAATCAGATAATACCTGCTCCTCAGAGTTGTGACTGACTAAATAAGATATCATGTTTACAACCTCATGCCCTTTTTCTGTTTTCCTAATCAGAGATCATAGTATGTTTTCATTAAATACAGTAAATTGTCAGAAGATTAGAACACCAAATGTGGGTGGCTTTAGGCAAGCATTACATGTATCAGCTTTTGGAATTATTGTAGTGATTATGTTAACTAGTTAAGTAAATTTATTTTGGGAGGGAGAAGATCACACAGTAGACAGCTTTATTTACATGTATTGTCTAGCCTAAATATAATGGCTAATATTTGTCTTTTGATTTATTTTAAAGTAGCATATTAAAATTATTCATGATTCATACAGTACTGCTTTTGAATTATTCTCCCTTCTTTTAAAAAAATATTTTAGGAGTCAATTCATGTTCCTGATCCTGTCATTTCAATAGCAATGAGACCTTCTAACAAGGTAAGAATTCAATTTAAAATTCAATATCACTAAAAACTGGAGCTCTTTGACTCTATAATGCACATGGGATCTTATAGTAGCCAACAGTTTTAAAGTCTCTGTTTCATCTTTTGCTATTGAGATCGTTTCTATTGAAATCATTTTTAAACATTTACCAATTTGTAATTTCTAATCTTAACTCCTCACTATATTTGAGGAAATGATGGTATAAAAATATTTCCCAAACTTAACTTTATAACTCTTTAATCATTGGCTCCAGAGAGGTAAGTGTAACTTCCTGTATTCATAAAGTATCAGGAAAGGGGTATTTTGTCTTAACTTACTGTGAAATTCTATTGTAAAGTACCCTGGAATTTCAAACAGATAATTGCAGAAAGGGTTATGTGCATCTCTAAATTTTGTGGTAGTTACAGAGTAAATGTCCCAGGATACCATGGGGAGCCTATAAACAAGACTGTTTTTCTTAATATCAATTATAACTTTATATATGGGGTTTTCTTTTTTTTTATGTTTTTATATTGTGTTTGATGTCATTTAGTTTTTCATAAAGCCAAAGCTGCTTGAATAGGTTTTTCAGTTTCCACTGCTTGCATTGGAACTAATCTGGTCTTTTTAGTACCTAAGTATTTGGCATTCTCAACAATCTTACTAATGTGGTTTCTTGAAATTCGCTTAATTTCTTCTGTGAACTGTTATGTACAGAGCATATTCTCATGTGGGAGACATTGTTAACAGCTATTACCTCCTCCATTTTGAGGAACTTTGAGATTTTCCAGACCTTTTCTTAACACAGAAAAGAGTGTTGAGGTGGCAAGACACATTAAATCATTCCATCTTCTCAAACTTGCTGAAGAGTGAGCCTTACATTTTGCCTCAGTAAGATGTCATAGTTTGTTCCTGACGCTTTGCTCAGACTGCTAGCTTTTTCCTTCAGAATTATGCCGGGTTAGAGATGGAAGGTATTATATTTCCATATCCCCAAACAGTTTATGTAAGACATTTAATTGTTGACAATTCACAGTAATGGAGGGGAATCAAGCTCATCAATAATCCAAAAGGGTTTTTGGTATACATTAAAACATTTAGAAGCATCTGTTCCTGGAATAAATTAATTTAAATCAATAATGAAGTTACTGAATAAAGCTGGCATCTCAGTGGGGGCTCCTCACTGGCTAGTGAGAGAAAGATAAATACTGACCTAGGGAGCCTAACCTAGGATTCAGTCCCAGCTTTGCTATGCACCAGCTGTGTGGCCTTGAACAAGTCACTTAATCTCTCTGTACAGCATTTCCTTACCTGTAAAATGTGGATAATTCTATCTTGCAACATTGTGATTGGAATTTGAGATACCATGGAAAACACCGAAGCTCCAGGCTTATGGTAAATGATAGCTATTAATACTGGTGATACAGAGTGTATCAGTTTCCCACTGCTGCCCTAAGACATTGCCACAAATTTAGTGGCTTAAAACAACACCAGTGTTTTACTTTACAGTCAGCTGGAGTCTGACACAGTTCATGGTGGGCTAAATTAATCAAAGCATCAGAGTCGTGTTCCTTCTGGAGGCTCATGACTTTGCTTACTCATGGTGTTAGCAGAATTCAGTTCCTTGTGGCTGTAGGTTTCCCGTTTCCTTGCCAGCTGTCACCTGATGGCCATTCCTAGCTTGCTCACCTGTCTTCACTGGAGGCTCCCTTCCTCGTGTCTTCAGTGCCAGCAACAGCAGGTTGAGTCCCTCTGCTGCTTCAGATATCCTCTGCTGCTTCTGTCCTTGCATTTCTCTGACCTCCCCTCCTGCCTTCCTCTTCCACCGGTAAAGGCCTATGTGATTACTGCGGGTCCATTCAACTAATTCATCAGTTTCCACATCTCAGGATCTGTAACCTTGGTTGCTCTTAGAAAGTTGCCTTTGCTCTGTAAGATGATGTACAGGTTTCAGGGGATTAAGCATCTCAAGGGCTGTTGTTGTGCTTATCTCAGAAGAATAGAAGTGTGCTCTACTCTATCCGAGCAGATTGTTTTGAAAGGAAGAAGTCTCAGTGTGGTTATTTCCTTTACTGTTGGTTTTAATTGTTCTGCTTGAATCTACAGTAGAAATCGTGGTAAACGTGCTGATCCTTTTGATTTAGAATTTCTAAAATGTAACATAGATACCACTTTTTACTTTATGGGCAGCTTTCCGCAAATGGACAGTGTTTTCAAAGTAATAGGAAAGGGTGCAGAGTTAGTTAAGTCTTAGACTCTTGTTTGCTATCTTGATATGCAAAGAAAATCCTATTCAGCTAGCTAGTCCCTGTTCTCTTGCCTTAAGAGTCCCAAATTCATATTTTTCAAGAAATACTATGGAATAGAACTAGATGTGGATCATCTTTATTAATTGCTAATGTATTTAAATTCATTCAGTAAAGTTCATTCAAAAATCTCATTGCTTATCATGCTTAGTAAATTAATGTATAATGACTTTCTTCTTTTAAAGAATGATTTGGAAAAATTTTCAAAAGGTATTGCAAGGTTCACAAGAGAAGATCCCACATTTAAAGTCCACTTTGACACTGAGAGCAAAGAAACAATTGTATCTGGAATGGGAGAGTTACACTTGGAAATCTATGCTCAGGTAATGAATGATGACTGAATTGATTACTGTCTGTTTTGGGTGCAAAAATTTTTTGAAATCATATACACGTGGTCTTCAAAACATTCATGGAAAATATGAAAAAACTACTTAATTCCAAAAATGTTTTGTACCCAAATTATCTTTTAATTCCATAGAATTCTAGTAAATGTTAGTAATTCTGAAAAACAAGAAATTAATGGTGGTTCTTCAAGCTTCACTATGGTTTGTATCTAGATATACTTCTTCCTCTAATATGTGTTACAGATTGTTTTTGGTTTCTAAATCTGTTTGATAAACATGAGCTCCTAGGATCCAGACCTCGGAGATTTGCAGTAAGATTGTCCAATCATCCCTGAGTCTTGGTTAATTTAATTGGGTCAGTTAAATCCTGGATTCAACCTTAGCTAGACAAACTAGTTGTATACACTCTTGAGGCTATTTCAAGTCAATAATTGGTCTTTATATGGTAGACAAAAGAAAGGGTGAATAGGGCCTATACTTTGCTAGGAAAGGTCTCCTTCATATGTGAATGGAAGCAAAAGACATATGATTTGGAATTGTGGCATGATCATATCTTTTGAAGCTGAGATTAAAAAATCTTGACAATAGATTTATAAATTATTCTAGTAACATGTAATAATACAGAACAATGGTGAAATTTTAGTGAATAGATTGGGGGTAAGTACAAATTAATCATCTTAAATTAGAATTTATTTATAGAAAATCTGTAAAAGTAGTCTAGCTTAAATATCATATATCCAATTCTTTTAAAATTACTTAAGACATCGTTTATCTATTGTGTTTAAATAAAGCTGTTAAGATATTTAAGGTACTTAGAATTTTTTCTTAGATTATTTTGTTAATCATAATAAAAAGTTATTTCCTACACTCTATTTTTAGAGGCTGGAAAGGGAATATGGCTGTCCTTGTATCACAGGAAAGCCAAAAGTTGCCTTCCGAGAGACCATTACTGCTCCTGTCCCGTAAGTATTCAACATAATTGAACATTATGAGGTTGAAATTGAAGTTTTTATTATGGCACGTACACAGCACTGTTACTGTTATATAGACATTCTTATATAGTAACATTAATTTTGTTCAGGGATCTATATAGAGTTTTATACTGGACAGGATATTATATGTAGAGAACCTTTGAGACTTGTTCGGCCACACAGCACTAACAGGCATCTTTACGTTGCATCCCAGTGCTAGGGGTCTCCTTTATTCCAGATGTGCTTCCTTTGGCAGACGGCTATTATGTTTGACTTTAGTACCGTATTGTGGATGCCAGAGAACTTGCATTTGCCAAGGAATGATCTCCTGAAAGAAAAGGAAATTAATGTGTGATAAAATTCATAAAACAATTAAGAAAACAGAATTGGGTTTGTATTTTGATGGAGACAAACTAGTCCTCATAAAGAATTGCATGAGACACATTAAATTGCTGCAGGTGTAATAGGCTTCAGGCTGGTGCTTGTCAGAATTTACGTGAATTTTCATTCAGTAGGAATTAACACAGTACACTGTAGCCGTAAAAGGAACATCAGTTTTTTCACAGTGGCATCAACTAAAGTTAAGTGCTACTTTACCTGAGATGCAATGTCATGAAGTAGAATGGTATAGTCTAATTCAATAAAGTCATCGTTTCTTTGCTGTGACAAAAAATAGAAACCTGATGTTTAAAACTTAATAACATTGGCAAAAATGACATTTCAATTTTTAAAACCAGCTTAGTTTAATAAATGATTATAGTATACTCATTTAGGTAAGAATGAAAATTGACTGTGATAATTTAGCCTGACAGAAAAACTATTCTCATAACTTAATAAATGAGTATTCTTCCACTACATTTTAAATTCATTATATATTTGTTACTCTAAAAAACATTTATCCAGTTTTAGTTTTTAAGTTGTGGTAGCTTAAGATTGTTGTGTAGCTTGTTATATAAGGATCCTTAATAGTTCCATTGTTGAGAAAAACATTTAAGGAATAAACTGTGGCAATGAATGCTAACATTAAAAGAAACACTGAAAATAGTAAAAGGTAATGAATGTAGTTATCTGATTTTGTAATTAAAGCTTTTATCTGTACTGTTTATTGCTTTGGCAAAAAAATACTTAAAGCTACACAGCAATACTTTATGTACGTAATTTAAAATCATCATCAGGCTCCTGTAGGCATGTAATTGATGTACTATTTCAAGGGGCAGAACAAGTTCCTTTGGTTAACAGTGATTATAAATGTGACCCCAGGGTCAAATAAATAAGAGCATAATATCCTCTTTACAGTAAATTGGAGTAATCTCTTCTTTGTATCCACAAAGGATGCCCCTTAAAAAGAATGTAAACATCAGTAAGGCATCTTACATGTTGGATCTTGATAGGTAAAGTCATCTTACTTGTATTACCAAAGGATTGGTAAACTATTCTGTTGAGATTTTCATTATGCTTTAAAAATCACAATTTGGTGAAGGGCCACAGGAGTTTCTTTACATAAATATTTACTAATATTGTCTTGTACATGATTGAAAGGTTTTATGGTTTGTTTCCAGGAAGTCAATTACTCAAGACCTCAGTCCCCCTATAGGAACTGATGTGTATGAAAATGCATTAGAAAAAAGGCTTGCTGTGTGTCTCAAAATATTGTTATCACATCCATGTTCGATTTTGGTATTATACTCTGAGTATTGTAATTGGGTTTCCTGTCCTCCAGTGCTCATAGGTGTCTAATAAGTGGTTACAAAGCCTGTGGTGGAAAGGCGCTCCGTCTTGCAGTTGGGTGCCAGTCAGCTCACATAAGTCAGCTGGAAAATCGTTTTCTCTAGGGAACTGAATAAAGCTCTTGTGCTTTCTTTAAGCTCTACTTTATTTATTTTTCTAATTTCCATTAGATACTGGTTGATTTTTTTTTCCTTTCAACTTCTTAATAAAACTAAGGTTGAAGAACTTATTTTTACCTCTTTAATGTCTAGAAAGATACACTTCTAAACAGCAATAAATAATATCAGACTTAAGAAAACATGACGGCTAACAACAGATCATATAAGATGTTGTAAATTGTAACTAAATAGGTTATAAAAGAAAACTGTATATAGCAAGCTAAGGAACAAGTAATACAGCAGGCTTCTCAGAGACTGTGATACTATGACTTTGTTCAGGGAGACTCCTGGGGAAAAGTACCACCTATATCTTAAGTAGCTGTGGCACTACTATTGTTGTAGAGAAAAAAAAGCAGAGACAGTTTAATTAGTGCATGACTAATAATTTATAAATCAAACTTAAGTTGCTATAGGAAATCATAAATGGCTGAGCACAAAAATGAATGCCAAGTTACAACTCGACTTCATTCTAGAAAGTGCAGCTTCGCTTGTGACTGCCACAAACAGTGACCCTTAGGACTTCCGTATAGCAAATAAACGTATAGTCATTCATACAAGTAAATTCACACAATGTGTCCGGGATTCTCTTTTGCTTCTACTAATAAAACTCTTCAAACCGTTTTGCTATAGAAGAGATTTGAGTTCAGAACCACAGTTGAATCTGATTCGCCTAACATGAAAGGTAAAGAACTGTCATTACCAGTCGTTACCATAGTGCCTTTTCTTTTTTTAAAATTAATTTTTTTTTACTTAGAAACCTTTTATTTAAGGTATACATACTTCATGCATTTCATAGATACAAATTTAGGAACATAGTGATTCTTCCCATCCTGCCCTCCCTCCTACCCTTCTTCCTCCTCCCTCTCCTATTCCATGTGCCTTTTCAAAGTGCCACCTAGAACCTACTTATTAATAGAAAATGCTCCGTGGAAAATGCATGGCTTTGCTTTGCTATTATCATGGGTCCAGGGAATGTACACTAATGCAGCACTGTTACTAAGAAGGCAAATTAGGCAAAGGACTGTGGTTTGTAGCTCTCTGCCAAACTAAGATGTTTTAGACCACTGCTGTTACTTGGACTCTTCCTGCCACTTTTAGCTTCCCAAGACTTGATTGTGACTGACCCCTCCTTCAAAACAGCAGGCTCATACTTTTAATTCAAAATTACTTTAGGGGCACTGTTTTTCCAGGTATGAATTACAATACTTTCAATAAATGTGAACCCAGGTAATAGTGTCTTTTAAAGAAATTACTTACCACTTGCTTGACAGTTTGAATTTTTACCATTTTATACCAAGTGTTTTCTGTAGAATTCTGCCATATTATATAACCACAGGCAACCCAAGCTAAATGTCGAACTGGTTTCATTTCTGGAGGTACATTTCCAAAACTGTCTATTGGTGAAAACATATGATAAGTGTAATTATTTTAAATATGCAATATTAACCTTAAAAAATTAAAATTCTAATTCATGTCTTAATTTCCTTGAAATGTGTACAGAAAAAAATTTAAGCCCTGGATCCATTTAGTCCCAAAATCTCTTTTTTTGGTCTAGAAAGAGCTGTCAGATGAGACTTAAGAAAACATAAGGCTAGCAACTAGTAAGATACTAGGTTTAAAATTATGACTAAATAAAATTTAAAAAATTATATGCAGCAAGCTAAGGAAAGAGTAGTGGAATGATTTCCAAGGCAATATAGCAGGCTTCTTAGAGATTTTCTTTGGACTGATACCTGGGGGAGAACTGCCATTACCATGGTGAAAATAAATATTCTTTACAGGAGCAAGTATATTTCCAACATAGTTATTATTTAACAATTTTGAGCACAGATCATTGAGATTGATTTTAAAGTTGGAAAGAAATTTTTTCTATGCCATATTCATGTACCTGGAATATTTTTTGCTTCTAGTGGTTCCTTCATGGATTTGAGTCTTTGATAAAATGTGTTGTCTTCTTCATCTGGATTCTTTCCAATTTCTCCTTCAAATGTGAAGCTGACTTCTGGTGCAATATTTTGTCCCACAGTAGGGTAAAGCACTTCAGCTGTACAGTTTACTGTAACTTCCTGTTTGGGACATTTTTGCAAAAGATATGTATATGTAAATGCCCATCATTACTAATTATTGTCCTTGAGATAGGATTTAGAGCACTGGCTCCTAACGGTGGTGTTTCAGACTTCACTTCAGAGTGCCTATTTTCAAAGGTATGGGCCCAGCCTATTTTCCAGAGGTAGCATGTAAACATTCAAAACTAGATAACTTACCGTGTCATTTATAAGGTCTCATAATCTTATAAATTCTAATCTTAAAACTTTGAATACATTTGAAGATTAATTTGCAAGGCTGCCTTTAGTCTGATTTTATATACCAACTCCAGACTGGTTATTTTTTAAATTTTTCCATTACTCAAGTTTTTTTCAAACACAGGTATAGCGATCTGTTTGTACATGTAAAGTTAGAGATTGCAGCACTATGTTATGCTTTGTAAGGCTGGCTGTCTAGCAGCCCAGATGCCTTTTAATGAACCTCCTTTAAATACTCTGTGTCTCATCTGAATACTGTGCAAAGGGCAAGCTTTTAGATGGTTATGATACAAATTGGAATTCCTTTTCATTTGTCTCATAACAATTTGACAGAATTTCTAAAAATGTCTCTGGCTCAACACTGAAAGACCCTAATCTGAAAGGTGGTATCAGTTGGCCAGTTCATGAATCTCTAAGAGCACTTGAATTATTTAAATGCCCAATTAATAACAGAACAAAAAAGGCAAGAGAAAGTTAGCATTACCAGAGAGCAAGTTACTTCATATTAGGGCTAAGTTCAGGCTTCCTGATGAGACAATTGGCTTGAACTGAAGTGTGTATTCTTCTCCAAATAGTGCAACAGAAATAATTCATGTATCTCACAATACACAAAGATAGTAAAACTTGACCTTGGTAAGCTTTGCCCATATAGTATTGTTTTATTAGAGGCAGGGGTTTCACAACCAAAAAAAGGGAGTGGGTGAAGGGAAGCAACACTAATCCTGTGGATTTGATCAACAAAGGTGATCTAGAATATTTAGAATCAAATTTATTTAGTAAAAACATTTTGCTTACTTTTTGGATTATTTCTTCCACAGAAAATTTAAGGTGATACTTATGTCCTCTTCCTGGAATATCCTAAAATTAAAACGTGGTGGAGAAAAGAGATTATAACAGCATATCGAGTATTTGTGGTGTTAGAAGAATGCATTCTTACTTAGTTAGGAGGGCTGGCTGGTGGGAGAAATGATTCAAGTCTTAAATCCTGAAAAGGCCTTGTCACAGTTTGGAATGTCTAATTCAGCAGCCCATCTACCCCTTGTTCTGAGTGAGAACAGCAGTGTGGGATAAAAGCATACCAGCAGAGTAGAGTGGGCACAACTCCTTTTCCATTATCAGAAAACTTCAGGCTCTGAATCTTTTACACAAGAAATTCTGCAATAGCTTTTGATCCCAGAGACAAAAGAAAGGATACACCTTTGAAAAGGTTTTTCAAAAACCCCACTGTTCCCTCCAAATAATGTTCAGTGAATGTGAACTCCGTTTTGAGGCAGGTTACTGCAGGGTAGTTGGAGATTTCTTGTACTTAGGCACTGTTTTTAGCCATGTAGTGGTGGACCTGAAAAATGAGAGCTTAAATTTTATAAGACAAACATTTAAGTATTTCATGTTTTTAATCAAGATCCTGATTAAAAGTTTATACCTAATTACGGTATCTGGTACAGTTTTAAACTAAAATCTATTCTTTGTCATCTCTTAAAGACCATTAGCAGTTAAAACTATGTCAGATGAGTAAGGACAGCCTTAAATCCTGTATGTACACTTAAGTAAGCTGAGGCCTTGAATATTTAATTCAACCCTTTCAGAGAGCATGTAGAGCAGTGATGGCCTGCTTAAAGCAGAGTGCCAGCCCACAGTGCGTTTATTCTCTCTCTGTCTTTGGTTGCAAGTTTCTCTTGCTGTTTGTTTCTTGCTTCGCTTTGGTCAAAGTTCTAATGAGGATTGATCTTAACAATTTAGGCAAAGGAGAGGCAGGAGCTTTTGTGGTGAAGCGTGGTGCAGTAGATGAGAAAGGGAGTAGCAGTGGTAATACTCCTTTGCCTGGTTCCTATGGGTTTCGCTGAGGGAATGGCGAAAATGCTGCCGTTTATGTAGAGTGCTTTGCCATTTCCTTGGAAGAGTGCCCAAGAAACTATCGATGTCTCTGCCTCATGGTGGAAACAACAGTTCCGGGCTGTCTCCAGAGAGAGCAGCATAGGCTGCCTGGGCATGTTCAGGACTCTAGAGCACAGGCCCCTGGCCAGAGGCAGACCTCTGGCGAGCAGGGTGCCCTAGCCTGGAGCCCCCGCGCCTCGCGCCTGCAGGACTCACCTCCATGCTTGCTTGTTTGACCGTCTGCACCAGAAACACCTTGTGGGGGGTTCCCTGCTGGTAGTTGATGCAGTTCTCTGCCACCGAGGCCGCCCTGGAGGCTGGGTAGTGGGTCGGTGGGATTTCCATTCTTGGCAAGCGCTGGCCGCGGGACTGCTCACTCTTAACGGGACCCGGACTAGCGCCGCGGTTCTGCCTGCTGCTAGCTGGGCACGCCTGGGCTTGCTGGGCTGGGCCGGGCGTAGGCCGGATCGCAAGCTCCTTTCCTCCCTCTTCCTTCAACTCTGGAAGCTGCTGTTCGGCTCTGGCTCCCGGAGTGCAGGCACTCAGAGCCTGCTGCTCCTGGCGCCCCGCCCTGCTCCCGCCTTTCTTACCCGGCGGGTTCTTACTGGAGGAGAGGTGGGGCGCCACGGGGAGGAGGGGAGGGGAGGGAGTCGGGGAGCTGGGTGGGCAGGGCCTTCCTCTTTCCTTTTGTTAATCTTTACAGAAGTGCTGGGAGGGACTTTCAGGCCCTAGAGTTTGTAGTCCCTCCTCTCCTAGGCTTCTGGTTTCCACTCCAGGGAGTCAGTCTGGTTGCTTCCCTTACAGGCTAGAGCACAACTTCCACCCACACCAGTGTCCTGAGCAACGTAAGGGCCAGGGTTCTCCTGTGATTCCACTCTCTTTGCTCTTCCCATTGTGAGAGGCGGGGACGGACTCGTGCATTCCCAGTTATACAATACTGCTAAACTATACTATTAAGTGGGGACATTATCTAATTTGGGTCAGGAGAAGTAAAAAATTTACCAGCACCTCTCCCCTCCTTTACTGATCTTAGAGGCGATTTTGATAGGACACCGTGCTCCAAATTTGAATCACTTTGAATATTTTACTTGAAGGATGAAAATATACTTAAAAACTGAACTTACACAAAGCACTGTGATGAAATAGGTTCTAGCAAAAGCAGCTCTTTTAAAGGTATTGGGCACAAACTTAGTAGGCAGTACATTTCTACTCTCCAATTTTCTCATCCCCCCCCCCCCCCCACTGTTTAAGGAACTATAATTTTGACTGGCTTTGCTGTACATCAGGGAACTAAGATTTCCTTTGACCTCTAGTTAGAACTTCACTTAGCTGATTGGGAAGTGGAGATTCTTTTCCTTGAAAATGGAGTTTTGATGGTTCCTTCGGTATACTTATCTATATGTTATCAATGATTTCAGAAAGGAAGTGAACAAAAGTATACTTGTGTCTTCCTCAGATATCATTTAACATGTGTAAATAAAATGTCTTTAGAATAAGTAGATTTTTAAGAAGTAGTAAACAGTAAGGCATTTTTCCTCCTCTCTGGCTAAATTAGCTGACAACTGTGAAGTCACTAGAGGATGAGGGAGTTAGTTTCTCCTTTTAAAGCTTTTATTCAGATATTAAAGCTCCCCCTTGCCACGTGGATGGATCATTTATCTGGGAGCCAGTCTCTCTAGTTGTCCTTGTGTATTCTCTTAGGTGTGGAAAGTGTTCCTTTGATGGTGTCTAGGAAGGAAGGAGCGCCTAAGTACATTCTGTTGACTTGGAAAGAGCTGTCTGCTGATAATGAAATTTTCTTTCACAAATGGTTCCCTCACACCTCCTATGTCACTATCTTTTGGAGTAGTGAGAAGCAAATGTGAGCTTCCTAAACTCACCATGTTGAAGCTTTATCAATATAATCCCTATTTGTGATTAAAGATAATAACGGATTATAGCATAACAGGTATTTAAAAGTACACATAGCAACTTAAGTTCTACTAATAATATACTTTTTACATTATAAAAGAAATTTAACTGCCTGTTTTGATATTAAATAAATGGTAGTAAGAAAATCTCATTCCTAAATTTAAGTCCTTAAAATCTTACTTACTTACTAAATCTTCATGAAAAGGGGTGATCATCAGTCCATTATCCTCAAAGTTGAATTAAGTGTGGATTACTTTCAAAAAAGCAAAATTTATTACAGGTCTTTGAGATCAAGTGAATTACAGCTTAATGTAACTCTAAGAGTATAAACATAAAACTAAGTAAAGATGCTTATGACTTGTGAGTATGGTATGACTAGTAAGTCAAAACAAATCCTCAAATTAGAGGTAAACAACAAAACCAACCCAATTCCAGTTAACAATGATGATGTTTTGTCAAATAAATTGCCTTTACAACATGCCAGCTGTCTGACCCACAGGGCAGGGTTTCTGTCACTCTCAGCAAGAATGTCTTCTTAGCTGCTGCCAAAGTGGTCTCACTTCTTTGACCTCTTCTTGTATGTGAACTACTGTGCAAGCTATCCTTGCACTGTACCTCCTAGTGGCTCTTGAAGTGAAGGAATCATTTGTAGCTTAAGTCAATTTATTTTATTAGCTTTCTGGAAAAATGGTTAAGGGCATTGGCTTTGGTGCAAATCCTGGCTCTGCCACTTAATGGCTGTATTTCATTGGGCAAATTACTTAGGTTACTCAACTATAAAATGGTGATAAAAATAGGACCTACTTTATGGGTTTGTGGTAAAGAACAAGTAAGACAATCCATATAAAAGTGCTTAACACAAGCCTGGCATGTAAATGTTTTGTTATTTGGTACCTTCTCAATTATAAATTCAGACATGGTCCCCGAAATCATATGGAGTTGTTTGTGTATTGGTCGTGCAGAGCAGTGCTGCCCGGTAGAACTTTGTGCAGTGATGGAGCTGGTCTGTATCTATTCACTAAGTATTCTCCACAGGTAGCCTTCGAAATGGGACAAGTAGAACTAGAGACTAGGTTTTAAACTTTATTTTTTTATTTCAATTTATAACAATGATTTGTAGGTGCCAAATAGAGGTGTAGGGTATGTTTGTATAGATGTTATTGTCAAATTGAAAGCAAGATTTAAGATGCCTCGGAGAGAACTTGGTATATGTCAGTACATTGTAGTTTTGGAAATTCCTTCGGTCATTCTTTGTTGATTAACAGTTGTATCTGCTCGCCAGGAAAATGAGCCTTTTGTCATTTTGTTTTTTTCTAGCCTATCCTAAAGCTCTTGACTTCTGGAAGAATATTTAAAGGTGCATTCATACTTAGGCTTTTCAGGAAATGTACCTGTTCCAAGCTGGCATCTCCTGTCAATATTGAAACTTATATCCGGGTGGGAGGGAAGATATGGGGGGGGGCCATTGTAATCCATAAGCTGTACTTTGGAAATTTATATTCATTAAATAAAAGTTAAAAAAAAAGTAAAAAAAAAAAGAAACTTATTTCCAAACCATTCATAAATGTACATGCAGGAACACATACTCATTAATGTCCATTTACCTGCAGTTACCTGCAGGTAGTTTTGAAAATGGTTTACCTCTTTCATCTTAGAGTATTTTAAAAAAAAAAATATTTATTTATTTGAGAGATAGTTATGGACAGTGAGGGAGAGAGAAGACCTCTCTCCAGAGGTCTTCTAACCACTGGTTCACTCCCCAGATGGCTGCAACAGCCAGAGCTGCACCAATCTGAAGCCAGGAGCCAGGTGCTTCTTCCCAGTCTCCCAAATGGGTGCAGCGGCCCAAGCACTTGGGCCATCCTATGCTGCTTTCCCAGGCCATAGCAGAGAGCTGGATTAGAAGAGGAGCAGCCAGGACTAGAACCAGTGCCCATATGGGATGCCAGTACTGCAGGCGGAGGATTAACCTACTGCGCCACAGCACTGGCTGTGAGATTCTTGAGGAAGGTTTCCGTTTAAAGGAACTGTGGCTTGCAAATGGTAAATGAAATGTTTCTCCAGTGAAATAGTAGTCTTTGTTTACATATGCATAATATGTATGTAGAATGCATATTCTGTATTTATGTTGTCGTTAGTGGTTTGAAGTAAACAGTGGCCTATGTCTATATATCTTTTTGAATGACCTATTTATATAAGTCACTCTCATTTCATGATTAATGATTTTCAAATGTTTATATTCCACCCAGAACTCATTTTCTTATATTGCTGGAGTCTGTAATGCCCAAGTAATGAAGTCAAATAGGAGCTCTCAGAACACATTAACATGGGGCAGCCCTCAGAGCTCTTACTTTGAAGGAGCTGGCCTCAGCCAGATATTTAAGTCGAGAGAACACTGTAGTCCAAAGAAGGGGGACATTCCAAGAGATGTGGGTAAGCTTTTTGGAATGTAGGTAATTAGAACAATGAACCTTAAACTAGTCTGCTTATTTTAATTACTTTAACTTTTGTATTTTGAAATTTGGAATTGGCAAAATTAAAAACTGGATTACCTTGGTGGTATACTCCACCCTCACCCCTCCAGTAAGATTAGGAAAATGAAGATTGTTTTTAGATGAATGTATAGGAAGCTTTCATAAGCAAAAGAAAAACTAAATGATTACATAAGGTTATTTTTTTCCATTTAAGTTATTTTATTTTGGCAATTAAATAATGTTTTGTTGGTCTTTTTCTTCCTAAATCACTTTCAGGTTTGATTTTACACATAAAAAGCAATCAGGTGGTGCAGGCCAGTATGGGAAAGTGATAGGTGTACTGGAGCCCCTGGACCCAGAGAACTACACTAAGTTGGAGTTTTCTGATGAAACATTTGGAGCAAATGTTCCAAAGCAGTTTGTACCTGCTGTAGAAAAGGTAAATTTTTTAAATCTTCTTTTGCTTTTTTATTTACTAAAAACAGTTTAGTAGGTATCAAATGATACTCTTTTATCACGTTATCCATTGAGTTCGTTTTAGCTATAATCCTGCCTCTGTATGTGATTGTTAAGCTTTCCATCTGATTTAGAAGTCCCAGGTCTTTGCATTCATGAGCTATAAATGTCTGCTATGAGAGTGGTGAGAAATCATTCTGTTTCTTAATTGAAGTTATATTTCTCTTGACAAGTTGTAGCTTCTGTATTGATTGCAGTCAGCAATTAAGATGTGTAGTAGCCCTTAGGGATTTATGAAAGGTTTGTTTGTTTTGCTGTAGTAGAATGATCATTTACTAAGATTCTGAACACCTTGTTGCCACTGTCATCTTTGTTACTGCTTAATGTGCTTCTTTGTCCAATGTGCAGAGCCGGTTTCTTCACTTGTAAGATGAAAGTAAAATATTTAAACCTGTACTCCTGATAAAATAGAGATCAGACAAGTCTATGTGTGACATTTCTTTGGGAATTGTGAATCACTTTTTTTTTTTTTTTTTTTTTTTGAGAGGCAGAGAGAAAGGTCTTCCTTTTCCCATTGGTTCACCCTCCAGTGGCCGCCGCTGCTGGCGCACCGCACTGATCCGAAGGCAGGAGCCAGGTGCTCCTCCTGGTCTCCCATGGGGTGCAGGGCCCAAGCACTTGGGCCATTCTCCACTGCACTCCTGGGCCACAGCAGAGAGCTGGCCTGGAAGAGGGGAAACCGGGACAGAATCCGGCACCCCAACTGGGACTAGAACCCGGTGTGCCGGCGCCGCAAGGCGGAGGAGTAGCCTGTTGAGCCACGGCGCCAGCCCATGAATCACTTTCTAGATATAAAGGGTTAGCGTTTTGTTTGCTTCCTAAGTCACTTATTTAGACTGTGTTAAATGTATGACAATTGTTTATTCTTGTACATTGAGGTTTTTCTGAGTTTTTTGTTTTTTAAAAATTTATTTATTTGAAAGCCAGAGTCACACAGAAAGAGAAAGAGAGGCAGAGAGAGAGGTCTTCTATTCTCTGGTTCAATCCCCAATTGGCTGCAACAGCTGGAGCTGTGCTGATCCAAAGCCAGGAGCCAGGAGCTTCTTCAGGTCTCTCACGTGGGTGCAGGGGCCCAAAGACTTGGGCCATCTTCTACTGCTTTCCAGGCTGTAGCAGAGAGCTGGATCAGAAGAGGAGTAGCCAGAACTCAAACTGGTGCCTGTACGGGATGCTGGCACTGCAGGCAGAAACTTAATCTACTGTGCCACAGTGCTGGCTCCTTTTTTTTTAGTGTTTTGTCTTAGAAATCCTTGGTAACAGATTTAAATTTTGGTTTCAGAGATGGTAGTATTTTTGTGATTAATATATTCTATTTATTACACTCTTATAATGTTATATTATCAACATGCTTATAAGTATATTTCTCCAGGATTAGGAGAGCTTAGTTTTTTTTCAGCATACATAACTTAGTTTTGAAATGTCTGGAAGACATTGTACACAGGTTCAGTCATATGATTGTGTGGCCAGGAAAAACCAAAAATATGTACAATTTGTTGTAAATCAATTATACCTTAATGAAGCTATTTTTAAGCAAAAAGAATTGCATTTAGAAAAGTAAAATTACCTTTTAATTATAATTACCTTTTAATTTTGGTTCTTACTGCCATTGTGTAACTTTGCAAATTATAGCTTTATCATATGACCTGGCAGTGAGGTGAAGCAATGATAGGTATATAGTAAGGGCTTCTACTATGTGTGGGAGTTTTCTTTTAAGGAGTTCATAGTTTGGCCTTTCGTGTTTCCTCTAAAATTAAGATCGTGCTGTCTCTATAATGGATTATGAGAGTTAAGTCACTGTTGAATATGAGTGACTATTAGCCCTCCTAAGTTCAGTTTCCATCTAGCTCACACATGTAAGGAGCGTTTTTGCAAGGGATTCTTCATCTAGGTGGTATAATAATGAAACTTAAGGGGTAAAGATATTAAGTTCTTCAAATAATTCTTTTTTGAGGGATGAAACGTAGCATGTATAAAAAGAATACACTTCAGAACCCTAAAATGTTTGGATGTTTTTGGTAATGCACCTGTAAGTGAAATCCACTCACTCCCAAGTTGTTTGCATTCATTAACAGGGATTTTTAGATGCCTGTGAGAAGGGTCCTCTCTCCGGTTATAAGCTCTCTGGGCTCCGGTTTGTTTTGCAAGATGGAGCGCACCACATGGTTGATTCCAATGAAATCTCTTTCATCCGAGCAGGAGAAGGTGCTCTCAAACAAGGTATGCTGTATCCTAATACCCTCCGCCTTAGACCAGCAGAGCTGGGCACCACACCAGGGAATTTGATCAGTACTTGGGCAAGTGGATCAAAAGTGAGGGTAGCTAGTTCCCCTTCTTGCAAAATTAAGAGCCTTACCTGTTCCAAAAATTATCTAAATTTTTTCTTTGTGTTTAAATTCATAGGTAATTTGTAAGTTTTATTTTTCATAGACAAGATAGAACTACATAGAATTCTAAGAAATATTTTAAAGTAAGCTAACTATAGTCATGTTGTTTTAGTGATTTGCTCAAATTATATTTGTAAGTAACGTTTTCATGCATGACATTTTAGGCTATTAGATTTTATTTTTTTAAGATTTATTTATTTGTTTGAAAGAGTTAGAGCGAGAGCAAGCCAGGAGCTTCACCCAGGTTTCCCATGTGGGTGCAGGGGCCCAAAACATGGGCGACCTTCCGCTGCTTTTTCCAGGCCACCAGCAAGGAGCTGGAAGGGAAGTGGAGCATCCAGGACATGCACCTGTTGCCCATATGGGATGCCAGCAACTCAGGCGTTGGCTTTAACCTACTACGCCACAGTGCCGGCTACCAGGCCTTTAGATATTTTGAGGATGACCAAAGTATTTTGAAAGAATTCGGTAAACCTTGTCCACAATGTAGATTTCTTGCTAAACTGATAAATTTGTCAGCCTGCTGAACTAGAGCCCTAAGAAATTGGGAACATGTTTGGTTCTTTGCTTTTAAGAGAAAAAGGCAAATGTTATCATAGCAGTTTGACATCAGGATTTTTCCACAAAGAAACTTGAAAGTTGTGGGCAGAATCTAGAAAATTTACTCTCTCTGCCATTTCTTCTGTTATTTGTTATTTGGAAATCTCTGTAAGTGTCTTTACACAGGAGAATTATATTATGCACAAAACATTTCTTTCTTTTTTTTTTTTTTTTTTAAGATTTATTTGAGAAGCAGAGTTACAGAGGGAGAGACAGAAAGGTCTTCCAACCACTGGTTCACTCCCTAAATAGCTGCAACAGCCGGAGCTGGGCTGATCTGAAGCCAGGAGCCAGGAGGGTCTTTTGGGTCTCCCATGTGGGTACAAGGGCCCAAGCACTTTGGCCATCTTCCACTGCTTTCTGAGGCCCTTAGCAGGGAGCTGGATAGGAAGTGGAGCAGCCAGGATTTCAGTCAGTGCCCATATGGGATGCTGGCATCGCAGGCGGAGAGGGAGAGAGATCTTTCATCTACTGGTTCACTCCCTAAATGGTAAAGTCAGAAGCTTCATCTGAATTTCCCATGTGGGTGCAAGGGCCCAAGTACTTGGACCATCTTCTGCTACTTTTGCAGGTCATTAGCCAGGAGGTAGATCAGAAATGGAGCAGCTGGGACTCATTTGGGAAGTCAGTGCTGCAGGCAGCAGATTGCCCTGTAGCCACAGTGCTGGCCTGTGTGTTGGTTCTTTACTGAATATTGGTAGTGTTCCTGGAGACAGAGGTTCCATAAAGCCAGATGTGTGAGGTGGTTATCAGTTAACAAAGAGCCCCATCCTTTTTAACTGTTCCTATATTTAAATATAGATATTATATTTATTTTTGTATGTGCCCGTAATACCTGTATGTGTCCTTGAAGAATGTACTGAATAGTAACTAAACAGAAGTGTACTATTTAGTTTTATTATTTAGGTATGTAAGTATTATTATCATTAATCGCCTGTAGATATTCAGAGGGATGGTACTAGATTATAATTGAATCAAGAAGTTTTATTCTTTTGCCAGATATACATACACAGACAAGCAGGATGCTAGCATGAAAAATTAACTATTGTTTCTTCATTTGACTCTCATTTCTCCATGATTAAAATCCTGAAATGTTCAAAATATTGCCTTGTACCCCATAAGTATAACACTTATTGTCAGCTAAAAACAAAACTTAAAAAAATAGATTTGAAGTAAAATAATTTTTTTCCTATATAGAAAGAAAAAAATAGGGGCAGGCATGGTGGTGCAGGGTTAACTGCTGCTGGGGACACCTGCTTCTGTTGGAGTGCCTGAGATTAAGTCTCACCTCCTTTCTCATCCAGCTTCCTTTTAATGCTCACCCCGGGAAGCAGCAGGTGGTGACTCAAGTACTTGGGTCCCTGCCACCCACATGCAAGCCCTGGATGGAGTTCCAGGTGTCCAAGCCCTGGCTGTTGCTGGCATTTGGGGAATGAACTAGTGGATAGAAGCTCTCACTTCCTCTCTTCCTCTCCCCTATCACCGCCTTTCAAATAAAAATATGAATTTTAAAACAATGAAGACATAAATGTAAAGGAAGAAAGTTCTTGCCAAAGTCAGTAAGAAAATCATGTTTTATATATATACCTGAATGCCAAATGAGAGTTTCGGGGTGAAAAGGTTGGTGAATGAGCTGAGTCCAAGAAGAGCTTGTACTATGAACTATTGGAATACTTTATTATTGTATGTTACATACTATCAAAAGTGGAAGAAAAATAGTTCAGATTCTCATGAACTCTAATTTGAAAGGGCATGTTCAGGGTGGTATGGCTGTAGAAATGAACTCTTAATTTGAACCTTATTTTAAACTTTACCCCTGATATTTATCAGCGATGTCATCTAAAAGTGAAATGCAAAGTGGAATGTCCTATTTGGGTATGTTTCACCCTGTGGATGTGACCATTGCCATCATTTTTGTTGCCAGCTTTTTTTTTTTTATGTGAGTCAGAGACTGAGCTCCCGTCCACTGGTTTGCTCCCCAGATGCTCACAGGGAGGAGGATAGAGGCAAAGTTTAGAGCCAGGAACTCAATTCAGGTGTCCCACATGGGCAGTAGGAATCTAATACTGGAGCCATTGTCCACTACTTCCCAGGATATGCATAAGCAGGAAGCTTGAATCAGGAGCCAGAGTCCAGCATTGAACCCATGCACTCCAGTATGGGATGTACTGGTGACCCAACCACCAGGCCAGAGCCCACTCTCTGACCAGTTCTCAGAGACTACCATGCTTGGTCTCCCTAGAAACAACAAATTTGGAGTCACTCTGCAAGAAAAATAAAGGTTATTAGTTTATTTAATTCAGCAGTGCTCTTTTTGTAATCTCCTTTTCTGTTAGGCACTGGGCTTTGAGTTTGAATCTTAGCCCTGCTCCTGACTTGGATGGAAGTGGGCAAATCATCTGAATTTAACCCCGGTTGCTTGGTGATAATAATGGACATACATATTTGGACATAGTGAATGCTCAGCCCTCTTCCCGTTGTACAGTCCTTGACCTAGCACCGTGTCACACCACCCATTCCCCAGCTGGTTTGTCTCAGAGTGGTCATAATGTTTATGGATTACTTAAATGCCATGTATTATGCCAAGAACATGAATTATCACATCTTATCTTCACAGTGACATTACAGTTGAGGAAGTTAAAATTCAGAGTAGTTAACTGAGAAACCCAGGATTGCAAGCTAGGTAATACTGAAACTGAAAGTTAAATCCCACCGGAGTCAGCATCCTTGATTACTCCTCACATGGCCTCTTTAGCACTTAACCTGGTAATGTCAGTGTTATTCCCAGTGAGCAGAAACATAAACATTACCATCTCTACCCACAGCTTTGACTTAAAGGTCCTACGATGATGTCAGTATCTTCACTTCTCCCTTTGGGGAGCTACAGACCATGCATCTGCTAGGGGGAAAATTGCCTGTAGGACTTGGATGCCTTGCGGCTAATGGCTGTTGGAAGATGTTAGGGTGAGTTAGCTCTGGAGTCTTGTCACATAGAGGTTAGAGGATGTGTTTAAGGACAAGGTTTATCTGGAAGTGAGTCAAGGTAGATTTAGGAAGAGAGGAAATTTAAAGGAGGAAATTAGGGTGAGGGAATGTGAAAACTGAATTAGGCTATCCCCAACACTGAATGATGAGCTCTGGATGTTTCACCTTTTCCTTTCCTTTAAATAAGGCCTTTCACAATCTAGCTAGCTCTTTTACAGCGCTAACTATGGAAAACACTAGATGCAGCAGTCTCTAGGTGCCCTTTTTCCACAGTTGAGGATTATTTGTCTATTTTAGATGTCTGTGCAAACTTAGGCAATATTTCTTTTCAGAACAAAATTCACTAATTAAGACTAATCGGTCAAAGGCAGATGTGAACTAGGATATGATTTGAATTTTAAAAATTAAATGCAAGTGAGCCGGCGCCGTGGCTCAATAGGCTAATCCTCCACCTTGCGGCGCCGGCACACCGGGTTCTAGTCCCGGTCGGGGCGCCGGATTCTGTCCCGGTTGCCCCTCTTCCAGGCCAGCTCTCTGCTATGGCCAGGGAGTGCAGTGGAGGATGGCCCAGGTGCTTGGGCCCTGCACCCCATGGGAGACCAGGAAAAGCACCTGGATCCTGGCTCCTGCCATCGGATCAGCGCGGTGCGCCGGCTGCAGCGGCGGCCATTGGAGGGTGAACCAACGGCAAAGGAAGACCTTTCTCTCTCTGTCTCTCTCTCACTGTCCACTCTGCCTGTCAAAAAAAAAAAAAAAAAAAAAAAATTAAATGCAAGTATATTACATTGCTATTACAATTACTGCTCTTAAGCTAACAGTGACTTTAGAAATGCTTTAATGAACAAACAGGAAAAATTGCTAATTAGTTTATAGACAAATTGATGCTTCTAGGAAGCACTTTTTTTTTTTTTTTTTTTGACAGATAGTTAGACAGTAAGAGAGAGACAGAGAGAAAGGTCTTCCTTCTGTTGGTTCACCCCCCAAATGGCTGCTACAGCCAGAGCTACGCCAATCCGAAGCCAGGAGCCAGGTTCCTCCTCCTGGTCTTGCATGTGGGTGCAGGGGCCCAAGCATTTGGGCCATCCTCCACTGCCCTCTCGGGCCACAGCAGAGAGCTGGACTGGAAGAGGAGCAACCGGGACTAGAACTGGTGCCCATATGGGATGCTGGCGCCAGCTCCAGCTATGATTATTTTTAAACAAGTATTTTTTTTTGTCATGTTATCTGTGTTTTGCTTAAAGCCTTTATTTGGAGATAATTCAACCAGTGTGAGGCTGAGTATTCTACATACACTATCACAACTTCCCAATGAAGTATGATTATTTGGAGTCTTATTATACCCTCTCCATTCTGTTTTTTTTTTTTTTTTTTTAAGATTTATTTTATTTATTTAAAAGTCAGAGTTACAAAGAGAGGTGGAGACAGAGAGAGAGGTCTTCCATCCACTGATTCACTCCCCAGATGGCTGCAACAGCAGGAGCTGTGCCTATCAGAAGCCAGGAGCTTCCTCCGGGTCTCCCAAGTGGGTGCAGGGGCCCAAGACTTGGGCCGTCTCCCATTGCTATCCCAGGCCATACCAGAGAGCTGGATCGGAAGAGGAGCAGCTGGAACTAGAACCGGCGCCCTTATGGGTTGCCGGTGCTTCAAACCAGGGCTTTAACCCACTGTGCCACAGCACCAACCCAACCCTCTCTATACTGTTAAATGAAACATCACTCAGCATTTGTAGCAGTGGAAGTGTTCTGATTATGTAAGACATACATATTGTGTTTTAGTTCTTAAATGACCCCTAGCATTTAATCCAATATCTGTATTTCGTAGGTGAAAGAAATTGACACCTGGACAGACTGTTTTTCAAAAGGCATAACTTGTTAAAGGTAGAACAGAAGTTGGTGTTTGGCCTGTTGGTTAGGACACTGGTCTGATTAAGAGGCCCGTATTCTATATATGAGTTCTCAGGTTCACTACCAGCTCCAGGTCTTGACTTCAGCTTCTTGAAGACCCCAGGAGGCAGTGGTGATGGCTTGAGTAAATTGGATTCCAGCTATCCATATGAGAAACCTAGCATTAGTTACTAGTTCTTGGCTCCTGGCTTCAGCCTGGCCCAGTCCCAGCCCCAGTGTAGGCTTTTGGGGAGTAAACCAGTGGATGGGACCTCACATTCTCTTTGTCTCTCAAATAAAATTGTAAAATAATAGCAATAATAGTTAAATATTGAGCAGAATCTAGAAACTTGATCTTCTTGTTCTTAGATTATTCAGCCTAGAAAAGCCTAAAAAAGGAAAAACAGATCTTTGGTATGTCTTGATTCTTGTCTCCAAGTATATTGCAGGGTAACATCGGTAACCCTCTCCCCTCTACCCACAATAAAAGTTGTTTTCTTATAGTTCAAAAGAACTTGTCTACCAGAGACCAACAGAAAAGAATGGGGAGATGGGCTTTGTGGCTCAGCAGGTTAAGCTGTGTCTTGGGATGCCCACATCCCTTGGCCAAGTCCCTGGGAATGAGGCTGTCTCTGTTTCCAGTCAGCTTCCTGGTAATGTACCTGGGAAAGAACAACTGATGACTCAAGCACCTGTGTCCGTGCCACACACATGGGAGGCTAAGATGGGAATTTCAGGCTCCTGGCTTTGGGCGGGACCTGCCCCAGCCATTATGGGCATTTGGGGAGTGAACTAGCCAGTCACCTCTGCCTTTCAATAAATAAATAAATAAATCTTTTAAAACGAAAGAATGAGTTTTAACAGTTAATGTTTCTACCCATAAGATTTTCAGAAAAAAATAACTCGACTGGGTGATTTAGATGGTAAAGTACTTCATATAGTGCTGTTTAAAGACACTTGTATAATATTCTCTGCAGTTTTTTATTTATTTATTTAAAAGTCAGAGTTACACAGAGAGAGGAAAAGGAGAGAGAGAGAGGTCTTCCATCTGAATGTTCACTCTCCAGATGGCTGCAACGGCTAGAGCTGTGCTGATCAGAAGCCAGAAGCCAGGAGCTTCTGCCAGGTCTCCCATGCAGGTGCAGGGGCCCAAGGACTTGGGCCAACTTCTACTGCTCTCCCAGGCCACAGCAGAGAACTGGATTGGAAGTGGAACAGCCGGGTTTTGAACCAGCTTCCATGTGGGATGCGCTACAGGCCAGGACGTTAACCCTCTGTGCCACAACCCCTGCAGTTAGTTTTAAGTATAAAATTATGTTAATGGAATACTAATGCTAGAACTAAATGTTGTCTTAATTGGACTTGCCATTAAGAAGATAATGCTACTAGAAAATCAGTTCAGATCAATATTTTAACCTCATGTGTGTGCCTTTGGGAGAGCACCGTCTATCTCCCTTTTTATAGCTGGATAGAAAAGATCTCAAGACTAATAAACTTTCTCTCTCTCTTTTTTTTTTTTTTTAATCCAGCCTTGGCAGATGCGACATTATGTATTCTTGAACCTATTATGTCCGTGGAAGTTGTAGCTCCAAATGAATTTCAGGGACCAGTAATCGCAGGAATTAACCGGCGCCATGGGGTAATCACGGGACAAGACGGGGTTGAGGACTATTTTACATTGTATGCAGATGTAAGTACTATGCTTATTGACAATTTTGCTTTTATTAACCATAGAAGGAAATCAGAATTAGCTTTTGATTTTAGAGATTGTAAAGCAAGCTGACACAATTCCCTCTTGAATTTGTGGTTTCTATATATGTGGCATTTGCTGTTAGAGCAACTCTTCAGTGCATAAACTAAAAATAAAATGCATTTCGTCGTGCCCTTTTGTGAATGCCATTTGCTTAGATGTAATCTTTCTCATTTTTGCTTTGTTTGCATAGTTGGTTTATTATGTTATCTCTATTGGGATAATATTTAATTCCCTTGCTTGTACCTTTCTTAACTTAAGTCTCACGGTAGAAAGGCCTCCTGGAAGACACCACTGTCAGATACATGGTGTCAAAGGCAAGTTGACACTTTGAGAGAAGAAACCCTTCTGAGTGCTTGAGCTGGTACTGGCTAGCAGTGCCCATGAGGAGGGCAGGCTCGCTCTCAGTAGGGTCCACTCTGTGACTCAGTAATTTGGTCTTGAGTTGTGATCAACAACTTTCAAATGGACTTTCCACCTGGAATAAATCAAGAATGTTTCTCTTCAGTTTTTAATTCTTTCAAACCAAGAGCAGTGAATAGAAACCCAAATCCAAAACATCTCTGTATTTTTCTCAAATATTTTTCAGTAATCTCAGATATCTGTTTGTTTCCAGGTTCCTCTAAATGATATGTTTGGTTATTCCACTGAGCTTAGGTCATGCACAGAGGTAAGCTCTTCAAACGACCATCCTACAACACGATCAGATTTGTGAAATCCTGACTTTGCATGCCTTTGATAGTCATACCAACTATACACACATACACACATATAAATATGTGTATGTATATATGCACACAGTTTTTTTGTTTTTAACTCGTAGGGAAAGGGAGAGTACACAATGGAGTACTGCCGATATCAACCATGCTCACCATCCACACAAGAAGACCTTGTTAATAAGTATTTGGAAGCCACAGGTCAACTTCCTATAAAAAAAGGAAAAGCCAAGAACTGACTTTCCTCACCTTGAGTTTACTGACTTTAACTGAATGTGCAATGTTTAGATACTTTGATGGATTCCAGTGGAATGAACTCAAGATGCTGAAAAATTTGGAAGCCCTTATTTCACATTCGGGAACTTCTGCTGTATTCAAAGATAATTATATGTATATTTCTATTGAATGGTTTTATAGTTTGTGGCAAACCCCCCAATAAAATATTACTGAAATATTTTAATGTTTATTTAAGGAGTAAAGAAACTAATCTCAGTTATACGTCTTAAATTAGAATGTGTGTAAACTTCTTTTTCAATTTTTTATCATAAAAATTTCCAGTATACAGGAAAGCTGGAAAAAGTGCACACAAGTCCTATACCTTTCATCTGTTCCAACAGTAAACAATTTTGGTAACAGTTTGCTTATCATATTTGCTTTGTATGTATGTTGTCGGTGTCTCTCTAGTTTTGATTTTTAAAAATTATGATTTTGCTCAAGACCTGAAGGTGAATTGCATATATCACATTTGGAGTTTGATTAATGGATAGGCTTTTCTGTTTTAAGATCCATATGGTCTTTTGGTCTTTTTTTTTTTTTTTTTTTGACAGGCAGAGTGGACAGAGAGACAGAGAGAAAGGTCTTCCTTTGCCGTTGGTTCACCCTCCAATGGCTGCTGCCGCCAGCGTGCTGCGGCTGGCGCACCGCACTGATGCGATGGCAGGAGCCAAGTACTTATCCTGGTCTCCCATGGGGTGCAGGGCCCAAGTACTTGGGCCATCCTCCACTGCACTCCCTGGCCACAGCAGAGAGCTGGCCTGGAAGAGGGGCAACTGGGACAGAATCCGGTGCCCCGACCGGGGTTAGAACCCGGTGTGCTGGCGCCGCAAGGCGGAGGATTAGCCTAGTGAGCCGCGGCGCCGGCCCCATATGGTCTTAATAGAGAATGTTTATCTGATTCTTCATTATGATATTAAAATATTAGCTACATTTCTAGTTGGTTAAGTATGTCTGGTTACTTTAGTTTGTGGCTTCCACAAATTTATGACTGCCTATATTTTAGGAGTGTAAATGTTACTACTTCCTGTGGTCCTATAGGAAGTAAAAAATGGACACTTGCATGTGTTATTCATATTTGTGTTCATATTAATGTTTCTGCAGCCCTAGATAATAAAGTATAATTAATAGAATTACTGCCTAGTCAGTTCCATTCACTTAGTAAATGCTGGTTGAATTTGAGTCTTTTGGAATTGATCATATGTGTCTATTATGTTCATTGAAATTGAGAAAGAGTAAGTGTTAAGCTTTTGTTTGCAGTGTAAGTTGGACTTTTCCAGGTAGTTCAACCATACTTTCCAGAATCATTTCATCCAAAAATCAGCTGCTATTGCAGACATGTTCTACTCCTTTATCTTACTGGATAATAAAATAACTGAGGCAGGTGTCTTCCCTAGCAGGTAAGAAGTGAAACAGTTGATTTAAAATTTCTGTCAGTTTCTTGATTTATGAATTTGGCTTCATAACTTTAATATTTCTACAAAAAAAGATTTTTTAAAGTACTGCTTCCATGTTTTCAATATATTTGCTAAATACTTTAAATGCATTCCTTAATTTTTCAGTGCTGTGAAAATAAGCACTGTTATCTCCATTTTGTAAGAATAAGCAAATGCACAGAGAAGGTAAATAGCTCTTCTAAGATCACACGGGTCACCATTTGCAAATTAATATTTTAGTTGTAATTATTATGTGTGCATTTCCCCTGTGAATATATCTGTTGCTGTCATGATATTAAGACCAAAAATATGATTGCTTTGGCATTTCATCAGTGTTTTGAACACTTCCTAATGAGGAAATGCCTCCATAGTACTTAGCACGGTTCTTCTGACCATTGAGAATAGTCAGAAACATGGGAACTGAGACGAGTAATTTTGAATGCGTTTTTAATTTTTTGAATATTCTGGTTATAAAGTTACTGTTCCAGAAGAGATCTTAGATATTTAATCAACACCAGCATTTCATATGCAGTGTGACACAGGCCTAGTTGGTGGGAGTAACTAGAATTATATCTCAGAACCCACATATCTTGCTAACTCATTAGTTACAGCTGGTAAACACCATATACCAACATCTGTAGCATGGAAAAAACTCATGAGACTATTCATAAATGAGGATTTTTTAAAAATAGTTTTGTGAAGGATAATTGCTAAATTAAAGGCAAATAGCATTACTTGTATTGGAGAGCAATAACAGCACTAGGCAGGATTGCACTGCTTTCCAATCCTGCTTGTATTTTAAAAATCGCCCTAGGAGCTGTAAAAAGAAATACACAGGTCCACTCCAGATATTTCTAATTCTCTAGGTGGATCCAGGGGCTTTTGCTTAGCAGTTTAAAAGGTGCTTGGGAAGCCTCATCCCATATTGGAGTGCCTGAGTTCTAGTTCTACCTCTGCATTCAATTCCAGTTTCCTACTAATGCATACTCTGGAAGGCATCAGGTGATGGCCAAAGTACTTGGGTCCTTTCCACCCATGTAGGAAACTGAGATCCTGGCTCCAGGCTTTGACCTTGCTCATCCCTGGCTGTTGTGGATATTTGGGGAGTGAACTGGGAGATGGGAGCATATTCTGTCTGTCTTTCAAGTAAAATTATTAAAACATTTTCCAGGTGATTCTAATATGCAGTCAGAGTTAGACTGTTGACATGAAAGATCTTGTAAAACTCAAATGGGTCATTTTAATATTCTTTTGTGAATATCATAGTTTGGGTTATTGATTCTATGATGAACTTACCTTTAGAGACATAGTTTTTCTGTTATTTTCACTCTTAGAATGTAGTTTATAAAGTCACTAAGAATTATTTCTGAAGTTCAGGATTTTTCATGTAGATGATTCTTAAATTTGACAGCTACCAAAGAGGAGTAAATTGTGACATGTTGGATTGTATTCCTTTGGAGAGAGCTGTTTGCATTTTTTGTTGTTGTTAATTTGACAGAGTTGGCAGTGAGAGAGTGAGAGAGAAGGGTCTTCCTTCTGTTGGTTCACCCCCTAAATGGCCGCTACAGTCGGTGCTGCTCCAATCCAAAGCCAGGAGCCAGGTGCTTCCTCCTGGTCTCCCATGCGGGTGCAGGGGCCCAAGCATTTGGACCATCCTCCACTGCACTCCCGGGCTACAACAGAGAGCTGGACTGGAAGAGGAGCAACAGGGACTAGAATCTGGTGCCCATATGGGATATCGGTGCTGCAGGTAGAGGATTAACCAAGTGAGCCATGGCACCGGCCCCAAGCTGTTTGCATTTCTGAAACTCAGCTGTTGAACTGGAGTTTCAATTGCTATATCTCTGAAATAAGTTAAAAAATATATGGGAGAATTCATTCACTTATCCATTTCATAAGTGCAAGTCAGCATATTAAGTAATTATAATACTTTGAAAGCTAAGAAAGGTCACAGAATAGGTCAGAATTTTCTAAGCTGAAACTAAGATGTCATGAAGGACTAATATTTAAGTGCAAATATAGAAGCTTGAATATGATTTTTTTGTTGTTGACAGAGTGGACAGCGAGAGAGAGAGACAGAGAGAAAGGTCTTCCTTTGCCGTTGGTTCACCCTCCAATGGCCGCCACGGCTGGCGCACCACACTGCTCCGAAGCCAGGAGCCAGGTGCTTCTCAGGGCCCAAGCACTTGGGCCATCCTCCACTGCACTCCCGGGCCACAGCAGAGAGCTGGCCTGGAAGAGGGGCAACTGGGACAGAATCCGGTGCCCCGACTGGGGCTAGAACCCAGTGTGCTGGCGCCGCAGGCAGAGGATTAGCCTATTGAGCTGCGGCGCCGGCTTGAATATGATTTTCCAAAGGACTTGTTTAACTTTTTTTTGACAGACAGAGTTAGACAGTGAGAGAAAGAGAGAGAAAAAGGTCTTCCTTCCATTGGTTTACCCCCCAAATGGCCACCATGGCCAGCACGCTGCGGCAATCCGAAGCCAGGAGCCAGGTGCTTCCTCCTGGTCTCCCATGTGGGTGCAGCCATCCTCCACTGCTTTCCCGGGCCACAGCAGAGAGCTGGACTGCAAGAGGAGCAACCAGGACAGAATCCAGCGCCCCAACCAGGACTAGAACCCCCTGGGTACCCGCGCCGCAGGCGGAGGATTAGCCTAGTGAGCCGCGGTGCCCGTCAGACTTGTTTAACTTCTAACAACTCATCATTAAGGTAGGAAAAAAGTTATGAATAAAATAAAATGGAATGTAGACAGAATTCTAGTATTTTGTATGTTTTAACATTCTGAAAGTTCTAGAGATTAGGAAAGTGATTGTCATGCTCTATGTAACTGTTATTAGCCCAGAATAATTCAGGTGAATTTATGACTCTTAATAAAAAGAGACTTAAGGAATTAAGAGTTTTTCATTTTATGCCATAGCAGATGATATAATTTTTTTTCTGTTAGGTAGTAAAATCAATCTTGGTTTTTGCTAGAAAAGATGTTCTAATGGAGATACTGAGAAAATCTGATGGTTTAATATTTATAAATTAGGTAACTGTATATATAGAATTCCCCTTCATAATCTGTTATACTGAGATAAGTCTGTTAAAGGATATCCTTAGGCTCCTTACTGGGACAGGCGTTAGGTCACAGTGCTGCTGAGGATGCCTGCATCCCTGTATTGAAACACTAGTTTAAGTCCTGCCTCCTCTGTTTTATATCCGGCTTCTACTCATGTGTGTGGCAAAGCAGCAGGTGATGGCCCATATCCTTGTGTGTTCCTGCGGCCCATGTAGGAGATGGCAGGTAGAATTTTGGGCTTCTGGTTTTGGCATGGCCCAGCCCTGGCTGTTATAGGCATGTGGGGAGTGAACCAGTGGATGAAACATCTATTTCTTCTGATCACTCTACTTTTAAAAAGAATAAATCTGTCAAAATAATATCCTCACTTGATTGAATTATGGTCACATTTGTACGTCTCATTTCACTAATGAAAAATGGCTTTATGAGGTTGAGGACTTTGAGAAAGCTGAACTGCCAAGGCAAGGCCTCTTTCTGGTCTTTAATGTGATGGTAAAAGGTTGATAAAAGATTACAGAACATTGAACATGACATCACAATGCTCCTGTCATCTTTCCTGCAGATCATTTAGGGGACATCAGTTGGAAGAGTTCATCCTTTGGTTGTGGCACAATTTAATCACTGTAAGATTGTTTCTTTGATGTTTTAGAAAAGCATTCTCTTATCACATAGGTGGGAGAGCTGATGTTTCCTTTAAATAACTGAAGCAGGCGTTGGGAAAATAAATGCAAAGTTTTGGTGTTTTAAATAGGAAAAAGTACAAACTAGATATGCATTCTTAATTTTATTTTCTAAGAGCCCATATGTAAAAATGTTTCTCTTTAGTATAAACTTGGCCTATTATCAAATAGTAATAGGCTTTAACATATTTTGATATATTTTAAAGCTGATGCTTACTAATAAATGGGTAAAGGATTTTAGACACTGATACAAGCATTCCATTAAATAATAATTTTAAGAGGCAAGTGGTGACCCTGAATCAGTTCTTCATGTCTTGAGGAGTTACTCGATCGAACTCAACTGTAGTCCATTCTGTGTTTGCTTTTATGAATCACTTACGCCCACTCTGGGTCCAGATTGTCCTCCCAAATAAAAACTAAGTATTTCATAGTCTTTCAGTGACATCAGTGTTCCTTTTAATGCATGTTTGCAGATAGCTTTATCTGTTGAGATATTCTGTGTATGTGTAAAATTTGAGTTAAGCAGTATTAAGATTTTATTTAATCCCAATTTTGCCTATGTATGCAAATCTCTGCACACACATTCTATTTAAACATTTATTGAAAAGTAGATATCAATTTAAAAATACTTGTATGAAATATAGTAAAATTTATTTCAAATAGTATTTTTCCTATAATTTGCTTTCACTGAAAATATTTTTTAACAAGAGAAAATATATTATCTTTGTTTACATACTACATAGAAGCATTTTAGCAGCATACTATAGTTAGCTATACTGTGTCCAGAATCCTGTGAATTATAGGTTCAGAGATCTGACCCTGTTTTTTGTCTTTACATGTTGATCCATCTGCAGCAAACCAGGCCACTGGCTGTGTACTTCAGGGCTGAAATGTGGTGGAAGCTGCTGGCAGTGGTTTAGCACTGAGCAGAGGTCAGTATGCACGTGCTCCCAGAGCTAAAGCTAAAGCAGAACAATTGAAGAATTTTGAGCATTCACTTGTAATCACGGGCTTTCTGAAGTTACTGCCATGCCTTTACTTTAGCTATTTTACTAGAATGATGATAGAGGCTGGTACAGGAGATCATTTTTCTTGTTAGAAATTACTGAGCTGTGCTGGTGCCACAGCGGATCCTTCTTCAGTTCCAGAGCCTTCCGGTGTCTGTAGCTCTTGACAGATGTACTTCACTTTGAGTGGTTTCCCAGGGTACCAGACCAAGTGAATACGACAGGGAATGATTTCCTAGGAAATAGTGATAGTAAAGTGTTATAATCTGCAGAAATGTATGGTGAAAACAGTTCTACATTCAATTTTATATTTTACCTGTGTTGAAAATTCATGAAGTAGAACAGTGTAATCAAAATCAATTGCACCTTCATGCGTTTTCTAGAGGAAGAAAAAAAAGTACAGTAAGTATGGTGGATTTCTGTTAGCTCACAATTTGGAAGGCATAGGTCATAAGCATTCTTATTTTATATAGGTACTTTGCATCTCCTGCTACCTTTTGGATTTCAGTTTCACTTTCTTTAGTAGTAAATATCCTGCGACAAGATGTGGAAGTCACAGACTTTTTGTCATTGAGTTACCTGAAAATCTGGTTGAATGTCTTTGCTGCCTTTTCTCCTGAGTATTTATGACTTTTGATGGAAGCTGATGTCTGTAAGGATTAAGAGAATCTTTTAATGATCTTAGGGATTCAGATGCTGTCAGGGTACCTCATGCTGCTGTGTTAGCTTGGATATACCCGGCAGTAAGACATGGGGAGGGGCAATCAGCCAGGTTCTATGCGAGGTGCTTTATACATGTTCTTACATAACTGAGTATTGTGAGCCTGGTTTTACAGGAGCGGGGACTTGAGCTTAAACTTAGTGACAAACGGGCATTCGAGCAGATCTACTGACTCCAGCACTCTCGTTCTTCACGTATTCTGTATGAAGCTGCACCACACCGTTTCCACACTGCAGACAAGCAGTCATCCTCACCTCTTTCACTTACTGAGTTTGATGGATATTTACTGGTGACTACACCCATTTCCTACTTTGATTTTCATGGCCAGGGTGAGGCAGGTGGCAAGGGTACTGACCTCTCTACTAAAGAAAATGAAAGGGAGGAATTTTTAGAAAAACATTAATTTGAACTATAATTTTTGTCTTCTACCAGTTTTAAGATTTTGAGAGGTAGAGTTACAGAGAGAGGGAGAGAAAGGTCTTCCACTGGTTCACTCACTAAATGGCCGCAATGGCTGGAGCTGGGCTGATCCAAAGCCAGGAGCTTCTGCTCAGTCTCCCACGTGGGTGGCAGGGACCCAAGCATTTGGGCCATCTTCTGCTGCTTTCCCAAACCATAGAAGAGAGCTGGATCGGAAAAGGAGCAGCAAGGACACGAACTAGTGCCCATATGGGAGGTCAGCGCTGCAGGTGGAGTCTCAGCCCACTACACTACAGTCCGCAGTGCAGTGTCCCCTCTTTTTTTTTTCTTAAGCTTTATTTACTTGAAAGTCAGTTACACAGAGAGGGATAGACAAATCCTCCATCTACTGGTTCACACTCTAGATGGCTACCAGGGACTGGGCCAGATGGAAGCCTGGAACTACATCCTGGTCTCTGATGTCGGGCCCAAGCACTGAGGCCATCTTCTGCTTTTCCCAGGCCATTAGTAGGGAGCTGGATTGGAAGTGGAGCAGCCAGGACATGAACCGTCATGTACATGGGATGCCAGCGTCGTGGGCGGCAGCCTCACCCACTCTGCCACAGTGCCAGCTCCATACCAGGTTTCTATTGAGACCAGTAAAGAATGTGACAAAGCTAAAACAAAGGATTTGATGGTAAGTTTTGATTTCCCTTTGTCTGTGGGGAATTTGACAAGCCATGAAATTTCCAGTAGGTGAGAAGTGGATGGGAGAGGGAAGATACAGGAGAGAGCCTGGATAAATCAGAAACTGATAGCTTCGTGTGTGGCAGCATCTTTGCTTATTGCATAGGTTTCTCACCTGCCTGGCAAGATACCCATGAACATTCAAAGCCAGTGCCTGAGGCACAAGCCACAAAGTCGGGAGACTTCATGGAAGAAAACTCCGTGTCTTTTTTGTAAAATGATAGTTTCAGAAATTCCAATTACAGTTGGCCTTCTGGATCCGTGGGTTCTGCATCCATAGATTCAGCCAACCTTGGAGCAACTGTATTTGGAAACAGCCCTGCCTCTGTACTGAACAAGTACAGACTTCTTATGACCTAAACGATAGAACTGCTCCCAGAGCACTTACATTATATTAGGTATTTTAAGTAACCTAGAAGAGGTGATTTAAAGTATACCAGAGGACATGCATAAATAGTATGCAAACCTGGGCCACTTCATATTAGGGACTTGAGCATCCTTGGATTTTGGTATTCGCAGGGGTCCTAGAACCAGTCCTCCTTGGATACCAGGGAACAACTGCATTAGTGGTTGCGGGGCGGGGGGGTGTTTAGTTTTGTTTGACCTCATTGGTGATCATCTTGACCCCAAGTGAGGGTTATTGATCCCAAGGTGTCCCACACTAGCTGGCTGTGGTGTTGTATGATTGTCTCAGGCTCCTGCGCTGCCCATGTTATTTATTTCTCAGGCATGACTACCATGTATTTTTATAATTAAAATTTTGATTTTACTTATAAGCAAAGTGATCACAGGAAAATACCTTCTTATTCTTTATTTATTTGAAAGGCAGAATGGCATAGGGAGGTCTTCACCTGCTGGTTCACTTCCCAAGAGCCCACAACAGCCAGGGCTGGCCCAGACTCAAATCATGAGCCAGGAACTCCAACATGGGTGGCAGAGACCCAAGCACTTGGGCCATGATCTGGGTGCATTAGCAGGAAGTTGGACCAGAAGTGTGTTGTTCTCATCTGCCTGAACCAGGCATAATACACGATGCAGGCGTCCCAAGCAGTGGCTTAATCCACTGTGCCACAATGCCCACCCCTCACTGTGTTTCTGAAAGCAGCATTTCATAATTCCCTAGATTTGGGGCAAAAATGAGGGCTTGAAACAGATGGTAGGACTCCAGTTCCATTTGACAAATTGTTCTGTCAGGTATTACCTGTTTAATATAAAAATTGGAATTATGATTGGAAAAGCTAGTACCACTTTATTAAGACCTTCCTCAATAAAGTTACTGAAACACACCCTTACATTTTTGTTTTATAGTGTTTCCTCCTCCAAAGAGGGAGCAGCCTTCAGCCAAACCAAAAAGCATGCTTGCTGCAGCACTGAGGAACAGGATGCTGCACATCCCAGCCTGTGAAGGATTCCAAGGCAGGCTCTGCCAGGAGGCCATTATTTTTGGTATTATTCATAAATAAGCTCTTTGGCTTGTATTCAAACCATCACAAATGCCAGATCTTTGATGATTCACTAACATTCTCTGGTAACTCAGCACCTCAGTCTTCCTGGAGACAGACTATGAGTGTTTTGTTTGTTCCCCTCTACTTACTTGGGTCCTACTGTACCCTATTTTCCCCAGAGCCCCCAAGCTCCCCCCGAAAAGATTATACTTAGCAGGACCAATGTGGTTTTAGTAGAGAGTAAGTAGGCTTAAATTATTAATATTAGCTGTATCAAAGGTAGATTTCTTATCAGAATAGATAGCATAAATGGTTTCTGTAATGTTCCTCTGGCTAATGGAAACCTCTAGTTTGGGTAAAGGCTTGAGCTAATGATTAATAATGGAGTGCTGGTTAGACGGTTTGGGTGCTTAAAAATCTGGTTTGGACCGAGAAGTGCTGGAACAGTTCTCTTTCTATATCATATTCAGGGCCAGATGTGGAGAGGAAGTCCTTATCTATTTTCCCCCCACCTGGCATCTCTCTTGTCACTGGCATAGTCCTCATGGTGTCAGGAATGGCATCTGTTCTGCAGCCCTAAAGAGATCAATGTGCAGGCGAGATGGGTCGCATTCTTTGCCCACTCTTTTTTTTTTTTTTTTTTTGACAGGCAGAGTGGACAGTGAGAGAGAGAGACAGAGAGAAAGGTCTTCCTTTGCCGTTGGTTCACCCTCCAATGGCCGCCGCGGCCGGCGCGCTGCGGCCGGCGCACCGTGCTGATCCGATGGCAGGAGCCAGGAGCCAGGTGCTTTTCCTGGTCTCCCATGGGGTGCAGGGCCCAAGCACCTGGGCCATCCTCCACTGCACTCCCTGGCCACAGCAGAGGGCTGGCCTGGAAGAGGGGCAACCAGGACAGAATCCGGCGCCCCGACCGGGACTAGAACCCGGTGTGCCGGCGCCGCTAGGCGGAGGATTAGCCTAGTGAGCCGCAGCGCCGGCCTGCCCACTCTTTTCTAAGGCCTTGTTCATTTGGCGGTGAGTATACAGGCCTGCACTTCTTTACACAGTGCATCAAAGGGGGTGTAACCCTGAGTGTAAAGACAATGCCTACCCAGAAAGCTTTTGGAAAAACTTGCCAATCTTTGTACTTTTTGGTGCTCCTTGGGCCACAGAGCACCTCCGGTCACTTCCTGCCTCTGTTCCCTGGGCTTTAGCAGCACTACGGCCCTGCTGTACCAGACCCACAGTTCTTAGTGACTGTAAAAACTCACTAGCTCAATAGACTGTGTTGCTTCTTTTTCTAAAATATCTTACGAATGGTTAGGAGCTATAGGACTAGCAGAATTTGAAAATCTATGTGGATATAGATATACTACACTTCTCATTAAGAGAACCCTCATTTGAAATGCACATCAAGTTTTGAGGGCTTCAGTCAGTTTGTTGGCCCCCATCTAATAAGGGATGAAGTAGTTTGTGTGGGTGACCCAGCAAGTCAGTTGAATAATTGTTATTTATCTGAATCCACTCTCCACAGGGTTTTTTTCTTTTTTTTTAATTTTTGTTTAATGGATATAAATTTCCAAAGTACAGCTTATGGATTACAATGGCTTCTCCCCCGCCCCATAACTTCCCTCCCATCTCCTGCTCCCTCTCTCATTCCATTCACATCAAGATTCATTTTCAATTCTCTTAATATGTACTAAATTGATCTTCTGTATATAAAGATTTCAACACTTTGCACCCACACAGAAACATAAAGTGAAAAATACTGTTTGAGTACTAGTTATAGCATTGAATCTCAATGTACAACACATTAAGGACAGAGATCCTACATGAAGAGTAAGTGCACAGTGACTCCTGGTGTTGACTTAACAAATTGACACTCTTGTTTATGGTGTCAGTAATCACTCGAGGCTCTTGTCATGAGTTGCCAAGGCTATGGAAGCCTTTTGAGTTCGCCAACTCTGATCTTATTTAGACAAGGTCATTGTCAAAGTGGAAGTTCTCTCCTCCCTTCAGAGAAAGGTACCTCCTTCTTTGATGGCCCATTCTTTCCACTGGGATCTCACTTGCAGAGATCTTTCATTTAGGTCTTTGTTTGTTTGTTTTGCCAGTGTCTTGGCTTTCCATGCCTGAAATACTCTCATGGGCTTTTTAGCCAGATCTGCATGCCATAAGGGCTGATTCTGAGGCCAGAGTGCTATTTAGGACATCTGCCCTTCTATGAGTCTGCTGTGTATCTCGCTTCCCTTGTTGGATCATTCTCTCCTTTTTAATTCTATCAGTTAGTATTAGCAGACACTAGCCTTGTTTGTGTGATCCCTTTGACTCTTAGACTTATCAATATGATCAATTGTGAACTGAAATTGATCACTTGGACTAGTGAGATGGCATTGGTACATGCCACCTTGATCCTCCACAGGGTTTAAAAAATCTAAAACTCGTAGGCTCCCACTTTCCCACTAGTGACTGGCCCAGGAGGGAAACGTGATGCTGTTTTTATGTCCTGCTGTGCCTGGAGGGGAGTTTGGGAATGTGCCATGGAAACACATCAGTGCAATCCTAATGCTTTTTCTCTGGTATCTCAGTGTATTGCTCTGTTCCCATTGAGTTTCCTTCTCACATTCTCAATTATTTTGACCCCATTCTCTACACTTTAAACAAACTTTCCCCTCTGAGTTCTTAGTTATGGTTAAAAGTCTGTTGTTGACATGTTCATGTTGGTAGGAAAGAGTTAAAAGTGTCTCTATCTAGCAGAAGTGGTGCTGTGTCCTGCATGCAACAATCAAAGAATACTCTGGTGAACAGAAAGATAGATGTTCATTTTGATAAGAAAAACATGAGTTTCTAGTTGATATCTGTTTTACAAGTGGCTTTGGGAAGGTACACCAAACTATTAGTGGCATTAAAATGCTGACAAATCCCTGTCCTCAGATTCACTGATGATCCATCTGTGTATGGGTGAATCCATGAAGGAAGTGAATTTTAAAGATTGGTTGGTTGTGCTTGCCTCTCTGATTGAATGCCCCCTCTTTCCCTACATCACACTGCCCAACAAAACCTCAGCCGTGGCTAAATCCAACTCTTCACCTACTGGGCTTCCACACCCATACAGCAGGGAGAGCCATCCTCTGAATTCATGCCCATAAACCTTCATGGGCCCTTCAGGGCTGCAGAGTTCTTCCTGCCATGCTGCCAGCACTACTTCTCTCCTCACTCTCGGCTGATAACGTGGCCTCCTTTATGGAGAAGATGGGAACAGTCAGAACTTCCGCAAGTCTTTGACATCTGCCCTCCTACCAGCAGATCGGGCTGCTGTTTCCTGCTTTCCCTCAGTCAACCCTCCATGTACCTAAGAGCATCACAATTGATCAGTTCTCTTGCCTACTCAAAAATATAAACAATTTTTCTTTCCTGCAATTCCTACCTTGCTCCTCTCTATTGGATTTTTCTCATCAACATAAAAATACAACATAAAAAGCCCTTCTTTCAACTTCTGCCCACCCATCCTCCAATCATAGTCCCTTTCCTTTCTTTTGCTCTCCAATATAGCTAAGCTTCCTGAAAGAAGTGAACATCCCCTTCCTCTCCTCCCATCATCTCCTTAAACCTACACCAGGCAGGCTTTGGTTTCTATTGACTTCCAGTTGCTAAACCAAATAAGTCCGTTCTCTGGCTCCATCTTGCTTGACTTTCTAGCATTATTTGGTACTGGCAGCCAATCTTCCATCCTTGAAACGCTTTGTTACCCTTACCTCCAACATCTGTAGTTAGAAGTATTCTAGGAGTCAGTCCTTATAAAGCCCTTGTCTTTGTCTACACTCACTCATTACTTGTGGGCTCACCCAATCCTAATCTTGTAGCTTTAATGTCTTGTAGCTTTAATGACCAGGCCAAACCTTTCCCTGAACATCAGATTCTCTACTTTGTCAGAGAATTTAGCATGTCTCAAATGAAGGTAACTTTTTGTCAAATCTCTTCCTCCTATAGTCTTCCCCAGTCAGCAGTTAACTCTCTAATATCCATATCTAATCCCTGGGTAACACTGTCTACCCAAATCCAAGCACGTCTCATCACCTCCCTTGCTGCCATCCCTAGGCCTCACCTAGATTACTAGTAATATTTCACTGGTTTCCTGCCAGCTCCCTCGTTTTGCTTTGGTGTGGTTTTTATACATAGCAGCCAGGATGATACTGTTCTAAGTCAGATCATGTCATTCCTTTGCTAAAACCTTTCTACTGGGTAAAAGACAAAGCCTCACATGAACGGGTTCCCACTGCCTGAACTTCTCTTCCCTCATGGGAACATGGCCTGCTACCACTTCCTTTCAGCCACCATGCATTGTTACTTCTTTCAAAGTGGCCTTACTGTAGACTATAGCAGTAGTAATTCTGTTAATACCTGCATTCCCTTTTCCCTCTGTTTTTCTCCAAGGCACTTAACACCATTTGATGCATATTCATTTGTGCATTAGTTCACTGTCTTACCTCTCACTAGAGTTAATGAAGTCAGCAACATTGTGTTTTTCATTCATTGTTGCATCCTAAGTTCCTAAAACAATACCTGGGTCCTGGCAGGCACCCAAATTTTTGTTGAATGAAATACAATTAAAACTCTTGCTGTAACATTAGAAATCCACATTAATTCAGCCGAAGAACACTGCATTGCTTCTAACACTTGTGGCCCTAGCTAATTTTCAGTTTTCTTACCCACTGCTTCACACTGCTGAGCTGTGCCAGGTTGTAGCGCGAGAACTGAGTTGTCTTTTCCCACATCACATATGAGCTGCCAAGAAAAGCCAGGTCCCACATGGGTCTCAGTGAAGGATCAATATGTCCATGACTGTCTGAGAGGGAGAGAAAAAAGTTCATTTGTATTAAGGCATCTTCAAGGGACAAAATGTCAGAAGTTTCAGTAATGAAATACAGTTTAAACTTAGTCAAATCAGTCATCTCTCTCAAAATAAGACCTTGAACCAGACAGACATTTTGTTCGTGACTGTTTGTATATTAGTGTGGAGATTGATACATCTGTTATGAAACCATGTAATGGCTAATTGCTGTGTGTGCACACAAAGGAAGAGCTCTAATGATAACTCACAGTTAAGTGTCATTAGTTGGGAAGCAGGTCTAAGTAGGTTGAAGTCTGTCTAACCTTTTCCATGGTACCTTCTGATTTTGGCCTATAGTCACTGCCATGATCTTTGTTTCCTCATCTGCCAAATGCCTCTTTCTCATCACTGGCTTTGAAGCTAATCAGTGTGTTAGCACCTCTGCCACATTCTTTTTGAACACATAAATCAGGTGAGTTCTTATGACATTGTTTTTGGACCTGAAATCTTTAATCTGGCAAATGTTTTTAAAAACCTAGTTGATTTCAGACATTACTAAAGGTAGAAGACAATGATTAATAAATTACATTTTGTGGCTTTTAATTTATAAGATGACTATTCTTGGGCCGTCATTTTATACAGTTTGGCGAAGGGGTGCACGGTCTGTATTAAGGCCCAATAACAGCACAGCATAAGGAATACTAACAAGCTTATCAGGAAACAAATCATTCCTGGTGAAACCCTTTTCAGCATAGATTCTGTTCTGTGGAACCTAACTCGGTAGATAATGGTGAGCAGTTCAGGCAGCCTTTGCTGATTGCTTGGATGCTATGAAGGACACAAAGGTGGGTCCCTGAGTCTCCCACCTCTGCCCGACATGGCAGTGTAGGAGAGGGGCTCTCAGAGCTCAGGAACAACAGCCGAGGGAGATCTCAGGGACGTGCCACAGAAGTGAGATTTTTGCTGGGTGTTGGATTCCTGTGATGTAGGGAGGGGCAGTGAGGGAGCAAGCACACAAAGGTAGGAAGGCACCTGGCAGGTTCAGGCTCAGTGTCTGGTCTCGACAGAATAGCAGCTATATGGACACCAGACTAAGAATGGCCTTGCATGCAGTCCCAGCGTGAGTACAGATTTTGATCAGCAAGCAGTGTGGGAAGATGACTTGAGCTGCCGTGAGGTATGCACAGGAGGAGGAAGAGATGGAAATTCAACAGCCTAGATAGCAGGCTACTTGCAGTAGTCCTAGGGAGAAATACCACAAGCACAAAGGATGATGATGGTGGGTTTGGAGAAGACAGGATGGGTTCAAGATACTTTGTGGAGACAGGTGTAACAGGAAATAACACATTATTAACTGTCAGGAAGTGAGTTGATAATGACCAAAGTTTCCAGCCAGATTCTAGAACAGTAATACTATTAGACCTAAATGTAGCCAGAATGTGGAAATCTTTTGAGTAAAAACAACTTTGGGTTTGTGTATTAAATACAGTGTCGAGAAAGCAGGGGAGTAGATGATGCCAGATACAACAGAAAAATCGAGAACAGTAGGAGCAAAAAAGACCATCAGGTGGGTCCCCGATGACCCAAGATATAGCACTCTCAGTTCTGTGCACAGCATAGAAACCAGATAGGAGGCCGCTGAAGAGGAAGCAGAGTATAGAGAGTCTACTTTTGAAGAATGGACAGAATAAGGAAAGATATAGGGTGCCGATTCCATGAAGCATTTGGTCCACAGAGCTTGACTGTCTTTGTGGAGCAAGACAAGAAACTGGCCGGCAGGCCGGCAGTTTCAGAGTAAGAAGGCTGCTGAATAAGCCAAAGAAACTGGGAGTCTGAGGATAAAGGAGAGTTGAGGGAGAGAGAGGTGGGAAGGAGTTGCAGAAGCTGGGGCAGTGAAGCAGAAAGCCAGATTGACCTGAAAGTGCATGAGGTCAGGACAGGTGCTCTGGGCTTTGAAGAAATGGAAAGCTTCAGTACAGCTGGGAAAGCAGAAATGAATAGTGAGTACCATCGAGAGCCTGGCACTTGGAGGTAGTGTTTTATAAGGAAAAAACCTGTTGAGAGTAAAGTCAAGAGATTTCTTTTCCTGTGTTGCCACCATTCACTGTTACATGGTTCATCTAAGTTTTTTTGATCCCAAAATGTTTTCTCTTCAAACTTACAGTTCAACATTTGAATATTCTTCATTGTCTTTTCCTTGTAATTTCTTGAACCTGGTAATGTCATTTTTCTGCCAGCCTTTGTTAAATAATCAACAGGGATGTGATTGCAGAAAGCATTTCAGACGTCTACCTTCCGACCAAAAGATGAGCATTTTATGAATGAATGGGTTGTTCTTTTATATGAGCAGCTGAACATAGGAGTTTCTGAAAATTAACACGTGACTCTGAATTCAACATATTGATATGAACATTTCCCCCTTGTTTTACTGTTAAGGAGTTTCCTACCCTCTTTGTCTCCGTTGTCATGTATGTTGTTTTATAGTGCCACAATGAGTTTAGATGTAGGAGATCAAGACCCATTACCCTATAAGGTAGATGCATTCGACTGAATCCTTTTGAAAGGGTGAATGCTAGCAGCAGTGCAGTAGGACCACTTGGGATTTCAGCTGATCACATACAGCTCCTTGGTTTTTTCCTATGAGTGTAGTATGCTTGGGGTCATCTAGAAGTAGTTTAATGAAGTCATTACAAGAAAAATTTTATGTGTAAAAAGACAACTACTTTTCTAGGGGAAAAACAAGGTGGAGGAAATTCTTAAATGGATTAGATATTCTCACCAGTTACACAGCAATCTAATGCCTTGGATTGATTAGGTGCTGCATAGAATCTGCTGGGATTTGAACTGGCTATTCCAGGAATATTCCCATTATTTTGATTCACTATCTAAAACTAAACCTTTTGGGTTTTAAATAATTTCACATAGATATAAATAGCACTATTAAATGTCTGCTAAACTTAGTGATAGCAGAATTTGTAAATTGTTATCAAAGATAACCTCTTAATATTTTATATTTCATAATAGCCATATTTAGATTGGTACAGAATGACCCTTATGGCAAGTATATAGGGCTTAATAATGGAACATGATCCAATTAACCTGTGCTATTCAAAAGTGTCCAAAGTTTAGTGATCCTGTGTATTCAAAGAAAATGCCCTATAGAATTTCTAAAATGTATGTTTTGAGGAAAATAAACCCTATTTACCCAACTTAAAACCATAGGCATCTGAGTATTACATCAGCTCATTTATCTCTCAGAGGTTAAGCCTCTGCCTGTGATGCCAGCATTTCAAGACCCAGCTACACCACTTCCGATCCAGCTCCCTGCTAATGTGCCTGGGAAGGCAGTGCAAGATGGGCCCTTGCCTCACATGGGAGAATAGGAGGAAGATCTCTGCCTCTTCTCTCTGAAACTCTGCCTTACAAACAAAAGGCCCAAAATCTTTGGAATTGCTCCTCACGATTTGTGGGCACAGAATTTGCTATGAGCTGTCAGACTGATTATGTGAGACCCGGGGAGAAACGTGCTGAGCAGTATCCCCTCCCGGTTTGCCAAGTCTCGGTAAACCGATGCAAGCTGGAGGGCTCAGGAAGGGAGGCCGCATGTTTTCGCGCGACGCAGGTTAGGTACCTGGGCGAATCTGAGTGCGCTGTGAGTGAGTGGGCTGGAGAGCTGTAGCGGTCAGATGTCAAGCTTAGTACCCAAGTGCAAGTCCCAAGATAGCTTCTGTGGTTTGGGAAATTAGATTTGCCAGTAAGTGCTGCCTTTCAGCTGCTGGCCCCCTCTACTGCCGAGTGCCAGAGCAAATGAGCTCTGCTTCACTTCAGCTGAGTCACTTTAGAGGGCACAGCTCACTCAGCAGAGACTGAACCACTGCCCATTAGCCACTGGCTTGAAATGAGTAAACAGGGCTCCATGGCAGCCGCCCAGCAGGGGCCTGGGCCATGAGACTGGGAGGGCTCCTTAGCTGAACTTTCCAAAGACACCACCCAAAATTTCTGGAAATATCACTTTGGGTTAGACTCAGACCTCACAAACTGCCCCCCGTGTGTGTGTCCTGCTGCGAACACCTCTTCCCTCTTAGGTACAGGCTCAGTGCTTGCCATGCCTGTCATTCAGGGATGGGAAAGGTGGAGTGACTGTTCTCAAAATCAAGAACAGGAAATGATCTCTGGGTTCTGTTCACAGCATGAGGCAAGCATGCCACAATCTGCGGTTGACTTAGAGTTCCACTTTGGAGAGAAAAATTCAGATGACTATTCTCTTTAAGACTGAACGTTCACACACATTTCTGAGTATAGAAATGCTGGATACTGATCCATACCAGGTATGCTGACCACATCCAAGGGATTTTTAAGTTGCTTCATTTGCTTGTAAAGCAGGTAATCCTCTTGTTGTCTTTTCTTTTTCTCAGTGAGCCGAGTGCAGGTTACATTAATGGCCGGTCTGGGTTTCTGATTCTTGAAAAACACTTGAGCAGAACATTTCCCCAAATGTTCCTCCCCCTTCTGAAATAAAATTTTGAATTAAACAGTGTGCTTCCTTTCCACCCCGACCCACCCCAGTGCGTGTGCACACACACACGCACAAGATTGAGAAGAGTCATGATCATGGCAGGTATGCTCTGGCTTCCCCGGATATTTTTGCTTTACAGAAAGTGATTATTGGGGCTGGCACTGTGGCATAGATTAAGCATCTAGGGCATCCCATATGGGTGCTGGTTTGAGTCCCAGCTGTTCCACTTCTGATCCAGCTCCCTGCTGATGGCCTGGGAAAGCAGTAGATGGCCCAAGTGTTTGGGCTCCTGCACCCACAAGGGAGACAAGTTCCTGGCTTTGGATTGCTCCAGCTCCGGCCATCTGGGGAGTGAACCACTGAATGGAAGACCTTTCTAACTCTGTCTTTCAAGTAAATAAATCTTTAAAATTTAAATATATATGCATATTATATATGATTTTTGGGCTCAGAGTTGAATACAATAGTGCCTTACCCTTTGCTATCATTTCAACTCTTGCCTTCTGTTTGTGCTCTTACAAAATAATGCTGGGCCCATTCCAAGTTTAATATCACTGACTCTGCTTGTCTCGAACCTCTAGCACAGGGGGTATTTTACTCTATTGTGAGCCAACGTAATGCTCAGGTGATCCTCAAGGTTACTTCCTGGAACTAGAAGATGATGCTGGCTCTTAACAAAAATAACACCATCTTCATGCTGCCTTATGAAACAATTCTCATTCGGATTTTCAAAGATTAAGATACTGAAGTTTACAAAGGAATCTGCTGTCTGTCTCACAGCTTCTCAGTGGTAGCCTGAGACTAGAGCTCACCAAGCCCTGCCTCTCTGAACCAACTCCTCTACTGAAATCTAACCTGGAGGGAATGGAGGCACAGGTCATCCAAATGAGGTGTTCTACACCTGAGGGCTGTTTGCATTCCTATTTCAGGGGAGAAAGCTCATGGGCCACTAGTCAAGGCCTACCCTAACCCATCTAGGGGCCTCTCAGGAACTCCTGTTATAATGAGGTTGGTTGAGCAGTTGAGGCAATAACCTTTGCACTTTAGGCAACTGTTGCAACTGGGTGGAGTCCCAGATAAAACCACCACCAAAAATAAGATGAAGCAGCAGAGGATGACCTAAGGGGAAGAGATTCCTGGTTCCTGACTTTGGATTGGCTCAGTTTCAGCTGTTGCAGACATTTGGGAAGTGAACCAATGGATGAAAGACCTTTCTGTCTCACCCCTGTCTGTAACTACCTCTCAAATCTTTATTAAAAAAAAAAAGAAAGGTAAACCCTGTTAGGAAATTATAATCAAAATTGAATCTGCTTAATAAACCAATTTCTAAAGGGAAAAAACTGCAAAGACTGAAATAGGCTGCCCAGGGGACATCTTTTCCTGCCGTGAGTGCAGGGTTTGAGGGAGGGGCCTTTCGGTGGCACATTCCGATGCTAGTCGTGGGTTCATCCTGGGCGGAAGGGGCATATCAAAGGCAGAGGGCACGCTCCTACATGGTCTCCTTAGATGTGGAAACCCTTTCTAGGGATGAGAAAAAGAACCAAGTAGTGGCCCCTTTTGTTTCCTTTTCCTTTCTCTTCCCCTCAGACACCCCCACAGAATCACAGCAGTTGCCTGAAGATCAAAGTGCCCTCCTTCTGCAAGGGACCCTGCCAATTAGCCAGCCGTGCCCCATGTGCCTGCAGGATCAAGGCCAGAGAAACATCGAGGTTCACAAGGATCCAGCGGTTTCTCCATTAGCTTTCATCTAACACTTGTGGTTTGCTACACTAGAAATCAAAGGCATATTCCTCATGCTTTAAGAGAATTTTAATTCTTAGGTTAATAACAATAAAGCCAGGGGCTAGCGCTGTGGCACAGCAGGCTAAGCCTCTGCTTGCTGCACAAGAATCCTACATGGGTGCCGATTTGTGTCCTGGCTGCTTCTCTTCCAATCCAGCTCTATGCTTATGGCCCGGGAAAGCAGTGCAAGATGGCCCAAGTGCTTGGGCCCCAACCATCCAAGTGGGAGACCCAGAAAAGGTTCCGGATTCCTGGCTTCGGATCAGCTCAGTTCCAGCTATTGCAGCCATTTGGGGAGTGAACCAGCAGATGGAAGACCTCTCTCTGTAACTCTACCTCTCAAGTAAATAAAAGTACTAGTAATATAGCCAGAGTATCTTGTTGCCTGTTAGGATTTGCTTCGGAGCGGTCACAAGCATTCTTCCGGAAGCACTGGGGTGGGGGACTTGTGCCTTCTCCTCGGAAGAGCAGCCGCACAGACACTTGGCGGCCAGGTGCTGCTGCTCTCCACGCCCATGCCAACAGGGAAGAGGAAATTTGGCAAAACATGGCCTCCTTGGAGAGAGCTGCAGAGAGGCTGGTAGTACCCGCAGCTCACACAGGTACCACACAGGGTCGCCCGGGCATCACCTCCTCTGTGCCTGCCTGCTAACCCCACCTGTCACCAGCTGGCTGGGGGAAAACACCAGGTCCTTGGCATTGAGAGTAACACATGCTAAGGACTGTGAGGTGCCAGGAACTGGGAATTTCTTTCCCAGCAGTCTGACTGTATGGACTATTTTAAATGCAACCCTGCCTACAGCTGTGAAATTTAAGTCATTAAATCTCAAGAACAGAAAACAAAGTAGCAAAAAAACCCAACACAAACTTTCCAGTCACTATGAAGTCTCACCTTTGCTCCAGTTGCTGATGGGTGCTTACCTGTGGGTTGTAGCGCTCCGTGCTAAACACCAGCTCCACCTTACAGCCCTTCTCTGGGTTCACCTGAAACACAAAAATGGGATCTTAGGGTGGTGTACGCTCCACAAACACCTTCCTATCTGAGCACCACACTGTTGGGACAGCAGGACTTGCAAGCAGTCGCTGTTGCATTTATCGCTGAGTGAAGTCAGTGCCATTTCAGGAGAAAGGGCTTCCAATCTGGGTCTCGACTGTTCGGTTCTGTTTGAGTTCCACACCCGTTCACAAAGTGGGAGGCTGAGAAAGGAAGTGGTTGGATTTAAGCTGGAAAGTGAGAGCTACATGAGAGAGAGATCCGGTGTGTGCAGGGACCTGGAGTGAAGCCTCATCCCCCAGCTGCTCAGCATTTCTGCACGTGCTGAGCTCCAGAGGGCTTAAGGAAGCGGCCACACCCACCTCTGAGGTCAGGACCAGCCCTCCAGGCCCAGGGCAGGCAGCAGCAGGCAGGAGGCGGGAGTCAGCACCCCTCATTCCCCCAGCCACGGGTCAGGATGATTTCCCCCCGGGGAGGAAGCAGCCCTCCCATGTTCTGCTGTCTGCCGTGCTGTGTTCCCAGGCAGGCGGGCATTCAGACCTTTCTTTGAAGTGTGTGGTTCGCTGTTCACAGCTTTGGATCTGACTTCAAATGCCCATTGTTAGTGTATGTACATGCTTGTCCTTGGAGCAGTTGCAACTGTTTAGAAGAACTGTTACCTGCCATCAGTTTTTTCCTGAGAGCAAAATGATCACTTAATACAAAGTATTTTCTAAGAAGAAAGGGGCTTTTCTACTGTTTATGGAGATGAGGTTATTTCATGTAGTTTTGATTAAAGTAGACTCTGAAAACATCATTTCCTTTGCATGTTAGCCCAGGAACACAGTAACCAAACAGGGTTATCTTACTTTAAGTAGGCCAGATATCACCCATCCCTATTCTAGATTCTGTGAAAGTGCCAGGAAACTGATGAACAGCACATAGGAGTCTGTGGCAGTTACTCATGTGCAGAGTTTGTCAGCATGGGGAGAGGTCCATAATTGCACCGGGCGCACACCAGTGTGCTCATTTTCAGTCCCCAAGCACAGTCTGTTGCAAGTTGAAGCATTAATTCCTGTGAACACACATGTCTATCCACTCATCGCCCACCATCTACTGTATCAAGTACAGGCCAAGATGGTGATTAGAGCTCACAGCAGGGCTGTCCAGAAGCCTGGCGTGGTGGAAACAGGAAAGTAGACACTTGTGGTATAGCTCTCGGTATAGCTGACCACCGCCTGTTCACTGGGTACTAAGTTTAGGAAGGCTTTCTTTAAGAGTTGGTTTTTAAAAATGTTTAAAATTTAATTTTATTTGAAAGGCAGACACAGGGACAGAGATTTTCCATCTGTTGGTTCGGAAACCGAACCCCTATAATATAAAAGCAGGACTCAGCCTGAAATGTTTTTGCCTGTCCTTTATCAAAAGGAATTCTCTGACTTGAGGGAGTGATCCAGCTGGCTCTACAAGGGGCCAATCACCAGACTCAAAAAGTTATTTGCTTCTCTAATAGGTAAGAACCTGGATGACCAGTGTTGTCCTGGGGTGGTTTGTGTAGGGGATTCCAGGTCTGGGCAGAATGTAACTGCCACCTTCATGTAACCCCCACATCACCTGGAGCCCACCTGGCCACCATAAATTCCCTGAAGAGCTCAGCATCACTGACCAATCAGAAGCTTGGACATGAGCTGATCACGAACCTCTCTGCCCCAGTTCCAATCCATAAGAACCTTCACACCTCACTCCTTGGAGAGTCCAGGAATAAGCAGAAGGTGCCCGGTCCCTTACTCTACGCTTCGCAATAAATGCTACTTCTTTCACCATCCTGATGTCAGTGACCGGCTCTCTGAGCATCGGGCAGGTGGACCCAGTTTGGCAGTTCTACAGCAATACCTCCAACTAGTTTGGCATGTTGCTCAGCAACAGTTCACTCCACAATGCCTGCAATAGCCAGGGCTGCGCCAGGCACCTACAACTCAATCCATTCACTTGATCCATGTGGGTGGCAGGAACCCAAGTACTTAAGCCATCACCTGCTGCCTCCCATGATATGCATTAGCAGGAAGCTGGATCGGAAGCCAAGCTGGGACTTGAACAGGCATCCAATTTGAGATGTGGGCATTCCAAACACCATCTTAGCTATAGAGCAAATGAGGCCTGAACTAAGTGAGGAGCCGGTGTTAACCAGGCAAGGGGGTTGGAATGGAGTGTAGGGACTGGCATTGCAGGATGGCAAAGCTGCAAGAAAGGTGGTGGGCAGGCAGCCATGAACTTGGAATTTAATCCCAAAGACCGTGGGAGCTCCTTAAACCTAACACTGTGAAATGAGGTGTTGTGAAGAGTAGGATAAGGCAGTTGAGAGGCTTAGGACAGTGCCTGGTTCAAGGTGAAAGTTCAATGCATGCTCTTTTTATCATTGAGAGTCTACAGACATGAGGGAGAGGAGAATTGCGAGAGAAGTAAGAGTCTGGCCCAAGCTCAAGGACAGCGAACGATGACATCATGGACCCCTATCAAGGTTGCTTTTAGTTCGGTTTGCTCCTGAAATACCCAGTGAGTGAAAGAACAGTGGCTGGACAGGGTCCCGCAGCCTCCGTGCTGTCCCTGCCTGCCCATGGTGGGTGAACACAGAACTGTTGCTGCCTCTGCCACCCCCAGCCACACTGGCACCACCGACAATGAGAACTCACAGAAGGCAGTGCCTCTGCTTGCCAGCAGGCGCCGAGTGCTGAAAGGCTCAGCACCAGCCTCAGGGCCCTCTCCCCTCTGGCTTGTGCGCTGGAGTACCTGGTCTGTCCTCCGTCACTCCTACTCAGGCCCCAGCAGTGCACTAAGGTTTTTAGCTGGAGGCTGAGGCGGGGGAGAAGTATTGGGGGGAAGGGCATTCATGAGACGAGGAGGAGGAAGCCGAGCTGGACAGGTTCAAAGTCTGGTGCACGGGAATATTCGAGATGTCCAGGCATGTCTGAGTGGTGTGGGTTCAGCAGAGGTGGTGGTTGAAGGCACAGATTGGATGCAGTCCCCCAAGGAAGAGGTGGAGAATGGGAATCCCAAGAAGCATCAGTCTTTGCATGTGCAGTTATGGGCCGTGTTTAGTTGCTCTACCAGAGGATGCACAATGGCCTGCCTTCATCTTACATAACTGTGCAGCTTTTAAATGGAGGCTGAAGGTACTATTTGGTGCAGCAGTACTTTGGAAACACAGAGGCACAGCAGGGTACCCACAATAGTTCTTTGCAGGGGGAGAAACTGGAAGAACGAGGCTCCAGGCTGAGTCAGCACAGAGTCTGTCTTTGCAGCATTATTTTCCTTGCCCATTGGATTTCCTAGTTTTGTTGTGACAAAGCACTCTTAAAAACACTCAGCTTTCATCCAAAGTAATTTCATATTTTGGTTGCACTTTCTCATGTATCAGGATGAAGTCTTTATCTCCTGCCGAGCCCCCCGCCTTCCTGTGAGTCACCAGGTCCTCGGCTGAGGCCCTGCCAGGCTTCTGGGAGATAAGCAGCTCTGCCTGCGGTACTGTGCACGTGGGCAGCGCCACGTCCACGTGCACGGGCACGTGCCGCACCCTGGCGGCCAGTGTGTGGAACAGAGGTCCCTGCTGGCCAACAGCATTCACTCCGGGATTTAGGGAGTGACTTCCAGATGCCAAGTGCCATGCCGGGTGCTGGAAATACAGCGCTGAACAGTGGCAGCACCTGCTGCCCCCAGGATGATCTGGTGGGGAGAGGACTTGAAAGAATTCCTCACTTATTTAATGACTCTCACTGTGCAAGGGTAACTGGAAGACTTACTCTAGGGACCAAGGCAGTGACACACAAGCTGAGCTCTGAAGATTAAAAAGGAGTTGACTCCAGGGGCGGGGAGAGGGGGCTGGCCAGCCATTCCACACAGAAGGACCAGGGAGCTGGGGCAGAGGGCGGGGTGCAGCCCGAGTGGCCAGAGGCAGCAAGGCTGGAGCCAGGATGCAGGGAGAGGCTGGCTGCGTGGGCAAGGGCCGCTCTGCAGGCTCCAGGGAGGATTTTACTGACAGAAGTGGGAAGCTGTGGATAGAGGAGGGGTTTTGAGGAGCTCCCTATAGCACGGGGCTGGGGAACCTTCTTTTCTACCAAGGCCCATTTGGAGATTTAGAACATCATTCGCTAAGCTGTACAAAATTACCAACAACACAGCCTGCTGTAGATGTATTGAATTTCGAGGACTGGCTGCAGTTACCTTGGCAGGGCCAGATAAGCGATTTTGCGGCTTTACATGGCCCGTGGGCCACGCAGTCCCCACCCCTGCCCAGGTGTGCTGTGAGGAGGCATCCAGAGAGAACAGGGGTAGTTGAAGGGGGAAAATTATACAAGAGGGGATGCTGTGAGCCAAGGTGGAAACAGGTGACACGGACAGAAGTATACGGTGGGCAGGCAGAAATACTATTAGAGGGGCTGGCATTGGGGCATAGTGGGTAAAGCTGCAGCCTGCATCACTGGCATCCCATATGGGCATAGGTTCAAGTCCCGGCTTCTCCACTTCTGATCCAGCTCCCTGCTACTGCACCTGGGAAGGCAGTGGAGGATGGCTCAAATCCTTGGGCCCCTGAATCCAAGTGGGAGACCCAGAAGAAGCTCTTGGGTCCTGGCTTTGCCCTGGCCCAGCCTGGCCATTCTTACCATTCAGGGAGTAAACCAATGGATGGAAGATCTGAATATCTATCTATTCCCCCACCCCTCCACTGCCCCAGGTAACTCTGCCTTTCAAACTATCAGAAGGTGAAAAATAAACAGCTATGTAATTCAAGACCAGAAATAATCACCGGCGTACAACATTTTATATTAAGACAATGTTATAGGGGCCGGTGCTGTGGTGTAGCAGGTAAAGCTGCCACCTGCAGTGCTGGCAATCCCCTACGGGCGCTGGCTCAAGTCCCGGCTGCTCCAGTTCTCTGTTATAGCCTGGGAAAGCAGTGGAAGATGACGCAAGTACTTGGGCCCCTGCACCCGCTTGGGAGACCCGGAAGAAGCTCCTGGCTTTGGATCGGCCCATCTCTGCCCATTGTGTCCAAATGGGAGTGAACTAGCAGACAGAAGACCTCTCTCTCTCTACACCTCTGCCTTTCAAATAAAAATTTAAAAAAATGTTATAAACCTAAGATGTCATTTAAAAAGTTGCATTCACAACATAACAACCATCCTGTCGAGCCACTGCTGGTACGGAGCCAAGTATTTTCTGCATACTGAGTGTGCAATGACAGAGCTTTGTGGGCCTGCTCGGACTCACTGGTGATGTGCAAACAGTAGCAATGGCACAGCACAGGGAAACTATCAGACTGGAGACCAGTTAGGAAGTGGCTAGGGGTTGTTGCTGGCTGGGGCCACTCTAGTGTACTTGGTAAATCAAGCTTATGGAACATTCTACGGCTACAATTCTGCTCTGGAAATTTTTCCAAAGAAACCATGGTGATGCAGGTCCAGAAGGGTGTGGACGCACACGAGGAGGTTCACAGAGGTGCAGTGAGGAGACCATTTGAGGAGTGGCCTGGTAAGATGCAGGTGTACAGCATGGAGTCCTATTGGGCAGCAGTGGGAACGAACAAGCCACAGCGCAAATGCTACACACACAGCAACTCAGGCCTGCACACAATGTGGATGATAGTGGGAACAAGAGCGACGCACAATACCATTTGCAAGCAAATTTAAATACAAAGATGGGCACCTGGCACTGTGGTCAAGTTGCTGCTCGGGACAGCCCCATCCCACACTGGGTTCAAGTCCTGGCTCTGCTCCTCATTTCAGCTTCCTGACAGGTACCCTTGGAGGCAGTAGGTGATGACTTATGTCCTTGGGTCTCTGCCACCACGTGGGAGACCCAGATTGAGGTCCTAGCTTCAGCTCTGACTGTTGCAGGCATTTGGGGCGTGAACCAGTAGATGGAAGATCTGTGTCTGCCTGCCTTTCAAATAAACCCAAAATTAGGTTTGCACACAGACCAGCGATATCGTTCACAGAAGAATGTGTCAGAAGTGGGTGGGGTGGGAATGTGCATGCAAGGACAGGCATAGGGAGCAGCCCTCAGGACCTGGGGACAAGAAGCTCCCAGGCAGGCTTTTTCAAAAGGTGCAAAGTTGGGGCTGGAGCTGTGGCATAGTGGGCAAAGCCTCCACCTGCTGTGCTGGCATCCTTTATGGGGGCGCCCTCCAATACTTATCAAGCCAGTGCTTGCACCTAGGCCATCCTTCCAGGCACCCAGAGGGGATCATGACAAAGAAATACACACACACACACACCCCTGCATGTGCTGCGCTCTCATTATGTGCCTCGCCTGACTTCTTGACACACTATCTACGTATTACCTTATTCTATCACAAAATCCCTTTGAGCTAAGCTATTGTGACCACCCCCCTGCCCATTGTAAGGATGAAGAAATGGAGGCACTTGCTGAAAGAAACTGCTCACTGTCACAGAGCCAGTAAAGGAAGGAAGCCCATTCCAGAGTCACTGCTTGTCCCCTGGACTGCAGAGGCTGCCACACACAGCCCAGCAAGCCCTAAGGCAGAAAGCAGCCTGTGTCTCTCTCTCACACACACACACACGCAGCAGCCTGGGATGGGTGCTGCTCTGTGCGTGTACCCAGGGCTGCTGCAGACAAGCCCCGCCCCGCCCTCGTCTGGCCAGGAGACGGCCGGGGAGGGCACGCGCGTGCCCTCCTAAGGCTGCTGGTGGAAGAAGCATCCCATGGCTGGCTTTAAGGGGCAGCTGGTTATCCCCTCACAACTTGGAGGGCTGGAAGTACAGCAGCAAGGTGTCGGCAGCGCCCAGCTTCCTGTGGCGGGGGACTCCCAACTCTCTGCTTGCTAGCTGGTGGCCGTTCCCCCTCGGCCATCCGGCTGTGCCTTCATGTGGCCTTCTTTGGAAGCCACCCCGCACGAGGGAGGGCACACGCTGATCAGCATGGCCTCATCTTCACTATTTTTTTTTTTTTTTTGACAGGCAGAGTGGACAGTGAGAGAGAGAGACAGAGAGAGACAGAGAGAAAGGTCTTCCTTTGCTGTTGGTTCACCCTCCAATGGCCGCTGCGGCCAGCACGCTGCGGCTGGCACACCACGCTGATCCGAAGCCAGGAGCCAGGTGCTCCTCCTGGTCTCCCATGGTGTGCAGGGCCCAAGCACCTGGGGCATCCTCCACTGCACTCCCTGGCCACAGCAGAGAGCTGGCCTGGAAGAGGGGCAACCGGGACAGAATCCGGTGCCCCGACCGGGACTAGAACCCGGTATGCTGGCGCCGCAAGGCGGAGGATTAGCCTAGTGAGCCGCAGTGCCGGCCAATCTTCACTATTTCCAAACAAGTTCGCGTCCTGAGCCACAGGACTTGGCACACAGCTTTCTTGGGGACACAGCTCAACCCCAAGCAGCAGAGGAGTGGAGAGGGTCTGAGATTTCAGAAGGCGCCCTGGATGCGGGCCCCTCCATGCAGCTGACAAGGGGCCCGTGGCCTGTGCATGTGGGACTGCTCAGGGAGGGCTAGGAGGGGTGTCAGCCCGGGGGGGGGGGGAGGAAGGGAGCTGGGAGCAGCGCTGGCCAGGCATCTCCGCCCCTCGGCTGCAGCTGTCCGCTTCCTACCTAAGCTTCTGCTCAGACCCATCCCGCTCAGCCCTGCAACGGGCACGTGGACCAGTGGTGACGCTCTGCTTGCATCCTGGGGCTTCTGCAAAGAGGCCCTTACCTGGGGCTTGCCCTGTTCCCGCTGATGAGGAGGGCAGCACGGAAACAATGGTTCTGTGGAGGGTTTCTAGGAGCAGTTTGACCAGGCCTGTCCCCAAAGTCAATTAGCCAAGGCCAAGAGTTTCAGCCCCTGCTGGTGCCCCGGGGGTCTGCAGAGATCCTCCAGCCTCTCTCCCCTTCTCCTGGAACAGCCCGGCCCAGGCTCGGGAGGGCGGCTGCTTTGGAGTGGAGGTTCCTCCTCTTCAGGGTTTTCTGCATTCACTTGCTTTGCTTCAGTAACCCCTCAACCTGGGGTTCTGGCTTTCTCACGGGGCGGGGAAGCTTGGTTTTGGTAAAAAGATGAGCGGGGGGGGGGGGGCGCTGTGGCATAGTAGACTAAGCCTCCACCTGTGGTGCCTGCATCCCAAATGGGCGCAGGTTCACGTCCCAGTTGCACCTCTTCCAATTCAGCTCTCTGCTGTGGCCTGAAACAGCAGCCAAGGATGGCCCAAGTGCTTGTCCCCTGGACTGCAGAGGCTGCCACACACAGCCCCTGCAACCATGTGGGATAACCGGAAGAAGTTCCTAGCTCCTGGCTTCAGATTGCTCCGCTCTGCCCATTGTGGCCATTTGGGGAGTGAACCAGCGGATGGAAGACCTCTCTCTCTTCCTCTCTAACTCTGCCTCTCAAATAAGTCTTAAAAAAAAAAAAAAAGATGAGCATATTAAGGTTAGAGGATACTTGAGGCTACAGTGACAGAGGAGAGGGTCAGATGATCAGAGGTGGTCTCTCGGGGGGAGTTGACTCTAGAGCAGTGGGCGTAGCTCATAGCCCACAAGAGCTTTCTAAAACACAGTGGTGCAGGCTCCGGCCCCAGAGCTCACTCAGCAAGTCTAGGGTTGGGCCTGGGAACCTGCACTTTGACAAGTCCCAGGTGATGCTGATGTTGCTGGTCCAGAGACCACCACATGTGATTGTGATCTCATGGATTATTTAGGAAATGGTAATGTTCAAGGGCTGGTGCTGTGGCGTAGTGGGTAAAGCTGTCACCTGCAGTGCTGGCATCCCATATGAGTGCCAGTTCGAGTCCTGGCTGCTCTACTTTTTTTTTTTTTTTTTTTGATAGGCAGAGTTAGACAGTGAGAGAGACAGAGAGAAAGGTTTTCCTTCCATTGATTCATCCCCCAAATGGCTGCTACGGCTGGTGCGCTGCACCAATCCGAAGCCAGCAGCCAGGTGCTTCTCCTGGTCTCCCATGGGGTGCAGGGCCCAAGCACTTGGGCCATCCTCCACTGCCTTCCCGGGCCACAGCAGAGAGCTGGACTGGAAGAGGAGCAACAGGGACTAGAATCTGGTGCCCATATGGGATATCAGTGCCGCAGGTGGAGGATTAACCAAGTGAGCCATGGCACCAGCCCCAAGCTGTTTGCATTTCTGAAACTCAGCTGTTGAACTGGAGTGCGATGCACCAGCCGCGGCGGCCATTGGAGGGTGAACCAACGGCAAAAGGAAGACCTTTCTCTCTTTCTCTCTCACTGTCCACTCTGCCTGTCAAAAATAAAAAATTAAAGAAAAAAACTCCTGAACTGTTTATTTCTGGAATTTTCCATGTAATACTCTCAGACCACAGTAGACTATGAGTAACCTCAGAAATCACAACAGCGAATGGGGGTGGGAGAGGGTGTGCCTACAGGACAATGACACCTACTTATGCGCCAAGAAGTTAAAACTTCGTATTCCAGTTGCAGCTCTCCAGGGCTGTGACTAGGAGCAGGCTTGGGGGCCGAGAGAAACCCTGCCATGGCTGCCACAGGAGGCCACAAAAATGCCTTTGACTCCAAAGACCTGATTCTGTCAAAAGCGCACCCAGAAAGGAAACCCAGCCCTCTGGGGAAATGCTTCCTGGTTTTCCCTCTGCTGCTGGCTGCTGCGTGCTGGTGCCTTTCTGTAGCCCTGGAGTCTGCTGAGAGGACTTCACACTTGGTGTTTCCGGGCCGAGGCGTGGGCGGGTGAGGACCCAGTCTGCACTGCCGCCAGCTCGCTGGGCACCCTGCCCTCCCCTCCCCGCACGCCGGCCCTCGCTGGTTCCCCCCACTGGCTGCGTTGTTTGTTAAGAGCACACAAATGCCACGCTATTCCAGTAAGAGCAAAATTGCTCCGTTTATAAGGTTACTTTTGTGAGTCAGGCTTAGTTGGAGACAAGTAAACAACTCATTTGTGAATAAAAATTGTTCTCATGCTCTGGACAGAGATATGGGTATATTACATTAGACCCTGGAAGGATCTTATTGCATTTTCCTCGTCTCGGGCAAGGCTACGCAGAGCAGGGCAATTTGTGGAAGCAAAGTCACCAGCTGCCTTCAGAGCAGGGCCCACCCAGCGGGGGCCGAGGACATCTTGGCGTGCAGACACTTTGCTTTCTCAGGCTGAGTAGCCACGGAAACAGAGACTGTGTGGGCAGCCCCTCTGGGTCTGAGCTCTTGACCTTGAGCAGACTGGGAAGGGACAGAGGCAGTGGCTGGGGTGGGAGGGCGGGGGCGGGGCTAGGTAGAAAAGGCTGATCTAGGAGGGAGGGGCTGGGGTTCTGCAGGGCCTGGCCTGGCCTCCTGTTCTGGAAGCCACAGCAGCACCCACACCCCTCCAGCTACTTTTATTTCACAGAAACCTTTAATGCTGGTCTCTAGCAGGCCCTGTGCCAGGGAAGGGGGGAGGGGGGGTGTGGTGCCCCTCCAGTGGAGCAGGCATAATGCTGGCTGGACCAGAGCTAGGACAGAGCCCACCAGGGTCCACCAGCAAGAGGAGGGGTGTAGAGGGCAGCAAGATTCAGACGCGCTGCTCCCCACACTGCAGACATGAGCGAGACAAGAGGTGGGAGCCACAGCTGCCACTTCCCAGGCACCCACATGTGTCACCCAGTGTGGGAAGGCTCCCTGGAGCTCACAGTTCCCTGCAGACTGCACGGGGGAGGCCCAGTCCCAGCCCCCAAAGATGCTCACGCTCTAACAGCACCCCCCCCCTCCCCGAACCTGCAAATATGCTATTTCACTAGGCAAAAGGGATTTTGTCAAAGTGATTAAGGATCTGGAAATTGGGAGAGGACCCTGGATGACCATGGCAGGCCCAGAGGCACCATGGGAGCCCTTGCAGCGAGACGTCACGAGGTGTCCTGCTGCTGGCTGTGACGCTGGAGCACAGAGCCCCGCAGGCAGCCTCTAGATCGAAGCCGGAAAAGCAAGGAAGCAGACCCTCCCCGAGGCACAGCACCCCAGACACTCAGTGTCAGCCCAGTGAGACCCAGCTGACTCCCCCGCCTTCCCCAGAAGCCACACAGGTGTATTCACTTAAGTGCGTGGTTGGAGCAGCCATAGGATGCAAGGCTTTACAGAATCCCTGGTGCTCCTTCCTGCCGGGTCCTGTGTGGGCATGTGCCCTGGGTGACCGCAGAGTCACACACATCTTCTGTGCAGCCATGGTACGAGACTCCTTTCATATGTGACTTCGCTGGCAGATGGAGACTTGCTACGGCTGCCATCCCTGGCACCACGGGGCTGGCTCTGCCAGGGCTGCCCGGGTGTGACTGTATCTCCGGGGTGCTCTGCTGTTGGACAGCAATTGAGATCAAGGGTCAGGCTGGCAATGTGAGGGTGAGTGTGGCTGTGTGTATCCCACATCCCGTGCCTCATGAATGCCAGTCGCAGCAGAACTACTCAGCTCCTGCACCTGCTGTTCTGGAAGGGGGGCTGCAGCCAAGGCAGGATCCTGGGGGTCAACACGCATGACCACCGCCAACATCTTCATCTGGGACTCTACCAATGCACTGTGGCACGTGCATCCTTGCTTGTGACTCCACGTGTGGGAAGCCAGATGGAAAATGTTGTGAGCCAATAAAACAAAGTTTGTGGTTTAAGAACCGTTTATTACAAGATGGTCAGAAAACATTCCTACTTGCTAGCTCATCTGTGTGACTGGGGCAGGGTGCCAAGGAGGCCAAAGTCAGTTTTACTCCCAGGGCCTGGTGGCCTTTCCCATCATGCTGCATTCCACCTCTGCAGTCTCAGAGCCTGCAGACCAGGGTGGTGCCGTGGGAGCGAGACCGTGGGCGCACCTGTGTCACTGCATCAGGAGCAGCGCCTGGGAAGGAGGGCACGTGTCTCCCTGTTCTGTTTCCAGCAACATTTTCATGACCCAGGGCAACACCTGGGCAGCCTGGCTAAGCTCTAAGCCCACCCAAACACTGTTTCTCTTTCAAAGAACACGAGAGCTTCAGGCCAAAGCTTCTCCCTGGGCCAGCCAGTCTGAAAGGGGAAGATTCAAGATGGCTGCCAACAAGCCTGGTTGTAATCTTATTTCCAAGTTTAAAAACACTGCCACTGCTGCCAATGCCTGGGGTGGGGCTCAGAACAAGCAGAAGAGAGCAGAAAAGGACAAAAAGACAGAGTCCCGACTCTGAGGATTATACCTCCCCGTTCCCAGAAAGCCCATGAACATTCCTCCCCTGCTTCCTGTTGCCCTGTGCCCGTGACCCCTCAAGCCCCCAGCAGATGGAGACGTCGAGTTGCCATCTCAGCTCCCGCTTCTCCCTTCTTTGTCACTGAATAAAGCATATGCTGCTGATGGCTCAGCGCTGGTTTTGCTAACGGCTTCATGACATCAAAGGACCCAATGCTGGGGTCCCTGAGCCTCTGAATAAAGAGGGGACAGTGCGTTTCACGCTCGGGGCAGTAGGAGAGCCAGGTGCACCTTGCAGACACCCCTGCTATTTTCCCGTGCTGGCAACAAAAGCACTTAGAGCTAGAGCTCTCCTGTTCCTTCACCTCAGTCTTATCGTCTATCCCCCCCCACCCCCATATGCATTTCAGCCTTTCTCATTCTCCAACTTCTGTTCCTGCGGACGACTTAATTTATTACTTTCCTATTTTTGGAATGATCATCTCTGAATTATTGACATTAATGGAGAGGAGAGTTCAAAAAGTGCAGTAATTAGCGGAACTTTATTGTATTAAAGTGCTTTAAAGATCGGAAAGTGATAAAGAACTGAGCTTTTCTTGGGGAGCAGGTGCTCACCTCACTGCCTCGTGGCCCAGGAGGCAGCCCTGCTCCTCTGTCAGGCCCACGGCCTCTGAACACCGGGAGTGCATGAGCCCCTGCACCGAATGCACCGGGGCTGGCCAGATGCTGACCAAAAGTCAGCTGATTTGTTCCAGACTTGCTTCTGCCTGGTGTACTTATTACCTTTTATATAATTAATGTTATATAAACCAGGGAAGAAGGGGCATTACAATGACATCATGTCCATGAAATCCAAGTTACATGCTTTCGAAACAACTGATAAAATCTATCTTTTTTTAAACAACATTTATTTACTTGACTAAATGGACCTGATATTTACAGAACATTTCAACCCATAACTATAGAATACACAATATTTTCCTCAGTGCATGGAACTTTCTTTAGAATAGACCATATGCAAGGCCATAAAACAAGTCTCAACAAATTCGAAAAAATTGAAATCATACCATAGATCTTTTGTGACCAAAATGGAATAAAGCCACAAATTTTTTTTTTTGCTTTCAAACTTTTATTTAATGAATATAAATTTCCAAAGTACAGCTTATGGATTACAATGGCTTCCCCCCCATAATGTCCCTCCCACCCGCAACCCTCCCCTTTCCCACTCCCTCTCCCCTTCCATTCACATCAAGATTCATTTTCGTTTCTCTTTATATACAGAAGATCAGTTTAGCATACATTAAGTAAAGATTTCAACAGTTTGCTCCCACACAGAAACATAAAGTGAAAAATACTGTTTGAGTACTAGTTATAGCATTAAATCTCAATGTACAACACACTAAGGACAAAGATCCTAAATGAGGAATAAGTGCACAGTGACTCCTGTTGTTGACTTAACAAATTGACACTCTTGTTTATGGCATCAGTAATCACCCTAGGCTCTTGTCATGAGCTGCCAAGGCTATGGAAGCCCCCTGAGTTCACTGACTCTGATCATATTTAGACAAGGCCATGGTCAAAGTGGAAGTTCTCTCCTCCCTTCAGAGAAAGGTACCTCCTTCTTTGATGACCTGTTCTTTCCACTGGGATCTCACTCGCAGAGATCTTTCATTTAGTTTTTTTTTTTTTTTTCCCCAGAGTGTCTTGGCTTTCCATGCCTGAAATAGTCTCATGGGCTTTTCAGCCGGATCTGCATGCCTTAAGGGCTGATTCTGAGGCCAGAGTGTAAAGCCACAAATTAACAGCTTAAGAAACTCTAGAAAATACGTCAACACATGGAGACTGAACAACATGCTCCTCAATGAACAGTGAGTTGAAGAAATCGGAAGGGAAATTAAAAAATTCCTGGAAATGAATGAAGACAACAACATAACATATCAAAGCTTACAAGATACACGAGCTGGCGCTGTGGTGTAGCAGGTGAAGCTGCCGCCTGCTATGCTGGCATCCCATGTGGGTGCTGGTGCATGTCCCAGCCACTCCACTTCCCATCCAGCTCCCTGCTAATGGTCTGGGAAAAGCAGCAAAAGATGGTCCAAGTGCTTGGGCCCCTGCTACCCATGAGATATACCTGGAAGAAGCTCCTGGCTCCCAAGTTCAGCCTTGCCCAGCCCTGGCTATTGCAGCCATCTGGGGAGTGAGCCAGCGGATGAAAGATGTTTATCTTTCTCTCTCTCTTTCTCTCTCTTTCTCTCTTTCTCTCTCTCTCTTTCTCTCTTTCTCTCTCTCTCTTTCTCTCTTTCTCTTTCTCGCTCTCTCTCTCTCTCTCTTTCTCTTTCTCTCTCTCTTTCTCTCTCTCTCTCTCTTTCTCTCTCTCTCTCTCTTTCTCTCTCTCTCTCTCTTTCTCTTTCTCTCTCTTTCTCTCTCTCTCTCTCTCTCTCTCTCTCTCTCTCTCTCTCTTTCTCTCTCTCCCTTTCTCTCTCCCCCTCGGTGTAACTCTTTCAAATAAATAAAGAAATCTTTAAAAAGACTTATGGGATTCAGCAAAAGCAGTGTTAAGAGGAGAGTTTATAGCAATTAGTGCCTACATCAAGAGATTGGAAAGGAGATCCAAGATGGCTGAAGAGGGCAGGGCCACACTAACTTGAGCTGCTCTGGAACATGGAAACAAAAGGACTATGTTTCCAGGGGTCTGACTGTTGGAAATTTTCTGAGAAAGGGGGAAAAGACCCACAAAGCATCTGTGGGACAAGAGGAGAGAAGACAAACACCACTGCAGCCAGCCTTGCGGTGCAGCCAGCAGCCGGCTGTGAGCTGCCATCTTACCACCTGAAGGTAGGAAGACATTGCTGTGCACCCTGCTGCTCACAGTGTTAGCTGAGGAGGAGTTCCACAGTCACCCACTGACATTCACTCCAGCCTGGAGAGCTGACTGGGGTCTGAGCAACTGCTGGGCTTGGAGCAGGGAAGCCATGTTGCTTCCTTCTCCTCCCTTCCCCCACCTGTACAAAGCACCATATTCGCAGCAGAAATTGTGCAGGGTGCAGGGCGCCTCTATTCTCCTACTAGCATCACAGTCAGAGGCAGAGCAATTTGTGAGGCAAAGGACAGGTCCCCTGCATCTTGTAACTGTGAAAGTTTTGGGCATTAGGTCCCGAGCTGCACTCTCACACACTATGCGAGTTGGGGGCTAACACCAAAAGCAGCCCATGAAAACTCAACTCCAGGGGCCAGTGCAAAAGCAATAAGCAAAATGATACCCTGCATTCCAGCTAAACAATAAGCTCTTTTCTAATAAAACCTGCTCCATAAAGAAGGGACAAGAACACCACTTGGGCAGATGTCAACATAAGGACACAGGAGACATGAAGAAGCAAGGTGTCATGACACCTCCAAAAGAACATAATGATCCTCCAGAATTAGACCCTGAACTGAAGGACATCTATGAAAGGACAGATATAGAATTCAAAATAATGATTTTAAGGAAACTCAACAAGATGCAAGGTACAGGTAAAGAAATGAGGAAATCAATGAGTGACATGAAAAGATTACTAAAGAGACAGAGCTCATTAAGAAGAACCAAATAGAAATTTTGGAGATGAAATCTTCAATCAGCGAAATAAAAAGTATGATTGAGAGCTTTAACAGGCAGAATAGACCAAATGAAAGAAAGAATCAGACCTTGAGGACAAGATTTTTAAAATAACCCAATCAGACAAAAACAAAGAAAGTAATTAAAGAGAATGAAGAAAGTCTACAAGAAATATGGAATACCATTGAACAACCAAATATTTGTATTATAGGTATTCTTGAAGGAGAAAAAAAAAGGTGTTGAAAATTTCCCAGGTCTTGAAAGAGATGTGGACATCCAGATACAAGAAGCTCAAAGAACCCCAAGCAGACTCAACCAAAAAATGTCTTCTCCAGGGCATACTGTCATCAAATTGTCAAAAGTTAAAGACAAGGAAAGCATCCTGAAAATGGTAGGAGAAAAGCATCAAGTTATTTATAAAGGAAAACAAATCAGATTAACATCAGACTTCTGAGTGGAAACCCTACAGGCCAAAAGAGAGTAGGATGACATATTCAAGATCTTAAAAAAAAAAAACACTTCCTGCCAAGTATATTCTACCCAGCAAAGTTACCCTTTAAAAGTGAAGGAGACATATCTTCCAGATAAGCAAAAACAGAGAATTCACCACAACCACATCAGCCTTACAAGAAATTATGGAGGATGTCCTGAATTAAACAGGAGATATGGGAAAATGGTGGATTAGGGAGTGGTACGTTTTGCAGGGCTAGAGCGAAACAGTGAGGAGAAGCACAGGAGGTATACACTTGATGGAGATTAGAAGAGAAAACCGCCTGGGAAGCCCCATGGGAGGAGGGGAACCAGCTTGAACTGGCATGGTGAGTGTTGGCACAGGTGCAGAGATTGGAGCCTTGGGCAGCCAGAGCCGGCGGCATTTTTGAGATGGAGGGAGGGGGGCAGGATGGATGGCAGCAATTCGTGGGTATAGAACCAGTGAGAGTGTAGCGTGGGCCCAGTCAAGAACCCAGGGAGACAGCAGTTGCTGGCAGTCACCTGAGGTCCAAGTGAAGTGGAAAGAGGCGGCCGATTCAAACCAATCTCTCCAAAACAAAACCCAGAAGAGAGGGTAGACGCCATTTTAAATCAAGATTCAACCAGGGAAGCTTGCAGGCGTGCACATAACAGCCCATGGAGTCAGGGTGCCTGAACGCAGCACTGGCAGCAGTGGTGGGCAGGCGTTAAGCCAGTGACTGTAGCATGTGATCCGGAGCTAGGAGTGGAGGGAATGGCCTGCAGCCCCCACTGTCTCAGAAGTTGACCAGGAAGTGGCCGGGCAACTACCAGAAACAGCGGCACCTGTGCCAACAGCTTCTGGGGGAACCTTAGGTGCTGAGACTTTGGGCCTGGGTGGCTACATAAAAACCATGGGGCATAGCTGGGAACCATTTCCCTGGAAGCTCTCCCTGCCCTAGAGCATTGACCAGAGCCCCCAGGCCACACCCACTGAAAGGGCAGATATTTGAGGAGGCCACAGAAGTTTAGCCCCAAAAATAAAAGTCAAGAAAAAAATTAAAAATCAACTCGAAAAATGCTGAGGGGCTGGCTCTGTGGCACAGCAGGTTAATCCTCTGCTTGCAGCGCTGGTACCCCATATGGGTGCTGGTTCTAGTCCCAGCTTCTCCTCTTCCAATCCAGTGCTCTGCTATGGCCTGGGAAAGCATAGAAGATGGCCCAGATACTTGGGCCCCTACACCTGTGTGGGAGACCTGAAAGAAGCTTCTGGCTCCTGGCTTTGGATTGGCACAGCTCAGGCCACTGCAGCCATCTGGGGAGTGAACCACCAGATGGAAGAGCTTTCACTCTAACTCTAACTAGCTCTAGCTATAGCTCTAGCTGTAGCTCTCTCAAAATTTTTTAAAAAATAAGAACCAAAATTCAAACAAGAATAAGGAAGTCTATGTGAACCTCCCAGAGGAATACATTTCAATTTTAGAATGCGAAGAAGAGATAAAGGAAATGCCAGAAATGGATTTTAGAAAATTAATCATAGGATTATTTAAAAAAAGAAAAATAAGCAAATCCATGAACTAAGGAAAACTATAAAATGATGAAAAATTTCCCCAGGAAATCGAGAATATAAAGAGAAATCAAAATGAAATTTTAGAAATGAAGAATTCAATGGACCAAATAAAAAATGCAGTAGGAAGTCATAACAGCAGACTTGAGGCAGAAGAGAGAACATCTGAACTAGAAGACAAATCTGGGGAAGTCTTACAGTCAGACCAAAACAAACAAAAACAGCAGCAACAAAAGAACAGAAAACTTAAAAACAGCATTGGAGACCTATGGGATGCTATCAAATGACCAAACATACAGGTTTTAGGAGTGCCTGAAGAAGTGGAGAGAAGGGAATAGAAAGCCTATTTACTGAAATAAATACAGAAAACTTCTCCAATTTCAACAAACGATGTTCAAATAGAGGAAGCACATAGAACTCCTAACAGACATGACCAGAAAAGATTTTCACCACAACATATTGTAGTCAAACTCTGCTCAATAAAACAAAGAAAAGAGTCTAAAATGGACCAAGAAAAATGCCACACTACTTTCAGAGGATCACCAATTAGATTCACAGGTGACTTCTCATGAGAAGCCCTATAGGCTAGAAGAGAATGGTGAGATATAGTCGAAGTCTCAAAAGAAAAAAAACTGTACCCTGCAAAGCTTGCATATATGAATGAAGGTGAAATAAAGACCTTCCATAATAAACAGAAATTGAAACAATTTGTCAACACTTGTCCAGCCCTACAGAAGATACTTAAGGATATGCTACACACTGAAACAGAGAAAGATAACCACCATTATGAAAGAATGAGAAGGCAGAAAAAAAAAATCACCAGAAGTACAAAAGAAATCTGAAGTAAACAATAAGAATAATTATTAAAAAAAATGGCAGGGCCAAGTCATTACTTATTGATGGAACAAAGACATGAGCCTCAGCCAATCTCAATCATAGCCCAAAAGAGAGATAAACATTGGAATGTATCCTTGTCCTTGAATGTCAATTGGGTCTCACACCCTATTGCTTTCATATCCCACCCTGCATTCTTTTCCAGGTTTCCAAGGCCTGGCCCAGCTCCAGGAATTCCCCTCTGCCTGCTGTCCCCTACTCCACCCCCATCCTCAGCCCTCCTAAAATATAAAAAAGCCCAGCCCCTGGGAGTTGGGGCCTTCTGCCACGCGTTCCATCAGTGTGCATGCAGGCAGTTGGTCACCCACCTCCACGGATTTATTTTCTCTGAATTCGGTCTGGCTGTGAATTTGTACACCTCCTCTTCTCTATTCTGTGCCTCTTTTCCTAACATTTTGGTGCTCCATGTCAGGTGGCACCAATCTGCAACTCTTTTCCTAACATGTCGATAGTCACCTTGAAAGTAACTGGCCTAAATACTCCAGTTAAAAGCTAGATAGGCTGAATGGATTGGAGAAAAAAACAGACCCATTTATTTGCTGCTTACAAGAAACATCTCACCAGCAAGGATAAATGTGGAATAAAAGTAAAAGGTTGGAAAAAGATATTTCATGCTAAGAGAAACCAGAGAGCTGGTGTTGCCATCCTAATATCACACCAATAGATTTTAACATAACAACTGTTAAAAGAGATTTTGGACATATGTAACAGCTGCACCAGCTCATGTCTGTCCAGCAACCAGCTGAGTGGAGACTCATGACTTTGGTGGGGAGAACTAACAGGGGGCTAGGAGCTTGTGACTGTGTGAAGCTTCTGAACCAGGCCTGTGAAAAAAAAAAACTGAGTGTGGGAGAGGTGTGGCAGGGACTTTGAGCAGTCTTGGTGGTAGGCTCCACAAGCTTGGGGGTTCCTGGTTACCCTGGTAAGAGACATTGCTGGGGTATCTGAACTTACACTGAGGACTACACAGATCCTTTGTGTGTTCCTTGGGACAGAGCAGATGAATATTATACACACTGGGGCTAGTGCTCAGGCACTGGTCTCCACTGAGAAGAGGAGCTCAGCTGAGCAAAATATACCTCCCTTCTGATAAAAAAAAAAAAAGAGAGAAGATTTATCACACCAAACCTGGGTGTGTCACCTGAGGCATGCCCTTAGCCCTGGAGAACTGAACAGAGGTCTCTGGCCACACCCACTACAAGCCTCATGAGAGTCAATGAAAGCAGACATTCCACTTATCTACACAGTCATAGTACAATGATAAAAGCCGCTACAGCAAACACACACACACACACACACACAAAACCGACAATGGTATCTCCACAAATGCTGAACAAATGCACAAATCCAAGAAACAAGGAAGACAACATGACACCTCCAAAAGAACACAACACTTCAATACTAGATTGTGAAGACGATGAAATAGAAGAAACGCAAGAAATGGAACTCAAAAACATTGATTAACAGATTACATAGAAGTGATCAAAAACAAATGCACGAACTACTGAAATCTGTGCAGGAGATGAAAGAAAATTTATCCGTTGAAATTGAGATCCTAAAGAGTAATCAGAATGAAATGAAGAATTCAATAGAACAAGTAAAAAATACAGTAGAGAGCCTTAAAAACAGAATTGGTGGAGCAAAAAAAAATATCAGACTTAGAAGACAAAGCACAGGAAAGTATACAGTCAAACCAAAGACAAGGAGAGGAAATTAGAAAACTAAAAAACACTGTTGGGAATCTACAGGATTCTATTAAAAAACACATATGGGTTCCAGGAGTTCCTGAAGGCATGGAGAGAGAGAAAGGAATACAAGGTCTTTTTAGTGAAATAATAGCAGAAACCTTCCCAGGTTTGGAGAAAGAAAGGGACATCCAAGTACAGGAATCACACAGAGCTCCCAATAGACATGACCAGAAAAGATCCTCACCATGACACATTGTAATCAAACTCACTACAGTGAAACAAAGATTCTAAAATGTGCAAGAGAGAAAGGCCAGATTAATTTCAGAGGATCTCCAATTAGGCTCACAGCAGACTTCTCATCAGAAACCCTACAGGCTAGGAGAGAATGGCGAGATACAGTCCAAGTCTTAAGAGAAAAAAAAAAAAAAACTGTCATCCCAGAATATTATACCCTGCAAAGCTCTCATTTGTGAATGAAGGTGAAATAAAGACCTTCCATAACAAATAAAAATTGAAAAAAAATTGTCACCACCCATCCAGCCCTGCAAAAGATGCTTAATGCTGTGTTGTACAGAGAAACACAGAAACATGGTCATCATTACAAAAGGTAAAGGAAGAAAATCTCTCTCTCAAAAAAAAATCAATGGAAGTTCAAAGTATAAATTAGGAATATTTTTGGAAAAATGGCACAAAGTCATTATATATCAATAGTCACCTTGAATATAAAAGGCCTCAACTCCCCAGTTAAAAGACACAGGGTGGCTAAATGGATTAAAAAACAAAACCCATCTATTTGCTGCCTACAGGACACATTTCACCAACAAAGACAAAGACACACACAGACTAAAAGTGAAAGGATTGAAAAAGATATTCTATGCCAGCAGAAACCAAAAAAGAGCTGGCATAGCCATCTAAATATCAGACAAAATAGACTTTAACACAAAAACTGTTGAAAGAGACAGAGAGGCACTATATAATGATTAAGGGATCAATTCAACAGGAAGATGTAACTATTACAAACTATTATAAACATATGCACCTAATTACAGGGCACCTGGATATTTAAAAGAAATGTTAAGGTATTTAAAGGGCGACTTAGACACCAATACAATAGTACTTGGGGACTTCAATACTCCACTTTTAGCAATGGAAAGATCAACCAGACAAAAAAAAATCAACAAGGAAACAGCAGATTTAATCGACACTATACACCAAATGGACGTAAAAGATATCTACAAAATTTTTATCCTACAGTTGCAGAATATACATTCTTCTCTCCAGTGCATAGAATTTCCTCTAGGATTGACCACACACTAGGCCATAAAGTAAGTCTTAGAAAATAAAACAAATTGAAATCCTACCATGCATCTTCTCTGATCACAATGGAATGAAGCTGGAAATCAGAAACTAAGGAATTTCTAGAGCATATGTATAACACATGGAGACTGAACACCATGCTCCTGAATGAACAGTGGGTCATAGAAGAAATCAAAAGAGAAATCAAAGGCCCGGCGCTGTGGCTCAGCCAGTTAAAGCCCTGGCCTGAAGCACCGGGATCCCATATGGGTGCTGGTTCTAGTCTCAGCTGCTCCTCTTTCAACCCAGCTCTCTGCTGTGGCCTGGGGTAGCAGTTGAAGATGGCCCAAGTCTTTGGGCCCATGCACCCAGAAGAAGCTCCTGGCTCCTGGCTTCAGGTCGGCACAGCTCCAACTGTTGTGGCCATCTGGGGAGTGAACCAGCGGACGAAAGATCTTTCTCTCACTCTGGCTTCAGAATCAGCCCTTAAGGCATTCGGATCTGGCGAAAAAGCCCATGAGAGCATTTCAGGCATGGGAAGCCAAGACACTGTGGAAATCAGTCTGGAGATTCCTCAGAAACCTGAATATAACCCTACCGTTCGACCCAGCCATCCCACTCCTTGGAATTTACCCAAAGGAGTTTAAATTGATAAACAAAAAAGCGGTCTGCACCCTAATGTTTATTGCAGCACAATTCACAATAGCCAAGACCTGGAACCAACCTAAATGCCCATCAATGGTAGACTGGATAAAGAAATTATGGGATATGTATTCTTTAGAGTACTATACCGCAGTAAGAAACAACGAAATCCAGTCATTTGCAACAAAATGGAGGAATCTGGAACACATCATGCTGAGTGAAGTAAGCCAGTCCCAAAGGGACAAATACCATATGTTCTCCCTGATCGGTGACAACTGACTGAACACCAAAAAGGAAACCTCCTGAAGTGAAATGGACACTATGAGAAATGGTGACTTGATCAGCATAGCCCTGACTGCTAATGGACAACTTAATACATTATCCCTTATAGTATTTTTTTTTGTCTGTTCTACTTAATATGACTGGTTTAATTCTGTAATTATCACACAGTTATTCTTAAGTGTTGAAAATTAACTGAAATGTGATCCCTGTTAAACATAAGAGTGGGAATAAGAGAGGGAAGAGATGTATAATTTGGGGCATGCTCGGGCTGACTTGCCCCAATTGGTAGAGTTGGAAACATACCAGGGGATTCCAATTCAATCCCATCAAGGTGGCATGTGCCAATGCCATCTCACTATTCCAAGTGATCAATTTCAGTTCACAATTGATCATAATGAAAGGACTAAGAGTCAAAGGGAGCACATAAACAAGTCTAGTATCTGCTAACACCAACCGATAGAATAAATAAAGGGGAGAGTGATCCAACATGGGAAGTGAGATACTCAGCAGACTCATAGAATGGCGGATGTCCTAAATAGCACTCTGGCCTCAGAATCAGCCCTAAAGGCACTCGGATCTGGCTGAAAAGCCCATGAGAGTATTTCAGGCATGGAAAGCCAAGACACTCTGGCAAAAAGATCTCTGTGAGTGAGATCCCAGTGGAAAGAACAGGTCTTCAAAGAGGGAGGTGCCTTTCTCTGAAGGGAGGAGAGAACCTCCACTTTGACTATGACCGTGTCTAAACAAGATAAGAGTCGGAGAACTCAAGGGGCTTCCATAGCCTTGGAAACTCATAACTGGTGCATAGGGAGATTACTGATGCCATAAACAGGAGTGTCAATTTGTAAAGTCAACAACAGGAGTCACTGTGCACTTACTCCTCATGTAGGATCTCTGTCCTTAACGTGCTGTACACTGAGGCTTAATGCTATAACGAGTACTCAAACAGTATATTTCACTTTGTGTTTCTATGGGGGTGCAAACGATTGAAATCTTTACTTAATGTACACTAAACTGATCTTCTGTAAAAAAAAAAAAAAAAAAAAAGAAATTATCAATTCCCAACTTGACTCTCACTGGGATTAAACATGACAATAGGTCTGATCTGATTTCATCATCATTTAAAAAAAAATCATCTATTATTTTTCACTTTATGTTTCTGTGTGGGAGCAAACTGTTGAAATACTTACTTAAGGTATACTAAGCTGATCTTCTGTATATTAAAATAATCGAAAATGAATCTTGATGTGAATGGAAGGGGAGAGGGAGTGGGAAAGGGGAGGGTTGTGGGTGGGAGGGACGGTATGGGGGGGGAAGCCATTGTAACCCATGAGTCGTACTTTGGAAATTTATATTCATTAAATAAAAGATAAAAAAAATAAAAAATAAAAAAAATAAAAAAAAATGACTCTCAGAAGATAAAAAAAAAAAAAACCTACATGAAAGATCTCTGTGAGTGAGATCCCAGTGGGAAGAAGGAACCATCAAAGAAGGAGGTACCTCTCTCTGAAGGGAGGAGAGAACTTCCACTTTGATTATGGCCATATTTAAATAATGTCAGAGCTTGTGGACTCAAAAGGCTTCCATAGCCTTGGCAGCTCAAAACAAGTGCCTCAGGTGATCATTGACGTCATACATAAGAGTGTCAATTGTTAAATCAACAACAGGAGTCACTGTGCACTTGCTCCCCATGTAGGACTCTGTCCTTAATGAGTTGTACTGTGAGAATTAATGGTAAAACTTGTCTTCAAACAGTACTTTATACTTTGTGTGTATGTGTGGTGCAAACTGTTGAAATCTTAGTATAAAGTTGACCTTCTATATATAAATATAATTAAAACAAATCTTAATGAAGAATAGGATGGGAGAGGGAGTAGGAGTTGGGACAGGAGTGGGGGTGAGAACCACTATTTTACAAAACTGTACCTATGAAATTTATATTTATTAAAGCTTTCTAAAAAACAAAACAAACAAAAACAAAACTGTTAAGAGGTGAAGAGTGCCGGCGCCGTGGCTCAATAGGCTAATCCTCTGCCTTGCGGCGCCGGCACACCAGGTTCTAGTCCCGGTCGGGGTGCCAGATTCTTTCCCGGTTGCCCCTCTTCCAGGCCAGCTCTCTGCTGTGGCCCGGGAGTGCAGTGGAGGATGGCCCAAATGCTTGGGCCCTGCACCCCATGGGAGACCAGGAGAAGCACCTGGCTCCTGGCTTCGGATCAGCGTGATGCGCCGGCCACAGCGGCCATTGGAGGGTGAACCAACGGCAAAGGAAGACTTTTCTCTCTGTCTCTCTCTCTCTCACTGTCCACTCTGCCTGTCAAAAAAAAAAAAGAGATGAAGAAGGACACTATGTAATGATTAAGGACAATCTAACAGGAATATGTGACTATAATAAACGTATACACTCAATAACAGGGTTCCTGGCTACTTAAAAAATTTTAATAGACCTAAAGGGAGACATAGACTAATACAAGAGTAACAGGGGACTTCAATACCCCACTTTCAGCAATGGCAGATCAGCCAGACAGAAAATTAGCAAGGAAACAGTTAATGGACACTATAGACAAATGGAGCTAATGGATAGCTACAGAACCTCTCACCCCACTGTGGCAGAATATACACTCTTCTTATCAGTGCATGGAACTTTTTCTAGGATAGATCATATGTTAGGCCACAAAGCAAGTCAGAAAATTCAGAAAATCGAAATCATTCCATGCACCTTATCTGACCACAATGGTATAAAACTAGAAATCAACAACTCAAAAATCTCTACAACATACATAAACACATGGAAACTGAACAACATGCTCCCATAAACAATGGATCATAGAAGAAATAAAATTTCTAGAAACAAATGAAGATGACAATACATCATGCCAAACCCTATAGGATACAGAAAAAGCAGTGTTAAGAGGGAAGGTCATAGCAATCAGTGCCTACATGAAGAAACCGGAAAGCTACCAAATAAATGAGCTATCAATGCATCTCAAGGACCTAGAATGCCAACAACAAACCAAAACCAGAACTAGGAGGAAAGAAATAATAAAAATTAAAGAATAAACAAAATAGGTCTGCTCTGATTTCATCATCATTTAAAAAAAATCATCTATTATTTTTCACTTTATGTTTCTGTGTGGGAGCAAACTGTTGAAATCCATACTTAATGTATACTAAGCTGATCTTCTGTATATTAAGATAATCGAAAATGAATCTTGATGTGAATGGAAGGGGAGAGGGAGTGGGAAAGGGGAGGGTTGTGGGTGGGAGGGACGGTATGGGGGGGAAGCCATTGTAATCCATAAGTCGTACTTTGGAAATTTATATTCATTAAATAAAAGTTTAAAAAAAAAAAGAAAGGGTAAAAAAAAAAAGAATAAACAAAATCGAAACCAAAAAATAAAAAAAAATCAGTGAAATAAAAAGCTGTTTTTTTTTTTTGAAAAAATAAACAAAGTTGATGTACCAGTGTTGCAACTAACCAAAAAAAGAGGGAGAAGACCCAAATCAACAAAATCAGTGATGAAAAAGGAAATGTAATGACAGACACCATGGAAACAAAAAGAATCATCAGAAATTACTACAAAAAGCTATAGGACAACAAACCAGGATACCTAAAGGAAATAGATTCCTGGACACATACAACCTACCCAGACTGATCCATGAAGACACTGAAAACCTAAACAGACCTATAGCCAAGATGGAAATTCAATCAGTAATAAAGGCCCTCCCAACAAAGAAGAGCCCAGGACCAGGAGGCTTCACTGCTGAATTCTACAAGACATTTAAAGAAGTAACTCCAATTCTCTTCAAGTTATTCAAAGCAAAAAAGGGAGGAAATCCTCCCAACTTATTTCTATGAAGCCAGTATCACCTGAATTCCTAAACCTCAAATAGATGCAACAGAGGCAGAGAACGACAGACCAGTTTAAGATAAACATAGATACAATCTTCAATAAAACACATACTAGCCAATCAAATCCAATAACACATAAGAAAATCATCCATCCAGACCAAGTGAGATTTACCCCTGTTATGCAGGGATGGTTCAACAATCACAAGTCAATCAATGTGATGCATCACATTAACAAAAAGAAAAAAAGTCATATGATTATCTCAATAGATACAGAGAAAGCACTTGATAAAATACAATACCATTTAGGGCCCGGCACTGTGGCAGAGTGGGTAAAGCCACCACCTGCAGTGCCAGCATCCCCTATGTGTGCTGGTTCGAGTCCCGGCTGCTCCACTTCCAATCCAGCTCTCTGTTATGGCCTGGGAAAGCAGCAGCAGAAGGCCCAAGTACTGGGGCACCTGCACCCTCATCAGAGACCCAGAAGAAGCTCCCAGCTTTGATTGGTGCAGCTCCAGCTATTGTGTCCAATTGGGGAGTGACCCAGGGATAAATAAATAAATCTTTAAAAAGAAATGCAACACTTTTTCATGATGAAAATTCTAAGCAAATTGGGTATAGAAGGAAGATTTCTCAACACAATGAGGCAATTGGTGACAAACCCACAGCTAGCATCCTATTGAATGGGGAGAAGTTGGAAGCATTCTCACTGAGATCCAGAACCAGACAAGGATGCCCTCTCTCACCACTGCTATTCAATATAGTCCTGGAAGTTTCAGTCGGAGCCATTAGGCAATAAGAAGAAATCAAATGAATACAAATTGGGAAGGAAGAATACAAGCTATCTCTATTTGCAGATGACATAATTCTTTATAGAGAGGATTCAAAAGATTCCATTAAGAGACAATTGGAACTCATAGAAGAGTTTGGTTAGGTAGCAGGATATAAAAATCAACACAGAAAAATCAACAATCTTTGTATACACAGACAATGCCATGGCTGAGAAAGAACTTCTAAAATCAATCTCATTCAAAATAGCTATAAAATAGTACCTTGGAATAAATTTAACCAAGGATGTTCAATGAGAATTACAAAACATTAAAGAAATAGAAGATCCAAAAAATTGGAAAAATTGTCCATGTTCGTGGATTAGAAGGATCCATATCATCAAAATGCCCATATTACCACAAGCAATGTACAGATTTAATGCAATACCAATCAAAATACCAAGGACAGTCTTCTCAGATATTGAAAAAATGATGCTGGAATTCATATGGAAACACAGGAGACCCTGAATAGCTAAAGCAATCTTATACAACAAAAACAAAGCCAGAGGCATCACAATACCAGATTTTAAGACATACTACAGGGAAGTTATAATTAAAACAACCTGGTACTGGTACAAAAATAGATGGATAGACCAATGGAACAGAATGCAAATGCCAGAAATCAATCCAAGCATCTACAACCAACTTATCTTTGACAAAGGAACTTCCACCAAAATTCACTCAACATGGATTAAAAACATCAATACCATCAAATTATTAGAGAATATTAGGAAACCTTGAAAGACATTGCACAGGAAGAGTTCTTGGAAAAGCCTCCAGAGGCACAGGCAATCAAAGCTAAAATTGGCAAATGGGATCACATCAAACTGAGAAAATTCTGTACTGCAAAAGAAACACTCAGCAAAGTGAAGAGGCAATTGACACAATGGGAGAAATTGTAATACAATTGATAAATAAATCTTTTTAAAAAGTCCTTTATTTGAAAGGCAGTTGGAGAGGCAGGGTCACAGCAAGGGAGAGAGGTCTTCCATCTGATGGTTGACTCCCCAGATGGCTACAGTGACCAGAGCTGCACCAGAGCCAGGAGCTTTTTCTGGGTCTCCCAGTACAGAGGCCCAAGGACTTGGGACATCTTCTACTACTTTCCCAGGACATAACAGAGAGCTGGACTGAAAGAAGAGCAGCCAGGGCTTGAGCTGGCACCCATATGGGATGCTGGCACTGCAGACGGTGGCTTTACCCACTATGCCACAGTGCTGGCCCCTGATAAAGGATTAATAGCCAGAATATATAACAAGATCAAGAAATTCAATAACAACAAAAACAACCCAGTTAAGAAATAGGCAAAGGACTAACAAGCATTTTTCAAGTGAGGAAATCCAAATGTCCAACAGACACATGAAAAAATTCTCAGGATCACTAGCTGTTAGGGAACTGCAAATCAAAACCACAATGAGGTTCACCTCACCCCAATTAGAATGGCTTTCATACAGAAATCAACCAACAAATGTTGGCAAGGATGTGAGGAAAAAGGTAGCCTCAGAAATCTCAATATAGACCTACCATGTGACCCATCCATCCCACTCCTGGGAATTTACTCAAGGGAAATGAAATCAGCAAGTAAGAGTTATCTGTACTCCCATATTTATTGCAGCTCAATTCACAATAGCTAAGACATGGACTCAATCCAAATGCCCATCAACTGAAGAATGGATAAAGAAATTATGGGATATGTACACCATGGAAAACTACACAGTAGTAAAAAAAAAAGTGAAATCCAGTCATTTGTAGCAAAATGGATGAATCTGGAAAACATCATACTTAGTGAAATAAGTCAGTCCCAAAGGGACAAATACCATACGTTCTCCCTGATCTGTGAGAACTAATAGAGCACCTAAAATGAAATCTGTAGAAGTGAAATTGACACTTCGAGAAGCAATGACTTTGAATAGCCCTTGTCTTCACTGTTGAGAAACAGCTTTTCCCCATACTATTTGTTAAACTCTACTTAACATAGAGTTAATCTTATATGTATAAAATCAATTGAAAATAGATCTTAGTAAAAAAAAATAAGTGTGGGAATAAGAGAGGGAGGAGGAAGGGAGGTGGGAGGGTAGGCACAGTGGGAAGAATCAGCATGTTCCTAAAGTTGTAGCTATCCAATGTATGAAACTTGCAACTGCAAAGCTGTAAGGTTCTGCATTCTCTTCACTAGAGGCTTCTCCGTAAGTTAGGCTTGTTCCAAAGCTGTAAAGTTCTGCATACATTCCTATAGACTTACTTCTTTTTTTATTTTATTTTAATTTACAATTATTATTTATTTACAATTATTTACCTCAAGCTAAGAGGTTTCTGCACTGCAAAGGAAACAACATGAAGGGGAAACTGACAGAATGGGAGAAAATATTTGCAAGCTATGCAACTGAAAAAGGATTAATATCCAGGATCCATGAAGAGCTCAAGAAACTCCATAACAATGTTGTTAAGAAATGGGCAAAGGCCACATCCAAAAATCAACAAACGACAAACACTTGTGAGGGTGTGGGGAAAGAGGTACCCTGGTACACTGTTAGTGGGAATGTAAACTGGTGCAGCCACCAAGGAACACATTATGGAGATACCTCAGAAATCTGTATGCAGACCTACCATACGATCCAGCCATTCCACTCCTTGGAATTTACCCAAACTAAAGAAATCAGTATGTGAAAGAGTTAATAGTACCCCCATGTTCATCACAGCACAATTCACAATAGCCAAGATATGGAACCAATCCAGATGTCCATCAACTGATGACTGGATAAAGATATCATGGCCCCTTTTTTCCCTTTTTATCCCCTTCTTCACCCTTATTTTCCCACACTGCCCTGGATCCCCTTGTTGCCCCGCGCCTCTGGGGCACGTGCCTTCACTTCGCTGCCTGTGATAAGCTGCCAGCAGTTGCTCATAACCAAACCCTTGCTGCACGCGGCGCCTGGCCTGCTCCCTGCTTGGTCCTACGAAGAGACTGTGAAGCTGTATAGCTCTGCTTGCACTCCTGTGGACTTACTTCTTTTTTTTTTAACTTTTATTTAATGAATATAAATTTCCAAAGTACAGCTTATGGATTATAATGGCTTCCCCCCTCCGATAACTTCCCTCCCACCCGCAACTGTCCCCTTTCCCTCTCCCTCCCCCCTTCCATTCATATCAAGATTCATTTTCAATTCTCTTTATATACAGAAGATCAGTTTAGCATACATTAAGTAAAGATTTCAACAGTTTGCACCCACATAGAAACACAAAGTGAACAATACTGTTTGAGTACTAGTTATAGCATTAAATCACACTGTACAGCACATTAAGGACAGAGCTCCTACATGAGGAGTAAGTGCACAGTGACTCCTGTTGTTGACTTAACAAATTGACACTCTTGTTTATGGCATCAGTCATCACCCTAGGCTCTTGTCATGAGTCGCCAAGGCTATGGGAAGCCTTTTGAGTTCACCAACTCCGATCATATTTAGACAAGGTCGTAGCCTGTGGACTTACTTCTAAGGGCACAGTTTAAGAACTCCCCATGGGATCCCAAATCCCCTTGGACTACATGGTAAAAGTAACATCTTAAGAGTTAAAGTGTAGCCGGCGCCACGGCTCACTAGGCTAATCCTCCGCCTTGCGGCGCCAGCACATCGGGTTCTAGTCCCGGTCGGGGTGCCAGATTCTTTCCCGGTTGCCCCTCTTCCAGGCCAGCTCTCTGCTGTGGCCTGGGAGTGCAGTGGAGGATGGCCCAAGTGCTTGGGCCCTGCACCCCATGGGAGACCAGGAGAAGCACCTGGCTCCCAGCTTCAGATCAGCGCGGTGTGCCAGCTGCAGCAGCCATTGGAGGGTGAACCAATGGTAAAAGAAGACCTTTCTCTCTCTCTCTCTCTCACTGTCCACTCTGCCTGTCAAAAAAAAAAAAAAAGAGTTAAAGTGATCATATCAATAGGATTAAGTGTGGTGATAGTAATAAATAGAATTAAAGAGGAGTAAATGTTCCACCGTGGGAAGCAGTCCACACAACAGGCTCATAAATTGCCAATTGCTTTAAGTAGCGCTCAGCAACCTCAGAGTCAGCCCATAAGGCATACTGGTCTGGCAGAAAAGCCCATAAGAGCATTTCAGGCATGGAAAGCCAGGACACTAGTGCAAAAAGTGTCGCTACATGGAGAACATCCCTGGGTGAGACCCCAGTGGAAAGAAGTGGTCAAAGAAGGATGTACTTTTCTCCTAAGGGAGGTAAGAACTTCCACTCTGCTTATAGTCTTGTCTGAATACTGATGGAGATCATGGATTCAAAAGTCTTCCATAGCCTTGGCAGCTCATGTCAAGAGCCTCGTGTGATCACTGACATCATACATAAGAGCGTTAATTGTTAAATTAACAGGAGTCACTGTGCACTAACTTCCCATGCAGGACCTCTGTCCTCAAAGAGTTACAGTATTAGTATTAATGGTAAAACTTGATCCCAAAGATTTACCTTGTTTTAGCATGTTATATTCTTAAGTTCTAGTTATGCCTCAATGTCAAACTCCATTGCCTGTATTCTCAAGTGTTTCTTTAAAGTTAACTATGTGTCTCATACATTGATTCCTAGATCCAAGTCTCTCTGTGATATTCCTATCTCGTACTTTTTTTTTGACAGGCAGAGTGGACAGTGAGAGAGAGAGACAGGTCTTCCTTTTCCCTTTGGTTCACCCCCTTAATGGCCACTGCGGCTGGTGCACCATGCCGATCCAAAGCCAGGAGAGCCAGGTGCTTCTCCTGGTCTCCCATGTGGGTGCAGGGCCCAAGTACTTGGGCCATCCTCCACTGCACTCCCAGGCCACAGCAGAGGGCTGGCCTGGAAGAGGAGCAACCGGGACAGAATCCCGTGCCCCAACCGGGACTAGAACTCGGGGGGTGCCGGCGCTGCAGGTGGAGGATTAGCCTATTGAGCCGTGGTGCCGGCCCATCTCGTATGTTTTAACATAAGGTCAAGTACAGTACAGAATGGTTAGAGGCCTCAGGGCTACTAATGAGACAGTTGTTTCAATGCATCCTACTGTGTGCTAAACTTTTGCCTAAGTGATAATTTCTTCTGCATCCCACTAAACCCAAAATCTGGGAAAGTGAGGATACAGAATTTCCCAAACAAAAGCTCAGGTTTCTAAAAGAGGTGGATTGCCTGGGATATGGTCTAACCAAGAGGAAGCTATTCCATATGAACAAGCAGCTAAGGCTATTTCTGGGGATGGGAAGATTCTGTGGAATATGGATTCCAGGATTTGGATTCCAAGCTTTTGCATAAAGCTTTAAAAGGCCCTGATACAGACGCTGTGCTGGACAGAGTAGCTACAAAAGTTGTTCCAAAGAATTAAGGAGCTTCTAACAGAAGCTCCAACATTGGGAATTGCTGATAGCAGGATTCTATGGAATATGGATTCCAGGATTTAGATTCCAAGCCTTTGTATGAGGCTTTAAAAGGCCCTAACACAGACACACTGTGCTGGACAGGAGAGCTACAAAAGGTGATCCAAAGAATGAAAGAGCTAACAGAAGCTCCAACATTAGGAATTCCTGAGCAAGCCATTCATAGAGAGATCCTCTTCAGACCAGTTACAGGTTAAATGGAAGGGACCATCCCAGGTGCTACTGAGCACGACTACCAGTGAAATTAGGGTTAAACTTCTACCTCTTAAGTCTTCACAGCTGAACTCAAAAGACACACCTGATTATTTCCGTAAGCCAATCAGATCTTAGTAAGATAAGTAAAGCTTCTACAGTACTCACATCAAGACTGCTGCACCTTCAGACAGACATGCTGTACCTGCATCCTATTTGGTTTCTCTAAGACTGTTACTGACAATAAAACCAATAGGTTCTTATAACCCTCTATGTTCAAGCTAAATGGTTCTATAATCCACACAAGGGAAACCTTTCCCTCTTAAGAGGCACACCACTCATAATTGGTTTTGTTCTGATTTTGCTTGTGCTAATTAACAAACATGTTTTAGAACTCAGCAACTTCTGGGAATAACTGACTATACAGGGGACACAGCCATTGGCGGTAACTAAAAATATGCCGCCTCATAAAGCGAATTTGTTGGATGAAATAGGCAGAGACTTCCAGACCCAGCACAGGCAGGGTCTGCACTACACCCCTCACAAGCAGGAAGCAGCCACAGAAGATATGATTCTCTGTCCTTCAACAGCTCTTAGGGTCAAGGGCTGGAATGTCTCTGAGGGCGAATGCTGTAGGCAGGCAGACAGGATAAAGTTGATTAGATTTGTGAGCTGGAAGACCATGCCTTCCCCATACCCCTGTGTGATCCCCTGCCCCTAACTGACCCCACCTGAATGGCCACCTGCCGATCAGGCAACATAACCACTCCCCTTTGGAAGTGGATAAAAGGCCTGGAACACGTGGGCCCTGCCCTTATTTCCCCTCACTGCCCTGGATCCCCTTGTTGCCCCATGCCTTCGGGGCACATGGCCTTTGGGGCACCCGCACTCTCTGCCTTCGCCTCGCTGCCTGTGATAAGCTGCTAGTAGCTGCTCATAACCAAACGCTTGCTGCACATGTCTCAGCCTGCCCTCTGCTTGCTATGGCCCCAACTTATTTCCCAGACTTCCCTTTCTCCTTTAGATAGAGCCCTCACTCTCCTATGCATTTCTCTCACTGAATACAAAGCTTAAAAACTACAAAAAAAAAAAAAAAAAAAAAAAAGAAATGGTATATTTACACTATGGAGTACTACTCAGCTGTAAGAAAAAAATGAAATCCTGTCTTTTGCAACAAGATGGTTGCAACTGGAAACTCTTATGCTGAGTGAAATAAGCCAGTCCCAAAAAGACAGATATCACTTTTTTTTTTGACAGGCAGAGTGGATTGAGAGACAGAGAAAGAAAGGTCTTCCTTTTGCTGTTGGTTCACCCTCCAATGGCCGCCACGGCTGGCGCGCTGCGGCCGGCATACTGCGCTGATCCAAAGGCAGGAGCCAGGTGCTTCTCCTGGTCTCCCATGGGGTGCAGGGCCCAAGCACTTGGGCCATCCTCCACTGCACTCCCTGGCCACAGCAGAGAGCTGACCTGGAAGAGGGGCAACCGGGACAGAATTCGGCGCCCCGACTGGGACTAGAACCTGGTGTGCAGGTGACGCTAGGTGGAGGATTAGCCTAGTGAGCCGCGGCGCCGGCCCAGATATCACATTTTTAATGATCAGAGGTAATGACTAGAAATTGAGAGTAGGGAATATGAGGAGAAGGGAAAGAGGGTTTGGAGCATGGGTCAGTGAGTGCTGGGGAAGTGCCACTATGTTCCTGTAATGGTGTGAAGGAAATATATGAAACTCGTATTATAATTATATATATAAAAGAAATAGGCAAAGGACATGAATATGCATTTTTTGAAGAATGAAGTACAAATGGCCAATAGACATGTGAAAAGCGGCGTAGTATCACTAGCCATCAGGGAACTGCAAATAAAAACACAAGGAGGTTTCATCTCACCTCACCTCACCTAGAATGTCTATCCACCCAAAACTCAAAAAATAATAAATGCTGGCAAGGATGTATGGGGAAAAGGTACCCTAAAACACTGTTGGTGGGAACGTGAACTGGTACAACCATATGGACGATGGTATGGAGATTCCTCAGAAATTTGAATAGATCTACCATATGACCCAGCCATCTCCCAGAAATTTACCCAAATGGAATGAGATCAACATACAGAAGAGTTGTATGTTCTCTCATGTTTACTGCAGCTCAGTTCATAATATCTAAGATATGGAATCAACCCAGATGTCCATCTACTAATGACTAGATAAAGAAAGTGTGGTTTATAAACACTATGGAATATTACTCAGCCACAAAAAAGAATAAAATCCTTTCTTTTGCAACAAAATGGATGCAACTGGAAACCATTATGCTTAGTGAAATAATCCAGTCTCAAATAGACAAATACCATCTATTTTCTCCAACAGGTGGTAGTTTATATAGAATACAAAGTATAGGAATGAAACAAATTCTGATGGTTGTTTTCAGCCCTGTTTATACACCTGTGGAACTGTTCTTCCTACTTTTCACTTGTTGAATATTATAGTTAGTGGTACATGAACCCTGTGATTATAGAGTGGTCTGAAACTGTTTTTGCAACAATTAAAAAAAGAAAGGAGGAAGATTGAGGGAGAGGAAGAAGGGAGGGACCTATGGTTATCTTAGAACTACACCTATGAAATACATGAACTCTGTTCTCTTTATATAAATAGAAATTAAGGAAGTAAAATAAATTGTGATATACATGATAAAATACTATCATCCATAAAAAAGAATGTAATCTTGTCTTTTGCAACAAAATGGATGCAACCAAAGAACATTATGCTTGGTGAAATAAGCTAGTCCCCAAAAGACAAATATGTTTTCCAACTTGTGGTAGCTAATATAGAGTACAAAAAATGTAATGTTTATGAGCAAAATGGACATTCTGAGATTTGATTGTTTGCAGCCCTTGTCCATACTCGAGAAACAGTGGTGTTTCTATTTACTACTTGTTGAATTCTTTATTTAGTGGAGGTTTAAGCTTGTGATTATAAAGAACATTGAAAGTATGTCATTGTAAAAATTAAAAATAGGAAGAAGGAGGATGGGTAGGGTGGGAAGTATTATGCTCTTAAAACTGCATATGAAATGTGTTCCCTTTATATAAATTTTAAAAAATAAAAAATTTACACATACAAATTTTATATAAAAACAATTAAAGTATGTGCATAACCCTCACCCACTTTAGTCAATTGTTTCAGTGACGTTTCCAACTGCTGGTCCTAGCCTGACCTGTCCCCAAGCCAGCCCACGGCGGGGTGGGCCGAAGGTTCCCCTCAGAGTCCTCTCAGTAACGCGCTGGCCTCTCAGGCACCTGGTCAGCCGTCCCAGAGCTCGCTGAGTGGCCTCAGTGGAAGGGGCTGCCCACTGCAGACAGCAGTGCAGGCAGGGAACCTCATGCGACTGACCCAGGACACTCCCCGCCACTACGACTGTGGGACCTGACCCGCTGCCGTGTGATGCCAGAAAAGGAGACGCCTCGCCGGCAATGGCAGGCTGGTGTAGGGTCACGAAAGAGATGGCATCAGGCAGGGGCAGGTGGAGAACACAGTGGTACTCTGGGATCCCGATCAGGAAACCAAACACTTCCCAGCATTTACTTAACAGCTGTTACTGCATTTCACCGCTAGAGGGCAACAGTGCTTCTAAAATGAGGGATTCTCTCGGAGGCAACAAATCAGAAATTACCGAGTTCAGAGGTGGAAGAGGTTGTGAATCATCTGGTCCACAGGCTTCCAAAACGGTCTTAGCTGCAATCCACAGCAAAGACTGCACCAAGTCCACGCATACATATTTGGAACACATGCTGAGATACAACTACCCAGGCTTCTGCAATGTATTCTCATTGTTCAATATTCCAAAGTATGACGCTAAAAATTATACCAACTGGACCCTACTGAGCCGATTTCATAACCTCCTATGTTCCTTGGTGTGAAAAAGCCCGACTCGGGCCACCTTATTTTATAAAGGCGTGTGCTGCCCTCTAGAATGGAGGGGTTCCTGTGGCTTGCACGGTGCCCAAGAAACAGCTAATTGGTGAATGGCCTGCCTCTTGGATGGTGGAACAGTAACTCACACTTTTAGATCTGACCACTGGTACATGGCTCAGCTTATATGACTGTGAGAACCACCTGGCATTGCTGGCAGGACATGAGTTAAGTCCCTTCCCAACTGGAAGCTGCTGGAGAAGACCACGTGCAGGCAAAGCAGGCAGGTATCTAGGCTCCACGCAACCTCCCCCGAGCTGTGCCCCCGCACTGTGGAAAGGCAGCCCAGGGCAGCTGCGCAGCTGGAAGCAGCACCCAGCCCTGGCCACCAAGCCCTGCGTCTGCCACCCCTAAGGGCGGCGATGTGTCACTGTCCCAACTTGAAGGCACGCCCAGGCTGACTCGGTCGCCTGGGAGGCGGCGGTTTCTTGGGTGCTGGTGTTTGGAGGAGGCAGAGCAAGGGAGGCAAACAACTTCAGGAACTCCCGAGAGAAACTGGACTGGCTGTGGTCCCCAGAGATCGCGGCCCTGCACAGGGCCCTGAGCTTGCTTCTTTGGCTCCCCAGCTTTAAAACAGAAAAGTTTCACAATCGGGGAGGAAGCATGAAGACAACCAGAAACCACCATCAAGTTCTTCTCAGGGTCAGTGCCCTGGATTCTGCTCCTCCCTCCCCCATGCACATCTGCCTCCAGAGACTAATTTATTAATTTATTTTCTCTCTCTCTTTTTTTTTTTTTTTTTTGCTAAAAGAGAATCTCTTTCACATTCAGGAACACTATACTATTGACAGATAAGAAACACTAATATTGTTCTTTGTGGAAAAGGAAGGACATTTTAACTTAATCCACTTGGGTCTTGAGAGTTTATTATTTTTTGAGATACCAAGTATTAATCTTTTCCCCAGGGAGTGGCTAAAAGCATGAAAATGTAAGGTGTTATCATTATTAAGTGTCCTTCTGGAAGGACTTAAAAAAAAAAAAAGGAATCCCTGGAATTTGGGCACTGGTGTCTTCTAGGATTCTGGCTGGCATTTCTTTAGGGAATCCTCCCCACTGAGAGCCAGACAGCGAATCTTTAGGGGCCCCTCCAGGCTCTGGGAAGTGGCTCCTCTCCTACAGTGATCAAGTTTTATTTTCAGGTTTGTTTATTTGTTTGAAAGGCAAATGACAGGAGAGAGATGTCCATCTGCTGAGTCAGCCCCCCAAATGCCAGCAGCAACTAAAGGTAGGGGCCAGAACTCCATCTGAATCTCCCACGTGGGTGGCAGGGCCGCATGCACTCGGACCACGCTCTGCTGCCTTCCCAGGTGCGTTAGCAGGGAGCTGGATTGGAAGCAGAACGGCTGGGACTTAATAGGCAAGACCCAGGATGCCAGCCTCACAGGTAGCAGTTTAACCCATGGTGCCCCAACACCAGCCCCCACCGTAAAGTTCTTAAGCTGGGTTTCCTCCCTGTCTCCTGTCACTGTAGTCCCTAAAACAGCAAGGATTGTTAAAACAGGTACCAAGAAAGCTTGCCTTATTCTAGAACGCTTTGATTTCATCTTTCAATAACCTAGCCACCCTAGGAGCAGGAATGTCTCTGAAGAACTAAGAGTTCTCAAAAGGCGTTTGCCACCAGTGTCTGATACCAGGCCCAGGACAATCGTAAATGCAAATCCTACTGCCACCCTTGCAAGCCTAATCCATTCTATAGGCAACACTAGAGCCTTTTCAGGCTGCGTGTCTGCAGGCTGTAACGGAACATTTGGAGGCTGTCAGAGGCTGCAACTTTGCTTCTAGCATAGATACGGGGTCTTTAAAAAGTTCACTGAAAACGTGCTGTGAAAAAGCTACGCATGGATTTCAAACGCATTGCACCAAAACCATCTTTCACATTCCATGTCCACGAACTTTTGGAAGTTCTCGGATGGCTGCATAGCTTCTGCAAACTTCTATTTGACGACGCAAATAATGCAGCTTGGCATACACACACACACACACACGACACCCAGGTGGTGAAGTTCTCGTTCCTGCGGTTCCCACGGAAGACGGAGTCTGCCTTACTCCCTGCCCCCACTGGAGTAAAGTGGACGGCAGCGTGTGAAGCCTCCTGCCCAGGCAAACGTGGACATTCCAACCACGTCGTCCTGGGAAGCAGCTTAGGTGTCAGAAGTCCAGCCTCAGCCGTCAGCGGCAGCCACCGGAGTGTGGCGCCTGCCTTGAGCACTCCTGCAGCAGAAGGGCCGCCCTGACGCAAGATGAAGTGGTGCCCTTTGAGCCCCTTCCTCAATTTCCCCGACGCGACCCTCTCCCAGGCACCGGAGCGGGCGAGATCCGCAATGGGCCCCTAGCCTGGCTGGCACCTCCCCGCCCCGCGCCACCCGCACTCACCCACGCGCGGCCCTCCTGCACCGAGGCCAGTACTCGCAGGGCGCTGGGCGAGCCCGCGCGGAAGTTGAAGAAGTGCAGCGCCGCCTGAGCCGCCTGCTGCAGGAGCCCGCGCCCGAGCCCCGGGTCTACGGGACCCCCGGCCCCTGCGGGCACCGCCAACGCCACCGCCTCCTGGCGGAGCAAAAGCAGCAGCAAGAATAGCTGCGCGGCGGGGCGCAGGCCCCAGGGCCGGGACGCGGGCTGTGGTTGCCGGCGGGGCTGCATTGGCGCGGCGCTCGACGGGCCCAGGCTCAGGGCTGGCGGCGCCGGGGCGCGCGGAAATAGGGCGGCCGCGGCCCCGCCTCCCCGCCCCCGGGCCCACGGAGCCCGCGCCCACTCGGTCGCGCCCTCGCCGGGACCCTCCCCTCGGCGCTCCCCGGCTCGGTGCCGGGACGCGGCGGCGCCTCCGTGGCGCGAGGCCCGGAGCGCCTGGCTGGGCCGCCTGCCTCGAAGAGCACCACCCCGCGCCCCCCCGGCCCGGCCCTGGGGCCGGCTTCTCGCCTGCGGGGAGGTGCGAGTGAGCAACCGTCGGCTTTTCGCGCGAACCCGCTGGGCTTCCGCGAGGGCCGAGGCGGTGATGCCCAGCAGGTGCTCGGACGCAGGTGGAGGAGGGGGCGGGGCCGCGGCGGGTGTTGCTGCAGGGGAGCCCGCCGTGGAGGCCGGGTTGCGGCTGGGTTGGGCGGCTGTGTTGACCAGGGATGCGGCTTTTAATCTACAGGCAGGAGGGGCGAGCCTCGCAGAACCCCGGACTCAAGAGGCCAGAACCCGTCCTACCGGGTGGGCGCCGCCAGCATCCGTGTCCCCATGCTGGGTGGTCAGGGCTGACCCCTCCCCAACTCCCGCAGACCCCAGCCCCACGGTGGGGACAAGGAAATCCCTTCTCCCGACAGTGCATGGTTGAGGAGGAGCCTGCGCCGGCGGGGCCTAAGATTGGGGTTAGCCTGTGTGGCTGTGCGGCACGTGTTCATTACTGCTTTAGACAGGTGAGTCGGGGAAAGACAAGACCCGGAGAACTGGCGCTGCTGTGTGAGCGCAGGGGTCACTTGGAGCGTGAGTTGTTTTAAACTGCAACGTAGCCAGGTACAGGGTGACGTAAAACCCAGGACTTGGTTCTTGCCGCCGTCGAATGCACATTCCCGTGGTGCGCGGTTTTACTCTCAGGAACTCCAGCCCCGTGACCTCCTGCCGGCGTGTTTGCAGAGCAGCGTGTTAGGTTGTGCTTCAAGGCCATCTCGCTGGCTTCCCCTTCTTCATGCACCTGGGCGCGCTTGCCCCTGTCATCTTTAACTGAGCTTCTCCCACAGGCGGCCGGAGCAGCCCAGTTGAGGGAGGGTTATTCTCCACCTGCAGGCCCTCTCAGAGTGGCAATCTGTGGGCAGACTCTGAACCTGGCTGGCCAGCTTGGGCCCTTATCACAGCTGCCCCACAATGTGCTGCTGCCCCGGCCTCTGCAGCCCCCTGCTTCCGATTGCTGGTCTGCTGTTGTCCTCATGTCCACAGATTAATCTTTCTCTGTGCTTTACCCTCACACCTTGTCCTTGTCACTTTGAATCAGCATTGAGGGCAGGACCCAGCTTTGGCTGACAATATCAGCTCTGATTGGGGCCAACTGCTGCCAATCAGAAAAACATACACATTTTTCAATGGTGGCATTCATCTTAAAACAGGGATTTTTCTGGAAGGCAAGGTGTTTCCTCCTGTGAGACTGTTTGCTCACATTCTCCACCCACTCATCCATCTGTGGGGTTCTTGATTTCTGTTTGATCGGTAGAAGTTCTTTATGTACTAGGGAAACCCAGCCCCAGTCTTTTCATGTGTACCCTAATATTTTTGTCTCAGTTCATAGACAGCTTTTTTTATGCACTCGGATTGTTCTTACTCCCCAGATACCATGATGTTGCCAACTGCTCACGATATTGTCCCAAAGGCCCATCATCCTGGGTCACACGCACCACTTCCTGCCTCCTCTCATCCATGGGGGTTATCTGAAGACTGCCCCTGTGGGGTAGGAGGAAGTCTTAGCCAGCAGGTTCTGGCTGGCCCCCGATGATCCCCCCCCCCCCCCAAGAGTTCCTGATCTGTTACATTTCCTAGTTCCTTAGTCACAGCTCAGGTGATGGAGGGCATTTTTAATAAAGAGAACTTGGTTTGCGTTTAAGAAAGGTAGCGGTACAGGAGTGATGTAATCCTGTGAAAAGATGCTCAGTACGGAGGTGGAGAGAGGAAACTGAGGCCCCCCGTGTGGTGGGCTATTGTGGTCTCAAAGTCAAAACGCACAGGCCCTTTCCCGCGGTTCAGTGACAGTAAACTCACCCAGGAAGACAAAGGACATCTCGCATGTGGACTGTCACTTCCCCAAAGACAGACACACTGCGTCCCCAAGAACAGTGCCCGGCACACAGTAGGCACCTATACGCGCGTTCTGAAAGAGTGAAGAGTAAAGGGCCGGGGGAAAAATCCCGAGTTCCGTGCCTGAGCAACCATGGAGGAAGCAGCGTGGTGAGCCTTGAGGGGCAGAGTCAGGTGTGCGGGTACAGAGCCACGGCGGGGGCTCAGTGTGTGCACGGCCGGCAGGCGTGGCCCAGGGCAAGTATTATGCTGGTGCACAAGGGTGCACTCGGCCGTGTGGAAATGGGCAGTGGCCATCTCTGGGGGAGGTTCTTCAGGAATTAGCGAGAGGGTGGCGGGAAGGAGGGGGAGAGAGACCGCACTGCACTGCTCTGCGGTGAGTGTGTTGTTTGTTTTTGTAATGTGTGTTACCTATTCTAAAAAAAATCAGTACATGAGATTTTATTTTTAACTTCCTTGTGATATGTGCTACCTCTTCTAGATCAGTGAGTGGGTGAGATACTGTTTTCCCGTGCACTTCCTGTCCGTTTCTCCGGTGCTCAGAAGGGCAGTCACTTCTGCGGGAGCCTCCGAATTCTGTCAGAAAATCCAGCCCCGCAAGCCTGCTCCCGAGTACTTGCCATCGAGCTAAGACTTGTCTTCCTCCCTCCGGGCCTCACCTCTCCACACTCTTCTTTTGCCCCAGGTCCAGTCATGTTCCCCCACGTTAAAACTTTCAGAATGGGGCTGGCGCTGTGGCACAGCTAGTAAAGCCACAGCCTGCAGTGTTGGCATCCCATATGGGTGCCAGTTCGAGTCCTAGCGGCTCCTCACTTCCAATCCAGGTCCCTGCTATGGCCTGGGAAAGCAGCAGAGGATGGCCCAAGTGTTTGAGCCCCTGCATCCGTGTGGGAGACCCAGAAAAAGCCCCTGGCTCCTGGTTGTGGCCATCAGGGGAGTGAACCAGTGAATGGAAGATTCTCTGTCTCTCTGTCTCCCTCTGTCTCTCTCTCTCTGCTTCTGACTCTTTGTAATTCTGCCTTTTAAATAAATAAATAAATATTAAAAAAAAAAACCTCCAGGAAAGAAGTTGAGCTAATTTATACTGTGGTTTATTTTATTTTGACAGACAGAGTGGACAGTGAGAGAGGTAGAAACAGAGAGAAAGGTCTTCCTTTACCATTGGTTCACCCTTCAATGGCTGCTGCGGTCAGCGCACCATGCTGACCTGAAGCCAGGAGCCAGGTGCTTCTCCTGGTCTCCCATGCGAGTGCAGGGCCCAAGGACTTGGGCCATCCTCCACTGCACTCCCGGGCCACAGCAGAGAGCTGGCCTGGAAGAGGAGCAACCGGGACTAGAACTGGTGTGCCTGCGCCGCAGGCGGAGGATTAGCCTATTGAGCTGCGGTGCTGGCCTATACTGTGGTTTAAATGACTGCCAGCGCTCAGGGTGTTGCACCTCCCAAAAATATCATCATTGAAGTAAGAACAAAGTCTTGAACCAGGGGAACTGTGTTCTGAGTACGCAGGCTGCAAGCACTGGCCCCTGTGCTGTGTGCTAAGTAGAGGCTTCCAGTAGCCCCTGAACCTCCTTGCCTGCCCCGTGCCAGCCCTTTGGGCATATAAGGGAGGCAGAGAGTGGACAGGAAGGACTTGCTGGGTGTTGGCTGGGTGTTCACCACTCAGCCAACACTGCCACAAGTAGACGCCACAAACTGGGTGGCTTAAACAATAGAAATGTGTTTTCTCACAAATGGAAAGCTAGAAGGCCAAGGCTAAGGCCAAGGCCCCAGCTGATTCCCTTTCTGGTTAAGCCCCCTTTCCCTGGCCTGCCTGTCTTTGGGCCACAGCCTTACATGCAGAGAGCTCTCTGGTGTCTCTTCTTACAAGGGCGCTGATGCCATGGGTGCAGCCCCCGCCACCCCCTCCCTTCTGTCCCATCCCTGTGACCTCATTTAACCCTGATGATCTCCCAGAAGCCCCACCTCCAAATACCATCACACAGGGGCGTGGGGCTTCAGTGTTCCTGTGAATCTGGGGTGAAACAGTTCAGTCCACGGCACCCTCCTCCCTAGAGGGTGGGGCTGTGTCTTTTCTGTAGGTTGTCAAGTGTGGGACACCTACTACAATGTCCCTGCCAGGCTGCCCGAAGGCCCTGGGCAGGAGGGGACCTGGCAGAGGTGTGTGGAGGAAGCGGGGCACGGTGATGTTGCCATGCTGGGCAGCCCTGCTTATGGAGAGGGTGTTAGGGGCACCAGGAGCCTCAGGCCCAGTATTGTCTTTGCCAAGTCCTGAGAAACCGCCAAGAAGGGGTGAAGTCCTGGGGAACCCAGCAGCTGCCCCCTCCTCCTCCCCGTGCTGCTGCCATGATTCTCACTTCGCTTCCTCCTCTCCACCCCTGCGGGGTGCACCTTGAGCCAGGGACCACGCCTGGCCTCTTGCCCAGCCCCCACTGCCCTCCTCTTGTGTCAATGTGGCATGTTCCAGGATAGGCTGAGGACCCCACTTGGGGAAGTGCATCCTGGGGGGATGGGGGCTCCTGAGGGAGGCTCCCCTGTCCTGCTGTACCTGTGAGAGGGGGCACATGCCCCAAGCTGCTGGCGCCATCTAGCCTCCCGCAGGAAGCAGGGCTCAGGATGAAGCAGACTGTAGAAGGCAGAGTTGAGGCATGGACAGTACCGGCCAGCCGGGCTGTTATGGACCCCCTGCCTCATACCCCAGCTGAAGCCTGCCCGGTCTCTAGCCTTAACAACCAGTCAGCCAATTCCAGGGCTTACGCCAGCTTGAGAGCGCTCCTGAGATGTTGGCTGCAAGTTCCCAGCGGATTGCTGAGACAGGCAGTCCTGGTGGGAATCACCAGCTGTCGGGCTTGTGCCAGGGGCTGGGGGAAGAATCCTAGTTGGGGAACACCACAGCCATCTCCTGCCTTGGGAAACCACAGTAACTTCTTACTTCGAGACGTTGGGCTGACTCAGCTGGAGAGGGGACATTCATCTTCTCCATCCGCTCGGGCTGGCCGCAACCGTAGAGCGTCACCAGCCGCAGGGGACAGGCTAGGCTTTGCCCCCAGGGGGCGGTGGCTGCTCCCAGGCTGGTCAACTGTCCTTTCCCACGAGAGCTCCCTCGCTCAGCTCCACAGACCTGCTGCACCCTCTAAGTCTGAAAGCAAGAGCAGGACTGGGGCGGGGGTGGGTCTCAAAGAGGCAAAGGAACCTGAGGAAAAAGGGGTCCCCAAATAGAAACTATGACCCAGGCTGTGGCAACAGAATCACAGGCGAACGCGGTGAGCACCAAGACGTCCACACTTAGTTGAAGACTTTCAGTTTTCTCCTCTCTCCTCGTCCCTGCACTCAGGGGCACTTGGAGAGCAAATTCGGTATCCACTTAGAAAAGAAGAAACAGCTTCTCTGTGGGTGAGTGAGACTGCGCTGTCATAGCCCCGGCTCCTCTCCAGATGCTGATGCGTGCGCAGAATGCCTCTGGAAAGACAAGTCGGAGACAGCTAAGGACACCTGCCTCTGGAGGGGAAGACAGAGGGAGCTCGGGGCAGGAGGGGCTTCCTGTCCCTGTCAGTCCTTTGGTTCTTTTATGTTGCTGTTTGGCAGGAGCCCGGTGGCTCAGGGTGTGGGCTCAGAGCCGGGCTGTGTGAGCTGAGGTGAGTGACTTCACCTTTCTGTGCCTCTCAGAGTTGCTTGTGAGACTCAAAGGGTGCTGACAGCTGTGGGTATGTAAAGCGCTAGGACAGTGCCTGGCCCCAAGTCGCGGCTGTCCATGTGCTGGCTGTGATTCCTGTGATTAGTTACAGCCTGGAAAAGAATGCAGTCGGCTGTGGATTTGTTTTCGCAGGTGACTGGGAAGGGAAGGCAAGGCTGGGCCATTCAATTAGATCTTAGCATTGCTTAAGCCTCCTTCATCTTCCAGTGGAGCCATTAGCTCGAGGAGGAGCTAAGGACGGTGGGAGTGTATATTTCTTTTTGGCCTCTTCTCCGTGCCAGAGGTGAGAGTGGGACTGGGAGAACAGGGATGGTGCAGCCTTGTCGACTGAAGGCTGATCACTCCGAGCTCGGGTGCGGCTGAGATCATCGCTGTTTCAGAGCCTCGGAGCCAGGAACACGCGTGGGGAAATGCAGCTCTCCTGGTTCCTTGGGCCTACACCTTGCTCGCTCCGAGCTCACCTCGGCTGTTGCTTAGGCTAAGCCCTGTAGACCTACGTGTTTTCCATGCTCTGTTCTGGAACCCATAATGTTTGTCCTGAAACCCTGTAGGAAGGCACTTGGCTGTTCACAGAAAGAACAGACACCCCGCTCAATGGAGTGAGCTACTTTCCTACAGCTCCTTGAACTCTCCTGTGGAAGTGCTAGGGCCTACAGGGGCTAGGAGTTCACAGTGCCCTCGACACTGTTCCCATAACCTGTCAGAGGCACGTGCTGATTGCAGTGAGACCCCAGAGGTGGTATTTCATTCCGGGAACAAGCCTCAGGACTCCCATCTTCCAGCAACCTGCTCACCCCTCACTTGACTCTCAGTGGGAAGGCAAAGGCTGCTGTGCAAAGGCCCTGTGGTTGGATAGTCAGCTGAAGTTTTCTACATCTGTGGGGGTAAGGAGGGAGCCTTTCCCACTAGAGTTTAGTGCGATTGAATTCTTTGAGGATAAGAACCAGAGATGCTACAGGTAACAGGGCAGTCGTATTTATTCCTGTCACCAGGGAAATATTTCACGGGCCATGGCTTTGGTAGTGACTGACTAGAAGTCTAGAAGAAGTCTGAAAATCTAAGCTCCTGACAAGTGGCTACTGAAGTTCAAGAACTGAATGTTAATGTAATTGCAGTTGATGTAGATATCCCTAACCATTTGTGGCTGGGGGCGACTGCTTCGGATAGCACAGCGGTGACTGACTGCCCTGCAGTTTCATTTAGGGAAAGGGAAAGTAATATTTGGGGGGCTGTGTTGCAGGTACAGTGTCAGATGCCTTCCCTTACTGGATCCCCTTGTCTAATCTCCATGATTTGGAGGAGTAAACTGGAGGCCAGAGGGAGCTTAAGTTACTTGTCCAAAGTTCCATCACCAGCAAAGGAAGAGTTTCCAACTCAGGTCTGGCCACCTGCATACTGTTCATGCATTCCACAACGGTGAAACCCAAGGCGGAGTTGAGCTGTTTAAATCTCAGCACCTGTGCCAGTTAAGGGCCAGAAACTACGACTTATGCTCAGGGCAACTGGAATTATTTCAAGAGAAGAATACTGAAGGAGCCACTCAATTTTTAGTACTATATTAAAAGATCATTTCTACTTTTTTTTAAAGAATTATTTATTTACTTAAGAGGCAGAGTCACAGACAGAGAGAGGGAAAGACAGAGAGAAAGGTCTTTCATCTGCTGCTTCACTCCCCAAATGACTGCAACAGCCGGAGCTAGGGCTATCCGAAGCCAGGAGCCAGGATCTTCTTCCAGGTCTTCCATGTGGATGCAGGGACCTGAATACTTGGGGCATCTTCTACTGCTTTTCCAGGTCACAACAGAGAGCTGGATTGGAAGTAGAGCAGCCAGGACTTGAACTGGCAGCCATATGGGATGCTGGCACTGCAGGCAGCAGCTTTAACCTGCTGTGCCACAGCACCAGCCCCAATCATTTCTATTTTTTAAAAATTTATTTATTTACTTGACAAGCAGAGAGACAGAGCTCCTATCTTCTGGTCCACTCCCCAGATGCCTGCAATGGGGAGTGAGGAACTCAACTCAGGTCTCCCACATGGGTGGCAAGAACCCAACTGCTTGAACCATTACTGCTGCCTCCCAGGAAGCTGGAGTCAGGGAGCCAGAGCTGGGAGCCTAGTCCAGGCGCTCTGATGTGGGACACGGGTGTCTTAGCCACTAGAGTGAATGCCTGCCCCTAGAAGATCCCCGTTAGAGGAGATGCGATGACTGTGTCTGTCACCGCTTATTCTCTTGGATACTGGGGGCATGGAAGAATGTAGCGGACCTCGGTTCTGACACTGGGGGCCTCTCTCTTTCTCTTCACATCCCCAAGAGCCTGGCTGGATGTTGGGTACCAGGGATGCTCAGGGCACTGTGAGTAGCATTTGGGCCAACTACAAACTGGTGACTTCTAAAGAAGATGAAACACATCGAATCTCTTATTTTTGGATGATTTTGTGAGCTCAATACTGGTTGTTAGTGAAAATACACAATGGAGGCCGGTGCCGCGGCACACTAGGCTAATCCTCCGCCTGCGGCGCCTGCACCCCAGGTTCAAGTCCCGGTCGGGGCGCCGGATTCTGTCCCGGTTGCCCCTCTTCCAGGCCAGCTCTCTGCTGTGGCCCGGGAGTGCAGTGGAGGATGGCCCAAGTCCTTGGGCCCTGCACTCGCATGGGAGACCAGGAGGAAGCACCTGGCTCCTGGCTTCGGATCAGTGCGGTGCGCTGGCGGCAGTGCACTAGCCACAGTGGCCACTGGGGGGTGAACCAATGGAAAAGGAAGACCTTTCTTTCTCTCTGTTTCTCTCACTGTCCACTCTGCCTGTCCAAAAAAAAAAAAAAAAAAAAAAAAAACAAAACACAACAACAACAACAAAAAACAAAAACAAAAAAACACAATGGAGACAGCATTTTTGCTTGACTTCTCTTGGCACAGAGCTATACTGTTCCTGAGCTTGAACGGCTTAACACAAGTACTGTGCAATTCTCTGCTCTGCTTGCGTATAAACAGGAAACAATTCTTTTAAAATCACCCATATGTTCACTTTTAAAACTAAAAGTAATTTACATTATATGGATTTGAGAAAAATGTATTCCCTTGGAAAGATCTGACAAGCCCATTTTGACACATAATTGTCAACAGATGGTTTTTAAAATGTAATGAAATGAAAATGATCAGTGTTGGATTTTTGTAATTTTCCAAGGTGGGACCTCGTTTTGGGCCCGTCATGCTGGTTAAGAATACAGTGTCTTTATAGCTCAATTACATATTTTCTGGTGAATTTGCCATTTCAAAAATGAATTGGCTTTCCCCTTGGTAATCCTGTCTATAAACTGGGATGCAAAATAAATTTCAGATTGGGACTGTTTCAATTTTTCAAGCAAAGGATGTTTAAACAAAGCTTGAAATAAAAAACTTTATTCTTTCCTGGTTGAGCCAATGTGAAATAAAGATTTTAAAGTTCATTTTTTCTTTTTAGAATAATGTTTAGAGTTTTATGTTCTTTAAGGAAAACTTCACAGAAAAATCCCTAACACTTGTTAATATTTGTACACCATGAAATTCCTGGAGCGATTAATTTATGACACAGCTTCATGACACAAGTGATCTTCAGTCAGACTTGCTTAGAGTGTTATCAGGCCAAATTGACACCAGTTCCTCATACCACAGAGTAAGCACCTGCCCATGCGTAGCAGCCTGAATCCATAGACAATGGATTAGGAAGCCCACGCTCTCCCCCTTATGACATGTGTGTAAATAGTGAGAACAAACAAAAGTCCCGATGAGCAAATCAGCTAAGAAACCGATGACGCAACTGCTAAATGATTCGGAACACAGAGGCCGGCTGCGTTCCCTGCAGGCAGTGGCACCATGGCTGGGTCTTCAAGCCTGAGTCTCCTCGGGAGTAGCTGGATTTGTGGGGCTTCAGAAGAGTAAGCAAGCTCTTAGAACAGCCAAGGGCAGACTGCTTTAGGCTGACAGAGGCGTCTGAGTGAGCAAACTGTAGACCAAACGGGACAGCAGTGAGGCTGGCTGGGCTGGGCGAGTGGCTACTCACCTGGGATGGAGGCCGAAGTAGAAGACCTCAAAGTCCAGCAGTAGACATTTTTTTTTTAAGATTTATTTATGTATTTGAAAGGCAGGGTTACAGAGAAAGAGAGATGGGGGGGGGGGGGAGAAATGGTGGGGGGAGAGATCGATCAATCGATCTATCTATCTATCTATCTATCTATCTATCTATCTACCTATCTATCTATCTGCTGGTTCATTCCCTAAAGGACCACAGTGGCTGGAGCTGGGCTGGTCTGAAGCCAGAAGTCAGCAGATTCTTCCAGGTCTCCCACCAGGGTGTAGGGGCCCAAGCACTTAGACAGTCTTCCTCTGCTTTTCCAGGCACATTAGCAGGGAGCTGGATCAGAAGTGAAGCAGCTGGGACTCAAACCAGTCCCCATATGGGATGCCAGTGTTGCCAGCAGTGGCTTTACCCACTATGCCACAATGCCAGCCCCTAGGGTGTTTGTTCTTAGAAGTTTCTCAGAGTTCCTGCACCCTGGGCTGAAAAGAATGTAGAATGCACTAATGACTTGTGTTGGATGAACACTAATTTTTTTGAAATCCATGCTAGTGCAAAAACATTTTGGCTGGCGAATAACAGCATTGATCAGGCTTTCGGATAAGGAGTTCCTATGCTTGGCTAAAATGAAACTGTGTTTTGATTCTTCAAGGACTAATAAGTATGGTACAATGCAAACAGCCTTGCTCTGAGGGTCAGGAGGAATGAGATCTTTCTAGCCCCAGCTCAACCACTCAAACCGGCTCAGTCTCTTCTGTGCACAAGGCTGGGCGTGGGTTGAATTCCACCATCACCTGCGAGAGCTTCCAGTTGGAAGCCCTGTGGTTTTATTGTCCTTCAGCTGCATCTCCCCAGTGCACAGAGTCTCGCACAGGTGTTCCCCACCCCCACCTGATTCTGAACTCATCTCTGTGACATCTTCCCACCTGCAGGAAGCCCTGTGGCCTCTTCCCAGCATGCAGGTATCAAGACATGGCCTTAGTATCGGATGTTTTAAGCTTTGAAAAATTCAAACCCCTGAAAGATCAGAGGTCTAATTGGTGTGCCTATTATCTGAACTAAATGAAATAATCAATGCAATTAAATCAATGAGATTATAAATGATTCCTATTTTGCTTTGTGGGTAAACAGATGTAGCCGTCAGGATAGGGCAGGACATGCTGCAATAACAAACAGTGCCCTCTTCTCAGGACTGAATGGCAAAGCTGTGTTTGTGGCTCTCCTGACAAAGTCCATTATGGGTTGCTGGGGGCTCCGCGATGTGCTCACCATTACCCCTAGCCCACAGGCAGGCTGACGGAGCACCAGCTCCCGGAGCTCTGCTCACTGCTATGACCAGGGGAACAGAGAACAGCATACATTATGCCTGGACACTTGAAGTCCCCATCCGGGAGGGATACATGTCACTTAGCTCCCCTTTTATGGACCAAAGCATGTCTATGGCCAGACCCAGGTTCTTCAGGGGGTGGGAAAGCCCAGTGTGTTTACCTTTTCCAGCAGGCTGAGCACTGGCAATTTTGGAATAACAAATGCCTATCACAACAGTCATTGCCGGGCAAGGCCCAACCTCATCACAAGCAGAGTCTTTGTGTGCTGTGTTAGTTTGTTGGGATGCCAGCACAAAATGCCACAGACTACGTGGATTGAACAACAGTGATTTGTTTTCTCACAATTCTGCAGGCTACAAGTCCCATGTGGAGGCACTGGCAGGGCCGCCTCTCTGGAGGCGTCTCCCGCTGGCTTGTGCATGGTGGCCTCCTCCCTGGTCTTCCCCCCGCTCTTCCCTCAGTGTGTGTCTGTATCCTGATCCCCTCTTCTTACATGGAGACCAGTTGTATTGGATTAGGGCCTACCCTGGTGACCTTGTTTTAACTTCATTACCTCTTTAAGGTAATTCTGGGATACGGGGGAAGGTAGGATTCCAAAGATGAATTTGGGGGGAGGGGTTGCAAGTCAGCACACAACAGAGATAATGTTGTATTTAGAGCCTATTCCTGTTAACTAGTAATGAGCAAAACTTTTGATACGTCTGATCCCTACACTTGGTGTCAAAGGCTCCAACAAGATCTCTTTTTGCAAGTAATTCCTTCCTGTCTATAACCTTCAGGATCAATGAAAAGAAATGCTACCATTAGACTTTTAAAAAATTAAAAACTCCATTGCAGGCTTGCACAGGGTTTTCCTAACTCATTTCATACCCTAAACTCTCTCTAGAGAAACACATTAACAGCTAGAGAATCCAGAGGGACTAATTTAATTTTAAAAATTTTTTTCAAGTTTTTTTTTTTATTTGAAAGAGTTAGAGAGGTTGAGACAGAGAGAGAGAGAGAGAGAGAGAGAGAGAGAGAGGTCTTCCATCTGCTGGTTCACTCCCCATATGGCCACAATAGCTGGAACTGAGCTGATCTGAAGCCAGAAGCCAGGAGCTTCTTCTGGGTCTCCCACATGGGTATAGAGACCCAAGGACTTGAGCCATCTTTTACTGCTTTCCCAGGCACATTAGCAGAGAGCTGGATCAGAAGTGGAGCATTTGGGACTAGAACTAGCGTTCATATAGGATGCTGGCACTGTAGGCCGGGGATTTAATGCACTGTGCCACAGTGCTGGCCCCTGATTTAATTTTTTAAAGATTTATTCATGTATTTGAAAGAGCAACAGAAGGCAAGGGAGAGACAGAGAGGTCTTCTGTTGGCAGGTTTACTCCCCAAATGGCCACAATGGTCAGGGCTGGCCAGGCCAGAGCCAGGAACTCCATCCTGGTCTCTCACTTGGGTGGCAGAGAACCAATTACTTGGGCCGTCTTGTGCTGCTTTCCCAGGCATGTTAGCAGGGAGCTGCTAGGAAGCAGAGCAGCTGGGACTTGACTTAACTCGCTGTGCCACAACCAGGCCCCTGATTTCATGTTTTAATGGCTTTAGTGTTGCCTCTGCTGTATGTTACACAACCATGGGCTTGTTGCCCTTGTTGCCCAGGTTCCTGCTATTAGACACTGCTCCAGGCTGGTGGTTCTCACACTTGAGCCTTCCTCAGAGTCCCTGGGGGCTCTTTAGACCACAGACTCTGAGTCCCACACCCAGCGGTGCTGAAGGAGTAGGTCTGGGACAGTCCCAAGGCTCTGCACGTCTAACAAGTTCCCAGGTCATGACGATGCTGCTGGCTCCTGTTTGTGGACCAGGCTTCTGCAGCTGCTGGATTACGACACTGCTGCTGAGCCGTTGAGGAAACTGGGTGCCTGCGAGGAGGTGCTGGGAGGCAGCCAGGGTCACGTGGGCACCTCATTGTGGGCACCTTGCAGCCACAGGGAGAGAGCAAGTGGGGGATTAGAGCTGTGGCTGAGACATTGTCCAACCAGGATTAGTGCTTTTGTATCCCTTAATCCTGAACAAACCTCATCATTTTACCCACCCACTACAAAGCCTGCTTCCTTTTGGTCCACTCTTCAGTCGTTTTGTTCTTTTTTTAAAAACAGTACATTCTGGTAGAACTTTCTTTTGAACAGTGATGTCAATTCCACCAGAGTTTTGAGGAAGAAAAAAAAGACTTACCCAATCCTTTTTCTATTTACAACTATGCTGTCTTAATAAACAAAACAGTCCAGGGCCCAGTGCTAACTGTGGCCAGTTCCTTGCCAAGGCACAGCACATGGCCTGCACTCACCTCTCTTCTTGGTGGCCTTGGCCTCCTATTTGACTTTGCACCCTCAGTCCATTCATTTGTGCTGATGGGGTTTTAGTCCTCCGAGGGACAGTGACAGCTGCTAAATGACAAGTGGTGGTGGCTATGGCATGTGCTGCTCTCTGCTTGTCCAACACCCCTTCTTTTTTCCTCCTTACGGCGATGGTCTGAGTTCCTATGTTGATGCCCTGAGATTCTAACCCCTAAGGCAATGGTGTTGGGAGGTGACACAGAGGCTGAGCTCTTATGCATGGAATTAATGCCCTATAAAAGAGGCTTGAGGGCCGGCGCCGCGGCTCAATAGGCTAATCCTCCACCTGTGGCGCCAGCACCCTGGGTTCTAGTCCTGGTTGGGCCGCCGGATTCTGTCCTGGTTGCCCCTCTTCCAGGCCAGCTCTCTGCTGTGGCCCAGGAGGGCAGTGGAGGATGGCCCAAGTCCTTGGGCCCTGCACTCGCATGTGAGACCAGAAGCACCTGGCTCCGGGCTTCAGATCAGTGCGGTGCACCGGCTGCAGCGCGCCAGCCGCAGCGGCCATTGGAGGGTGAACCAACGGCAAAGGAAGACCTTTCTCTCTGTCTCTCTCTCTCTCTCACTGTCCACTCTGCCTGTCAAAAAAAAATAAAAATAAAAAAAGGCTTGAGGCCTGAGAGTGGCTCCTGGCCCCTCCCCGACGTGAGCCAGCAAGCAGGGGCTCAGCAGATGTCGGGTGCGCCAGCGCCCTGAGCACAGTCCTCCAGGCTGCAGACTGCCAGGAGCACATTTCTGTCTTTTCTAAGCTTCCCAACCCATGGCGTCTTGTTAGAGCTGTCACAGGGGACTAGGACGCTCCCTGGCTGGACGCCAGTGTTGCTCAGGGCCCAGAGGAGTCCTGCCTAGGCTGTGCCAGCTCCCCTGCATCTGGGGGCAGCAATGTAATCTGATGCTGGCCAGTGGCACTCAAGAGTTTCTGTGTGGGCCTTCTGGGAAAAGATGAAAAGGGTCTGGCCCAGCTGGGGTGCTCTCATTGCCTTTCACTTTTTCTTGTCTTCCTGGAATGCAGATGCTGTGCCTGGAGGTACAGCAGCTGTTCTGTTACACTGAAAACTACCCACTGAAGGTGTGGGAACAGGCAGAAAGGAACCTTTCTCTGCGGGGATGGCCCCAGCCCTGCTGAGCTCCCAGCTCCCTCTTATGTGAGTGGAACAGCTCCTCTACCAGACTTGGCCAGATTTTCTGCAGCTTGCAAGGGTTCCTCCTCAGACAACATGGCATCCCGGAAAGACGGAGGAGTTGAGGGCGTGATGTGTGAGTGTCCCTGCGACTGGTACTGATGGAGGGAGTGGGCCGTGGGGCAGCAGCGTGAGCCGCAGTTCCTGAACACAAGGGCAGAGGCATAGAGGGTTTTAGTGACACCTGCCGGGAAGGGGCGAGCTGGGATTCACACAGGGTCTGTACCAGCTCCCCCACACCATCAGGGTTCCTGACCTCTCTGACCCAGGCTTCTAGGCTTCTGCTTCTGGCATCTGGAGTCTGGCTTCAAGTCTCCTGGCCAGGCTGCAGGCCCTGGCTCCACGGTGAAGACAGGGTCCTCTCCCCACTCCCTCCCTGGCAGGTGCAGCTGCTGCTGCAGGGCTGGGCTCCTGGGTCCATGGTCTCTCTGGCTCCACCTGCAGGATGCGCTGGAGACACTTCCCAACTCTCCTCCAGTGCCTCCCTTGCGGGAATGATAGGCACTGGGCCCCTTCTTAGACTTCTGACTTTTCAGAGCTGCAAACCCATCACTCTTCACACTGTGTCTCCCTCATTTCATTTACTGTCAGTTTCTAAAACTCCCAATGCCCTCTTCTGGAAACGTGTGTAGCAGAGGGAAGCACACACGCTTTAAGGAGAACTGTGTGTCGCATCTGTGCGCGGTGCACCCTTGGAGTTGCCAGGAGCTTTGGGCACCATCCAGCCTCCCTCTGTGCCCTGAGGACTGCAGGCTCAGATGGGCAGGGGTGGCCACGCTGAAGCCAGGAGCCAGAAACTCCATCCCGGTCTCCACATGTGGGCAGAGACCCAAGCCCCTGGCCATCTGCTGCTTCTTTCCCAGGCATGTTAGCCAGGATGGAAAGTGGAGCAGCCAGGATCCCAAAAGGTGCTTATATGGAATGCCGGTGTCACAAGGGATGGCCAACCTACTGCACCACAGTGCTGGCCCCAGACTTGGAGGTTTCAACCAAGATGGATTTTCTGTTGTGTGTGGATGTGCATGTACGTGGGTGCTTGTGTGTCGTCACACCCAAGGAGTCAGGAGCTCCTCCTGATGCAGCCCCGCCGTGTGCTGCCTGTCCCTCCGAGGAAGCTCCTGAGGACCTCACAGCCATCCTTACCTCGAGACCAGCTCTGCCCTGGGACCCTGTACAGTTGTCCAGGTGCACTGTAGAGCAACTCCAGCCTTTGGAAATCAGAGTGTGTGTCCGACCCAAATGTGTCCAGGCTTCTCTTGCCCATTCTCACCTTGTGCCCAGCTCGTCCTGGTTGGGCAGAAGCTATCTTCATTTTAGGAAACCCTTTCAGTCCCAGGCGAGCCAGGATGCTTCGTCCCCTCACCTGTTACTGTCCACTCCTTTTCAGGCTGAACAACACTGTTTCCTAAAGTGTTGGTGGTAGGACAAGCTGTCTTTGGCTCATACTGCAGTTAGTGTCCCTGTTAACATACAGCATCTGGAACTGAAGGGACACTCAGTGTGGAGTCAAGTGGACCTGTCTGTCTGGACCTGTATGTCATACATACATGTATGACCTGTCTATCATACATTCCATTTTTAACCAGCTTCACCCTACCATTGACTCACACTTGCATGGGCCACCAATTGCAACCACAGGACTAGGGGCAGGCATTGGCCTAGTGGTTGAGACACCCGTGTTTCACATCAGAGAGTCTGGGTTTGATTCCTGGCTCTGCTTCTGATTCCAGATTCCTGCTAATGTGGATCCTGGGATGCAGCATGTGATGGTTCAAGAACTTGGGTCCCTGACATCCACAAGGGAGATCTAGATTGAGTTCCCCGCTCCCAGCTTTGACAGGGCCCAGCCCTGGCTGTTGTTGGCATCGGGGAAATGACCAAGAAGCTGGGAGTTCTTCAATCTCTTATATTGTCTCTGTCTCTTTACCTCTTGAGTGAAAAAAATAAATAAAATCAAAGGACTTTGTTCCAGAAACTTCTGCAAGTAGGGTCCCTTGCAATCCTTACCTCCTGCTGTATTTACCAATTGGTCTTTTCAACCTAATGGCGATTTTTTTAAAGATTTTATTTTATTTATTTGAATGACAGAGTTACAGAGAGAGGTAGAGACAGAGAGAGAGAGAGAGAGAGAGAGGTCGGTCTTCCATCTGCTGGTTCACTCCCCAGATGGCCGCAATGGCCAGAGCTGCGCTGATCCGAAGCCAGGAGCCAGGAGCTTCTTCTGGGTCTCCCACGTGGGTGCAGGGGCCCAAGGCCTTGGGCCATCTTCCATGCTTTCCCAGGCTATAGCAGAGAGCTGGATTGGAAGTGGAGCAGCCAGGACTAGAACCGGCGCCCATATGGGATGCCAGCACTGCAGGCTACGGCTTTAACCTGCTGCACCACATCGCCGGCCCCCCAATGGCAATTTAATTTTAATTCATCCTAGTTGAGCTTTTTTGGCTTGGGCCTCATCATCATCCCTGTTCAGGTGATATGAATTGTGAGCCTTTGGCCCATCTTATTGGTAGCCTCATCCAGGTATGTGGTATTTGAACATTTGGTAGACAGATCCTCTGTGCCCTCAAACAAGCTGTTAAGCCCTGGGGCACATCACCTCGGACACCCATTCACATTAATATCAAGCTGTCAGTTGATAACCTAAAGTTTTCTTTTTAAAGATTTATTTACTTATTTGAAAGAGTTACAGAAAGAGAGAGATCGAGAGATTTTCTATCTGCTAGTTCACTCCCCAGATGGCTACAACAACCAGGGCTGGGCCAGGCTGAAGCCAGTATCCAGGAGCTTCTTCTAGGTCTCCCACATGGGTGGCAGGGGCCCAAGAACCTGGGCCATCTGCTGCTGCTTTTCCCAGGCCATAGCAGGGAGCTGGATGAGAAATGGAGCAGCTGGAATATGAACCACCACCTGGAAGGAATGCCAGCATTGCAGGAGGCAGCTTAACTCACTACGCCACAACGCCAGGTGAAGTTTTCTTGCTTGGCCGCCTGGGAACAGATCTAATTGTGTTTTGGCCCTCAGAGGAACTGGCAGAGGCTTTGGTCACATGTCTGTGAAAAATCAAAATCTCTTGGGGGCTGAAGATTGTTCTAGAAAGGGTAGGGTGTCTTCAGATCACACCTCTCTGGAGGAGTCCGAACAGTTGAGGCGTTGCCTCTATAATTATGTGGGTGGTTTACTCCCAGCAAAGCAAATCCTCAACTGGCTCCTTTCTACCTCTCATAGGTCTCTGAGTCACCTCTCAGCAGCAATTTTTAGTAAACTCTTGGGGATTCAGACCGATTTACTTGAAATTTCAAGACTTTATTCTACCACATAATGATATTAGTGCAGTGGCATGTACCTCCAAGTGTGGCCTCTTAGAGCTTGTGTTTTAACTTTTTATTTCCATACCCTTGATCCTTTGTAAAAATGGAGTTAGGAGCAGAAGTTTATCCTAGCAATTAAGACACCTGCATCCCACAGTCAGGGCACCTCAGCGTGATTGCCAGCTCCAGCTCCTGACTCCAGCTTCCTACTAACACAGACCCCAGGTGGCTGCAGTGGTGGCTCAAGTAACTGGGTTTCTGTCATCCATGTGGGAGACTTGGGTTGCATTCGCAGCTACTGGGTTTGGCCCTGACTTGGGCCCTGGCCACTGCAGGCATTTGGGGAGTAAACCAGTGAAGGGGAGCTGTCTATTTTTCTCTCAGTCTCTGTACCTCTGTTTCTCTGCCTCTCAAATAAATACATCTTTAAAACATAGGGGTGAGCTTTTGGTCTATTGGTTAAGATGTTGATTGAGATGCCTGGGTCTTGTGTCAGAGTGCATGAGCTGAACACCCACCTCTGGGTCCTGACTCCAGCTTCCTGCTAATGCAGACCCTGGGAGACAACAGTGATGGCCCAAGTAATTGGGTTCCTGCCACTCCTGTAGCAGATCCTGGTTGAGTTCTCAGTTCTCAGTCCTAGCCAGGGATCATTGTGGCCATTTAGGGATGGGAACTCTCTTCTCACACTCACTCTCTCGGCCTCTCAAAAAAATTTAATAAAAAAATTAATAGATTGAGTTAATACATATAGAGAGATTCTAAGATCTTAGATTTTTCGGTTCCATGAATTTTAACATTTAATATATAATCCATGTAGCCAGCGCCCCAGGCAAGATACTGTCAAAGACTCTAACAGGTCTTAGACATCATGCAGATATAACCAGGAAATAAATAGCTCATAAAAATAAAATCAGCCAGCTACACATGATTTGGTAATACCTAGAGTGTGAACTGTCCTGTCTCCCTGGAACAGGGAACTAAGTTTTTACTGCATCGTTTGCTCACATTTCTACAGCATTACTTTCTTTAATAGTTCAGTGGCACACTGATGAAAACACATATCCTGTGTTATGCACCTATAGGGTTTTTTTTTTAATGTTTAGGAACATTTGAAGCTAAAAGAGGGCAGTCTGTCTGAACATGAATGTCGTCATGTGTGTGAGGACTCACGTCGTAGTCCCTGGATGGCAGAAGTGCCCCATGAGGCCTGTGGCAGCAGAGGTTCACACAGGTGCAAGAATGGGCATCAGCTGGGCTCCTCCTAGTGGTTTTGTGTTGACTGCTGTTGTGGAGACCTGCACTTGCAAGAGCGTCCCGCCTGCTGTGGCTGACACCCCTGTGGGTATCCATGGCATGTGAGTAATCGGTATAGTCTGGCCTTGACAATAATAAAGGCTTCTCTTGTTGCACAAGATAAACTAGACAGGTGCATTCACATGGACAGGAGACAGCTCTATGTAGTTTCATTTTGTAGTGTCAATATTTATTAGGATGATGGCAATCTTAAGAAGGTTCTGTAAAGTTCTTCAAGTCTTGCAGCAAATTATTTTTTATCTGTCCTGCCTCAAGTTCAGCCTTAGTGTTTGTGATAGTTAATTGTATATGTCAGCTTGACTGGGCTGAAGGGTGCCCAGGTGGATGGCAACACATTACTCCTGGGTGTGTCTGTGAGGGTGTTTCTGGAAGAGCATGGCATTTAGATCGCCAGGCCTTGTAAAGGAGAGTGGCCTCACCAACTGCAGTGGGCACCAGCCACACACTGAGAGCTCAAGAAGAACAGAAAGGCAAGGAAGGACGAATTTGCTCTCTCTAAGCCAGGACATCCATCTTCTCATGTCCTTGGACATCCATGGTCTTGGTTCCCAGGCCCATGGACTTGGACTAGAACTATGCCACCAGCTTTCCTGGGCTTCCTGCTTTCATGTGGCAGGCTTGGGGACTTACTTTGTAGCCCATAAGCCAAGTCCTCATAGTAAGTCTCTCTCTGTGTCTCTGTCTCTCTCTGTCTCTCTCTGTCTCTCTCTCTCTCTCTCTCTCTCTCTCTCTCACACACACACACACACACACACACACACACACACCTTACTGGTTCTGTTTCTCTGAGCTACCCTGGCTGGTACAGCATCCTGCCCAGCTGTGGCTATGTACTACTTGCACCACTGGGTAGCAAAAAGAAATATTAGTTGCAACAATAATTACCGCCACCATGATCATAATATCACCTGCGTACTGGCTGCACATCAAGCTGGATGCTGTGCTGAGGAGCCTGTACAGATGATCACAATGAAGTCCCACAGACCAGCAGCACTTATGGATGGAGTAATTGAAGTCAGACAGGCTAAGTAACTTGCCTAATGGAGCTAAACTGTGTTAAGGCAGAATTTGTTGCAGGAGAGAAACCTGGGGACTGCACAGCCATGGGCGAGCAATGCGCTTGGTTGAGAGTCACAGACAGCCCTGGGGACGTCTGTGGAAACTCCTGGAGAATGGTGGCCCTTCTTGCACGTTTGCCCCTTTCTGCTGGTGCTGCCTGTCTGTAAATCCAACAGAGCAGGAGGCTCTGAACAAGTAGGCTGTGCCAGTGTGGTCCACGTGGCAGGGAGCTGTAGGCAGCTTCCAGGGACTGAGAGGGACCCCCAGGCAACAATCATCAGGAAAATGGAAATCTGGAGCCACCATTTAGTGCGGCTGGTTAGGCCGGAGTCTGTGATGGCAGCATCCCATCTGGTCACCACATCAAATCCTGACCACTTCACTTCTGCTCCAGCTCCCTACTAAAGTACCCGGGAAACAACAGAAGATGGCCGAAGTACTTGGGCCCCCGCCACCCCTGTGGGAGATCCTAATGGAGTTCCAGTCTCCCGGCTTTGGTCTGGCCCAGCCCTGGCTGTGTGGTCATCTGGGGAGTGAACTGGTGGGTGGAAGCTGTCTCTCCTTCTCTCTTCTCTCTTCCTTGCTCTCTGTCACTCTGCCTTTCAAATAAATAAATATTTTTTAAAAAGAAAAGGAAATGGAAACCTGAACCATCCAACTACAAGCAACTATATTCTGCGAGAACCACGTGGGCTTAGACGAGAACGCTGAGCTCCAGCTGAGGCTAGAAGCAAGGCCCCTGGCCTTTGGCCCCCTGAGACTGTGGAGTGACAACACGCTTCCGACCTACTGAACTGAGAGATAATGAATGTCTGTTGTTCGGAACTGTTAAATTTATGGTAATCTGTTACTCAGCAACAGAAAGCAAATACACACGTAAACATTATGAAACTAATGGCCAAGATTCTCCCCTCCATTCCAACCTTTACACATTCACATGTATTTCTCACCCTATTGTGTGGGCTAAAACCCTGGATTGTAGAGAATAAATGACCTTTTTGAAAATACTTCAGTTTTCCTTCATTGAGAGCTAAAGCTTCTAATGCTTAATTGTTAAGTACAACACTTTTCTCATGTTTTGGATTCATAAATTTTCTAAAGCTAAATCATTTCATTCTAAGAATGAACCTTTACCTAAAGAAAGTTTAATGCATCACTGGATTTAGTTCACTGTTTCATTTAAGGTTTTTGTCTTAGATGTTTATAAAAATCATCAAGTGTTACTTTTTTTTTCTTTTCCCAAAGAAGGCTTTTATTTAATGAATAAATTTTCATGAGCACAACTTTCATGAGTTTCATAAGTACAGCTTTAGGAATATAGTGATTCTTCCCATCTTACCCACCTTCCCACCCCACTGCCTCCTCCCTCTCCCATTCCCAGTCCCATTCTATTAAGATCCATTTTCAATTAACTTTATACACAGAAGACCATGTGTCTGTTGGCCATTTGGATTTCCTCTTTTAAAAATGTCTGTTAAAAAAAGAAAAATGTCTGTGTGAGTCCTTTGCCCATTTTGTAACTGGGTTGTATGTTTTGTTGTTGTAGAGCTTCTTGATCTCTATATATTCTGGTTATTCATCTTTTATAAGTTTCATGGTTTGCAAATAATTTCCCCCATGCTGTTGGTCGCCTCTTCACCTTCCTGAGTGTTTCTTTTGCAGTATAGAAGCTTCTCAATTTGATGTAATCCCACTTGTTAATTTTGGCTTTGATTGCCTGTGCCCATTGGGTCTTTTCCAGGTACTCTTTGTGCCAATATCTTGCAGGGTTTCCCCAATGTTCTCTAATAATTAGATGGTATAGGGTCATAGAATTAGGTCTTTAATCAATTTTGAATGGATTATATGTAAGGTGTAAGGTAGGGTTCTGCTTCATGCTTCTGCATGTGGAAATCCAGTTTTCCCAGCACCATTCGTTGAAGAGACTGTCCTTGCTTCAGGGACTGGTTTTAGCTCCTTGGTCAAATGTAAGTTGCTTGAAGATGCTTGGATTGATTTCTGGTGTTTCTGTTCTGTTCCACTGATCTGTCCATCTGATTTTGTACCAGAACCAGGCTGTTTTGATAACTTCCTTGTAGTATGTCTTGAAACTGATATCATGATGTCTCCAGCTATGTTTTTTTTGTATAAGGTTGCTTTAGCTATTTAGGGTCTCCTGTGTTTCCATATGAATTTCAGCATCATTTTTTTTTCTATATCTGAGAAGAATGTAGTTGGCATTTGATTCGTATTCCATCAAATTTCTAAATTGCTTTTGGAAGAATGGACATTTTGATGATATTGATTCTTTAAATCCATGAACTTGGAAGATTTTTCCATTTTTGTATCTTCTTTTTATATCGACAATTACATAATAGAGAGATATATGTAACGATATGACAGAAAATTTCACATTACAATATGTGTTCTAACTTTATGTGATGAACACTGATGTTTTCTATTTCTTTACAAATTTCTTTTGGAGATCTGCTAATCTGATTTTATAACCCCTTAATGAGTTGCGTTCTACTGTTTGGGAAAGGGTCAGCCCTTGCCTTCTGGTGTAAGTTTATGAAATCGGCCAAGCAGCAAGTTCAGTCATGGTGAAGAGTCCTTGGCCAACACTCTGATGCTCAGAGCAATAGTTACTTAAGATCCCTTCCTGACTTGGAATTTAGGGATATAAACCTAAGACAGTTTCCTTTGTACTACTGGTAGTAGAGACAGATGACATAGGGTGGACAAGAAGCACCGGGCTGGGCTCATGAGATTGAATCTACATGGACATGTCCTTTTGTGACAGTGAGTCTCACTGTTAACGATGGAATTAAATTAAGAAATGGCATAAATTTGTTCTGGCTGTAACATCTTAGGATTCATAGAAAGAGGTACCCCAGAATTTGTCCAGTGCAACCTTTTTATTCCAAGATCCAATCTAGAAGGATATCAATAGACTCCTGATTTCTTTAAGGTTTGGTGTTAGGAACAAGTGTACACCAAAGATTGACTCCTAGTTTCTAACTTTATCTATCTCAGTTTGGTATAGGACTGAACCATAGTTGTGTAGAACAGTAATTTCCAGAAAAGACATAGTTTATTAAACACTACAGTTAGGGTAGGATGAAAATTTTTAAAAATCAAAAAGAGAAGAATTTAATCTCATTGGGACGATAAGAGCTGAAGGCTCCATTGGTGCTGGGTGAGGAAGCATTTGTGCTGGCCTTTGAGAGAAGGCAGGGTTCCATCTGGTCTCCCATGTGGCTTTCAGGGTTCCAAGTACTCAGGCCATCTTCCTCTGCTTCCCCAGGTGCATTGGCAGGTAGCTGGATCAGAAATGGAGCATTGGGAACTCGAACCTGTGCTCATGTGGGATGCCAGTATCCCAGGCTGTGGCTTAACCTGTGGCACTGCAATGCTGGCCCCAAGACAAGTGATCTTATATACTAAGAAATTTGACTTATAAAGGAGATCCATTTAATTTATTTTATTTCACCATAGTTCTGAGCTAAATTACAATTTTTCTAAAGATTTTCTTTTTTCTTTTAAATTTACTTGAAAGGTGGGGGAGAAAAAGAAATTTCTCATCTGCTGGTTCACTTTCCAAAAGCCTACAAAAACTAGGGCTGGGCCAGACCAAAGCTGGGACCCAGGTACTCAGTTTGAGTTTCTTTTGTGGGTGGCAGGGACCCAAGTACTTGAGCCAATACCTGCTGCTTCCCAGGATCCCCATTAGCAGGAAGCTGGAATCAGTAGTAAAGCCAGGGCTCAAATCCACATACTCTGATATGGGGTGCAGACGTCCCAGACAATGTCCCAACCACTGCACCAATTTCTTTTTGATTCATTCATTTTTCTGAGGTCCTGAAAGAGGATGGGTGGCAGCTCTCCACAGAGCAGGAAAAAGGGGTCCTGCTTCTCTGAGCTGGCTAAGTCCCATCTTCTTCCAGCTCATCTTCTTCTAAACAACACTTCATGAGTTTTATTTATTTCTTTTTTAGCTTATAAACAGTACAAGTAGGGCTGGCACCGTGGCTTGCTTGCTCTATCCAGACGATTTCTTTGTTGTTCACTTGTATTCTGCTCTCTCTTCTCTTTATCCTGATCTTCTTTTGTCTGTTTTATTGATTTATTTGAAAAAACAGAGTAACAGAGACAGAAGGAAAGAGAGGGAGAGGGAGAAGAAAAGGGAGAGAGGGAGAGGGAGTGGGAGAGGGAGAGAATCTTCTATCTGTTAGTTCACTCCCTAGATGGCTGCAATGGCCAGGGCTGGCCCAGGAACCAGGAGCCAAGAGCCAGGAGCCAGGAGCCAGGAGCCAGGAGCCAGGAGCCAGGAGCCAGGAGCCAGGAATCAGGCACTTCATCCAAGTCTGCCGTGTAGGTGCAGGGGCCCAAATACTTGAGTCATCTTCTGCTGCTTTCTCAGGTGCATTAGCAGGGGGCTGAATTGAAAGTGGAGCAACCAGGACACAGACTGGTGCCCACATGGGATGCCAGTATCTCAGGCAGTGGCTTAACCACTAGCTCCACAATGCCAGCTTCAAAAAAATAGTTCTTGAAGGTATAAAAATAATTTTTAGGGGCCAGCGCTGTGGCGCAGTGGATTAAAGCCCCAGACCATAGTGCCAGCATCCCATATGAACACCAGTTCGAGTCCTGGCTGCTCCACTTCCAATCCAGCTCTCTGCTATGGCCTGGGAAAGCAGTAGAGGATGGCTCAACTCCTTGGGCCTCAGCACCTGTGTGGGAGACCAGGAAGAAGCTTCTGGCTCCTGGCTTCGGATCAGCTCAGCTCTGGCTGTTGCAGCCATCTGGTGAGTGAAGCATCTATGGAAGACCTCTCTCTCTGTCTCTACCTCTCTCTGTAACTCTTTCTTTCAAATGAATAAAATAATTCTTAAAAAAATAACTTTTAAAAGCATTTTTGGGTGCAATCACAGGAATAGTTTCTTCATATTGGAAGCATGTCCAGAAAGGAGGAGGCACACTCAGATCACCTTACATTCAGTGCCAGAGAAAGGGAAGGTGAGAAGATGGGTCCTGGCTATGAAGGAGGGTGACTGACTCTGGGGTAGATGAACAAGTGGTCAGAACTTCAACTCTGCTCCACAAAATGCTGGGCAGTTGGGATTAGGGCAGATTTGGAATAGCTCCTGCTCCTTACTGATAATGCCACCCAGGACCCACTACCTAAGCTTTTCCAGCCTCAGTTTCCCTGTAGAAAGAAAGTAGAAAGAGAAAAATTTAGTGATCAATGAAATCTCATGTTATCAGAAAAGTTAGGATCATATGGTATGCTAATTAGAACATTTTGAAGAATGCAAGTCCTTAAAGACACGGGCCTTCTCTCTGCTCTACTCACGATGGAGAAGAGTAGGTGGCACTTTGGCCTTACTCGCTCTCTCATGCACATCCATTGCCTGGCATTTGTTCTTATAAGGAACCAGGGCCCGTTGGAGAGAACCTGATTCCCTGTCTCTGACAGAGGAAGCCTCAGGCTTGGTCTGGAGCAAAAGAAGCATGATTTCAGAGACTTCTGGTACTGAGCTGCAAGTACAGGGGTTAACCCCTGTGGGTTCCCGCCTGCGTTGGGCGGTAGGAACATAATAAGGAAAGTGAAAATGACAGCTTGGTGGAATAATTGAAGCTGTGCACAGTTCATAATCATATTAAAAGAGGAAGAAGGAAAGCCATCTGACAAGAAGGAACTTACAGTTGAAGAGTGAATGTAGTGACGTGCGCGTCAGCTTGCATGAGTCGTAGCAAGCAGAACAGTAATGCTGGGTTCCCTATACTTCCACACATTGGCTGTGGGTGCACACTTATTTTTGGCTGTACGAAGGGGGTGAGCATGCCAGGGTTTGGCTCTGGCCCTGACATAGCTGGGCTCTGTGGCAGTGGGAGGGTGGGCACTGGATTACAGTGGTGGCGCTGGTGGGTGCTCCAGGAACCTTATATGGATTTATACCCCCACCCCCAAAGTTCATGTGTGGAACTCAGCCCCCAGTGCAACAGTATGGGGAGGCAGGGCCCAGCTGGAGGTGGTTAGTTCATGTGGGCTCCACCTCTCAGGAAGAGATGAGTGTTGTTCTTCCGGGAGTGGCTTGATGTAGCAGTGAGTTTGAGCCCCTCTTACCCTCTATTGCTCTGCTGGGCCCACATGATGCTTTCAGTCATGCTATGATGTAGCAAGAAGGCCCTTACCAGATGCTGGCCCCTGTATCTTGGACTGCCTAGCCTCCAGAACTGAGAGCCCAATGAATCTGTAGTCATTATAAATCACCCAGTCTGTGGCATTTTATTACAGCTGCAGAGGGGTGGGTGTCACGTGCAGCAGGTTAGGCTGCTGCTTACGATGCCTGCGTCCCACATCGGTGGAGTACTGGTGCGAGTCTCACTTCTGCCTCTGATTCAGATCCCTGATAACGTGCTTGGGAAGGCAGCAAATCAGGGCTCAAGTACTTGGGACCCTGCTATCCCTGTGGGAATCCTGGGTGGAGTTCCTGACTCTTGGCTTCAGCCTGACCTACTCCCAGCTGATATGGACGATTAGGGAGTGAACCAGCAGATTAAAGATCTCTGTCTTCCCCTCTCTTTCTGCCACTCTGTCTTTCAAACAAACAAATAAGTAAAACTTGAAAAAATCTGGCTCTCTGCTAATGCTCCTGGGAAAGTGGCAGAGGACGGCCCACACTGGAGACTTGGAAGAAGCTCCTGGTTTTAGACCAGCCCAGCTCTGGCCATTGCAGCCATTTGGGGAGTGAACAAGCAGATGGAAGCCATCTCTCCCTTTCTGTCTCTCTCTGTAAACTCTGCCTTTCAAATAAATAAATCAATAAAATAAATAAATATTTTAAAAAATTATGGTAATTTAAGTTTGTAATCGTAACTTCAATGTATAAGAAAATTTTATATTCAATTTTTTTCATAACATTTTTATTGCTTCATATGAATACTGTATTGAAAGCCCAAGCCAAGTTTATAAACAGAAATTATATAATTATATACTGCTTCACAAAGGCAATGAACATATTACATTCTACAAAATTTACTTTACAGAATTTTAAAAGTCTAATATCAAAAAGTACAGCTGAGAAAACAGGTATAAATTTGGCTGCCATTAATTTTGACAGGGAATTTTCAGCTCACATGACTTTAAATATATGGATTTGAAAATATTGAGTTTAGAGTAATCATTGTGCTTCGTGATGATTTGAAAAATATAACCCTGGCTGTCGAAGAAGCATGTTCAAAAACATTTAATTCACTTCAAAATGTCATACAGATTATGGTAGTTTCTATGTACCCCTAATGCCTCAATTAGCCAAGGCACATTACTAAAGCAACAAATTAATTCTTCCAGTACAGCACTGTTTCATACCATTGACATTTGCATATTCTAGACTAATTTAGAAAGAAATGTGTAATATTCACAGTGTTCAGGAAGGCAAGCAAAAAGTCAAGGAACCTGCCTGTTTCTTCTGGGATGGTCTCATGTCAGGTTCATAAGCATTCATTCTGCAACACAGTAAGCTACTGATGGAACACAATTACCAAGATAGGTACATCTTCTCATCAATAACCATGTCTTTTTCTCGGGGGCCTCAGAAGTACACAAAAGAACTTCAGATCTCTTGAAATGTGCTTAACCTGGCATTTCAATAGACAAGATTTCCAGGGTTTCACAAGGGCCAGATTTTATCCAAATTACTCAGAAGAGGAAGAAAATATCTTATGAAAGAGCTTAACTCAATCATTGCCAACAGAAAAAGTATCCTCTGTATTCATTTCTTTTTCTTTTTTTTTAACTTTTATTTAGTAAATATAAATTACCAAAGTATAGTTTATGAATTACAATGGCTTTCCCCCCATAATTTCCCTCCCACTCGCACCCCTCCCATCTCCCGCTCCCTCTCCCATTCCATTCACATCAAGATTCATTTTCAATTATCCCTATACACAGAAGATTGATTTAGTATATACTAAGTAAAGATTTCATCAGTTTGCACCCACACAGAAACACAAAGTGTAAAATAGTGTTTCAGTACTAGTTATAGCATTACTTCACATTGGACAACACATTAAGGACAGATCCCACATGAGAAGTAAGTACACAGTGACTCCTGTTGTTGACTTAACAATTTGACACTCTTGTTTATGGGGTCAGTAATCTCCCTAGGCTCTAGTCATGAGTTGCCAAGGCTATGGAAGCCTTTTGAGTTCACCAACTTTGATCTTATTCAGACAGGGTCATAGTCAAAGTGGAAGTTCTCTCCTCCCTTCAGAGAAAGGTAGCTCCTTCTTTGATGGTCCTGTTCTTTCCACTGGGATCTCACTTGCAGAGATCTTTCATTTAGGTTTTCTTTTTTTTCCAGAGTGTCTTGCTCTCCATGCCTAAAATACTCTCATGGGCTCTTCAGCCATATCCAAATGCCTTAAGGGCTGATTCTGAAGCCAGAGTGCTATTTAGGACATCTGCCATTCTATGAGTCTACTGTGTATCGCACTTCCCATGTTGGATCGTTCTCTCCCTTTTTGATTCTATCAGTTAGTATTATCAGACACTAGTCTTGTTTGTGTGATTCCTTTGACTCTTAGACCTATCAGTGTGATCAATTGTGAACTGAAATTGATCACTTGGACTAGTGAGATGGCATTGGTACATGCCACTTTGATGGGATAGTATTGGAATCCCCTGGCACGTTTCCAACTCCACCATTTGGGGCAAGTCTGATTGAGCATGTTCCAAATTGTACATCTCCTCCCTCTCTTATTCCCACTCTTATATTTAACAGGGATCACTTTTCAGTTAAAATTTAAACACCTAAGAATAATTGTGTGTTAATTACAGAGTTCAACCAATAGTACTAGAAGAAAAAGAAATACCAAAAGGGATAAAGTATTACATTGTACATCAACAGTCAGGACAAGGGCTGATCAAGTCACTGTTTCTCATAGTGTCCCTTTCGTTCAACAGGTTTCCCCTTTGGTGGTCAGTTAGTTGTCGCCGATCAGAGAGAACATATGATATTTGTCTTTTTGGGACTGGCTTAATTCACTCAGCATAATGTTTTCCAGATTCCTCCATCTTGTTGCAAATGACTGGATTTTGTTGTTTTTGACTGCTGTATAGTATTCTATAGAGTACATGTCTCATAATTTCTTTATCCAGTCTACTGTTGATGGGCATTTGGGTTGGTTCCAGGTCGTAGCTATTGTGAATTGAGCTGCAATAAACATTAGGGTGCAGACCGCTTTTTTGTTTGCCAATTTAAATTCCTTTGGGTAAATCCCAAGGAGTGGGATGGCTGGGTTGAATGGTAGGGTTATATTCAGGTTTCTGAGGAATCTCCAGACTGACTTCCATAGTGGCTTGACCAGTTTGCATTCCCACCAACAGTGGGTTAGTGTCCCTTTTTCCCCACATCCTCGCCACCATCTGTTGTTGGTAGATTTCTGTATGTGAGCCATTCTAACCGGGGTTAGGTGAAACCTCATTGTGGTTTTGATTTGCATTTCCCTGATTGCTAGTGATCTTGAACATTTTTTCATGTGTCTGTTGGCCATTTGGATTTCCTCTTTTGAAAAATGTCTATTGAGGTCCTTGGCCCATCTCTTAAGTGGGTTGTTTGTTTTGATGTTGTGGAGTTTCTTGATTTCTTTGTAGATTCTGGTTATCAACCCTTTATCTGTAGGATAGTTTGCAAATATTTTTTCCCATTCTGTAGGTTGCCTCTTCACTATCCTGACTGTTTCTTTTGAAGTACAGAAACTTCTCAATTTGATGCAATCCCAAATGTTAATTTTGGCTTTGACTGCCTGTGCTTCTGGGGTATTTTCCAAGAAGTCTTTGCCAGTACCTATATCTTACAGGGTTTCTCCAATGCTTTCTAATAATTTGATGGTGTCAGGTCATAGACTTTAGTCTTTAATCCATGTTGAGTGAATTTTTGTGTAAGGTGCAAGGTAGGGGTCTTGCTTCCTGCTTCTGCACGTGGAAATCCAATTTTCCCAGTACCATTTATTGAATAGACTGTCCTTATTCCAGGGATTGGTTTTGGATCGTTGATCAAATATGAGTTGGCTGTAGATGTTTGGATTGATTTCTGGTGTTTCAATTCTGTTCCATTGGTATATCCATCTGTTTCTGTACCAGTACCATGCTGTTTTGATTACAACTGCCCTGTAGTATGTCCTGAAGTCTGGTATTGTGATGCCTCCAGCTTTGTTTTTGTTGTACAAGATTGCTTTATCTATTTGAGGTCTCCTGTGTCTCCATATGAATTTTAGCATCATTTTTTCCAGATCTGAGAAGAAGGTCTTCGGTATCTTGATTGGTATTGCATTGAATCTATAAATCGCTTTTGGGAGAATGGACATTTTGATGATATTGATTCCTCCAATCCATGAGCATGGAAGATTTTTCCATTTTTTGGTATCCTCTTCTATTTCTTTCTTTAAGGTTTTGTAATTTTCATCGTAGATATCCTTAACGTCCTTGGTTAAATTTATTCCAAGGTATTTGATTGTTTTTGTAGCTATTGTGAATTGGATTGATCTTAGAAGTTCTTCCTCAGCCGTGGCATTGCCTGTGTATACAAAGGCTGTTGATTTTTGTGCATTGATTTTATACCCTGCTACTTTGCCAAACTCTTCTATGAGTTCCAATAATCTCTTAGTAGAGTTCTTTGGGACCCCTAAATAAAGAATCATATCATCTGCAAAGAGGGATATTTTGAGTTCTTCCTTCCCAATGTGTATCCCTTTAATTTCTTTTTCTTGCCTAATAGCTCTGGCTAAAACTTCCAGAACCATGTTAAATAGCAGTGGTGAGAGTGGGCATCCCTGCCTGGTGCCAGATTTCAGTGGAAATGCTTCCAACTTTTCCCCATTCAATAGGATGTTGGCCATGGGTTTCTCATAAATTGCTTTGATTGTATTGAGGAATGTTCCTTCCAAACCCAGTTCGCTTAGAGTTTTCATTATGAAAGTGTGTTGTATTTTATCAAATGCTTTCTCGGCATTTATTGAGATAATCATATGGTTTTTCTTCTGCAGTCTGTTAATGTGGTGTATCACATTGATTGATTTGGTCTGGGTGGATGATCTTTCTGATGTGTTGTTGCATTCTATTGGCTAGAATTTTATTGAGGATTTTTGCATCTATGTTCATCAGGGATATTGGTCTGTAATTCTCTTTTTTTATCTTTTATTTAATGAATATAAATTTCCAAAGTACGACTCATGTGTTACAATGGCTTCCCCCCCCATACCGTCCCTCCCACCCACAACCCTCCCCTTTCCCACTCCCTCTCTCCTTCCATTCACATCAAGATTCATTTTCGATTATCTTAATATACAGAAGATCAGCTTAGTATACCTTAAGTAAGTATTTCAACAGTTTGCTCCCACACAGAAACATAAAGTGAAAAATAATAGATGATTTTTTTTAAATGATGATGAAATCAGATCAGACCTATTGTCATGTTTAATCCCAGTGAGAGTCAAGTTGGGAATTGATAATTTCTTTTTTTTTTTTTTTTTTTACAGAAGATCAGTTTAGTGTACATTAAGTAAAGATTTCAATCGTTTGCACCCCCATAGAAACACAAAGTGAAATATACTGTTTGAGTACTCGTTATAGCATTAAGCCTCAGTGAACAGCACGTTAAGGACAGAGATCCTACATGAGGAGTAAGTGCACAGTGACTCCTGTTGTTGACTTTACAAATTGACACTCCTGTTTATGGCATCAGTAATCTCCCTATGCACCAGTTATGAGTTTCCAAGGCTATGGAAGCCCCTTAAGTTCTCCAACTCTTATCTTGTTTAGACACGGTCATAGTCAAAGTGGATGTTCTCTCCTCCCTTCAGAGAAAGGCACCTCCCTCTTTGAAGACCTGTTCTTTCCACTGGGATCTCACTCACAGAGATCTTTTTGCCAGAGTGTCTTGGCTTTCCATGCCTGAAATACTCTCATGGGCTTTTCAGCCAGATCCGAGTGCCTTTAGGGCTGATTCTGAGGCCAGAGTGCTATTTAGGACATCCGCCATTCTATGAGTCTGCTGAGTATCTCACTTCCCATGTTGGATCACTCTCCCCTTTATTTATTCTATCGGTTGGTGTTAGCAGATACTAGACTTGTTTATGTGCTCCCTTTGACTCTTAGTCCTTTCATTATGATCAATTGTGAACTGAAATTGATCACTTGGACTAGTGAGATGGCATTGGCACATGCCACCTTGATGGGATTGAATTGGAATCCCCTGGTATGTTTCCAACTCTACCAATTGGGGCAAGTCAGCCCGAGCATGCCCCAAATTATACATCTCTTCCCTCTCTTATTCCCACTCTTATGTTTAACAGGGATCACATTTCAGTTAATTTTCAACACTTAAGAATAACTGTGTGATAATTACAGAATTAAACCAGTCATATTAAGTAGAACAGACAAAAAAAATACTATGAGGGATAATGTATTAAGTTGTCCATTAGCAGTCAGGGCTATGCTGATCAAGTCACCATTTCTCATAGTGTCCATTTCACTTCAGGAGATTTCCTTTTTGGTGTTCAGTCAGTTGTCCCCGATCAGGGAGAACATATGGTATTTGTCCCTTTGGGACTGGCTTACTTCACTCAGCATGATGTGTTCCAGATTCCTCCATTTTGTTGCAAATGACTGGATTTCGTTGTTTCTTACTGCGGTATAGTACTCTAAAGAATACATATCCCATAATTTCTTTATCCAGTCTACCATTGATGGGCATTTAGGTTGGTTCCAGGTCTTGGCTATTGTGAATTGTGCTGCAATAAACATTAGGGTGCAGACCGCTTTTTTCTTTATCAATTTAAACTCCTTTGGGTAAATTCCAAGGAGTGGGATGGCTGGGTCGAACGGTAGGGTTATCTTCAGGTTTCTGAGGAATCTCCAGACTGACTTCCATAGTGGCTTGACCAGTTTGCATTCCCACCAACAGTGGGTTAGTGTCCCTTTTTCCCCACATCCTCGCCACCATCTGTTGTTGGTAGATTTCTGTATGTGAGCCATTCTAACCGGGGTGAGGTGAAACCTCATTGTGGTTTTGATTTGCATTTCCCTGATTGCTAGTGACCTTGAACATTTTTTCATGTGCCTGTTGGCCATTTGGATTTCCTCTTTTGAAAAATGTCTATTGAAGTCCTTGGCCCATCTCTTAAGTGGGTTGTTTGTTTTGATGTTGTGGAGTTTCTTGATCTCTTTGTAGATTCTGGTTATTAACCCTTTATCTGTAGGATAGTTTGCAAATATTTTTTCCCATTCTGTCGGTTGTCTCTTCACTCTCCTGACTGTTTCTTTTGCAGTACAGAAACTTCTCAATTTGATGCAATCCCAATAGTTGATTTTGGCTTTGACTGTCTGTGCCTCCCGGGTCTTTTCCAGAAATTCTTTGCCTGTGCCAATATCTTGAAGGGTTTCTCCAATGTTCTCTAATAACTTAATGGTGTCAGGACGTAGATTTAGGTCTTTAATCCACGTTGAGTGGATTTTTGTGTAAGGTGTAAGGTAGGGGTCTTGCTTCATGCTTCTGCACGTGGAAATCCAGTTTTCCCAGCACCATTTATTGAATAGACTGTCCTTGCTCCAGGAATTAGTTTTAGATCCTTGATCAAATATAAGTTGGCTGTAGATGTTTGGATTGATTTCTGGTGTTTCAATTCTGTTCCATTGGTATATCCATCTGTTTCTGTACCAGTACCATGCTGTTTTGATTACAACTGCCCTGTAGTATGTCCTGAGGTCTGGTATTGTGATGCCTCCGGCTTTGTTTTTGTTGTACAAGATTGCTTTAGCTATTCGAGGTCTCTTGTGCCTCCATATGAATTTCAGCATCATTTTTTCTAGATCTGCGAAGAATGTCTTTGGTATCTTGATTGGTATTGCATTGAATCTATAAATTGCTTTTGGGAGAATGGACATTTTGATGATGTTGATTCTTCCAATCCATGAGCATGGAAGATTTTTCCATTTTTTGGTATCCTCTTCTATTTCTTTCTTTAAGGTTTTGTAATTTTCATCGTAGAGATCTTTAACGTCCTTGGTTAAGTTTATTCCAAGGTATTTGATTGTTTTTGTAGCTATTGTGAATGGGATTGATCTTAGCAGTTCTTTCTCAGTCATGGCATTGCTTGTGTATACAAAGGCTGTTGATTTTTGTGCATTGATTTTATATCCTGCCACTTTGCCAAACTCCTCTATGAGTTCCAATAGTCTCTTAGTAGAGTTCTTTGAATCCTCTAAGTACAGAATCATATCGTCTGCAAAGAGGGATAGTTTGACTTCTTCCTTCTTGATTTGTATTCCTTTGATTTCTTTTTCTTGTCTGATGGCTCTGGCTAAAACTTCCAGAACTATGTTAAATAGCAGTGGTGAGAGTGGGCATCCCTGCCTGGTGCCAGATTTCAGTGGAAATGCTTCCAACTTTTCCCCATTCAATAGGATGCTGGCTGTGGGTTTTTTATAAATTGCTTTGATTATATTGAGGAATGTTCCTTCTATACCCAATTTGCTTAGAGTTTTCATCATGAAAGGGTGTTGAATTTTATCAAATGCTTTCTCTGCATCAATTGAGATAATCATATGGTTTTTCTTCTGCAGTCTGTTAATGTGGTGAATCACATTGATTGATTTGCGAATGTTGAACCATCCCTGCATACCAGGGATGAATCCCACTTGGTCTGGGTGGATGATTTTCCTGATGTGTTGTTGTATTCTATTGGCCAGAATTTTATTGAGGATTTTTGCGTCTATGTTCATCAGGGATATTGGTCTGTAATTTTCTTTCAGTGCTGCATCTTTCTCTGGCTTAGGGATTAAGGTGATGCTGGCTTCATAGAAAGAATTTGGGAGGATTCCCTCTTTTTCGATTGTTCTGAATAGTTTGAGAAGAAATGGGATTAGTTCTTCTTTAAATGTCTGGTAGAATTCAACAGTGAATCCATCTGGTCCTGGGCTTTTTTTGTTGGGAGGGCCTTTATTACTGTTTCAATTTCTGTTTCAGTTATGGGTCTATTTAGGTTTTCGATGTCTTCAAGGTTCAATTTTGGTAGATTGCATGTGTCCAGGAATCTGTCCATTTCTGATAGGTTTTCCTGTTTGCTGGCATACAGGTCCTTGTAGTAATTTCTGATGATTCTTTTTATTTCTGTGGTGTCTGTTGTTACGTTTCCTTTTTCATCTCTGATTTTATTGATTTGGGTCTTTTCTCTTCTTTTTTTAGTTAGTTGGGCCAATGGGGTGTCAATTTTGTTTATTTTTTCAAAAAACCAGCTTCTCGCTTGGCTGATTTTTTGTAATGTTTTTTTGGATTCAATCCTGTTAATTTCTTCTCTGGTTTTAATTATTTCTCTTCTCCTACTAGATTTGGGTTTGGTTTGCTGCAGTTTTTCTAGGTCCTTGAGGTGCGCTGAAAGCTCATTTATTTGGTACCTTTCCAATTTCTTGGTATAGGCACCTATTGCTATAAATTTGCCTCACAATACTGCTTTTGCTGTATCCCATAAGTTTTGATATGTTGTGTTGTTGTCTTCATTTACTTCCAGAAAGTTTTTGATTTCTCTTTTGATTTCTTGAATGACCCAGTGTTCATTCAGGAGCATGTTGTTCAGTCTCCATGTGTTTGCATACTTTTTGGGGTTTCCTGAGTTGCTAATTTCCAGCTTCATCCCGCTGTGGTCTGAGAAGCTGCATGGTATGATTCTAATTCTTTTAAATTTGCTGAGACTTGCTTTATGGCCTAGTATGTGATCAATCCTAGAGAAGGTTCCATGCGCTGCTGAGAAGAATGTGAAGTCTGTAGATGTAGGGTTGAAAGTTCTGTAGATATCTGTTAGATCCATTTGGGCAATAGTGTCAATTAAATCTGCTGTTTCCTTGTTGATCTTCTGTCCTATTGATCTGTCTATTTCTGAGAGTGGAGTATTGAAGTCCCCCAGTACTATTGTATTGGAATCTAAATCTCCCTTGAAGTCCCTTAACATATCTTTTAAATAGACCGGTGCCCTGTAATTAGGTGCATATACATTTATAATAGTTACATCTTCCTGTTGAATTGATCCCTTAATCATTATATAGTGTCCCTCTTTGTCTCTCTTAACAGTTTTTGTATTAAAGTTTATTTTGTCTGATATTAATATGGCTACACCTGCTTTTTTTTTGGTTTCTGTTGGCATGGAATATCTTTTTCCAACCTTTCACTTTCAGTCTGCATGCCTCTTTGTTAGAGAGATGTGTTTCTTGTAGGCAACAAATAGTTGGGTTGTGTTCTGTGAGCCAGTTAGCCAAACGGTGTCTTTTAACTGAAGAATTCAGACCATTAATGTTCAATGTGACTATTGATACGTAGTGACTTTGCCCTGCCATTTTCCCGGAAATATTTTCTAGTATATGCTTTGAGCTTCCCATGCTCTTTTACTGGTAGGTGTTCTTCCTTTCCCTTCTTTCATATTGATGGCCGTGTTTCTGTGTTTCTGAGTGTAGCACATCTTTAAGTATCTTTTGCAGGGCTGGACGAGTGGCCACAAATCTTTCAATTTCTGTTTGCTATGAAAGGTCTTTATTTCACCTTCATTCACAAATGAGAGCTTGGCAGGCTATAATATTCTGGGCTGGCAATTTTTCTCTCTTAGCACCTGTGCTATGTCTCGCCATTCCCTCCTAGCTTGTAGGGTTTCTGATGAGAAGTCAGCTGTGAGTCTGATTGGAGATCCTCTGAGAGTAATCTGACGTTTCTCTCTTGCACATTTTAGGATCTTTTCTTTATGTTTCACTGTGGTAAGTTTAATTACCACGTGTCGTGGTGAGGATCTCTTTTGGTCATGTTTATTGGGGGTTCTATGAGCTTCCTGTACTAGGATATCTCTGTCCTTCTCCAAACCTGGAAAGTTCTCTGCTAGTATCTCACTAAAAAGGCCTTCCAATCCTTTCTCTCTCTCCATGCCTTCAGGAACTCCTAGAACTCGAATGTTGGTTTTTTTAATAGTATCCTGTAGATTCCCAACAATATTTTTTAGGTTTCTAATTTCCTCTTCTTTTCTTTGGTTTGACTGTATGTTTTCCTGTGCTTTATCTTCTAAGTCCGATATTCTCTCTTCTGCTTCACCCATTCTGTTTTTAAGGCTTTCTAATGTGTTTGTCATTTGATCTATTGAGCTCTTCATTTCATTTTGATTTCTCTTCACTATAACACTTTCCTGTTCTACTAGTTTCTGAGTTTCATTTTGACTCTTCCTTAAAATTTCGTTTTCACGAGAGAGATTTTCAATCTTGTCCATTAAGGATTTCTGTAGTTCAAGGATTTGCTTTTGAAAACTTCTAAATGTTCTTATCATAAATTTTTTGCAATCCGTATCTTGCATTTCTTCTATCTCATCATCTTCATACTCTTGGCTTGGGGTGTTTTGCTTATTTGGAGGCATCATAGTGTCATCGTTGATCTTGCTCCCTCTATTTCTGTGTTTGTTACTCGGCATAGTTAATTCTTCTTGCGTCACTGTGCGTTTTTTTTTTCTTTTTTTTTTTTATACTGTGTCCGTGTTAAGTGGACTGCCTGCTGTTGGAGGAGCCTTGGAGGCTTGAGATGGGTGCGGCCTGAGAGCTCTGCCTGGTTCTTCCTGGTTAAGGGTGTGCAAAGGTGACACCCTCAGGTTATGCGTGGTAAATCTCTCTCTTTTTATTTATTTTATTTATTCAGGGGGTAAGTAACACCGCAGGGCATGGCTGTGCAGAATTGATGGTATTTAGCTTCCAGTCTTTGGCTCCTCTGGACTCCCACTGGGTTGCCTAGGCTACTGAATTGTAGTGACTCAGTTCCTTAGCTCTCCCCCATTGATATGTAAATCCAGAGAGGAGGCCTGCTCTTTGTCTCTTGGGAATTCTTCAAGCCTTGCAGCCTTGTAACCTTTGCAAGGTTAGGGGGAAGAGAAACCCCGAAGCTTTTTTTTTCCTTCTTTCCGGTAGTGAGTTTGCTGCACTTTCCGGCCCCCCTCTAGATTCTGACCCCCGTTTCCCCACCAATGTCTCGGGTTATAGAGCTCACCTCCCCTTCCAGCGCCGATGTGTGGACTCGGAGCCCTGAGCATCCCAAGTCTCCCCGCTGTTGTCTGTGTGGCATGCACTCCCCTTGGAGCACTGGCGCGCAGACCCTGGGGCTTCTGCGGCTCGGTCCCGCGACTTGGCTTCCGCGCGGTGGGCGACCTTGTTCTCCCAGTAGGTCCTCCGATTCACGATTCCCGTGCAATTTTTTCCTGGTTCTTTTTTCTGCGGCTACCGTAACTCCCCTTTTATTAAACTAAATTTTCCCGGACTATCGGTGCGCGCCCTCACTATTCCGCCATCTTGGCTGTAATTCTCTTTCAATGCTGCATCTTTTTCTGGCTTAGGAATTAAGGTGATGCTGGCTTCATACAAAGAATTTGGGAGGACTACCTCTTTTTCGATTGTTCTGAATAGTTTGAGAAGAATTGGAGTTAGTTCTTCTTTAAATGTCTGGTAGAATTCAGCACTGAATCCATCTGGTCCTGGGCTTTTTTTGTTGGGAGGGCCTTTATTACTGTTTCAATTTCTGTCTCAGTTATGGGTCTATTTAGGTTTTCTATGTCTTCATGGTTCAGTTTAGGTAGTTTGCGTGTGTCCAGGAATCTATCCATTTCTGATAGGTTGCCTTGTTTGCTGGCATACAAGTCCTTGTAGTAATTTCTGATGATTCTTTTTATTTCTGTGGTGTCTGTTGTTACGTTTCCTTTTTCATCTCTGATTTTATTGATTTGGGTCTTTTCTCTTCTTTTTTTAGTTAGTTGGGCCAGTGGGGTGTCAATTTTGTTTATTTTTTCAAAAAACCAGCTCCTCGTTTGGCTGATTTTTTGTAATTTTTTTTTTTTGGATTCAATCCTGTTGATTTCTTCTCTGATTTTAATTATTTCTCTTCTCCTACTAGATTTGGATCTGGTTTGCTGTAGATTTTCTAAATCCTTGAGGTGAATTGAAAGCTCATCTATTTGGTGCCTTTCCAATTTCTTGATGTAGGCACCTATTGATATAAACTTTCCTCTTAACACTGCTTTTGCTGCATCCCATAAATTTTGGTATGTTGTGCTGTTATCCTCATTTACTTCCAAAAATTTTTGATTTCTCTTTTAATTTCTTCTATGACCCATTATTCATTCAGGAGCATGTTGTTCAATCTCCATGTGTTTGCGTATGCTCTAGGGATTCCTGAGTTGCTAATTTCCAACTTCATTCCTCTATGGTCTGAGAAGCTGCATGGTTTGATTCTAATTCTTTTGAATTTGCTGAGACTTGCTTTATGGCCTAGTATGTGGTCAATCCTAGAGAAGGTTCCATGTACTGCTGAGAAGAATGTAAAATCTTTAGCTATAGGATTGAGAGTTCTGTATGTATCTGTTAGATCCATTTGGGCTATAGTGTCATTTAAATCTACTGTATCCTTGTTGATCTTCTGTCCTGTTGATCTATTTCTGAGAGTGGAGTATTGAAGTCCCCTAGTACTGTTGTATTGGGGTCTAAGTCTCCCTTTAAGTCCCTTAACAAATCTTTTAAATAAACCGGTGCCCTGTAATTAGGTGCATATACATTGATAATGATTATATCTTCCTGTTGAATTGATCCCTTAATCATTATATAGTGTCCCTCTTTGTCTCTCTTAACAGTTTTTGTGGTAAAGTTTATGTTGTCTGATATTAAGATGGCTACGCCCGCTCTTTTTTCATTTCTGTTGAAATGGTATATCTTTTTCCAGCCTTTCACTTTCAGTCTGTATGCATCTTTGTTGGAAAGATGTGTTTCTTGTAAGCAGCAAATAAAAGGGTTTTGTTCCTTAAGCCAATCAGCCAATCGGTGTCTTTTAACTGGACAGTTCAGGCCATTAACATTCAATGTGAGTAATGATAAGTGGTAACTTTGCCCTGCCATTTGCCAAAGATAAGTTCTAATATATGCTTTGAATTCCCTGTGATTTTTTTTTTTGACAGGCAGAGTGGACAGTGAGAGAGAGACAGAGAGAAAGGTCTTCCTTTGCCGTTGGTTCACCCTCCAATGGCCGCCACGGCCAGAGCGCTGCAGCCGGCACACCGTGCTGATCCAATGGCAGGAGCCAGGTGCTCCTCCTGGTCACCCATGGGGTGCAGGGCCCAAGTACTTGGGCCATCCTCCACTGCACTCCCTGGCCACAGCAGAGAGCTGGTCTGGAAGAGGGGCAACTGGGACAGAATCCGGTGCCCCAACCGGGACTAGAACCTGGTGTGCTGGCGCCACAAGGTGGAGGATTAGCCTACTGAGCCACGGCGCTGGCCCCCTGTGATCTTTTGCTGTGAGGTTTCCTTCCTTTACCTTCTTTCATATTGATGACCGCGTTTCTGTGTTTCTGTGTGCAACACATCTTTAAGCATCTTTTGCAGGGCTGGACGAGTGGTGACAAATTCTTTCAATTTCCATTTGCTATGAAAAGTCTTTATTTCACCTTCATTCACAAATGAGAGCTTTGCAGGGTATAATATTCTGGGCTGGCAGTTTTTCTCTCTTAGTACCTGGGCTATATCTCGCCATTCCCTCCTAGTTCATAGGGTTTCTGATGAGAAGTTAGCTGTGAGTCTGATTGGAGATCCTCTGAGAGTAATCTGACGTTTCTCTCCTGCACATTTTAGGATCTTTTCTTTATGTTTCACTGTGGAGAGTTTAATTACAATGTGTCGTGTTGAGGATCTCTTTTGGTCATGTTTATTAGGGGTTCTGTGAGCTTCCTGTACTAGGATTTCTCTGTCCTTCTCCAAACCTGGGGAATTTTCTGCTAATATCTCACTAAAAAACCTTCTAATCCTTTCTCCCTCTCCATGCCTTCAGGAACTCCTAGAACCCGAATGTTGGGTTTTTTAATAGTATCCTGAAGATTCCCGACAATATGTTTTAGATTTCTAATTTCCTTTTCTTTTCTTTGGTCTGACTGTATCCTTTCCTACTTTCTGTCTTCTAAGTCTGATATTCTCTCTTCTGCTTCACCCATTCTGTTTTAAGGCTCTCTAATGTGTTTTTCATTTGATCTATTGAATTCTTCACTTCATTATGATTTCTCATCACTATCACAGTTTCCTGTTGTACTAGTTGTTTCATTTCATTTTGATTCCTCCTTAATATTTCATTTTCACGAGAGAGATTTTCTATCTTGTCCATTAAGGATTTCTGTAGTTCAAGAATTTGTTTTTGAGAACTTCTTAATTTTCTTATCAATTTTTTGAGATCTGCTTCTTGCATTTCTTCTATCCCATCATCTTCATAATCTTGAATTGGAGTGTCTTTTTCATTTGGGAGTGTCATAGTGACTTCCTTGTTTTTATTACCTCAGTTTTTGCATTTGTTATTTGGCATATTGGAGATATTTGGTTTCTTCACTGTGGTGCTTTTTCTTGTTATACTATGACTCTAGATTAAGTGGACTGTCTGTTTTTGATGGAGCCTTAGAGGCTTGAGATGGGTGTGGCCTGAGAGCTCTGTTTGGTGTGCCAAAGGTGACACTCCCAGGTTAGGCGTGGTAGATTTCTTTCTTTCTTTCTTTCTTTCTTTCTTTCTTTCTTTCTTTCTTTCTTTCTTTCTTTCTTTCTTTTTTTGATTCAAAAGGGAAGTTATTCTGCACAGCTGAACGAAGTTGGAGGTAGTTAGCAGGCAAATGATATACCCACAGGAGCCAGAGATCGGAAGCTCTTTCCCAAGGACCACACATGGAATCTGTTCTGCCCTCAGAGTGGGCTCAAATTCTCCTTCAGTCTCCCACTGGGTTGCCAAAGTTATGGAATTGTAGCATCTCTGGAGAGTACTCACGTGAATTCCGTGAGTTCTCTCCCCCACCGTCTCTTTTTTCATAGTCTCAGTTCAGTAGCACCACAAATTTACTAGGTCCTAATCTCCTGTTAATTCACCCCACCCAGAGTCAGGTTTTTCTGCTAGGCTCAGGGCCAGTGCAGACCTGAGGTTGCCCTGCTTATAACGTATGTCCAAGATGGTGCCTGCTCTTTGTCTTGCTCGCCTTTGAGAGGTGAGTGGAGAGAGAGAAACCCGTGTCCATATCGGTCACTTTTTTTTTTCTTCTCTCTCTCTTCTAGTTAGCCTGGTGAACTTTTCCCCCCGGGGTCGTTCCCTCTAGTCTCCTCTTTCCGCTTGCCTGCCGGTGTCTCGGGCTATTGAGGTTCGGCTCACCTCGCATTCCAGCGCTGGTGTGTTGAGTCTGCCGCTGGTGTCCCGAACTGTGGGCTCCCATGCTCTCCACGCGGGTCCACTGTGAATCACTAGTTCTGGAAGAGTTTTTTCTGCTGTTTCTTCCCCTACTCTTCCTTGAACCTGCAGTATCTCCACTTTTATTAAACTGTCTCTCCGCAGACTATCAGTGTGCTCCCTTCCTATTCCACCATCTTGCTGCTCTCCCTGTATTCATTTCTTATAGAAACAGAAAAACGTAACATTTCACCCCTTAGAATAAGGGTGACTTTAAGTCATGTCTATATATCTATATCTATATCTATATCTATATCTATATCTATATGTATATATGACTTAAATTTCCATTGTACACAAACAATAAAATCTGGAAACCAGCATGAAACCCTACAATTCTCATTAAAATATTGACATTATGGCCAAAACAGGAAAACTGCTAGAGCTGTCAGAGACAAAACAAAAAGCTTTCTTGCATATGAATAAACTAAATGTGATAATCTCAGAAAAGTTTTCAAAATTATAATTACCTTCCAGTTTAAAAACTTTAATACTACATTAAAAAAAAAAACTATACATAAACCACTGATTTGACCAGACCAAAAAAAAAACCAAACACAGTAAGCAGGACCCAGAGGAGCTGATATTCACAGTTCTTACGTGTACAACTCTTCCAGGATTTAAAGTACTTTACAACCTGTTTCTCTTGGAAAACTGCAGGTCCACTGTATCACATAAAAGTTTTATACAGTATAAAACCAGAACTGCATGTAAAATACTGCATGTGTGTGTTTCTAAACTGTCAGTCCTGCTCCATTGGCTCCTCTGGGACTTCTGAGGCTTCATCATTGTTTTCCATGAGTGACTGACAGAATCACTCCAGTTTCACTGGAGCTGGGTCCTTCTGATTCTTCTGTTTCATGACAGTTAGAACCACTACTTACAGGGCCTGTATTTTCACCTTCAGAATGTAAATCTTTCTCAGCTTGAGATACATCAGAATCTTCCACTGAGTATTTTCCTCAGAAGTCTCTTCTTTCACAGTTAAGGCATCATTGGATTCTTTTTCTTGATTTTCTCTTTCTCTTTCCTCTTCTTTCTCCTCTTTCGCACAGTGCTGCCTGGCCGTGAGGCTTTTCTTTGTCTTTTTTTTTTTGACAGGTAGAGTTATATATAGAGAGAGACAGAGAGACAGAGAGAAAGGTCTTCCTTCCGTTGGTTCACTCCCCAAGTGGCCAGGAGCCAGGTGCATCCTCCTGGTCTCCCGTGCGGGTTCAGGGGCCCAAGCACTTGGGCCATCCTCCACTGCCTTCCCAGGCCACAGCAGAGAGTTGGACTGGAAGAAAGCAACCGGGACTAGAACTGGGCACCCATATGGGATGCTGGCGCTGCAGGTGGAGGATTAACCAAGTGAGCCATGGTGCTGCCCAGCTTTCTTTGTCTTTACCCTGCAGTGAAGACCAGGCTTCTGTCTGCCAGAACTGGAGAACTCTCTCTGGAAGCTGTCTCATGGATGCCTCTCTCACTTCCTCTTCTTTGTCAAAGCTCAGTCTTTTCACCCCATGGCCCTGGGCTGCTACAGCGTCTTCATCTGGGTGTTTGTTATGGGGCTCACAGAGGAGACTTCTGCTCAGATGCCAGCGAGTCACTGTGCTTTTTCTCTTCATTTTGCTGTAAGGTTGACTCTTCACCATCTGGGCTCTCAGGCAAACCATTTGTTGTCATTGGAACTAAGAAAGAAACCTTTGGTCGATTAAGTGGTCTGGGGGTTCCAGGCACATTTATATTAGACCTCTCAGGATAGCTTGGTGAATTTCCAGGAAAATAACACCACTCATTCTATTTAAACTATTAGAATTGTTTTTCTCTGGATAAGGATAAACACAGCTAACAACCATCACATTCTTTTCCACTCCTCTGAGAAATTTGTCTGTTCCTGTATAGTTTCTTCTTGGATCTGTCAGCAATTCACATAGTCTCTGAATAGTAAAAGGGATGCTAAGAAACTGTACCTTCAGTTCTGGAGAGTAGCTATAATCCATCTTCTCCCATTAAACGCAGCAACAATTTTCAGCATTCTTCCCTTCATTTCATCAAAGGGAATGTACTTGACATCAGGGCTAGGAGGACCTCTTGGTTCAGGAGCTGAAGTTTGAAATCATCCATCCCTTTCTCCAGTTTGAAAATAAAATAGCCTTTAAATTGGGACCACTGCATCCTTCCTAAATAGTCCAAACCCCAGGAGATCCAAGAGTCAGAATGTCAGCCGATTCCCCAGGCAGGCAGTACGACCATCCGTGGCAACAGGTGGTATACATATATATATTGAATTGTTTCTCCAGTCTTGGCTACACGGCAAAGAAACTGATGCAGGACAGGACAAACTTCCTTTTTACCCCCCTTCTCAAAATCTTTCAGCGCCTCCTGCCGCCTCTCCACGTCCCTGGCTTTCCTGAGTCTCTCGCAGCCTCCACCTCCCTCCGTGCGCCTCCCTGGGCCTGGAGAGCCTTCCCCCCACTCCCGACGTCCTCCCCCTCCCTCGCACACACTCTGACTTGCCGCGACCCAGGGAGAGGGGGTCGCCACCGAAGAGAGCTGGGGGAAGCCAGCGAGAGAGCAGCACCTTTCTGAGCTGCTACCACGAGCCCTCCAACATCCGAAAACTTTTAAAATTTAGGCTTGATACACTGAGTACTAAATAAAATACAAATAACCATGAATGTTCTTTTCTCTGGGGAACCTCTTAGAAATAAAAAAAGTAATTGTGTCTGTGTGTGTGCTGGAGATATGTGGAAGTACTGAGTGAATTATGGTCTGAAAAGCGGGATATAAGCTTTTCAGATCTCAACCTTCACGTCTCCGCTTTCTGGAGGGTCAGGGCTTTGGCCCAGGATGGTTGTGTGGGCGTCGTCTCCAAGGCAACGTCTCTGTCTGCAGTCCATGGAGCGTAGAGTAGGCTGTTTGGTTTGATGAAGAATGAGCAACACTCATTTTTGAGGACTTTCACGTTGATGTCAATTGCTGACAACTGGGGCTCCCGGTTGAAAGGGCAATTGGAAGTTTTCAATAAGCAAGTCTAGTTATCGTGAGGGAAGGGAAGAGAGATAAAGCAGTGGCAGGCAGAAGCCAAGAGAGGATAGGAGAAGCCAGGCACCTTCAACCTGGGACAGTGACCGTGAATGGGAACCTTGGCAGCCTCAAGTGGGTCACTTCCTAGGAGGCGAGATGGATTGCAGCCCTGGCCAGGTTGAGCCAGGATTTACATTGTGGGGATTTTACATTTTGCACTACTCCGGAGTCCAGAGAACCATTGCTACTGAAAGGGAAGTTGGACACTGGCTGTGTCAGCTACTGTGCTTTAGAAAGTGTTTCCTCTGGCAGAGCAAGTGTATCTGTACTGATTTTTCTTCTTCTTTTTTTTTTTCTGAAAGATTTATTCATTTATTTATTTGAAAGTCAGTGTTATGCAGAGAGAGAAGGAGAGACAGAGAGTGAGAGAGAGAGAGAGAGAGAGAGAGAGAGGCCTTCTATCCATTGGTTCACTCTCCAACTGACCACATGGCTGGAGCTGTGCTGACCGGAAGCCAGAAGCCAGGAGCTTCCTCTGGGTCTCCCACGTGAATTCAGGGGCCCAAGGACTTGGACCATCTTCTACTGCTTTCCCAGGCCACAGCAGAGAGCTGGATCGGAAGTGGAGCAGCTGGAACTCGAACCGGCGCCCACATGGGATGCTGGCAAAACAGGTGGCGGCTTAACCTGCCACACCACAGCGCCGGCTCCTGTACTGCTTTTTTTCAAAGTTATCTTTGCCATGACAACTCTGTGGAAAGTTGAGAAGGAAAAAAGACTTTAAGTGAAGTAATGAAAGCAGAAGGGACATCATACAAGTCAGCCACAGAGGCAGCCTTGTGAAGAATGAGGAGTATGTGACAACAGTAGCTCGTGGGCCTTCATTTCCCAGTTGGTGGGAGGGATGTCACATGACAAATGAGGAGGGGGACTTTTCTTTGCCTACTAGAAGCAATAAGTATGAGCTGGAATCTGACTCAATTTCTGAGGCAGGGAGAGAATCTCCAACAGCAGCACACTTTAGGAAGCCCAGTTATCTTGATGTTCAGCTGCTCTTTAAACTGTCCAGTTGTGGTAGCTGAGTTTCCGTTAGGACTTTAAGTCTATGACTATTTGCTTCCTTTTTGGAGAGCAGAGATGCATGGATTGAAGTAATCCAAATACTGATAAGTGCTAGGGAGTATGATGCAAGAGTAAACATTTACAGTCCTTGGGATAGAATTTTGCATGCTAATTATATCTTATCCCAGAGCAGTAGGAGTGAGCTCAAATCCTACTTTCCTAAAGGATGGTCAATGTTATACTACTTGTTCATGTGTCAAGTATTTATGGGGGGGACTGTGATGCACCTGTGTTGGGCATTTCTGTTAGGCCAGCCAAACAGACATGGGCCTTGGAGACATGGAGATCCCAGCATGGTGGGGGAGGAAGACACGACTCAGGTCATTAGTGCATAATTACACATTGTAGACTCTTGAGGGAGAGGCATTCGGTTCTAGGAGAGGTAACCTCTGGGGCAGGAAGTCAATGAGGAGCAGATCTTGAAGCTGAGATGGGATGTGTCATCTGAGGAGTGAGACAGGGCACAGGGGAGGGGAGGAAAGAGACCTCTGCACAGTGGGAAGAGCCTGGGCAGAGCTCCATGGTGGGAAGGTGTCCATTTCAAATGCTTGAGAAGCTCCTAGAAGGCCAATGTGGCAGGGGCAGGAAGTGGAAGATGAAGGCGGGGAAACAGTCAGGGTGATCTGAATGTTAGTGTCATCCCAAGTCAAATGTTGGAACCCAATCCCCAGTGCACATAGTATTGGGAGGGGGTCTTTATGGCGGTGATTAGGTCATGAGGGTGGAGCCTTCATGAGTGGAATTAGCTTCTTTTATTTTTTTAACTTTTATTTAATAAAGTTCCAAAGTACAGCTTATGGATTACAATGGCTTCCCCCCCCATAACTTCCCTCCCACCCACAACCATCCCATCTCCCGTTCCCTCTCCCATTCCATTCACATCAAGATTCATTTTCAATTATCTTTATATACAGAAGATCAATTTAGTATAAATTAAGTAAAGATTTCAACAGTTTGCACCCACACAGAAACACAAAGTGTAAAATACTGTTTCAGTACTAGTTATAGCATTAATTCACATTGTACAGCATATTAAGGACAGAGATCCTACATGAGGAGTAAGAACACAGTGACTCCTGTTGTTGACTTAACAAATTGACATGAGTGGAATTAGCTTCTTTTATTAAAATTTTAAAAAAAGATTTATTTATTTATTTAGTTTGAAGGCAGAGAGGCAGAGAGAGAGAGAGAGAGAGAGAGAGAGAGAGAGAGAGAAAGTCCTCCATCTGCTGGTTCATTTCCCAAATGGTCACAACAACCAGAGCTAGGCTGATATGAAGTCTGGAGCCAGGAGCTTCTTCCATGTCTCCCACCTGGGTGCAGGGGCCCCAAGGACTTGGGCCATCTTCCATTGCTTTCCCAGGCCATAGCAGAGAGCTAGATCAGAAGCTGAACAGCTCGGACTCGAACTGGCGCCCATATGGGATGCCAGCACTGCAGGCAGAGGCTTTACCTGTTATGCCACAGCACCTGCCCTAGAAATTAGCTTCTGTATAGGAGGCACCTGCAGGAGCTTGTTTGGCCCCTGTGCCACATGAGGGTATAGTGGAAAGACTTTGTAAAAAGGGAAGCCCTCACCGCTCAATCTGCTGGTGCCTTCATCCAGGAATTCCTAGTCTACAGAACTGAAGGCAAAAATTTCTGCTTGTTTGTAGGTCACCCAATCTCAGGTGTTTTCTCATAGCAGCCCACAGGGACCAACACAGATATCAAGTCCTGAATACCCTATGAGGATTAGGCCTTTGTTCTAAGAGTGATACGAGGCCATTTAAACACTCAGGCAGAGGCATGGTGGGGTCACACTGTGCTCTAAGACTTGCGGTGAGCATTTGGGAACTGGCAGAGTGGGTGCTGGAAGCTCAGTGAGAAGAGAGGATGGATGACTGTTGTCCTTGGTGCTCAGTCAGGATGGCTTTCCCTTCCCCCATGCAGTCCACAGCACAGAGGGCACTGGGATGAGTGATGTTTGTGAAAATGACCTCGCTCATCATCTCAGTGGGCTGGGGCCTTGGCAGGGCTTTGAGGGGTGTCTAAGGTTTCAAAAGCTCCCAGAAGTGTTAGATATTGTTCTTATTTATTGATTCAGGAGGGTATGGCCTCCTAAATAACAACCACCATGTTCTGCTACACCCTGCGGGCTTTTGGGCAGTGTCCTGTTTGAGTGCTCTCCAACCCTAACTCTACTTTGCCTGAGAACTTGATCCTACAGAACCCAAGGGGATATGGCTTTGGGCCATGTCTTGAGAAATTTTAATACTTTGGGAAATTCATTCTATTTCCTCTTTACTGACATGAAGAATTGTTACTTACATCATTTAGGGATTAGCAATGTATTTTTTGGAGATATCCAGGTAAACTGACAGGCTGTCTTTAAGCCTTAGTGGTGAGAAGTAAAGTTATTTTTCTTGGGTAGGATCATTAGTGGAACCATTTATTACAAATAACACTGGACCAAACTCTGGAAAGTACAGCTAGTTTTATGAAATCTAAGTAAGATTTAGGATTATGTTTATTCCCACATCTTGGGTTCACACACTGAAACAGTTTATTGTAGGATAAAAAGCAGTTTGTTTTCTCACTAGAGAGGGATTCTTATCCTATATAAAGATATCAAATTCACTCTTTCTGCTATCTTGGAACCTGTGGAGGCCTGCTGGGAACTAAATGGCAAATATGTTTGCAAGGCCATGGTCCAAGGCCACTTTTACTTGCTTTAAGTGTGATCTCTGAAACCAGAGGAAGCATATGGTTACTGAAATGGAAAGTCTTTATGCCTTAGATAAAAAGGACTTCTGTTTGGGCAAGAGACGTGTTTATGTATGCAAAGAACAGCACAGACGTTCCTGGCAGCAAGCAGAACAAAGTCGAATAATCTGGAAAGGTAACTTGTGCCTTGGCATGGCTCATGCCAAACCCTGAAGCTATCTTCTCACTAAGCTCATTGGGCATCAGATCCATGTGATGCTGCATCCCTCAACTGTTTAAATTCACTGAGAAGTAAATAAATAAAATTATAGATTTGTTTCCTTGGTAGAGGTGATATACCAAATCCTATGTGTTGGAAGGCCAACCAACGGATGTGGAGCTTTGAGGTGAGGACAACACAAGAGGGTCCTTCCTCCTCCTCCTCCTCCTCCTCCTCCTTCTTCTTCTTCTTTCTTCTTCTTTTTTGACAGGCAGAGTTAGACAGTGAGAGAGAGAGAGAGAGAGAGAGAGAGAAAGGTCTTCCTTCCGTTGGTTCACTCCCCAAATGGCCGCTGTCGCTGGCGCTGTGCAGATCCGAAGCCAGGAGCCAGGTGCTTCCTCCTGGTCTCCCATGCAGGTGCAGGGGCCCAAGCGCTTGGGCCATCCTCCACTGCCTTCTCTGGCCACAGCAGAGAGCTGGACTGGAAGAGGAGCAACTGGGATAGAACTGGCACCCCAACCAGGACTAGAATCTGAGTACTGGCGCCGGAGGCAGAGGATAAGTCTAGTGAGCTGCGGTGCCGGCAGGTCCTTCCTTCTGACCTACCCTCTTCATCATGTAGGGCAGCCTCTCTGGAAGGCCCTTCCACCTACCAACTTCTCCACTTCCCCTGTGGGTCTCTGATGGGCTGCTCTGCCTTCTCCAGGCGAGCCCTCCCCAAGGGATCTTTTATGGGGGTCCCATAGGTATCCATTGTGAGGTGATGTTCCTGGTAGAAGTAAGAGTCATCCTTGGAAAGACAACAAACCAGTATGCTGAGCAGCTGAAATTAAAACAGTGACAGAAGTAGGTCCTGAATTTTATGAAGCAGTGTTAAAAGAGATAGGAGTGGCTGGCACTGCGGCTCACTAGGCTAATCCTCTGTCTTGCAGCGCTGGCACACCGGGTTCTAGTCCCGGTCGGGGCGCTGAATTCTTTCCCAGTTGCCCCTCTTCCAGGCCAGCTCTCTGCTGTGGCCAGGGAGTGCAGTGGAGGATGGCCCAAGTACTTGGGCCCTGCACCCGCATGGGAGACCAGGAGAAGCACCTGGCTCCTGCCATCAGATCGGCGTGGTGCGCCGGCCGCGGTGCGCCGGCTGTGGTGGCCATTGGAGGGTGAACCAACGGCAAAAGGAAGACCTTTCTCTCTGTCTCTGTCTCTCTCTCTCACTGTCCACTCTGCCTGTCAAAAAAAAAAAAAAAAAAAAAAGAGAGAGAGATAGGAGTATTCAATCCACTGAAAGGAAGGTTAGGATAGGCTTGCTCTAGTCTAGATATGGGAAGGATTAGTTTGAGATGCAATAAGGAGTAACAGGATTGGACTAAGAGATCATAGCACCTTCAACTAGGAATGAAGACTGCATTGAACATCCTCTGTATACCTCAGCTAGAACCAAGGACCCACTGTCAGCTCTCTGAGGTGGATTTTCAAGACTGATGGGAAGATGTTTGGAGAACATTCTGAGATCACATCATTGTTGTCTCTGTAATCAACTGCAGGGTGACTGATGAAAACTGGGGAACCTGATGACTGGCACACGAGGAACCCTGAGAGTGTTGGATTAACTTGCATCCTTGGGAAAAGCCCCACCTTCTTCCTCATTCTTGAGGTGTGGCCTCTGTTAGAAGAAAGGAGGCTGACTGGAAGTATTGTTGAAATGTGTGTATTGGGCTACAAAGCAAATAGGTTGGGCCCAAATGCTTCTTGGAATTCCTTTATTTCCCTATTCAACTTTTCCTCTTTTTCTTCCTGGTGTCTACTTTAATATGCATCCTCCATCAGCTTCACAATCTAATGTCTCCATTTTCACTTTGAGCAAACCACTATCTCTTGTCTAAATGTCAGAGAAACAACCAAGACTTCTTCCTGCCATCAAAACCACAAACCGACTAGCCCCTCCACGCTTTTCTCCTTTGTTGTGATGGAAGGGGTGTCTCTCCTCCTCTCCAGGCTCAATCCCTGTGCGGGCACTCTGGCTCCTCTCTCATCTGGCTTTTCCAGCCTTCCCCCTTTCTAGAATTTTCTCTCTCATATATCTTTTCCTGACCCTTTCTTCTGGCATAATTTGAAGCATATTTAAGTGTTACACATATCCAACCAACCAACCACCCCTGATGTGCAGAAACTGACATGTTTATATCCTTTTAGCATATATTGGTGCAAATTTTTGGAAAGCAATTTGGCAACATCTAACAAAATTTAAATGTCCATGTCCTTTGAGCCAATTCCATGTCTATGAGTAAATCTTAGAGGTGCCCTTGCACTTGGAGACACTGTAGCACTGTAACAAACAGAGCAAAAACTGGAAGCCATCCATCAGCATGTGATTGGATTGCCATGCAGCTGTCAGGTAAGAATGTGCTGGAGCTAGATATTGCTGGTGTGTGTCAGTTAGAGCTCTTCAGAGAAACACAACCAACAGATTCATCTGTCTCTCAATCAATAAATCACCTATCAATCAATCTGTCTATTATTTATCCTTACTGGAGCATTCTAAGCAGAAGGGGGTCATCTTTCCCACCTTTGTCAGGAGAATCCCTGAAAAGGTTCTCTACACCTGAAGCTTTCTAATGCCATGTGAATCCAACTGTTTATACCGTTAATATAACATACTCAATAAAGGCTTAAAGCTTAGAAAACTACTGGAAAATGTGCCTTACTGTTGAAGAGATCAGGTAGTCTCGTCCTCTGGATGATCTGAACCTCAATGGGTTCCTGGAACCTGCCCGGCCTGAGGGGCTTCCATGGCTCTGCTTTCCTCCAGGACCCCAGGAGAGGGAATTCTTGTCATCCTGCAGGAGGTTCATCTCCACGCTAAGGCTTCCTTTCCACGAAAGCCCCCAGCCATGCCCTTGGCCTATCTTGCCTGCACTGGAATCTTGAAGTCCTTAGTAGCAGAGAGAGTGCGGGGGGCTACCTCCTGAGCACAAGTCAGCCTGTATCCAGTGGGACCTGGCCACAGTATAGCTTTTCCAGGTGACAAGTGCCTTAGAAGGACACATACCATCTTGCTTTCCTCCCCGACTAACTGAAACTGCACCAAGAGATGCCTGTGATATTTGCACCAGCCTTTCATTTGACAACACCATAAATAACCCTAGGGCAGCATTGTCCAATCCATTTTTCTACAAGGATGCAAATGCCCTATGCTATCTGTGCTGCCTAGTGTGGTAGCCATCAGCCCTATGTGGCTATTAAGCATTTGAGAAGTAGCAAATATGACTAAGGAACTGAGATTTAAATTTTATTTTATTTAAATTGATTAAAATGTGAATAACCACATGCAACTAGTAGCTGTTGAATTTACAGGGCTCCTCTGGACCTTGACCAGACTGACTTGGTATTGGTTTAGCACCAGTCTTAGAATGCCAAAATGAAATGTGCTTAATATTTCAGTGGAGAGCTAGAATTTATCAGCTGTATTGCTTTTTAAAAAATGTCTACTTATTTTACTCAGTGTATTTGAAACAGCAGCAGAGAGAGGAGCGGTAGTGGTGGTGGTGAATCTTTTTTTTTTAAGATTTATTTATTTGAAAATGAGAGTTACACAGAGAGAAGGAGAGGCAGAGAGAGAGAGAGAGAGAGAGAGAGAGAGAATCTTTCATTCACTGGTTCACTCCCCAATTGGCCACAACAGCCAGAGCTGCACCGATTTGAAGTCAGGAGCTAGGAGCTTCTTCTGGGTCTCCCATATGGGCTCAGGGGCCCAAGGACTTGGGCCATCTTCTACTGCTTTCCCAGGCCATAGCAGGAGCTGGATCAGAAGTGGAGCAGCCAGGTCTTGAACCAGCACCCATATGGGATGCCAGCACTGCAGGTGGCAGCTTTTACCCACTATGCCACAGTGCCAGTGCTACAGTGCCAGTCCCAGTGAATCTTCTAACTGCTGATTTACTATCCAGATGCCTGCAACTGCTAGGGTAGGGCCAGTTTGGAGCCAAGAGCTTGGAACTCTACTGAGTCTCTTGCATATATGGTAGGGGTCCAAACACTTAAGCCATCATTTGTTGCCTCCCAGGCTGCATTTTTAGGAAGCTGGATTGGAAACAGAGGTTCTTGGTCTTGAACTGGCACCCCAGTATGGGGTGTCTGCAAGTGCCCCAAGCAGATTCACCCACTGAATCACAATGCCCACCTTGTGTATTATTTTTAAATCAAGCAATTAATCTACCAAACAACGTTCAACACCCCACCCCCACATTGACTTTCTTAGCTTTTACACCATTTCTGTGCTGACTGTCTGCAGCCCAGATTTTGTTCTGAGCTCCAGACTCAAACACTCAGCTGTCTGACAGACATCCGTCTACAGTTGTATGTCTTGCAAGTTCAGCTGAATAAATCGTCTTCCTGCCTTCCCCAGCCTGCTCTTCTTCTGTGGGATCCGCTCAGGAAATGGCACCTCCCTTCTCCCATTCGCTTGTTCTAGAAGGCTGTGACTTGATTCTCACTGCCCTCTCCTCTCTCATTCACCACATCCACTCCTTCACAATCATCTATGAATTCAGCCTGCTAACACATTCTGGAATACTGCTTTATAATCTCCACGGACACAGTGTTGGTTCAGATTACTCTCTGGTGTTCTTTAAATGCAAACCCTCCCGTGCTTAAAATACTTCTGTGACCTCACCTGACATGATTCCATTGCTTTGCCCTCTTCTTCCCTTTCCCCTCCACATCAGCAGCTCCTGTGTCCCCTCCAGGTTTACCCAAGTACATTGCAGCATCTCTCGCCATCTGGAGACCTGCTGCTCCACATGGGGGAATACTCGCCTTTACCACTGCTAGGTTTGATGAGTCCTCATCATCTTTTAGGTGTCAGCTGGCAAAGGCTATTTTCTCTAGGGTTGTCTGGGCCATGTCCTCCTCCTCATGCTCCCAGATGATCTTGAGACTTCCAGCTTCTCCATAGGCTGTCAGCTCCTTGAAAGCAGGGATTTTGTCTGTGTTGGGTTCTACAGCCCTAGTAGGTGCTCAGTGCTCTTAGAATCCTTCAGTGGAGCAGAGCTGGGTCAGGGTTTTGGGGGATTTTTTTGCCCTGTGACATCTTCAGTTTCTGCTTGCCCAGAGGTGTTCCAACACACGAGGGCATGCTAGAGAGCTATGAGGCTCATGGGAAATGGAGGCTGGAGACCTGACCCCTTGGGCTTGGCCTCACAAAAGAGATTTGGAAAGAACAAGGAGAGAGGCCTTCTCCACCCCTGCCTGAGACCTGGAGCCACTAGGTTGATCAGCAGAAGTTCCCAGGGCAAAAAAAGGAAGTGGAATCTATGGAATGGACTAGTGAATTTGAACAGAACACAAAACAGACCTCACCAACATTCTCTCACATGGTGGTATGGTGGTATGGCTTATGGCCACTAGTTAAAAGGTTTTTATGTTTTCTTCACCTAGAAATATGTATCAAGGACTTCAGTGGGCGAGGCTCTCTGCGCTGGATGCAGGTGTTAGAGCACTCAACATTCACACAAGCAACCGGGTCCTCAGAAGTAACTATCCCACAGGATGCAAGAGTCTTTGAAGATCCCGCTCCTCTTGTAGTTATCTTGTTTTCCACAGTCAGGGAGCTTTAAATGCCAAGGGCATGTGTTCTGATAAAAGGGAAATATTTACCAAACTGAAAGAGCATCACACCTCTTGGTGTCTGTACAACAGTAAATAAAATCAAAGTACTCAGGGCTAAAGATACCCATTTGGTCAAGAGTTACACTTTGAAGTCTGAACACATTCAGACAGAGGCTGGGGGTTCTCCTGTCGGATTATTCCTCCTAGAACATGGACAGGCTGTTGTTATATGAATTGGTGGGACCAGCACCAGACCTGGTGGATTCCTGAGGCTATGGGAGTGAAGGCACAGAATTTCAGAACCAGGAAACACCAAGAAGGTCCCCAGACCCGTGAAGGGTTCCTAAGCTACTCCTGGGTAGTGGGCTAATCCTCATTGCAGAGGGTGGAAGAGCCCAAACAGGGAGAATCGATCGACAGATTGACACCTGCAGTCCCCAGTAGGTGAGCTGCCCAGGCAACTGGCAAGTGGCCCTCCCCTACCTCACTGGGTAGGAGGGAAACAGAACAGGTATTTCTCTGCTTTAGAGCTAAAGTAGCAAGATAAGCATAAGAATGCTTGTAGGAAGCCAACAAAATTTGTGCTTTGTTGACTTTGGTCAACAAAATGTCATTTGGTGTGACACTTCCTGTCTGCAAACCTCAGGGTAAATACAAGGCATGGGAAAGACTCAAAGGATTTGCAGCCAGTGATGGGAGACTCTCGCCCCTCCTGGCTGCCCCCATCCAGGGCTTGGGTTCAAGGCCTATGATTGCTCCTTCCTTTGTCCCACAGCTTGGCTGTTGGTGGTCACGAGTTTGAGTTTAAATTTCCTTTAATTCACAGTTTGCCTCCCCAAATGGATTGCAGTATCTCTGAAGGCAGGGAGTGCCCCTTGCATATTAGAGGTGCTCACTTCAGGCAAAGCAAAATATGCAATCGTCATTCAATTTCAGAATGAGCCAGAAAGAAGTGTGAGTTGAACAGTGTGGCTCCTAAGGCATTAAGCATTCAGTCAGGAGCTGTGAGAAATAACGGGCTTGTTTGTTGTCCTTTCATTCACTCACACATGTGGTGAGTGCACGGCACTTTGGGTCAGGAGAGGTCACTCACGGTTCTTCACACTGGTAGGAAAAGCAGATGCAACAAGCCCAGGGAAGAGACCCTCGGCACCTACACCCCCGTATCCGCATCTGCTCGCTCTCCTTCCTATTTGTTATGCCACTTCTGGCTTAGGATAAAAAAGGAGGAACCAGTTCAAACGAAGTTCAGAAGTTCATCGTGTGTGTTTGTGTTTCCTTAGAGCGCACATTTGGCAATCCTCAAGGGAGGCCTTTGGCTGACCCTGATAAGCTGGAGGAAAGAATCACAAACGTCTGGTGCTTGTTGACCAGACAGCTCTCTGCGGTCTGGCAGATTTTACCATTTGCCACCCGGCTGGCCCCACTGGGAAAGTCAAGTCTCCCTTTCAACTGGCCCCGCTGCTGCTTCTGGGTGTGTCCTCCACGTGTCTGAATGATACACATTGGGACTGACTTTGCAGATGTAGATGGACGCTCTTGATTTCGTCCTGTGAAGAACTTAGTTCCTCCCTTTTTCCAATGGAATTATATTAATGAAATTTTAATGCTTTTATTAAATCAACACTCAAATTAACATTGTTGTGATTGTTGGAGATATTTTTTCCCAGCTAAGGCATGCAGTGCACCCTGCCAATGTTTCCTTTGTTATTCAAATTTGCTTTCTGATCTTGGAATTCAAAAGCATCTTGTGTTTTGATTTATAGCTCTCCCTGATTCTCATACCACTCTTTGCCACAACTGCTGCTCTCTTAGAAGAGTTCAAACACATCAGGTAACCTATTGATTTTTACATTTTATTTAATTAAAAATATTTTAAATTTATTTATTTGATAGGTGGAGATATAGAAAGGGAGAGATCTCCCATCCTGTGCAAAGGGGCCAAAGCCAGGAGCCAAGAACTCAACAGAGGTCTTCCACATAAGTGCAGGAACCCAAACACTGGAGGCATTACCACCACCTCCCAGGGGCTGCATTAACAGGAAGCTTGTAATCAGGAGCCAAAGGTGGGCAGTAGACCCAGGTATGCTGATGTGGGTCACAGAAGTCTTAACTGGCATTTAACCACCAGGCCAAATGCCTGCTCTGATTTTCTGTTTCTGACACACGTTCTCTGGAGCCCACTGGCTTCAGCCCTGATGTGTCATCCACCGCTCTTTAGTGGGATCCCTGTTTCTTGACTCATATTTTTTTCCTGGTTTGCTCATTTATTTTCATAAAGTTTTTTCTTCACTATTTTTCAATAAAGCATGCTTGGAATCTACCGGATTTCTTTTCCTGTTTTTTAAAATTTTTGTATCTGAGAGCTCAGTTTTGCTCTATGAATAGTTTGATCCTTTTCATGGGCGTGGTTATAGTCATTTACTTTGCTGAAGATGTTAATTATGGCTTTCTCAAAAGTGTATGGTGTTCCTGAGTCATGTTGGTTGCTTCAAACGTCTGCGTGTGACTGTGATCTCTAGTGGTCTTTAGCCATGAGTTTTTGCTTTGAGGAGCTCAGTTTCCTTGACAGGAAAGGCCCAGGCTACTGCCCCTGGGTCTCAGCTGGGCCTCCAGGACCTTAGACGCTGTGGTGCCAGGTTGCAGGTGCTTCCTGCCACTGCACAGGCTGACCTGCCCTTCATCCCTTCTCCAGGACATCTGTTGGATGAGATGCCTGGCTCGGGGCATGGAGATGCACTCTAGGGTCCTGCCTCCTTTTAGAACAGCCTTTAACTAACTCCCTAGCTGCTGAGCAGTTCCTGGAGTTTCCAGTGCTGTGGGGCCAATCTGTTAGCTTCCTGCAGTAAGCCAGGCCTCCGTGTCGCTCATCACTTGCCATTTTGTTCACAGTTCTCCCTCTCTCCATTCTTGTTGCTCTTTCAGCTTTGTCCTCAAGGGATTTTTCTTTGTTTTTGGCTTTTGCCTGCAGCAATTTTCCTGCACTGTAGTGAGTTTTGGGTAGAGAATGGAGTCAAAAAAGGGCATTCAGTCCACCATATTTACTTGGCAGATTATGCCGTTGTTGTACAATGGAGAAAAGCAAAGCACTTGAAATGGATTCACCCAGTTTGAAAGCGTTGCTGTCTCGAGGGCTGGCTCACAGGCCTCATGCACTGGAATCACCCTGTGAAAGTGAGCCCTTGCTGCTGGGCTCATCTGAATGAATACAGAAATCAAGGGCTCCCTGCTGCGCTGTCCACGACTCTGGCAGCTGAAGGACGTTGACGGTTCCTCAGCCGTGGGAGAGCACTACGGGCTTAGTGAGCTCCAGAGCAGTGGCTCTCGTTCTGGCTGCAAGTGAGCATCATCTGGGGATCTTCCAGAATTCCAGGTACCTGTAGGTTGTCCCAAAACTAACTGAATCCGAATCGCAGGTACTAGGTCCTGGAGTGTCTGAATTTTTCTGAAGCAATGGCCCACCTTCTCACATGAGAGAAAAAATCCTGTAAGGCTTGTCACTGTACATTGTATGTTTTGTTGCTTGCAGCTCAAAGCATTCCTGATTGATCTGCGTGGGGCTCATCACAGCTCAAGCAAGACATTGAGGCAGGAAAGGCAGACATGGTGCAGGGGATGGGCTAGAAAAATAGCCACGGGAACATGCAGCCAGCTGAGGCCTCTTGGGGCAGCAATGGGGGGGGGGTCCAAGTGCTTTCCCTGCTTCCGGAGCCACCTGCTCCCCTCCATGGGTCCCTCCTAACTCCTCCCCGATCCAGCCCAACAAATCCTCCCAGGTCTCAAGGCAGGCATTGGAGTGGGGCTCTCTGACAAATCCTAAAGGCTCCTTGCTTCATGTTACTCTGTGTACATTATGCTCCAAAGCTCACTTTTGGATTCACAAAGTTCTTTTGGAGTCACCAAGATCAACACTGATGATCTTAGGTCCTTTTTCAGTTCCTTCTTGGGCCACTGCATAAGGAAGTGGACAGAAAAGTCCCACAGATTACTCTCGAAATAATAGCTTGTTACACTGATTAACACACCCACACCCAGCCCCAGCCAGTGCAGAAGACAGATTCACTCCTGGAATCTACTGGAGGCAGCTGATGTGAACGTGGGGGAGAATGCAGGGCTGTGGGACTTCCTGGTGAGGGAGCCCAGGACTGGAGGCAGGCCAGACTGGCTCCATCTTGCAGCTCCTTTCCAGCACGTACGCTGCAGCTCCTTCCTAGTACATGCACATTAAACAAAATGGGATGGAAGCCCATCTCAACCAATATTTGCCAACAGACAACAAGATTTAGGTTCGGCAGAAACAAGTTAGAAAAGGCTCCATTAGCAGTGCCCCTGCCTTCACAGCAGCTGGGGTATAAGCACTGCATTTGTTCTCTGGAGATAACATGCTAAAGACATACAGATACCCCCAGACTGCAAGAGCTCAGTGGCTTGGTCTCGCTCTTCCTACCAGCCTCTCTGATCGCACTGTTTGGAGCTTCTCTTTTCCTTAAATAAAACGTCACTACTTCTACTCTCGCCATTGTGTCTGGTCTCATAAGTCATCATCTCCACCAGGACAGGAACTCATCGCACCAATTTTCCTTTAACCCTGGGGATAGGAATAGCATAGCCGGGAATGTTTCTCTTGTCTTGGGGGAGGAAGCAGAGTCCAGCGCCAAAGCTCTGTGGGAGAGAAGCAGCGAGAGGGAGAGCAGCCAGGAGAGCATGTGGACGGGGGCACAGAAGGGAGTGCACAGGTGATCCCTGAGCAGCTCTGTTTACTGAAGAAGTCACAAAGGCCAGCCCTCTCTCAGAGAGAAGGCTGATGGACCACACACCCACCCACCACCAATCTGAGGTGGGGGGGAGGGAGACAGTCCTCTTATCTGCTGGTTCACTTCTCAAATGCCCACAACAGCCAGGAATGGATTGAGTGGGAGCCAGGAGCCAGGAACTCAATCCAGTCTCCCTTTGAAGGGCAGCAACCCAATCACTTGAATCATCACAGCTGCCCCCCAGCATCTGCACTAGCAGGAAGCTTGGCCAGTGGCCAAAGGTGAGTATCCAACCCAAACGCTCCTATGTGGGATGCAGGAGTCTTAACCGCTAGGCTAAATGCCTACCCTAGACTCCACCTCTCAATGAGGGAGCAGCAAGGTTTGGGATGGGTGTGTGGAATCAGAAATACTGTGTGGCCGTTTTTGGAAAAATATACCACCCCACAGCAGATGCCCTCCTTTAAACGCCCAGGAGTGGGTTATCAGACTCTCCCGGGGCAATGTGAGATTCCCATCTAGGGACCAGCTGAGGGGAAGGGCTGGATTTGACTAGGGTTAGAAGACGCATGTGTGGGGTAGGACAGATCAGGGTGGAGACACCCCAGTTTAAGACTTGGGGCCTGGGGTGCAGGAGGGTTGAAGCGGAAGTGATGGTTGTGCCTTGACATGGAGGCTGGTTTCTTTGTGGTGAGCCCTGCTCCACCTCACACAAGCTCCTTTCTCAGACCCACACCTCTCTCTGCTTGCACATTCCTGTCATCTGCTACCTCTCACCCATTTCCACCCTGCTTCCAAGTGACAAGGTGCTCCCTTTGGGGCCCCACAGTGCCCTGAGCACCGCTCGTTGGGTTTATTTGCCTGCACTGTAATAGTCTGGCTCCTTTTCCTTCTCTAGCCTCAGGGCTGTGAGCTCCTTGAGAGTAGGACCTGTAATTTTGATCTCTATATCCCATGTATCTAACCAAGTGAGAGGCCTCAATGATGTTTGTTGGATGAATGCATGGGTGAGTTTTCCAGCACTCGTTAAGTGCTGGGGCTATCTAACACAGTTCCCTCCACCACAGGCTAGCAGTGGCCATGCTGGCTCCTCGCTGCTCTGCTGCCCATTTAGAAACTCTCAATGTGTTTGAAGCTGAGGATATTCTCTTCTCTCTTCTGGCACCTTGCTCACTTGGCTTCACCCTGAATAGCTTGAACATCTGAACTTATTCTCCTACTGATATACACGATCTGTGTGATGAGCTGTCTTTTCACAACCATCAGTTCTTGTCTTCCTGTTTTTCATTTCGCCGATGACAAGGTCCCTCTGCTAGCAAGAGAGAAGACTAAGAGTTGGAAGCAGGTGCACCAGTCCTGAGTCCCTGCTTGTCCACCAGCAGTGCGACCCCAAGAGCAGACCCTCCCAGCCTGTGCTCTAGGTGCGTACCCTGCTCTGTCAGTTCTTCCCTCTTGACATGCTCAGTTGTGCTCTCCTTGTTGGCTCCTTTCTCTTATAGCATAATTAACTGTGAACAGCTCTTATTTTAGCTGACTTCTGTCCATTGGACCGAAAGTTCCTTCCTAAACATTGCTCTGCTTTCCTTCCATACCCAGGTCTCTTAGGAAGCACCAGTCTCTTTCTCACGAACACTGCGCCTGGTTGTCTTCCTTCTACTCTCTCCCGTGTAGCTTTGAGTGGCCGTCTGCTCCCCTGGGCGACACATTTCTTTCTAGGGATGAATGCATTCAAGTCTACTTGGCTTGAGAACCATTCATTTTTTTAAAAGGATTTATTTAGTTATTTGAAAGAGTTGCAGAGAGGAGGGTAAGGAAGAGGGAGAGAGATCTTCCATCTGCTGATTCACTTCCCAGATGGCTGAAATACCCAGGGCTGAGCCAGACCAAAGCCAGGAGCCAGGCGTTTCATCTGGGTCTCTCACATTGGTATGAGGGGCCCAAATACTTGGGGCATCCTCTGCTGCTTTTCGCAGCTCATTAAGTAGGGAGCTAGATTGGAAGTGGAGCAGCCAGGACATGACATGGTGCCCTTACGGGATGCAGGCATCCCAGGTTGGGGCTTAACCAACTATGTCACGATGCTGGCTCCACCATTCATATTTCAAGGTGAACCTTCACCTTCTGTTCCAATGTGGCAGGTGTAATTTTTCCAGATTGGCAGTGGGATAGGGATCATTTGGTTTACACAGATGCAGCTTTTTGGCTCCTCTACGGTATGCTCACACACTCATGCACTACCTGAATGGAGTTGAGCCACAAGAGGTGAGAGTGGAAGACTGAGTAAGCCGGCAGCTGGAGAATGGGGAACACTCGATTACCACTTCGCCAACACCTTTTCTCTTCCCCACTTTCTGGAGCAGCAATATTACTTGAATATTAAGTCGCAGGCTTGAGTACTGCATCATTCCCTTTTCACCAACGCTGGGTGAAGTCAACCAAATCTCCCTAAGCAGTAGGATTACAGGAAGCTGGAATGATTTCGTTTCCCCTAGTTAAGGAGTGGCTGAAGGCCAGCTTTAATACAAGTGCTGCTTTGTCACTCAGCAGTGGAATCTGCAAGTATTAGGGGTGCTATTGCCTCTTTGCACTGTTCGTAGCCTGTTGCCCATTGATTCTTCCCATGTCCTTCCTCAGATGAAGGTGTGGCATCTGCCTGTTGGACTCGGGCACAGTGTGGCTTTTAACACACAGATTCTTTCTCTGAAACCACCAGAGTGGTAAATCTCAAGCAAACAGTGCTAAGTATTGTTGTCCTTTAGGCACTGAACGTTTGGAACGTACTGCCAACCCAGACACTTTGAAGAGAAGATTCATAAGTGGCATTTCCTGTATTTACAAATTACTTTTTTCCACTTCACAGGAAAATGTTTTCCTTTATTCAGCCTGAGAAAATTACATGGCATTTGTTACATGATAGTTGGTTTGGCTGAAACTTCTAATTAACTGGGAAGCAAGAATGTGACACCTCACTGTTCCTTTCAAATGTGTATTTGTTTCTCCTTTTCATTTTCTAGGTCATGCATCAAATATTTGAATTAATCATGCCATATTGTTTTTCCAAAATGCTCAATATCCTTGGGTGTTTTTATTGTCTGAAGTGAGACAGTGAAAGAAATATTCTTGTTTTTAACAAAATTTCCCCCTGCAATCACCAAGGAAACAAATAAGATTCCAACACCCAACATTAGTGTGTCTGTGTCCCAAAAATACTTCCTGTTCATAAGCAAATCCCCATTCTGCCCAGCCGAGGGCATCTCATACGTGGCTCTGCAGTGGTTCAAGCAAGGAGTAATCAGGTCCGAAAACCCGAGCTGGTAATTAGAGGGAGGTGAGTTAAGGAGCGCAGCGTGAGACCACAGCCAGAAACTGTACTTTTCCAGAAGTCTTTGCTCTCCCTGGTGCCCTCACTGAAGGATAAAAGTGCTATTTTTTTTTTTTTTTTTTTTTGGACAGGCAGAGTTAGACAGTGAGAGAGAGAGAGACAGAGAGAAAGGTCCTCCTTTTTCCGTTGGTTCACCCCCCAAGTGGCCGCCACGGCTGATCCGAAGCCAGGAACCAGGTGCTTCTTCCTGGTTTCCCATGTGGGTACAGGGCCCAAGCACTTGGGCCATCCTCCACTGTACTCCTGGGTCACAGCAGAGAGCTGGGCTGGAAGAGGAGCAACCGGGACAGAATCCGGCGTGCCGACTGGGACTAGAACCCGGAGTGCCGGCGCCGCAGGTGGAGGATTAGCCTAGTGAGCCTCGGTGCTGGCCAAAAGTGCTATTTAAAATCAAAATGACTGCTTTTGTTTCTTAGGAGATGGCTATAATTCATTTGGCGGTATGTAATATAGCACTTAAACATTTTCTGAAGTTTTGGGAATGGCTGGATATCAGCTTTTTAAGTCCCCTTTGGCCAAAGAGGAGGAAAAGTGGGGGATGGTTCCACCCAGGTTGTTGAATTGGAAATTTCAGGGGGAAGTGCCCAGGAAAGGAGAAGAAATGCAGAGATGAACAGAGAGATGGAGGGTCCACCCTGGGGGCCCAGGGAGGCCAGTGGGAATCCCCCCCAGGGCAGGGGTGGCCAAGGGCTTCTTAAGAACAAGGATTCCCAGTTTTCAGTTTTAGATTGTTTCCCTTTTGTTGTTGTCCTGAAAACTTCATGGAGAGTCTTGTGTCTGGCAAATTTGTAGAGGTGGATTTGGGGTTTGGATAGAAGGAATGTGAAATGAAAACACAAGGCAGGGATACCACTGGGGCCATCGTACACAGCTGCCCCCACCAGCCTGGGGCTCTTGATGGGATCTTGGCTCTTCCCACACAGCCTCATCACCCTTCTGTGTCTCCTCAGAATGGATCCTTTTCCCTGTTACCCCTTCTGGCTGCATTCAGTCTCTCACATCCCTTTCCCAAGACGTTTGCACCTGCCATTTCCATTTTCTCTTCACTCATCTTTTTAAGTTTTCTTCCCATTTAATTTCATCAGATCATTTCCAGTGTTGTTACATAGAAGCACAGAAAGCTATGTTTTTCTTTTAAAAGAATTGTATTTTATGGGGTTGGCATTTGGAGCAGTGATTAAGATGTTGCTTGGGGCACTGCCGCCCACACTGAAGGGTCTAAGCTCTGCCTCTACCTCCAATCCAGCATTCTGCTGACCTGCACATTGGGAGCCAACAGGTGATGGTTCAAGTACTTGGGTCCCTGACAGCCATATGAGAGACCCAAATTGAGTTCTGGGACCCTGGCTTTAGCCTGGTCCATCCCTCATTGTGGCGGGCACTTGGGGGAAAGAACCAGTGGATGGAAGATGTCTATATACCTGTATTTGTCTCTTAAGAACTCAGAGACAGGGTGATTTGAAGACTGGTGAAGGGTTTAATGTTCATCTTTAAGGCCCAAGCTCACCTTCTTTTAACTACCATTCTTGGTGTACTGGCCTTCATCCACAGCTTTGTCTCCTCATGGTTGTAAACTGGCTACCGTAACTCCAGACATCAGGCGTTATAAAACTATGTCAAAAGGTGGAGTCAATGGTAGCTTTTTCTTATGTAGTCTTTTTAATCAAGTAGATCAAGTAGGAAAGAATTTCTTTTTTTTTTCTTTTTTAAGCTTTATTTATTTGAAAGTCAGAGTTACACAGAGAGAGAAGGAGAGGCAGAGGCAGAGGGAGAGAGAGAGAGTGAGAGAGAGAGAGCTTCCATCCGCTGGTTCACTTCCCAGTTGGCCGCAATGGCCAGAGCTGTGCTGATCTGAAGCTAGGAGCCAGGAGCTTCTTCTGGGTCTCCCACATGGGTGCAGGGGCCCAAAGACTTGGGCCATCTTCTACTGCTTTCCCAGGCCATAGTAGAGAGCTGGATCAGAAATGGAGCAGCCGGGTCTCAAACTGGCTTCCATATGGGAGGTGGCACTTCAGGTAGTGGCCTAACCTGCTACGCCACAGCACTGGCCCGGGAAAGCATTTCAAAAAAGCTTCTTATCTACCTTTCATGAGACCATTATCAAGATTAGTTTAGATGTCCTGGCTGCAGGGGAGGCTAGGAAAATGAGTGTGTATTATTTTAATTCTTTATAGTTACAGTAAGATATGCCAGCAAGGAGTAATATTTTAGAATGTTGTGGATCATGGTAGGCAATCAGTAGCATTTATCACTCTGAACTCCTTCTAGTTTGCCTTCTGGTCTCCATTGCCAGATCTGTATAACCAGTTGCTTCTGGCAATTTTCACATGGCTGACTCACAGAGATCTCAAGGTCAATATATCTGTGCTTCCTCGCTGCCCCTTAGTTCTGTATTTCATCTCAGACAGCGGTACCACCCCCTACCCAACTGGCACACCAAAGAGCTGGGCATTACCTTTGACTCCTCCCCTTTTCTTACCCTCCCTTATCACACTGATTGTCTCTATCTTCTAAAGCCACCTCCCTCCATCCTCACGTCCTCCCTGCCTCTTGCCCTCGGCTGAGCCACCAACAGTGCTTTACACAAAGCAGTAACTCAATTTGCCCAACGAATGAATGAGCGCTACTGAAGCGCTACTCACAGAAAACACACATTTTAAGGTAAACAAAGACTACCCTCTTGCCATACAACTAGTGCTTTTCTGATGCTCGTGGACCCACCTGGCTTTGATCCAGGAGGCTGCAGGAAGGGTATGCAGTGAAGCCTGTTATAAAGGATATAAAGTGTTTACACTCTGTGGGTCCTGCAATAGCCAGTGTGTCTCTCCTTGTGTTCAGCTTGAGGAAGACACAGAGGATGCGGCCCTGGAGGTCTTAATAACTTCAGGGAGTGAAGCTCTGAGAGCCAATTTTTGATTCCCAGGTGGATTGGCCATCTAGAGTTTCCAGTGGACTTGATGAATCAGAGCAATGCAAAAAAGCAGGACTTTCAGCCCTTGGTTTTATAGCACCTATAAAAAATGCTTTACAGTTTCTGCTCAATTTTATGCTGTTAAACTAAACATTTGACATCATATGGCACTTTAAGCACATTGATTTATGGTAAGTCAGCAATTGCATCTGTAATAAAAAGTCCAAAGTATGGGTTTTAAAAGTAATCTACTATATTTATTATTGACATAAACAGTTACCTGCAGTCCATTTGAACATCATCTTAGATTTAACTCATGTATTAAAGATATTATGTTTCCCACTCAGCAAGGTCATCACCAAGGTGAAAACTGTATGTGGTTGAAAATGAAAAAGATCAAACATATAATGATAAATATTTTAAAAATAAATGATATATAGGAGTTCATCTTTGTACATTCTGGATTAATAACCACATTCTGTATATTTGAGTTTTTTATGCCCACCCTCCCCCAGCCTCCAACCGAGGTAACCACTAATCTCTTTCCCATCTGTATGACTTTGCTATTTCAAGGGTTTTATGTAAATAGACTCATGTGGCCTGCAACCTTTTGAGATTGGCTCTTTTTTCCTTCCCCCCTCAGCATAATTCCTCTGAGACCTGTTTAGTTTTACATGGATTGTCTTGTGCTTGTTCGAACAGGGTAGCTAATAGCAAGAGTGGTGTAATTCACCTAATTTGAGAACTACTTCAAGAGAAACTAAAAAGGTAGTCTAAATGCAAAGTCACTTCATAACAGGGGGAATATTGTTTATGAGTCCACGTTAGAAAGTGAGGAATGTTTATTTTTTAGACCATATTACAGCAAGTTTGTACAAAAAATGAATTTAGCTTATACATGTGATGGTTGGCAGCATTTAAATTATTTTTAAAATAAAAAAACCAATATTTCCCTAATGCTAACTTAAGAGATGATTTAGTTGACTACTAGGAAAAAAATGATGAAAACAAGTGGAAAAGGATTCAGGTTTATTTATTTTGCATCAGCAGTATTTTTGCATGTTTAGATCAGCCTATGTGTATCTGGTCAGCTTGAAAGTCACAGGAATATGAAATCTGCATTGCCCTAAGACACAATTTGGATTGCCTTCCTTTGCCTTGTCACTGTGTTCTTGCTACTTTTTTTTTTAAGATTTATTTATTTATTTGAAAGAGATACACACAGAGAGAAGGAGTGGCAGAGAGAGAGGTCTTCCATCCACTGGTTCACTCCTCAAATGGCTGCAACGGCCGATGCTGCACCGATCCGAAGCCAGGAGCCAGGAGCTTCTTCTGGGTCTCCCACATGAGTGTAGGGGCCCAAGGACTTGGGCCATCTTCTACTGCTTTCCCAGGCCATAGCAGAGAGCTGGATCAGAAGTGAAGCAGCCAGGATTTGAACTGGCACCCATATGGGATGCCAGCACTGCAGGTGGCAGCTTTGCCTACTAAGCCACAGTGCAGGCCCCTCTACTGTTCTTGAAATACTGTGTGCAGTTGAAATCTGGAGGGGGCCACATTCAAGCTTCTAAGAGCTTGTGGAGTCTCACAGGACATCCTTAACTCTCCCAGCACTAAGTGTGATATCAGGTGTGAATTGTTGCCAGCCAGACAAGCTCATCAGTGATGGGGCCTGGGTTTGGACTGGGGGCTCATCACAGGTGGTACTTGTTGTCAAGCACCTACCCCAAAATCGGGTGTTCAGCATAAACACCATTGTTTTTAATCAACAGTTTTGGTGCAGGGAGCCCCTCTTAAGGCTGGGAGCACTCCTGAAATCTAAGCTCCCAGATGCCAGCCAAGGGCCAGCCTTGCACAGCCTTTGCAGGCCTTTTCCAGGATAGTGCCCCGGCTTGCTGTAAAGTCTTTTCTGTACATAGTCTACTCGGTGTCAAGCCTCAGCCTATCGGTTTGAGCTTCGCCTCCCTGACACCTGTGTTTTAGAGCCAGGTGATTATTAGTAGCTAAATAACATGGCAGAGACAAACGACAAGTTAACTGACTACACAGACTTGCCTCTTTTTCCCAGCATGACAATGACAACAAACACAACTATAAAACCCAATGAATAAAATCCAGTACTTAGTGTTTTCTAGGGGCTGGCATTGTGGCATAGCAGGTTACTGCTCCTCTGTTTATGATCCAGCTTCCTGCGAATGTGCCCGGGGAGTGAACAGCAGATGATAGCCCAAGTACCTGGGCCTCTGTCACCCATGTGGGAGACCCGTGTGGAATTACCTGGGTCTTGGCTTAGGGCTGGCCCAGACCTGACTGCTGTGGCCATTTAGGGGGTGAGTCAGTAGATAGAAGATTTATGTCTCTCAGTCACCCTCTCTCTGTAGCTCTGCCTTTTGAATAAAGAAATAAAATATTTTTTCACTTTCATTATTTTTTAAAAGGTTTATTTGAAAGTCAGTTACAGAGAGAGGGAGAGCCAGAGAGATCTTCCAGCTGCTGGTTCATTCCCCGAATGGCCACAACAGCATGGGTTCGGCCAGGCTGAAACCAGGAGCCAGGAAGTTCATCCAGGTCTCCTATGTGGGTGCAGTGGCCCAAACACTTGAGCTAACTGGAACCCACATGAGATGCTGGGGTTGCAGATGGTAGTCTTATCTGCTATACCACAATACTGGCTCCAAAAGAAAAATTTTTTTGAAGAATACTGTCTGAAAGATGAATTTGCATTTACTATTCTTTTTTTTTCTGAGATTTATTTTATTTATTTGAAAGAGTTACAGAGAGAGGTGGAGGCAGAGGAGGGGTCTTCCATCCCCTGGTTCACTCCCCAGATGGTCACAACACTGGTGCACCAATCTGAAGCCAGGAGCCAGGAGCTTCTTCCGGGTCTCCCACGCAGGTGCAGGGGCCCAAGGACTTGGGCCATCCTCAACTGCTTTTCCAGGACACGGCAGAGAGCTGGACCGGAAAAGGAGCAGCCGGGACTAGAACCAGTGCCCATATAGGATGCTGGCACTTCAGCCAGGTTGTTAACCCGATGTGCCACAGCGCCAGCCCCTGCTTGTACTATTCTTAGTGAAGTCTGCATTGTGGCTTAAGATATTGATAATGATGTATGGAACAACCCAATTGGCAAAGACATTTAAAATATTGCTGATTTCCCTCTAAACTTTCACCTTTGAAAATCCTCTTTTAGAATTGAAAATGAATATTGATGTGAATAGAAGGGGAGAGGGAGTGGGAAAGGGGAGGGTGGGAGGGAAGTTATGGGTGGGGGGAAGCCATTGTAATCCATAAGCTGTACTTTGGAAATTTATATTCATTAAATAAAAGAAAAAAAAAAGAAAGAAAAAAATCCTCTTTTGCAGGTGTGCGTGTGTGTGTGTTTGGTCATTACCATAAAGCACCAGTTCTTTGTTACATGTATATACTTGGAAACCAAATAAATATACCTATAGTAAGGCTGTGTGCTCAAAATAGTTTTACAAATAGGAAATTACTACTTGTGGGTTATAAAATTTTAAAACTGGAAGGAATCACAGAGACCTCAGTAAACTCTTAAAATATTTAAATAAGGAAATTGAAGTCAAGGAGGTAAAACTGAGCTGTGCAAGGTAACACAGAAATGAGCCACTGGGTCAGGCTGGCACTTGGGCCCCCTCGACCCAGGCAGGAGTGTTGGGCAGATCTGGGGGTGAGAGCCACAGTTCTTTCGGGGAAGACATGACTGGGCTACCTTCCTCGTGGCCTTCGTTGCTGCAGAACCGGTTTCCCTGACACCCTCCCTCTTCTCCCTTCCACAGCTTCCTCGCCTGGAGAGGGCAGAGGGAGATTTATGCCCCATTCCCTCTCTGGTGGGATTTTCACCTTGGCGGGTACCTGGTCAGACACTGGCAGGCAGTACCATCACTCAGAGCTGAGGCATCCATGCAGAGTTATTCAGTCTCTTACTCCTTTCCAAGTTGGGAGGTTGGAGTTGGAGAGAAATGAGCTTGGGGCATCAGTACTCTAATAATCATGATTTTTTTTTTGACAGAATGATAGAGAGATAGGTCTTCCTTCCATTGGTTCACCCCTCAAATGGCCTGGAGCTATGCCGATCCGAAGCCAGGAGCCAGGAGCTTCTTCCTCATCTCCCATGTGGGTGCAGGGCCCAAGCACTTGGGCCATCCTCCACTGCCTTCCTGGACCACAGCAGAGAGCTGGACCGGAAGAGGAGCAACCGGGACTAGAACTGGGCACCCATATGGGATGCCAGCGCCACAGGTGGAGGATTAACCAAGTGAGCCACGGCACTGGGCCGCCTCATGTGTGTTTTCACAAGACTTCCCCGGTTTTAAGCATTTCCATGGTCTCCATATTTGTTATTTGAAACCGTTAGATTTTGGGGTCATTTTGTAACCAGAAAAGAATGGATGAAGTTACTTATTCTGTTTACAGCTGGAGAAATCAAGGTTTGGGGATGATAAGTGGCAGAAGTGAGTCCCTAACAAAGGGCTTCCAAGTGTTTTTCCCACCGGAACAGGACACTCCTATGACTCTGCAGTGTTATTCAGTCCTTGCAAAAGGGATGGAGGCTTGATTTCAGATTTTATATTAATCCCATCTCTATTTCAGTTTTCTTATTTCAAAATTTTAAAACTTTATTGACATTTCTATGATTCCTTCCAGTTTTAAAACTTTACGACCCACAGGTAGTAAGTGCCTATTAGTGAACCAGTTTTGAGCAGACAGTCCTAATCTAGGTGTATTCATTTAGTTTCCCAGTATATAGGTATACATTGTAGAACTGGTACTATATAGTATAGATATGCACACTCATAAAAGAAAATTTTCAAAGGTGAAATTTTAAAATGAAATGACTATTTTAAGCGTATATTAAATATGCAATGTTTACTATTTTAATTGGGATATTATATATATCATTATCAATAGCTTAAGCTACAATGTAGACTTCGATAACGGAAGTGAGTGCAAATCCATTTTTCGGATAGCATTCTGTGTGTGCGTGTATGTGTGTATGTATGTTTTAAAGATTTATTTATTTATTTGAAAGGCAGAGTTATAGACAGGCAGTCAGAGAGAGAGAGAGAATCTTCCATCCATTGGTTTACTCCCCAAATGACCACAACAGTGATGTTTGTTCTGGGCCAGGTGGAAGCTGGGAGCCAGTAGCTCCAGCCGATGAGGACCATTGGCCTGGCATTTTGCGCACTGCCCATGGCCTTCACCAACATGGGAGGATGATGACTTGGGTTTTATTCCCATTGGGGAGCCCTTGCTTCCCAGGAGTTCTTCTGAAGCTACCGCCTGGCCCAGTGCAGCACAGGCACCAGTTCTATTTCTTGAACATGAAGTCTTTCTTCTCTCTGCCCCCGAGTCCTGGCCACCAAAGGCCAAGCTTCTTTTACAGTTCTTTTTTTTTTTGTGACTGAGTATTATTTTTATTTTATTTTATTTTTATTTAATGAGCATAAATTTCCAAAGTACAGCTTATGGACCACAATAGCCTCCTCCCCCCCGTAACTTCCCTCCCACCCACAACGCTCCCCTCTCCCACTCCCTCTCCCCTTCCCCTTCAGAACATCAACATAAATTTTCAATTATCTTTATATACAGAAGATCAATTTAGCGTATGTTAAGTAAAGATTTCCACATTTTGCTCCCACACAGAAACACAAAGTGTAAAATACTATTTGAGTACTAGTTATAGCATTAATTAAACACATAAGAGTAATTGTGTATTAATTACAGAGTTCAACCAATAGTTTTAAGTAGACTATAAAATGCATCTTTTGTATTGTTGTGGCTTCCCCCCTGTCGCTCCCCCTCTTCGTGGAGGAACGACACTGGACCCTGCGCTGTTCTTTCGTCTGCTCGGCCCTCCCCGGGTTTGCTGCTGGTTCTTCCCGGGTTGGCTACTATCCCTTCCACCTCCGTGGAAGGGCAGTTCCCCCTGGCCACATTCCCCACTTCCACAGGGGAGCGGCACACCGCCGGCCGGCTTTCTCGGGGGCTGCACAGGTGTTCCTTCAGCTACATGTTCCCCTTAGATGTTCCCCATAGATGTTCCTGGTGCATGCCGTCTCTCTCCTCCTTTATAGTCCTCCTCCGCCAATCCCAACTCGGCTGCCCACATGCCGAGTACGCTGCTCTCCAATCAGGAGCAAGTCCTACAGTTTATTGGTTGAACTGGAGGCAGCTGTGCGGAAGCTGTTTACTTCTCTCCCAGCGCCATATTGTGGGAGAGCAGATGCATAGAATAAGTCTTAATTCCAGTAACTCAGTCCAGTCCGGATTGCTCCCCACACCCCCCCTCCCTCCCTCCCTCCCTCCCGTGACCCTCCCCTCACCCATTCCCTCTCCCATCCCGCCCTTCATCACGTTTCATTTTCAATTACCTTCATATATTGAAGATCAACTTAGTATATACTAAGCAGGGATTTCAACAGGTTGCACTCACACAACCAAATCAGGTATAGGGTATTGTTCGACTAGTAGTGTTGTTTTTGAGTTTCATAGTTAAACATGTTAAGGACAGAGATCCTGCGTGGGGAGCATGAACCCAGTGACTCCCGTTGTTGATTTAACAATTGGCACTCTTATGTTTTATCCACTTGAGAGGGTACTTCAAAAAGTTTATGACAAAATGAAATGAAAAGATACGTTTATTTTGAAAACAGTGGATAGTATTTTCATTACATACATTTTCCTTTCCTTTTTTTAAAGATTTATTTATTTGTTTGAAAGGCAGAGTTACAGAGTGGCAAAGGCAGAGGCAGGGACAGGGGCAGGGGCAGGGGCAGAGGCAGAGGCAGAGGCAGAAAGAAAGAGAGGTCTTTAGGGGCCAGCACTGTGGCATAGTGGGTAAAGCTGGCACACGCAATGCCGGCATCCCATATGGGCACTGGTTTGAGTCCTGGCTGCTCATCTTCCTATCCAGCTCTCTGCTATGGCCTGGGAAAGCAGTAGAAGATAGCCTGGTCCTTGGGCCCCTGCACCTGCGTGGGAGACCCAGAAGAGGCTCCTGGCTCCTGGCTTTGGATCTGCGCAGCTCTGGCCATTGTGGCTATCTGGGGAGTGAACCAACTGTGCCGATCAAAAGCCAGGAGCCAGGAGCTTCCTCGGGTGCGGGTACAGGGGCCTAAGCACTTGGGCCACCCTCCGCTGCTTTCCCAGGCCATAGCAGAGAGCTAGATTGGAAGTGGAGCAGCCAGAACTTGAACTGGCGCCATATGGGATGCCGACACTGAAGGCGGTGGCTTCACCAGTTACGCCACAACACTGGCCCCACATTTTCTTTTCTTTCTTTTTTTTTTTTTTAAGAGTTATTCATTTATTTGAAAGGCAGAATTACAAAGAGAAAGAGGAAGGGAGGGAGGGAGGAGAGAGAGAGAGAGAGAGAGAGAGAGATTGAGAGAGAGAGAGAGAAACCTTCCATCTGCTGATTCACTCCCTAAATGGCCTCAGTGGCTGGAGCTGGGCCAGTTGGAAGCCATGAACCAGAAACTTCTTTCAGGTGGATTGGAAGTGGAGCAGCTGGAATTCAAACTGATGCCCATATGGGATGCCGGCGCCACAGATGGTGGCTTTATCCATTATGACACAGGCCAGCCCCTCTAATATGCATTTTCCATGAACTTTTTGAAGTGCTCTAGTCCTAAGTCAGTATAAATGGCAGGGTCAGTAGGAGGCGTCCTGTCCCAGAGTGGGCTGTTAGGACAGATTGCTCCTCCCTCTGGCCACACACTGAAGGGCACCTGGGCATTATGTGGGTCCCTCCGGGCTACTCTTGATAGAATTCCTACATTTCCCAGATCTCTAGCTCATAGTTGGTTTGTTCTTCCTTTTTCCACTTTCATAGCTAGAAAATCATCATCTGTGACTTGATGGTTTCTATGAGGATTATATTACGTAATATTAGGAAAGTGATTGAAGCAATGCCTGGCACAGAGTAAAGATTCAATAGTGTTAATTATTATTCCTGCCTATAAGGGTACTACTAAAAGTTCATGGAAAAGTGGAATTAAAATTCTAGGGGCCAGCACTGTAGTGTAATGGGTTAAGCCTCTTCTTGCAATGCTGGCATCCCACATAGGTGCTGGTTCAAGTCCTGGCTGCTCTACCTCTGATCTAGCTCCTGGCTAATGGGCCGAAGAATGCAACAAATGATGGTTTAAGTGCTTGGGCCCCTGTACCCACATGGGAGACCCAGACGAAGCTACTGTCTCCTGGTTTCAATCTGGCTCAGCCCTTCTTGTTGTGGCCATTTGGGAAGTGACTCAGTGGATGAAACATCCCCCCCCCCCCTAATTTTGCTTTTCAATAAATAAATCTTAAAAAAAGGTAAATTTAGAGGTGAGCATTTGGCCTGGTGGTTAAGATTCCCACATCCCACATCAAAGTACCAACGTGGCTCAGGGTCTGACTCTGGCTTCCTGCTAATGCAGGAAGCATCAGGAAGCGGTGGTGATGCCTCAAGTAACTGGGTTCCTGCCATCCATGGGGGAGACAGGATTGCGCTCCTGGTTCCCAGTTTTGGCCCTGGCCTGGCCTTACCCACCAGATGCAATTGGGAAGTGAACCAGCAGATGGAAGCTCTGTCTCTCTCTCTCTTTCTGTTTCTCAAATAAATAAACTTAACAAATTTATTTTGGTACAAAAGAGTTTGACATACATGTGAAGTGGTTTCATAATGCACATTTTCCACAAACTTTTAAAGCACCTCATATGTATAATCTGTATAATGGCAATAGATCCTTCGGAACACTTAGCTGATTTTTAGTTTCAGTTTTTGAAAAATTATTTAATATTCTAGGCAAAACCACTATTCCTTGGGATGAGTTATGAGTGATTTGCCTATATGGGCAACTCAGACATTCGAGACAGGTAGACAGACTTAGGGGAATGAAAGGCAAAAATGCAATAAGTATTCCAAGTTCAATGTCTTCTTCTACTCTCCATACAGTTTATTCTTTCCTTTAAAAACTCTGTAAATCCAAGATTTACAGAGACTTCAGAGGCAAAGGCTGGAAAATTAAAAAAGCTCAAATGAAACATATATTAACCACAGGGCCTCACCAACACGGTGAGGCAGGAGAGCCCTGTGGCCATGGGCCATTTAGTAGTGGAAGGAAGAAGCCGCTTCTAGGAACTCCTTCAGGAAGTCACTCTTCTGGCGACCTTGGATCAAGGGAACAAGCAACTTTAGCTTGAGCTAGGGCCGTAAGCCGCAGCAGTCTGTGACAGCAGATGATGGCGTGTGGTAGAACTTCCACAGTGAGAGAGGACGCTTCAGAATGGAGATGGTTTCGTAGCCACACATGGCTAAGGGTTGCCGTAAGGAGAAAGCTAACTGCTACCAGAACTCAAGGTCTACCATTTGTCATCGACGTTATTAGGCATGCTTGTGTTTACTGGATATTGAGCTTATTCCAAAATGAGAAATTTGGTTATTCTCAGCTAATCTGTTTTGGTCTTTATCAAGGCTCTTATAGCCTTTTTTGACAAATCCTAATAACATTTTTCTTCTGGGGCTCTACTGATAAATTATCTACTTAAAAGTCTCATCTAGGGGCTGGCGCTGTGCCGTAGTAGGTAAAGCCGCTGCCTGCAGTGCCGGCATCCCATATGGGTGCTAGTTCGAGTCCTGGCTGCTCCACTTCTGAAACAGCTCTCTGCTATGGCCTGGGAAAGCAGTAGAAGATGGCCCAAGTCCTTGGGCCCCTGCACCTGTGTGGGAGACTCGGAAGAAGCCCCCGGCTCCGGATCAGCACAGCTCCGGCCGTTGCGGCCAAATAGAGAGTGAACCTGTGGATGGAAGACCTCTCTCTCTCTCTCTCTCTCTCTCTCTCTACCTCTCTACCTCTCTACCTCTCTACCTCTCCTTCTCTCTCTGTGTAACTCTGGCTTTAAAATAAATAAATAAATCTTAACAAAAAAAGAGTATCATTTAGTGGGGCTGGCGCTGCGGCATAGCGTATTAAGCTGTGGCCTGCAGTGCCAACATCCCATGTGGGCACCAGTTCGAGTCCCAGCTGCTCCACTTCCAATCCAGCTCCCTGTTAATGGCCTAGGAAAGCTGTGGAAGATGACCCAAGTGCTTGGGCCCCTTCACCTATGGGGGAAACCTGGAAGAAGCTCCTGGATCCTGGCTTTGGCCTGGTCTAGCTCTGGCAGTTGTGGTCATTTAGAGGGTGAACCAGTGGTTGGAAGATCTTTCTCTCTCTCTCTCTCTCTCTCTCTCTCTGTCTTCCCTTGTCTCTCTGTAACTCTGTAAAAAAGTATCATTTAAATAATATTTTATTAATTTTAATAACAAACATCATGCTCATATCAATGACAACACAGTTGTAATCTGTGAATTTAACATTTTCTTTCTTTTTGATTTGATAATTACCTGCTTTTTGAAATAATGAAAATTATATATATATGGGTTAATACCCTAGTTTTACTAAGGTTTCTTGTTCCCTTTAATCCGCAAGATAATTGTCTGGCCCTTAAGGTCATCTTCACCTCTTTTTCTCTTAAAGCATCAATGCTCTATACATTCATTTAAAGATTAGTGAGAGTGTGTGTGTGTGTGTGAGAGAGAGAGAGAGAATGAATGAGAATATCTACTATTTGCTGGTTCATTCTCCAAATTCCTGCAAGAGCCAGGGCTGAGGCAGGCTGAAGCAGTGGCCACAAAGTCAATCTGAGTTTTCCATTTGTACGTCAGGGACCCAGCTACCTGAGCGTCATCACCAGCTGCGTCCCTGGATGTACATTAGCAGTAAGACTGAATTGGGAGCAAAGCCAGAACTTAAACCTAGACACACTGATATGGGTTGCAGGAGTCCTAGCCCCTACACCAAATAGTCACCACTGGAGTGGACTTCTGAAGAGAGTTATTGTCCTAAAATGAATAAACTGAGGGAGAAATGCTAGAATCTACCTCTTCAAGTAACACTAGAGTGACATCCACTGGTCAAACAGCTGTAGTGGCTGTGTGACAGAGATGCCTCTAATCAGAGTGCCACTAGAAAATTTGGGACAGATGATCTGTTAGAGCATAGCTAAACACAGCCATCCAAAAAGCAAATGACTTCGACCTTTAAACATTCATATCCATTATTGTAGACAGTTCTCCATGCTATTTCTGGAGATCTACACCACATATGCCAGTTTCGATTGGCAGACATTCAAAAACTTGGCAATACATGCTCTTGGTGAGGCTGCGGGAAAACAAGTATTTTCATAATGCAAAATGTGACAGCCCCTCTATAGGGAAATTTGGCTATACTTAAGAAAACCGTATGAGAGTACTTCAAAAAAGTTCATGGAAAATTACAAAAAAGTGTGTGTGGATTTAAAAAATATTTTGCAGCAAAATAAACATATTTTAATTGCATTTGAAACCCCCTGTATATGCATTTATCATGATCCACTAATCCCCACCTTCTCGCTCTGTTTCTGTCACACACACACATATACATATATAAGATTTATTTATTTATTTATTTGAAGTCAGAGTTACACAAACACACACACACACACACACGGCGGGGGGATATCTCTCATCCATCCACTGCTTCACTCCCCTAATGGCTACAATGGCCAGGGTTGGGCCAGGCTTGAAACCAGGAGACAGGAGCTTCTTCCAGGTCTCCCATATGGGTGGCAGGGACCTAAGTAGTTGGTACATCTGCTTATTCCAAAATGGGAAATTTGGTTATTCTCAACTAACCTGTTTTGGTCTGCTGCTTTCTCAGGCCTTTAGCAGGGAGCTGGAAGGGAAGTAGAGCAGCCAGGACTCGGACCAGTGCCCATATTGGATGCCAATATCATAGGTGGTGGTTTTACCTGCTATGCCACAATGCCAGCACCCGTACTCCCACTTAAGCTTGAAGACACACTTCCAACAACTTAAAAAAATACATGAATAACATTGTTTCTTGCAACATGACATGTAATCATAAAATATTATAGTACCCAAATATAAAAGAGTGGCTGGAGAGGCTGTAGTACAAACTGAGAAAGCTCTATACGGATGGGTGTGAAATGTTTCTCAGGACAGGCAGCAAGAGACAGCTTTAAAAACTGACATCCATGGCTGGCGCCGCGGCTCACTAGGCTAATCCTCCGCCTAGCGGCGCCAGCACACCGGGTTCTAGTCCCGGTCGGGGCGCCGGATTCTGTCCCGGTTGCCCCTCTTCCAGGCCAGCTCTCTGCTGTGGCCAGGGAGTGCAGTGGAGGATGGCCCAGGTGCTTGGGCCCTGCACCCCATGGGAGACCAGGAAAAGCACCTGGCTCCTGGCTCCTGCCATCGGATCAGCGCGGTGCGCCGGCCGCAGCGCGCTGGCCGCGGCGGCCATTGGAGGGTGAACCAACGGCAAAGGAAGACCTTTCTCTCTGTCTCTCTCTCTCACTGTCCACTCTGCCTGTCAAAAAAAAAAAAAAAAAAAACAACTGACATCCATATCAATGCTGTCTTTTGACGTAACCCAAGACATGACCTGAATTTTTTGTAGTTAACGTTTGAGGTGAATCAGGAATGGCAGAGATGGGTGGGAGGCATTTCCTAGACTGGAGGCCCAGTCCTCCCGACAAATCATCGAAGCAATCTATTTGGGGCAGGTCACTTCTCGCAATGGATAGATTTAGATAAACACATGTCCCAAACAGGTAACAAACACGTGTAGATGGGTGTACATGTGTGGACTGAACTAGACATTGACTGGGGCACCTTGCAATCTTCATAGACAAATCAGGCAGGGTGGATGGCAGCAGCCAACCAAAGCCTGGGAGATCACTCACATCAAGATTTTATGCTGTTTGTTGATGTATGTGTTCCTTTAAATTTCTGCCTCATTTCTAGTAGTGCCTCTTTTTAAATTATTTGCTTATTATGTATTTATTTAAATTTATGAGGCAGAGTGTTCTCATCTGCTGGTTCACTCCCCCAAATGCTGCAGAGGCAAGGTTGGGCGAGGCCAGGTGCTAGGAACTCAACCCAGGTCTCCCTGGCTGGTGGCAGGCACCTAATTGCTTCAACCATCAGTGCTGTTTTCCGTGGTCTGCATTAGCAGGAAGCTGGAATCAGGAGTGGGGATGGACTTGTGTGGGATGCAGGCGTGTTAACCATTAGGCTAACCACCTGCTCCCAGGAGCCCTCTTTGCTGTGAAAAGATGAGTTGGCATGAGGTGCGCGGTGTGTGTGTGTGTTGGGGGATCTTACTACTTCCCAGTTATAAAACCCGCTTCCACAGAGGTGTGAGCACATTTCCATTCCCATCGCTAAGATAACATCGGTTTCTTTTTTTTTTTATGTTAGTTTCTCAACTTGTCCTCTGCCGCTCCCCCTCTTCGTGGAGGAACGACACAGGACCCTGCGCTGTTCTTTCGTCTGCTTGGCCCTCCCCGGGTTTGCTGCTGGTTCTTCCCGGGTTGGCTACTATCCCTTCCACCTCCGTGGAAGGGCAGTTCCCCCTGGCCGCATTCCCCACTTCCGCAGGGGAGCGGCACACCGCCGGCCGGCTCTCTCGGGGGCTGCACGGGTTCCCTTAGATGTTCCCCATAGATGTTCCTGGTGCATGCCGTCTCTCTCCTCCTTTATAGTCCTCCTCCGCCAATCCCAACTCGGCTGAGTACGCTGCTCTCCAATCAGGAGCAAGTCCTACAGTTAATTGGTTGAACTGGAGGCAGCTGTGCGGAAGCTGTTTACTTCTCTCCCAGCGCCATATTGTGGGAGAGCAGATGCACAGAATAAGTCTTAATTCCAGTAACAGTCTAGTCCGGTTTGCTCCCCACAGATCCCCCTTTCTTTTTATTTTTGGCGTTGATACGCGCCTGTCTTCGGTGTCCCGCGGCACACACTCTGCTCTACTTGCTAGAGCTGCCACAGGCTCTTACAAGTCCTATCAATCAGGAAAACCGAATCCGGGTCCTCTCTTCGCCATTGTGAGGAGGTTTTTAGGCGCTGATGCGTGCCTGTGTTCGGTGCCCTGCAGCGCATGCTCTGCTCTGCCCGCAGGGGCTTACAAAACCTATCAGGCAAACCGAATCCAAGCCTTCTCATTGCCTTATTGTGGGGGAGACTTATTAGTGTTGGTTCGTGCCTATCTTCGGTGACCTGCAGCTCATACTCTGGTCGAGCTTTGCTGGCGCTTACCGCCTTAAATCAGGCAGACCGAATCCAAGCCTTCTAATTGGCATGTTGAGGGGAGGCCTTATTTTTCTCTATTTCTCTATCTCCGGGCATTTCTATTTCTCCCATTTTACTTCTGTCTGCCAACATTCCTATTTCTCTTTTACTTCTAAACTTCTGTTTCTCTTATCCCCGCAGCTTTCCGGCACCTCGCCCCGCCGGCGGGTTCCCGGCTCTGCGCCGCTTCAGCCCGCGCGCCTCTCTCATCTGCGCAGCTTCCCGGCTTTGCGCGCTCCGCGGTCTCCACGCTTAACCCTTTCGCGTCTGAACCACGGCCTACGCCAGCCCCGTTCCCTATCTATTCACGCCCCGTGCTCTCTCTGCACGCGGCGGCTTCCACGAGTAACACAGCGTAGCTTGCGTCTCCGCCACTAGGATTCAATCCAAGTTCCCCGGGCTAGCCTGGCGAATTCAACCCAGCGTACGTCTCCGCCCCACGGTTTGGCTTCCCGTCCTTTGCTCCCCGGGCTAACCAGACGGATCCCAACCTGGCTCACGTTTCAGCTTCTGGCTTCAACTTTTCGCCCCCTATTCCCGGGCTAACTTGAGAACCCCAAAGTGGCTTCCGTTTCCGCCTCGGCCTGCCCCCCGCGGCTTCAATTTCCCTAACACTTTTCTCTACCCGGTATGTTTCCCTAAGTTTTCTTCCAACAATATTCCTCCCTCATTTCTCCTGGCCTCTCCCCACAGTCCGCGTCTGAGTCTGTTTGTTCTAGCTTTCACTTTCGCTTTCAACCTTAGAGATTTCTCCCAGCTTCCCCCCGTAGTCCGTATCTGAGTCTATGCCTAGGCTTTCAATAGCTTCTTCCGGCTCCTTTTTCGTCCGGCTTTTCCCTAGGCTGTTTCGAGTCTATGCCTAGGCTTTCAATAGCTTCTTCCGGCTCCTTTTTCGTCCGGCTTTTCCCTAGGCTGTTTGCTAGTTTCTCTCTCCGATATTTTCCCAGTTCTTCCCGTTTCTTCCCGTTTCTTCCCTCCTAAGTTTGCTATCCGTCCTAGGTTTCCCATCCGAGCTAGGTTTCCTATCCTTCCTGGGTTTCCTATCCGAGTCACGGCACCATTATGCCGCTCCCCCTCTTCGTGGAGGAACGACACAGGACCCTGCGCTGTTCTTTCGTCTGCTCGGCCCTCCCCGGGTTTGCTGCTGGTTCTTCCCGGGTTGGCTACCGACCCCTCCACCTCCGTGGAAGGGCGGTTCCCCCTGGCCGCATTCCCCACTTCCGCAGGGGAGCGGCACACCGCCGGCCGGCTCTCTCGGGGGCTGCACGGGTTCCCTTAGATGTTCCCCATAGATGTTCCTGGTGCATGCCGTCTCTCTCCTCCTTTATAGTCCTCCTCCGCCAATCCCAACTCGGCTGAGTACGCTGCTCTCCAATCAGGAGCAAGTCCTACAGTTAATTGGTTGAACTGGAGGCAGCTGTGCGGAAGCTGTTTACTTCTCTCCCAGCGCCATATTGTGGGAGAGCAGATGCACAGAATAAGTCTTAATTCCAGTAACAGTCTAGTCCGGTTTGCTCCCCACAGTCCTCTTTCCTCTTTAGACTTTGAATTTCAGAGGGACGTTTTGTCTTAGCGTTGTATGATAGTACTCATTTTACGTACTCATTTCTCCTACTAAGTTGCAGCACTTTTAAAATTTTAGAAACATTCAGCCGCCGGTGTGGCAGAAGCCGCGCGCGCTGCTGAGACCCTCTCCGAAGGGTTGACGAACTCTCCCGTCTGGAGACGTCTCTCCTGCGCCATCTACCGACAAAGCTAGACATCGCGATACCTGGCCAGGAAGTCGCTGATAAGGGATCAACCCGGAGCTGAGACGGTTGTAAACCAATATCCGCTTGAGGATGTCCGTTTGTGGGGTCTCATGGCTGTTCCTCCAACACGTCAGTTAACATTTTAAAAAGTTTTTTGCGCATCCCTTGGATTTTTGCTCCTTGACATGTAATTCTTAAATTTGTACACTTTTTTTAATTGCCTAGTTTATACTTTTTCTTCTACCAAGCTGGAGGGGCCCTTTAAAATTTTCCAATTCGGAAAATGTAACATTACCTGTTCTTTCCTGACTCCCTTCAGCTCAGTCTATTTTTGAGATTGGTGCGTAAGACAGATAAATGTATATATAGGTAGACTTACGGGTAAATGCATAGTTGGAGTCATTCAAAAAGAGAAAGAAAAGAATTGGACATAGATTGAAGGAAGAATGCATACACAAGTAAAAGCCATTCGAAAAGCGAGACATACTTTTATCAAAATTCAAGTCTTTAGGGAAAAAATTTCATCACCAGTGTTAGGAATTGGGACAATTTAGGATGGCATTTCAGGCTAGGCATAGTACCTGTCTCTATTCACATCATGCCGGCCATTCTTCTCCTTGCTCACCAATTTATCTTTGGGAGTAGACCACTTCTCTTTATTTAGCTACTTTTTTTAAATATAAAGTTAAGATATATTGACATATAAGAATTGTGCAAGGCTGTAGTTAAGTCCTTACATAGTTAACATTACTTCTAGTTTATCATAGGAATTACTTCCCCAAAATGTTAATCACAGATGGATTGAAAGTATTTGGGCAATGTGTTTATGTAAGAATCCCACATTATCTGTGTACTGGAGACCCAAAAGGATTTATTTTTGTGGAATTTGAAACTGAAGAACACAAGCAGCAAAAGCTATTGAGGTAGGTCCAGATCCTAAAATGAAAGAGAGTACAAAATTTAGCAAATGTTATAAATAGTAAAATTTACTTGGAATAATTTGTTTGTTTGTTTGTTTGTTTTTTTAAGATTGATTTATTTGAGAGGCTGAGTTACATAGACAGAGAGAGAGGGAGAGATAGAGAGAGAGGTCTTCCATCCACTGGTTCATTCCCCAAATGGCTACAACAGCTGGAGCTGGGCCAATCTGAAGCCAGGAGCCAGGAGCTTCTTCTGGGTTTCCCACATGGGTGCAGGGGCCAAAGCACTTAGTATATCTGCTGCTGCTTTTCCCAGAGCATAGCAGAGAGCTGGATCAGAAGAGGAGCAGCCGGGACATGAACTGGCTGCTCACATGGGATGCGGCGCTACAGGCGGAGGCTTAGCGCACTGCGCCAGAGCACCAGCCCCTCATTTCAGTTTCTTAACAACACACCGGAAGAAACACCAGGAAAACCTGGCGTATTGCCAAGAACAGTGAAAGAGAAGCCCATTCTGGCCCTAAGAGTATCTGTAAGTGTTTCCTTGATATTTAAAAGGAGGCGTGAAAAAAAAAAATACAACTAATGATAGCATTGTTGCAGCAGAAGAGAAAAAAGAAAAGACGAAGAAAGGACGCATGAAGAAGGTGGATAATGTCCAGACCAACGCGTCAGCACAGGCACAGCATGGAGAACACAATGAAAGGCTTGAGGGCTCCATCCAAGGGCTCTGAAGCCGAAACTGCTGAACCCCAGAAGCAACCCTCATCGAAAAAGAAAAAAAAAAAAACAGGATAGAGTTGAAACATGCAGCCTGCCTGAAGTCAGAACAGAGAGGAGAAAGAGAAGTAGCTCTGAAGGTGTGAAGCCTAGCTCCCAAGTCAGAAGTAAAGAAAATGGCCCAGAAGTTTCCAAAGAAAGCAGAGGTGTAACTTTGGTATAAGCCTAAGGTTGCATTTCACTTTCACAATAAATGCCTTGACTGAGTTTCTGATTTCTCTAGATTTAGGATTCTTTGCAGAAGAGGAAAAGGATACCAGAGACATTAAAGATGGTTCTCTTAAAAACGAAAAGGAAACATAAGAAAAAGCACTAACAGACACAAAATGGGAGAAGAGGTAATACCCTTGAGAGAACCATCGAAATAAGTATGTGGTGTAAATTCTATCATTAGCCATTGAAATCAGTCCATATTTAGCTACTTTTCAAAACAGAGAAAAAGAATATGCCAATCTGGGCATTTGGCACAGCAGTTAGGTCTCTGGTTGAGATGCCCACATCCCGTTTCAGAACGCCTGGTTCAAGCCCCAGCCCCTCTGCTTCTGATCCAGCTTCCTGCTAACGTGCACCCTGGGAGACAGCAGGTGATGACTCAAGTTCTTAAGTATCTGTTACACTTGGAGGAGACCCGGTTCTGGGCTCCTGGCTTTGGCCTGGCCCTGGCTGACGTGAGCATTTGGAGAATAAACCAGTAGTGAATGGAAGATCTCTCTGTCTTTGCTTTTCAGATAAAATGAAATTAAATAAATACATTTAGAAAAGATTTTGTCGATCTGGAGGCCTGTGTGTGAAGGACGACATGCATTTACTGTCGCACTGCACTCATGCACACACAGCCCTAACAGGCAGGCACACCAGAGTCTGCCGGCCAGCGGCTCCCTCTCTGAGTGACAGCACTCGCCCCTTCCCGTTTTCACCCTTCGCAGCAGCAGAACCGCATGTGTGTCTGTAGAGGTAGCTCACGTTACCTTCTAATGCTCTCCCTCCAGTGGGCTGGTTTTGGTATTCAGTTTTTTCTTATCCTTTCTTTCTCGTTACGTGAAGAGACACCATGTACCCCTTTATTTGGTCATATTGCCTTATATATTTCCAATAGTTCTATAGGCTCTTGCTTTTTAATGAATTTTTACTTAGTGAAATATAGGTTTATATACATAAATAATGTAGTATCATTTGCAATATCTTTTTAAGCAGTTTTTTATTTTTATACGTTTACAGTTTTTAATTTATATAAGGTAAACACATTTCATGTATTTCATATATATAGATTTAGGAGCTTAGTGATTCTTCCCACCCTCCCCTCCCTCCTGCCTATGCTCCCACTCTTTCTTATTCTTTCTTTTAATTGTTACAATGACATACTTCAGTTTGTTTAATAATCATAAGATTAACCCTAAACTAAGTAAAGTGGACCTTCTTGCAAACACATTGCCGAGAGCAGTGCTAATGAGTGAACACGAGCATTCGCTGAGTCCCAGGGCTGAGGACTGAAAGGAAGTGATTTCTCCTTGACTAGGGACCATCCAAGGGCAAGAGGCAAGCAATATAGGAGGGAGATGCAGGTGCTGGGGTCATGGATGGTAATACCAAAAAAAGACACAAGTGATTAGAAAATAAATTAGCCAAGGCTCTCCACACCTCCCAGTGGATGGCTGGGCTGCTAGTTTTGCCAACTCAGCTTTAAAATAGAAGGACAATGCTATATTCCTTAAGTGTTTTTCCTCTGAAACTGGTTCCTCATTAAGATAGACTATATAGAATTTTCATTCCTGTGATTACACAAGCTTGACCAGAGAGTTTAAAATATTTTCGTGAGTGTATACATGGAAGTGAAAACTAGACTTAAATTCCAGCCCTATAATTCAAAATCAATCTAGTTGTTTTCACAAGACTTTCATTGCACATCTATGCAGAGCTGAAAGACAAATGGCCAGTTGGTAGGATTCTGTACCATTTTTGTAAACATTTCTATACAATGTTGCTTTTGCCTAAAATGCCCTTACTTCCCCTTAACCCCAGCACACTTCCCACTCTTTGAGTTCATTTATCATCACTTCTGGGCTCCCAACCAGAACCAGATGCTCCTTCTTGTCCCCTGTTAGAAACCTGCACTGTTGGTGGGGGGAGTGGGGTACAGCTGGACTAGGGAGAGAAAGGCAGGCATTGAAGATGGCTGTGAGCTCTTCAGCTTGCCTTTGGAATAGGATGGAGATAAAGGGAATGTTCTGATCCATGCAGTACTTAGGAGGAGTTGGAGGAATTAAGACAACTGAAGCCCGAACCCAGAACTTATATATTGAGAGTAATCCTACCCTTTTTTCTGTCTGTGCAGATAATTTTGCTCTGAAGGCTACAGTCACCCCCATACCAATGAAACCAGGTTGGTTATTCAGATGATAAGCAGGTTGTGCCCCACATGTAACATCTATACCTGTACCCCGACTTGTTCTTGTTTTTCCATCACTCAGTATTTATAGGTAAAGGGCAATTTTCTCAGATAATAGATCACTGAAGAAGTGGCATTTGGTGCATTGGTTAAGTAGCTGCTTGGGACACCCACATCCCATATCAGAGTGCCTGGTTTGAGTCCTGGTTACTTCACTTCCAGTTCCAGCTTCCTACTAATTCACATTTTTGGAGGCAGCGGATGACTCAAGTACTTGGGTCCCTGCCACCCATGTGAGACCTAGCAGAGACAGCATATTCCAGGCTATCTCCTCTGACACTCTCCTCCACCTTCCTTTACTGCTATATTTTGATCTATATGGGGGCCCCAAGATAGAAATCTGGGAGCCGCCTTCCAATCCTTCCTCTTTCTGACCTCATGTGCAATTATATAAAATGTCATTCCTGTTGTACCTCCTGAGTAACGACTGATTCTTTTTCCTTTGCACCATTCCTTTGTTCCCTGGGATAGGCGCTTGCCATCTCTAATCACCAGCCCTGCGGCATCTTCTCAGTACTCCTCAGTTACTCAATCTTTAGCTTCATCACCCTCAAAATTCTTTTAGCAAAATCTGGGGGCCCCAGAAACTGGGAGTTGCCAGACTGAATTTTACATTTTTATTTATTTATTTGGGAGGGAGAGGACACAAATGAGAAAGCACTCCCACTGGCTGTTTCACTCCCCCAATACTTAACAGCTGTATGGGCTGGGCCAGGGCGGGAGCCAGGAGCTGCAAACTCAATCCAGTTATCCCCCAAGTTAGGTGGTAGGCACTCAATTACTTGAGCCATCACTCCTGACTCCCAGGGCCTGCATGGGTGGGAAGTTGGAGTATGGAACCCAGGTACTCTGGTGTGAGATGCAGGCTTTTAACTGCTAGGCTACTTGCCTGCTCCCAAATTGAATTTTTCAAAAACAAATTATGCAGTCTGTTCAACACCCTTGGGACATCCCTGATTAAAAAGGTTGGGTGGTTCTACTGTGGAGTTCCTTTTTTCATTTTCAGATGCTCCCGGGTGGCCCGTGCGCGCGGACACACACACACACACACAATCTGTTTCATGCTTGTGTCTGTTACCCCCACTAACCACCACCTGCCCACCAAGCCCCTTCCGCTAATCCCCTAAGACAGGCTGACCCGCCTTTATTTGCACCCAAAGCTGCTTAAGTTGTGCATCTCTTCTCCCTTTCCCAAGTGCCTTGCTTAGATGGAATTCAGTGACTGTCTCTGTCGTTGTTCTCACCTCATTTTAAGTGCTAGTTTTCTATCGATCTCTCCAACTGAACCCCAACTCAGGTCACAGAGCTTGCCTCATTCCATTTTGTATTCCTTGCACCTGGCACACCGCTGGGCACACCAGAAGCTCCGGTCAAGCCAGAGCATATTCACATGCTGGGGAGAGCGGTGCTGGGCGGAATGGGGGCGGCCGGAGTTTTGGGGTCCCGAGAGGAAGTGGGTTCTCTCAGGAGGAGTCTAGGGTCCGCCTGAGCGGGAGGCCCAAGAACTTTGTCCCGAAATGAAAGCAGGTGACAGCAGGGGAGGAAAACAAAGGGACAAGGCCATCAACGATGGCAGGCTGGGTACAGACGCCTAGGGGACTGAACCCTAGCAGACCGCTTCCTTGGACCGCAGACCTTAGTTCACTTTCTCCCCGGCTCCGCCCCACGTGACCACTGCCGCTCACGTGAGCGTAGCCCTGCGTGACCTGCTGGGGGAGTCACGTGAGCGCCAGTGGGCACGTGATCGCGGTCTGCGCCGGCCTCTGGCGGCTGGGCTTCCTGCGGGTTTCGGAGTCTCCACTGCCATCGCCTCTCGGTCTCCCGCGAGGCCCATGGACGAGGAGGATGAGGAAGCGAGGGCGCTGCTGGCGGGCGGCGCCGACGAGGCCGACCCAGGGGCCCCCGCCGCCTCGCGGGCGCTGCCGGCCCTCTGCGACCCCAGTCGCCTGGCGCACCGGCTGTTGGTGCTGCTGCTGATGTGCTTCCTGGGCTTTGGTGAGCCGGCTGGGGTGGGGCTGCTAATCCAGAATTCCTGACTTTCTGTCGGAGGCAGATCCGCAGCGAGCTCGCCGGTGCCACGGGGCCTCAGCACAGCTCTGGCTTCGGCTCCTGGCTGTCCTCTGTTTTCCCTGGGTGGCCCCATCCCGGCAAGTGGGACGTTGCTAGTTTTTCCGCGTCCCGAACGTGGGGCTGAGCTGCAAGAGCGTGGTCCCGCGCCCTTCCCCTCCAAGGCCCTCAGGCCAGCGCCTCGCCCCTGGGGCCATCGATGTGGTGGCAACCGCAGATCTTCCAGCCTCCTCTCCTGGCGCAGTGTGCTCAGCGGAGTTCAAAACACACGACCTGCTCCCCTCCTCCGCCCCCTAACCCGAAATGACCTTCCTTAGCTTTTCTTACTGAAATGAACCACTGAGTTGGCAGTCTTTGATGTCTCTCGCCCTCTCTGTGAGACGCCTGCCTGGTGTCTTTCTGAAAGCTCTCGTGGGTGGGTAGATGTGTTCTTTTCATCTTCCGCTCTGCCACTGTGAAGCAGTCGTACTGGACCAGGCTTGCGGTGGCTTTGGGGCTGCTTGGTTTCCCTTACGAAATCCGATGACTCCGAAAAAAAGAACTTTCCTTCCTTGTCTACAGTTTTTAAATTTACTCAAGTATTCCAATGTTCATAGTAGTTAGCTGTGAAAGACTGGCTAGAACGTGGGTAAGCTGCGGGCTTGGGACCATCGTGGTGGTTAACTTTAAGCTGTTGCTGGAATACATAAATAGGCATGAAGGATGCTTTGGAGTTTGGTTTCTTTGTGACTCTTTTTGTCCCCCCCCCCCCCGACCCTGTTTTTCAAAACAGGATGCCCATCGTTAGCTTTAATACGGGACAGTGGATTCCTTTCTTGCAAGCTGTTAAAGCAGAAACCAGACTTTCTAGGCTTAAGAAATTAAATAAAAAACGCAAGATTTTTTCTTTAGAAAATTGTTCCTAGTGAAGCAGATTGTTTTTGGTGAACTGGTTATCAGCTTGAGTTTCAGGAGCCAGCTTCATCCTTAAGGGCAACTTTCCGTCCTTTGAAGCTGCCGCCTCGTGTGTTTGCAGAGTCAGTGGGGGAAATGGAGGCAATGCTGTGGCCTACCGCGACTCTCAGTTGTTTTCCCTTATAAGTGAATCGGAGTGCATGGATCTCATCTCTCCACACCTTCCTTTTCCTAAACCCCCAATAGACAATACAACGTTTTATTATTATTTTTTTTTTACTCCTGTCAGTGCATTTGCTAAATTATTTGAGGTCGAGTATCCTGTTGGTAGAGCTAGAACTTGTTTCAAATATTGGTTTAGTTAGACTAGTTAAACTCCATTGCTCTGCTCTCAGCATTAAGTGGTGAGCTCAGCTGACATTATTAGCAAACTGCTGGAGATGTTTGTAAAATTTTTAGAGTGTGTTGGTAGCTTTAAGTAAAGAAAATATAACTACTTGATGATGATGCTAATGAAATACTAATGCGTGAAGCGTGATCAAAGTAAAATGGGAAGACAGCTGATTGCTGCTTCTTGACTCCTTAATTTGGTTGCCAGTATTTTCTGCATGCGCACACTGCTAATTTGAGAAAGTTATTTGGCTACATTTCAGAAAATACTGGTGGATAAGGAGGTGATCCCCCGCAATTTCTATAGTGTCGGCCCTTGAGCCCATAGTGCATATACACTTGAAACTTTTATATAGACAATATTATTAAATATAAAATTCTTTTTTCTAGGCAGTTATTTTTGCTATGATAATCCTGCTGCCCTTCAGACTCAGGTTAAACAGGTAAGTTAGTTTTTCACTTGTTTCTTTTGTTTGCTTTGGGGCAGTTGTAGCTGCTGAGACATCAACTCTCAGGTTGCCTAAAGTATGCACCGAATTCATTTTAACATCTGTGGTCACTACAGCAACAAGCAGTACTCTTAGGTTGAAATGAGTTGACACGGGGAATTCATTTATAGTGACTTGAAATTGTTTCATACCTTAAATAGTTGTATGCTCTTTCCTCAGGATTGCCAAAATACTAGTAAATTTTTGTTTTGTTTCATTTGCTCATTGCTTAATCATCTGAATGACCAGTGATTTTGTTGAATACTTTTTTGCCTTTGTCAGCATTTTGTTGTTGATGATGTTATTTTGTATTTAAGATGCGGATACTGATTCCAGAGGATTGTCTGTGTTAATATTTTTTGTCTGGTTTTGTATTGAAGAAATTTATTTGATGTTTATGGTTTCTTGGGGATCTACATAGTCATTTTTCTTTTATGTTTTTTACCTTTGGATAGTAAAAATGCATAGATTGACCCTTTACCTGCTAGAATGAGAGAGAAAGGAGGTGGGAGTTGGGAGGGGTGGAAAGAGTGGACTAGACAGGGGTAGGCTGGGATTGTCCTTTGCTGTGTGTGAGGAGTCCTCACCTCAGGAAGCACTGAGGGAACAGGGATATGTAAGACAGGGCCAATGTCAGTGACATGGGCCCTGGAATCCACTACGTCCTGAAATACGTGTGGACCCAGAAAGTTCCCCGGGTTCCTAGGTGTGACCGTTTTTGTGGGGCAGAGTGCCATAGCTTTCATGAGATTTCCAAGGAAGTTCGTGACTTGTACATGACAGAAGGAATAATGTACTCATGTTCTATTTAGACTGTTAAATTTTAATATGTTGTTAAACATCAACTGTTTGGGAAAAATAGTTTTATTTTCTTTCCATATAGGATATGCAGGTGAATACCACGAAATTCATGCTGCTGTATGCCTGGTATTCTTGGCCCAATGTAGTTTTGTGTTTCTTTGGTGGCTTTTTGATAGACCGAGTATTTGGAATACGGTAAGCCTGAAAAAACCCTCACTTATTGTTAGGAAAATACAGAGCTGGATTAAGATGTTTCTAGGAAGAACTGAATAAAACTTTTGTATTGAAGATGATAATCTGAATGAGGAATTTTTTAAAAGAATTTTTTGTCTCAGTTTTTTTTTTTTTTTTTTTTTTTTGTTTAAAGATTTGTTCATTTATTTGAAAGGCAGAGATAGAGCCAGAGGCAGAGAGAGAAAGAAATCTTCCATCCACTGTTTACTCCCCAAATGGCTGCAGTGGTCAGAGCTGTGCCGATCTGAAGCCAGGAGCAAGGAGCTTCTTCCAAATCTACCACGTGGGTGCAGAGGCCCAAGGACTTGGGCCATCTTCTACTGCCTTCCCAGGCCATAGCAGAGAGCTGGATCGGAAGTGGAGTGGCCAAGTCGGCACCCATATGGGATGCCAGCCCTACAGGCAGCAGCTTTACCTGCCATGCCATAGCACTGGCCTTCAGACTGGGTTTTGAAGTCTGATTGCTATCTCAGTTAAGGTTGTACTAGTAAATCCTGCTGATAGAATGAGGTAACTCAGCTATCTAAGGTAAACTTTGCTCCACTTTGGGTCAGACAAACCAGAGTCTGAATCTGATTACTGTCATTTGCTTAGTTTCCTGAGCTTCTGTTTCTTCACTGGTAAAATAAGGATTCTGAATTCTGTCTTGCAAAGTGGTCATGAGGCCAGTGAAAGTTATGTGTACATGGTGAGTGTACAGAATTTGGCACAAAAGTGATATGTGCTTCCCCCAGCCCAGTGAGATTTTCTATTTCTCTTTACGTGAACCTCAAGCTTTTTGTGACTTGGTACTTACTAACGATGATGAAAAAAGAAATTAAGAACTTTTTATCCTTCTCTCCCTCTCAAATAGGTGGGGCACAATAATTTTTAGCTGCTTTGTTTGCATTGGACAGGTAAGGGAGGCCAAAGCCTTCATTGATTATTTGATAATGACTATTGAATTCTTGTCTAATTAATTCTGTTGGCAAAGATGTGGTTAATGACTGCATAGCTTAAATAAGCAGAGTCTATAAATGCTTATTTTGTTTAATACATAGTCTATTTTAAGCCTTGAATTAGATGAACAGTATTATTTTAATTCCATGGACTTACTAAGTAGGAATATTAAAACCCTGGTAGGAGTTATCATTTATCATAAGTTATTCATTGTTTGTCTTGAATACCTTGAATTTACTTTCTTACTGAATCATCAATAAATTCTACTTTGTAGGTTATCTTTGCTCTGGGGGGAATATTTAATGCTTTTTGGCTGATGGAATTTGGAAGGTTTGTGTTTGGGTAAGTTGTACATAATTTCATTTAACCTGTTATTATTTTAGTTAAAGATTTGAAGAATAATTTATTGTCTCTTCTGAAGAATTTTTTCAAAGCCTTTAAATGTAGCTACAGTATATGGAGCTATTTCTTGGTTATCTTAATTTTCTTGTAAAAATAAGCAACAATTTTGAATAATCATAGTTAGCTATGAGTGAGGTTTGAATGCTAAAATAGTTTTCTAGAAGTGTTATTCAAAATTTGTTGTGTGTGTGTGTGTGAGAGAGAGAGAGAGAGAGAGAGAGAAAGAGAAAATGCTGTCGTCATTGGTTCATGCCCCAAAAGCCTGCAATGGCCAAGGCTGGACTGGGGCTGAAGTTGGGAGCTGGGAATACAGTTCAGGTCTCCCATGTAGGTGGCAGGAGCCCAATTACATAAGCCATTACCTCTGCCTACCATGGTCTGCATTAGCAGCAAAATGGAATCTGGAGCCAGAACCAGGAATTAAGCCCTGATATTCCTATACGAGATGTGGGCATCTTTACCAGTATCTTAAACACTAGGCCAAAGTCCATCCCCTGGTTCAAAAGTCCTTAAAGCATGATACCTCTAGACTGACTGCCCTGTGTCTCATCAGTAAGGTGGTTCTGAGTCCACCCTTGCGCTTCTTATCCTAAGGGACATAGATGAGAGAACTAACTTTTTTTTTTTTCTTTTTTAAGATTTATTTATTTACTTTTGAAAGGCAGAGTTACAGAATGGAGAGAGAGAGACAGAGAGGCAGACAGAGAGATCTTCCATCTGCTGATTCACTCCCCAAATGGCCACAGTGGCTGAGGCTCAGCTGATCAGGAGCCGGGAGCTGCTTCTGGGTCTCCCACATGGGTGCAGGGGCCCAAGTAGTTGGGCTGTCTTCTGCTGCTTTCCCAGGTGCATTAGCAGGGAGCTGGATTGGAAGTGGAGCAGCCAGGACTTGAACCCGTGCCCATATGGAATGTTGGTGCTGCAGGAGGTGGCTTAACCTGCTATGCCATAGCGCTGGCCCCCAGAACTTAGTCTTAAAAACATTACTTCCTTCATGTTCTTTTCACAGACACCAGGGACATGTAAACCTATGACATTCCCCAAAAGTACTCTAAGTAAGAGAGAAGAACACAAATGTACATGAAGGTATAAAAGGGATCAGAGACTGAAATGTGGTCAGAAATGGCCTCGTGCACAAAGTGGCCCTTGCCAGCAGGGTTAGATCTGCAGCAGTGGAAGAGCAAGAACGTATCTTTGGATGAGGACAGAGTGGTGAGGAGGGCTGTGCTAGGACAGGGAGGAGAGAAAGTGCCTAGCTGAAGGCCTTGAGTGGGAATGGTAAGTACGTAGAACTTGCTGACAGAAAAGTGAAACCCAGGGAGTAGGAGAATGTTAAACATGGAAGGTGCATGGGGGATTGATTGGCAGACGAGTGTGAGTCTTTGTGGTTTCACAAAATCGACCCTGCAACATGGATGGTGATGTGCTAATGCAGACTCCCCCTGTTGCCTGTCACGGTTGAGTGTAGCCTCTCAAATGACTCCAAGATGTAGAAGTGTGAACAGCCACTTCATGATGCAGCTGGACTTTCTGGGTCAGGAATATGGGCTGGGGCTTCATTTGGTAGCATTCATGGAAGGCTGGGGCAGGAAGCATCCAGAAGCTCCTTGACTCACACGTCTGATGCCTGGGTTTAGACATCTCAGGAGGGCAGCTGTCTGGGACACTTAAACATGGCCCCCTGTGCAGCTTTCTCTCTCTCTCTCTCTCTCTCTCCTTTTTTTAAGATTTATTTATTTACTTGAAAGACAGAGTTACACAGAGAGAGGAGGAGAGGCAGAGAGAGAGATATCTTTCATCCACTGGTTCATTCCCCAATTGGCCACAACAGCCGGAGCTGTGCCGATCCGAAGCCAGGAGCTTCTTCCTGGTCTCCCACATGGGTGCAGGGGCCCAAGGACTTGGGCCATCTTCCACTGCCTTCCCAGGCCATAGCAGAGAGCTGGATCGGAAGTGGAGCAGCCAGGTCTTGAACCAGCACCCATATGGGATGCTTGCACTACAGGCAGCGGCTTTATCCCCTACACCAGCCCTGCAACTTGCCTTCTCGTGTCCACAGTTGGTCTTCTTGCAAAGTGGCTCACATGAATATTAGAGGGAAAAGCAGATGCCACCTGTTATGACCCAGAAGCAGTCACAAGCCCACCTAGATTTAAGGGGAGGGAGCAGATAAGTGGAATGTCTAAATTAATAAATGTGGTATTTAAAAACTAACTTTTCTTCCTTTTCCTATTTTCAGGATTGGTGGGGAGTCTTTAGCTGTTGCCCAGAATACATATGCTGTGAGTTGGTTTAAAGGCAAAGAACTAAACCTGGTGTTTGGGCTCCAACTTAGCATGGCTAGAATTGTAAGTATGACGACAACCTGAAACCAAAAAAGAAGCAGAGGATTGGATTGTGTAGTCATGTCTTAAGAATCACAGGATGTTTGTGTGTGGTGAATTAGATGTTGATTTTTATTTCACTAGAACATAGTATAGCGTTTATTTTAAATAATGCATTTCCAATGTTAGTAAAAAGTAGCTAAATGAACGTTCATTAATTCAAAGAGTGCAACTTAGGGAAGGATCTTGTGAGTTGCGGTGCCTGGTTTGTTATCCATTGCTGGCATCCCTGCTCTGAAAGTCTGCATACAGGCTCTGCCTGCACACTTCTGGTGCCGCACAGCTCACTGTGGGACTGGGCAGCCCACCTACTCCTTTAACTTTATGAAAGCCGGCCTCAGGTGGTGATGACACACACCTCCCTTCACAAGTTTCTTTTACTGATTGCTCTGACTTTTGCCCCCTCTGGTTACTGTTTACCTCTGCTGTGTGACAGCATATGCTCGTTTGAGGTCAGCTCTTAAGTTCTTGGTCAGGAATGCTCATTTCCTGTGTTGTCGCAGCCACACGAGCCGGGGCCCAGCTCCTTCACTGTGGGATTCATGCCTCTCTGGACTTGTCTCAGCGAGCTAGTGTTCTTCCAGGGATTTTGTATCTTAGAATGATCATGGTGCTTCAGGTCTGATGGCAGCCATGCAATGGAACAGCATTCTGTTTTTATTATGGCACCCAGTAATTTTCCTAATTCTAATAGAGAATTTAAAAAAATTCTTGCTATTAAAAATTAGTTTTCAAAGACTAATGCATGTGATGAAGATGTAACATATCTTTAGGAAGAAGAAATCCAGTGTGAAGAGTTTTTAATAAAATATTCCCTCCTGGGTATTTCTAGGTTTCTATACATGCAGGTTCTTTTCAGTTTTTCACTATTACCCGTACTGCTGTAGTCTAACACACACTATAAATCTTGTCTGCATCTCTGATTGTTTCTTTGGGTGAGGTGGCTAGGGATGGAATTAGTGAGGCAGAGGGTTTGTTAGGGTCTCTGAGGACTGTTGAGATATGTTTTCACTTTGTCCTCTTGGGGTGTTTGCATCCCTGTCTGTGGGATAAGAGAGGATCCATTTTATCATAGCTTTGATAATTATAGGCTATTAATTAAAGAAGTTCACTTTATCAATTTGATCCAAAATAGCTAAATATTTCAATTAGTAATTTTTCAGTAGTTTCAGAAAACTAGTGTGTTTCTTCGTATTTTCTAAATCTTATCTGCAAGGATTATTCCAAGAGGTTTTGTTATGTGTCTTTCCTAAGTCAGGATGTGTCTGTGGCAGTTAGTGGATCAGTGTCTAATAACTTCTGGGACAGAGCTATTGGGGATGGTATGGATGGAGTCTTTCTGCACTTTTGCTCCCTGTGCATCCTCCAGAATGGTCACAGAAGTTCTGGGTTTATCTCCCCATGATTTTTTCGGTTTCCTGGGCTATGAGCTTGTCCGAGTTTACACATGTGGACTGGGATCACATACCTCCTTCTTACTGAAGAGAGCAACAGACTTCTCATTTTTCTTAAAATCCCTGCGTTAGCCAGGGATTGGAAGCCCAGCACCCTTTTGGCTTTCCTTAGCAATTTGTTGCTTTTAAGCGAATTCTTTCAAGTATCACTGTGATATTTGCTAAGCCAGGTCATCAGGCATTTAGAGGGAAAGGAGTGTTAAGGCAACATTCCTATCTTTGAAAAGCTTGCTTTCAGTGATACTGGAGGAAATTTCCAGTAGGTCTGTTTAATCTTATTGGTGATTTGAGTAATGTCATTGGTAAGCATTTTGTAAGGAAGAGCCGTGTGAGATGTGCTGCTGTCTTTGCTGTGAGAATATTGTGGAGGACATGTTCATTTCTCTGTCTTCACTAGAGTCTAACCCATCAACAGCATTTAACACAATGGATTCTCCCTTGTCCCTGACTTCTTGTCTTGGGTTCCAGCCTACTACAGGCTCAGGGTTTTCCTCTTGCCTTTCTGTCTGCCCTTTCTTTACCTCTTTAGTTGGTTCTCTCTCGCTCTTCTCAGCCTATAAATATGGAAGAGCCCCGGGGCTTAGTCATTGGCCACCTTCCCTTTATTGATCGCTCACAGCTTCTGTAATCCTGTCTGGTTTTGCAATTTTAAATAGCATTTCCTCACTTCTGAATTTATATCACGTGTCCAGCCCTTTCTGCTGAACTCCACACCCACACATGCAGCTGCCTACTTGACATTTCCACTCGGCTGTCTAGTAGGCGTATCATGCCCCTCTCACGCTCCAGATTCAGCATTTGACATTCTAACCACCATCTCCCAAACCACCTCCTGCTGTGGTTTTCTCATCCTCCATAAGGGCAACTTCTTTCTTCCACTGGCTCAGGAAAAAACTTTGGTGTTATCCTGAGCTCCTCTTTCTCCCCTCACATATTTTCTGCTAGCAAATCCTATCAGATCCCCCATAAAAATGTGTCTGTATTCTGATCACATCTCACTGGCCCACCTTGTCTGAGACCTGGTACTTCTGTGTGGCTAATTGCTGGAGCCCCCTAACCAGAGCCCTTGGGGAAGCCTTTGTTCCCTCTTTGAGTCGTTTTGAATACAGGGATACTGCAAAAGTTCACAGAAGATGGAATGTAAAGATAACTTTATTTGGGAGCAAAATTTTGTTGAGATCTGCACATAGTTTTTCATAGTACACATTTTACATGAACTTTTTGAAGACTCCACACACACATGGATTTCAAAATTTTTTTGTGATGAAATAAACTTACTTTTTAGTTCCACTGTCCACAAACCTTTTGAAGTACTCTTGTCTAGCATCCAGAGTGAGAGTGTCAAAGGCAAAGTGGACCTGGTGCCTTCTCTCCTCACAATCCCACTGGCTTCCCATCTCACACGGCATAAAAGCTGAAAGTCCTCATTATTGCCTGTAGCCCCCTTCCCCAACATTGCCTCTTTGGGGACATTGCCTTCAGCTTTCCCTTCTTCCTTTATGCTGTCTGGCCTCTGCATTCCTTACCATTCCCTGAATGTGTCAGGCAGGCTGCCTCTCCGGGTCTCTGTGTTGGTTGTCGTTCTGCCTGGAGTGTTCTTCCCCAAGATATCCTCATAGCTCCATACTGAGTCATGTTTGCAGCAAGGGTTCCCCTCCTGGTTTTATATTCTTCTTCCGTCCTCTCTTGTTTTCCTGACTTTTGAAAGCACTTAGCATTATTTAATATATTAGCTAATATATATTATTAAATGCATTTAATGTGTAAGCTTTTGGAAAGTTGGGTATTTTTCAGTTTTGTTCTTCATTATTTTCTCAACAGCTGAAACAGTGGTCGAAACATCATAGGGGCTAATTGCTAGTAAATGAATAAGTGTCATGTCATGTTCATTATCCTCTTCATGGATGTTTAAAGGAAGGATTTTTTTCTTCAGATTTTAGTACCAGGAGAAACTTTATTTTTTCTGAGCTACTGTATATTTTTGTCGTAGGTACTCTGTGAATGTTCTAATTCATGCTTCCTTAGTGCTTTTGCTGCTAGGAAGTTCTGAATGTTCTATGCTATTTTGGATATTAGCATTTTCTAATAAATAGGTATTTTTTTGGTGTAGTAACCTTATCCATGACTTTAGCTTAGTTTTTTAGTTGTTTCCTTCTAATTTTTTTTTATTTTTTAATTATGTCTTGCTTACTCTGGATTCTAACCATACTTATTTCTTGAAGCCATGCAATCCTTTTTTCCTGAACAAGAGCTATAAATCATTGAAAATTCTGTTGATTCCCTCCCCCCCTTCTCTTTTAGGGCAGTACAGTAAACATGAACCTCATGGGCTGGCTGTATTCTAAGGTTGAAGCTTCACTGGGTTCTGCTGGTCATACAACCCTTGGGGTGACACTTATGATTGGTGAGTGAATCCTGATGTCCTGCTTCTTGTCTCTGAGTGCTTGTCACAAGACATCTGGTGGCAGAGTGCTTTGATTATAGTTTTACCTCCACAGTTTGCTTGCTTTTTGACCTAACTATAAATAACCAACCATTTAGCCGCAGTTTGCGTTTTAATTTCTACTTTCCTGAGCTGGAGGCTCTTACTCCTCTTCGTCTGCTTCACTGTTGTCGTTTGTATCTCATGTCTACAAAGAGCTAGTTTCTATGGAGATGTCTTGAGAACAGTCTGGGAAACTGTATGTGAGGCTTTGGTAGTCTGTAGCAGCAGGAAGGGTTGTTTCCCTTTGATCAAATTCAGCCAGTGCACCCAGAGAGCCCTGATTTTATAGTAGTCATACATGTAAAATGGTTGAAAATCCTCCAGGTTGGGAGTCAGGAACCTACATTCTAGTGCTGGCTCCAATTAGTTCTGTCATCTTAGACAAGAAAGCTAACCTTTTGAGTCTCAGTTTTCTTTTGTGTAAAATTGCTGGTGTTTAACCAAAACTTCATTCCCTCCTGTGGTGCTAATTGGTCTGTGGGTCCCTGAGGAGTGGGTATGGCCCTATGGGTTCCCTTTGAGCAGTGACTTGTCTAACTAAGGTCCGATGTGCATGCAGCTGCTTGCAGGGCTCTGGAGATACCTGTGCTATGGTGGGGTCAAAACTCTGTGCCCAAGATTTGCACACCTTATTCTGTGTAGTTCCTTGGTAGTAAAAAAAAGAGGACAGTGGGGAGGGAACCATAAACAGGCAACTGTTTCTAAAATCTTCTTCCAAATCTTCCCTCTCAAATCCTTTGCCTTGTTTAAAACCTGTTTCTGGAGTTGTTTGGTCTAGCAGTTAAAATGCATATTAGGAAGCCCACATCCCACAGCAGAGTGCCCGAATTCAAGTCCTGTCTCTTCCTCCTCGCTCCAGCTTCCTACTAATGGGAACAAGTACTTAAGTCCCTGCTACCCATATGGAAACTGGAATGGGAGCTCTGTCTCTCTGTTCCTTTATTTCCGTCTCTTTGTATCTCTCTGCCTCTCAAATAAAACAGCAGCAAAAACAAATCCTTCTTACTCTCCAGTGTTTCTCGTGTCTGGCTGGCTTCCTCCACAGTAGAGATTTTAGAGCCAGAGAAGGCCTGTGCCATCACCAGGTCAAAACCTCCTGTTTTACAGCTGGGGAAATTGAAGCCCAGAGGTTTAGCTTTGTGCCCAAGATCGTTCAGCTTGTTAGAATCAGCACTAGAACCCTGTCTAGTGACTCTGATTTCAACAATTTTTTCTTCAGTTGGATCATACAATGTCAGCCAATGAAAGATTCATGGAGACAAAGAGACAGAGAGCTTCCTCTTCTACTGGTTCACTCCCCAAGTGCCCACAACAGCCGGGCTAGAAGCTGGGAGCTTGAAAATCAATCTGGTCTCTTGTGGGATATAACCACTTGAGACATCATCCACTACCTACCAGGGTGTACATTAGAAGGAAACTATAATTGGAAGCAGAGCTGGGACTTGAACCCAGACTTACTGATATGGGATGCAGGTATCCCAAGCAGTGACTTAAATACTACATCAAATGCCCACTCCCAGATCCATTCATTTTTACTAAGCTTCTTTAGAAAATCATTCCTGAGTTGTGGGAAGTGTAAACTGTAGTTACTCTTTATTCTTATTTGTTTTGATGGTAGAGAATCAGCAGTAGTGAGAAATGCTGAACCCATAAATAGGAGAGAGCCTGCGGGAGCTGTGCTTTGAGAAGGTGGAGCCCTTTGGGCTGCTGAAGGGCAGGGACATAGATTGCAGAATTCAGGAAGGCATTAAAAGGACCATGAAGCGACTGCAGAATCAAACTACTTTTCTTATTTTCCCTCTTTCATCTAACAGCAATTGGTGCTTAGATTGAATTAAATGAGGACTGATTTACTAATTGGTCATCTCTTTTCTTAACCTGTATTCTGCACTCCAAGACTGCACTAGTTTGTTCTAGTCTTTTTCTTCTCTTCTGCACCCTTCTACCAAGAAATAATACGGTAAAGGTGACTGTTGAGTGTTGATCTTCTTCTGTCTTGAGTTTTCTTATTCATGGCAGTAAGTGTCTTCCCTGTCAGCAGCAGTTGCTTTATTTTCTGCTCTTTATATGATGTGTTACCTTTTCTTTCTTTTTCTCTTTTCTCTCTCTCTCTCCTCTTTCTTTCTAATTATTTATTTATTTGAAAGATTACACAGAGAGGGAGAGACAGAGAGAGGGAGATGTTCCATCCACTGGTTCTCTCCCCAGGTGGTTGCAAGGGCCAGCTCTGGCCCAGGCCGAAGTCGGGAGCTTCTCCAGCTCTCCCATGAGGGTAGCAGGGGCCCAAGCACTTGGGCCATCTTCTGCTGCTCTTCTCAGGCTATTAGCAGGGAGCTGGATTGGAAGTGGAGCAGCTGGGACAAGAACCAGCACCCATATGGGATGCTGGCATTGCAAGCCGCAGCTAAACCCACTGTGCCATCTCCAGTGTGTTGCCTTTTTGAGTCTTTTGTCTGATTCTCTTTTTTAAAAAATCTCTCTCTTTTACATAGGGGGCTTAACGTGTGTTCTTTCCCTAATCTGTGCCTTGGCTCTTGCCTATTTGGATCAGCGAGCAGAGAGAATCCTTCATAAAGAGCAAGGGAAAACAGGTGAGTCTAAGTGAAAATAAAGTGGCACTATGGGGAATTTTGACCTTTTGGAGATAATTTATAATGAGATAAGTTCCTAATACAGTATTGTAAACTCAGTGGCTTAATACATAATTTTTTTATCTTTTACTTCCAAATTTGTTTCTGCTTGTCGAAATTTTTGGATACATTATTTTCCCCTTAAACATTTTGGTAAAGTTTACCTTCTCAGTTGTGCTTTGTATATTTGCAAAATTAACGTGATTTCTGGAAGGGAGCAGAAAGGTGGATAACAGACTTAGGTTCTGCTTTTTCTCGTGTCTTTGTAAGTCATCCCAGAAATGTCGCTTGCTTATTCTACTAGCAGAATATCTTTTAAACTGAATTGCAAAGGTTAATCACTTGATTAAAAAAAATAACATTGATTAAATTCAAAACTTACTTTTTTCTTAAGGGAATAAGCTGTTGGGCTAAATCTGTATAAATGTGCTTTTTATTTTCTGTATGCACAATGAAAGTTTATACTTGTATCTTACTGCATCGATCTCTGATGTCAGAAATTAAAGCACAATGTACAAACTAAAAAAAAAAAAAAAAAAAAAACATTGGCCACGGTGGGAAGCTCGTTGGGGTGCGCAGCCATGCTGATGATGGCCTCCCTTTCTGCTCTCAGGGGAGGTTATCAAATTAACAGATGTGAAGGACTTCTCCTTGCCACTGTGGCTCATCTTTGTCATCTGTGTCTGCTATTATGTCGTGGTCTTCCCTTTCATTGGACTTGGAAAGTGAGTATTTCTTAACATTCCATTTTTCCTGGCTAAATTATAATGACAGCTCAATTACATAAATGTAGCAGTATATTTTACTTCTCTGGTTATGGTTCATATTTATATAAGAAATGTTTTATGAGATACAACTGCTTTTCTTAGTCTTTTAAGGGAATACCTAACAACAGTTTTTGATTCATAATATTGATTTGTTTTAATATTTGATTTTTGGACTAGTATTCTTTTATTTATTTTTATTTGAGAGGCAGAGAGAGAGAACGAGAGTGAGAGCAAGAGCGAGCTGGAGCTCCTATCCACTGCTTCACTTCCCAAATGCCTCCAACAGCCAGAACTGGGTCAGGCTGAAGCTAGGAGCCAGGAGTTCAGTACGGGTCTAGCGCATGGGAGGCAGGGATCTAACTGCATGAGCCATCACAGACCCACATCCCTGGGTCTGCATTAGCGGGAACTGGAGTCAGGATCCCAGCTGGGAATAGAACTTAGACATGGAATGTGGGCATCCTAACCGCCAGACCTAACACCTGCCTTACTATTCTTGTTTATTTTCCCATTGATTCCTTGATTAAGTGGTTTCTTACTGAACATGGAGACTTACTGGCATACTGAGCGTGCATCTCTGCTTGCCAGGGCTCTAATTTTGCCAGACTTTAATACAGGATTCAAAACAAATTCATTTTTGTTTTATCTTCTGCTTCTCATAGAGCCATGCATGAATGTGTTTTTATAACCTGTAAATTCAGGCTGTCGTTTTAAGTAATTTGAAACAAGAGCCCTATTTAATATTTAGCAGAGAATCTGTTAGTACTGCTTTTAAGGAAGGGAAGCAGCCTTATTCCTTGTAGCAGTATTTGGCTTTCTGAAAAATAGGCATTATATCTTATTCAGTTACTGAAATATTTACATGAATACTTAAGCTTTTGCAGATTGCTTGAAAATAAATATTAAAGAAAGTGGTAGGGCAGGTGTTGCAATGCAGCAGGTTAAGCCACTGACTGCTTGGGGTGCCCTCATCCCAGGTCCAGAGTGCCTGGATTGAGTCTGGCTACTCGGGGCTTCCTAGCCTGGCTTTGGCCAGGCCCAGCACTGGATGTTACAGGCATCTGGGGGTGAACCAACAGATAGAAGATCTCTCTCTCTCTCAGTCTCCTCTCTTTTCTCTATTGCTCTTGCAAATAAATAAATCTTTACAAAATACAGAAATAAGGTGAAGAAAGGCAAGTTTATGAAGTTACCTTACTCGTGTTTATTTTGCCTTAAGTTTTTGAAAGCAGAGTTCTACCCAGTGTGCTAATTTCTCTATCTTTTTAATTTTAGAGTTTTCTTTACAGAGAAATTTGGATTTTCTTCGCAGGCAGCAAGTGCAATTAACAGGTATTTAATTAATTCTGTAAATGCTTAATGCATGTGAAGCGTGGGTCTTAAATTATAACCAGATGTTGTAGGAGGCAAAAAAGATGTATGTAACCTAATATCCACAGTGTGAAACTAAGACTGTAGTGGGACTTGAATCCCAGTGGCCATCTTTGTATGAATGGAAAAGCAAAGAAGTCTTGGGCTACTCTTTATATTTCTATTTTCTGATGACTGTTTTAGAAGAATGTTAAATAAGTTAGGCATTGTTAGGGACATCTTTAATGTTTACTTTTAGCTGTGATGCATTTCATTGAATTTCTTGTGTGTCCCTGGGCAGTATCGTGTATGTCATATCAGCGCCCATGTCTCCAGTGTTCGGGCTCCTAGTGGATAAAACAGGCAAGAACATCATCTGGGTCCTGTGTGCAGTAGCAGCTACTCTTGTGTCCCACATGATGCTGGCCTTTACGATGTGGAACCCGTGGATTGCCATGGTAACGTCTGTGTAAGCCCTGGGCTGGGGTCAGGGACTCAGCGAGGACTCCGTCAGCTCTATGTCCGCTGGCGCTCAGCAGGCACATGGCTGTGCCTGTGACAGCAGGGAAACAGTGACTTGGTTTCAGTTTCCTCAGGGTAATTTTTTAAAAGGATGATTTAAATTATTCATAAGGTATTTTTATGTCATTTGGCTTATTTAGCAGGGAAGGCTCATAGTGGAAGTAGAATTTGAAATAGAATAGCCTTGTGAAAACCAGAATGTCTGTCTGTTTTACTGGTGGAAGACCTCTCTCTCTGTCTCTACCTCTCTCTGTCACTTTGTCTTTCAAATAAATAAATAAATCTTTAAAAAAATAAAAAAGAATAAGACCACAGGCTGAAGTGCTGCATTTGTTACTGTACACTTGGTAGGAATTTCCTTCCTTAGAAGTCTTCCTGCAGGTTTAGTTCAGATTCTGAGAGGCGAGAAGCCTGCGGCAGAAGCTTTGCACGATTACCATCTTGATAGAGATGATGGAGCTTTTCCAATAACTTTGTTCCTGTTTATAACTGCACCAATAGTATACAGAAGTGTCTATCGCTTAGTATTCTTGCCAGTAGTGAGCACTGGCAGTATTGTAAATCTGGCCAATCTGGTAGGTGTGGGTGGTTCTTACTTACATTTAGATCATTAGGTTTCTTTCATAATGGAAGGAAGAGTCGGCATTGGGTGATGCTTCACAGACAGTGGTGGCAGCTTCTGGGTTTGGTGCTGTGCTCTCCTGCAGGGTGTTGAGGACCCAGAGGCAGGATAGTGGTCTATTGGCATGATGTTGCCTTGGTTGCCTACTTTGCAGTTCCTAATAAAAACTGGAAAAGTAGCTTATCTGAAACCTTGGTTAAGAACTTCTTGCATATTAGCCTTATATTATCTTTCTTGGTCTTGAGGACACCCTGGGCCCTCGCCACTTATGCATGTATATAATGTGATGACAAGTGAAAATGATTAAGTCAGTGTGTATCTTTTTTTTTTTTTTTTGGACAGAGTTAGAGAGAGAGAGAGACAGAGAGAAAGGTCTTCCTTCCATTGGTTCACTCCCCAAATGGCTGCTACGGCTGGCGCTGCACCAATCCGAAGCCAGTGGCCAAGCACTTCCTCCTGGTCTCCCATGCAGGTGCAGGGCCCAAGCACTCGAGCCAACCTCCACTGCACTCCCGGGCCACAGCAGAGAGCTGGCCTGGAAGAGGTGCAACTGGGACAGAATCCGGCGCCCCAATCGGGACTAGAACCTGGTGTGCCGGCGCCACAGGTGGAGGATTAGCCAAGCGAACTGCAGCGCCGGCCAAGTCAGTGTGTATCTTGACCCTGGAGGGATACTGTGAGAGAGGGCCAGGATAGATTTTTATATTCTGAAGATGAGTTTTAGTGTAATCACAATAAATTTCACTTGAATATTCATATATGAGCTACTACATAGAAGGAAAAGTCCCTTTTTGTTAATGTCAGACTTTTTACCTCTCTGCATATTGCTTTGTGTAGTGCCTGCTGGGACTGTCGTATTCGCTGCTGGCCTGTGCGCTGTGGCCCATGGTGGCGTTTGTAGTTCCTGAGCATCAGCTGGGAACTGCATATGGCTTGTAAGTATGCATGCTGTCCCTCACGTATGAGAGCACTTCAGAAGCTCGTGGAAAAATGGCATTAGATGTTTTGTTGATTTTTTTCCATGAACTTTTTGAGGAGCTCTTATATGCATGAATTTTAAGGCATTTTGCAGCAAAATGAACCTACCTTTTACTTCTGTTCCCCTGAAGTTTTTGAATAGTCCTCTCCTTTGCCTCCCTCTGCTCTATCAATTTTTTGGTCACACAAAACTCCAGGCCTCTGAGTCTGATTGTCTTCAGGCTCTGGGACAGCTGTGACCCTGGAAATACTGGAAAAATCAGTCTCTCTAAGATATTGTTGTGGCAACAAATGAGCTCCGTGCCTGCAGCAAGGGAGTGGGGTAAGCTAACTCCTAAGGGGCGATTGCTGACATCACTGTTGATCTGAGGGCAGCTCAGTGAGAAGCTGAGTCCCAAAAAGGTAAAAGAGGGAAACGACATCATGGTGGGTGTTCACGGAGCCCATGCTTCTGTTCAGTAGCAAGGTGGGAGTGTGCACTGCACGTAATGAGGCTGCTCTCTCACCTTTGACCTGACAGTCTCGCAGCAGAAATAGCCATGGACTAGAAAAACAAAGGCTGATCAAGTCATGCCGGGTTGAAAACCTCTCTTAACACTGATAGTATGTTGTTTGCAGATACTGACATTTATGCCGAAGTGTTAGTCTAGGTATGAATGAAATGTGTTTGTGTATTTCTTCAATGGCAGCATGCAGTCCATTCAGAATCTCGGGCTGGCGGTCATCTCCATCATTGCTGGCATGATACTGGATACTCGGGGATACTTGTTTTTAGAAGTTTTCTTCATAGCCTGTGTTTCTTGTGAGTACCCCATGTGGCAGCATTTCATTTCTTTGAACACGCAGCAGAATGCTCTCATTTGTACTTTGAGGTTTGTTGTTATTGTTCTTTCCCCAGCCCCTTCTGAAACCAAATCCCTAGAATTTCCCCAATTCCTGCTTAGCCTGAGTTCCAGTTTTACAGCTGGAGACTTTCTAGCTCTCTGACAATTTATAAGCATTTTCCAGGAGATCCTGTCCTTTCTGCAGAAGTGGAATCTGTTCATATTCTGTGTTAAATGTTTATGATTCTGGGGACTGGCATTCTAGTGTGGTGGCTAAGCTGCTGCTTGTGAAGCCAGCATTCCATATCGGAGCCCTGCTTAGTCTTGGCTAATCTGCTGCTGATCCAGCTTCCTGCTCATGTGCCTGGGAAAGCGATAGAAGATGGCCCAAGTGCTTGAGTCCTTGCCACACACGGGAGACCCAGAAGGAATTCCAGGTCCCTGGCTTCGGCTTAGACCAGCCCTTTCTGTGTGGCCATTTGGGGGGTGTACCAGCGGATGGATGATAGTCACACTCTCTCCCTCTCCTTCTCCCTCTCTCTATTGCTCTCTACTTTTCAAAAAAATTACAATTTTGAAAAACATTTAACATGTTCAACCTTAAAAGATCCTGAATGTGTTCCTAGAGTGGATTTGTGGACACTGGTGTGATTTAGATGTGAATGCTCATAAATTATTCATCAAATTTTAATTTTTAGTCATTTAATTTTTACCTGTAATCATTCATTAGTTAAAATTAGGAAGCATTAGGAAACAGTTGAAAAACTCAGCATTTTTTTATAATCTTTACCAAATACATAAGTTGTGTTTATCAAAAAATACTCTGCTATACCATATCGATGTCTTTTATGTTTCAGTTCATTTTTTAAAAAATATTTATTTGCAAGGCAGAGTTACACACACCCACAGCCACACCCACACCCAGAAGGGAGACAGAGAGGTTTTTCATCCTCTGGTTCATTCCTCAGATGGCCGCAACGGCCTGAGCTGGGCTGATCCAAAGCCAGGGGCTTCTTTCTGGTATCCCACATGGTTGCAGGGGCCCAAGCATGTGGGCCATCTTCCACTGCTTTCCCAGGCACATTAGCAAGAAACTGGATTGGAAGTGGAGCAGCTGGGACTCAAACTGGTGCCCGTATGGGATGCAGGCTACACTACACCGTAGGGCCGGTGCCACTTCAGTTCATTTTTATTATTTCAGTTTAAGAAACAGACTATTTTTTAAATCATGTTTTGTAGCTTTTCTGTTATTTAAAAGGAAGTTATAGCTATGCAAATATTTGTGTAGGTGTGTGTATGGTTGAAGTTTACCTGTAATACTTATATTGAAAAGATTCTATGTTTGTTTGTTTTAGGAGGGAACCTAAATTTAACAAATATTTAATTATTTACCTATAAAATAGACATATTTTTCAGACTTAAGCCCCCCAAAGACTGCTCTCTTTGGCTTTCTGTAAGATGAGAAGCAGCCTGGGGACTGGCAGGGGTGGTTGGGAAGTGCTGTGCAGAACCAGCCCTTTTTTTTCTCTCTCTCTCTCTCTCTCTTTTTTTTTTTTTTTTGGACAAGCAGAGTGGATAGTGAGAGAGAAAGAGGGACAGAGAGAAAGGTCTTCCTTTGCTGTTGGTTCACCCCTCAATGGCCACTGTGGCCGGTGCACTGCGCTGATCCGATGGCAGGAGCCAGGTGCTTCTCCTGGTCTCCCATGGGGTGCAGGGCCCAAGCACTTGGGCCATCCTCCACTGCACTCCCGGGCCAGAGCAGAGAGCTGGCCTGGAAGAGGGGCAACCGGGACAGAATCCAGCACCCCAACCGGGACTAGAACCCGGAGTGCCGGCACCGCAGGCGGAGGATTAGCCTATTGAGCCATGGCGCCGGCCAGAACCAGCCCTTAGGAAGGGGGAGACGCAGGCTGGTGGGTTGGCTCCCTCTCCTCCTGCAGCAGTCTCAGCATCTTCTTTCCTTTTTAAAATTGCTTTCTTTTCATTTTATTTGAAAGGCACAGAGACAGGGAGCTTTTCCATCATGTGGTTCACTCCCCAAATACCTGCAACAGTTGGGATTGGGCCAGGCTGCAGCCAGGAATCCAGAACTCACTCCGAGTCTCCCATGGCAGTGGCCAGTACCCAGCTACCCAAGCCATCACCGGCTGCCTCCCAGGGTGCATATTAGCAGGAAGCTGGAATCAGAAGCAGCCGGGATTTGAACCCAGGCACTCCTATAGGGGATATGGGTGTCCCAAGGGGCCTGTTACCTGCTGCATCAAATACCTGCTCATTTTTCCCTTTGTGGCCTGGCAGTTCCAGGGCTGAGTGGCCTGTGGAGAAAATGCTATATAACTTATTTTCAGTACTTTTAGAAAAAAAAAACCTGAATAGTGTTTTAAATGCCAGTTGATAAAGGGTTGATTGTATCTAAGATTTACTTTGTGATTATGATTACATAGGAATCATGAAGAAGAAATATGTATTTTTAAGAGCCCTGTGTTTCTTCACTCCTAGTGTCACTTTTATCTGTGGTCTTACTCTATTTGGTGGATCGTGCCCGAGGTGAGTACAAGGGCTGATATTTTCTTGTCAAACTCTGTTGACTTCTCTGGTGGGGTCTCTGGATTGACTGCATATCTTTTAAGGGTTAGTATATGTAATAAAGACCCTGCCCATAGTGATAGAAACACATATTGATTATATAATATTGAATTACATATTCTTTTTTCATTTTTCTTCGATTTCTTTCTTTTATTTTATTTTATTTAGTAAATATAAATTTCCAAAGTACAGTTTATGGATTACAATGGCTTCCCTCCCATTCGCACCCCTCCCATCTCCTGCTCCCTCTCCCATTCCATTCACATCAAGATTCATTTTCAATTATCTTTATATACAGAAGATCAATTCAGTATATATTAAGTAAAGATTTCATCAGTTTGCACCCACACAGAAACACAAAGTGTAAAATAGTGTTTCAGTACTAGTTATAGCATTACTTCACATTGGACAACACATTAAGGACAGATCCCACATGAGAAGTAAGTACACAGTGACTCCTGTTGTTGACTTAACAATTTGACACTCTTGTTTATGGTGTCAGTAATCTCCCTAGGCTCTTGTCATGAGTTGCCAAGGCTATGGAAGCCTTTTGAGTTCGCTGACTTTGATCTTATTTGAATTACATATTCTTGACCTTCACATTTATTAAAATTGCTGTCATTCTGTTATTCTCTAGGCAGATCAGTTTGTCTTGTAATATAAACGTTGAGATGTTATCTTCAATATTAGCAGAAACAATTATGGCATTAAAAAGAGGAAACCTTAATCCATTTCCTATGTTATTATCCTATATATTTTTAAAAATAAGCAAATGTATAGCTGCAGTTTATATTTTAAAATTAAAAGTGTTAAAGTGTTTGGTTTAGAATTAGAAATTATAGATTCTTTTTGCTGATATTTACTAGTGTATGCATTAGTGCTTTTTTGTTTTTTATAAAATTTTGATATTGCCTTTATAATTTTTTTTACTGCTTACTGCCAAAGTCTGTTAGATATTTAGCAAAATGTAATACATATACTGTTTAATTTTTGGTTATTTCCTTTATTTTTTCTGTATTGTTATTGTTACTGAATATTAATATGGTGTCCCAGTTAACAAAACTTTAAGTGATACATAAGTCCAAATTGAAAAAACAAAAAGCTGAAATTAAGAAGTGATTATTTGTATCTTTTGAGAATTCCATTTATTTCTCTTGGGAAGATTCCAATGGATAAACTATTTTATCATCTTACATATAAAATATATATTTAAAAGGGAGTCATATCTGTGCAAATGCTTGTGTAGGTGTGTGTATGGTTGAAGTTTACCTGTAATACTTACATTGAAAAGATTCTATGTTTATTTTTTGCTTTAGGAGGGAATCTAAATTATTCTGCAAGACAAAGGGAAGAAATGAAAATGTCCCATACTGAGTAAGTGTTAAAAGGGAGAAAAGTTACCCTTATTTTGGAAATCTTAAATATTAGCATTTTTCTTAAAGATTTATGTATTTATTTGAAAGTCAGAGTTACACAGAGAGAGGAGAGGCAGAGAGAGAGAGAGAGAGAGAGGTCTTCCATCCGCTGGTTTACTCCCCAGTTGGCTGCAACGGCTGGAGCTGAGCTGATCTGAAGCCAGGAGCCAGGAGCTTCTTCTGGGTCTCCCATGAGGGTGCAGGGGCCCAAGCACTTGGGCCATCCTCTACTGCTTTCCCGGGCCATAGCAGAGAGCTGAATCGGAAATGCAGCAGCCAGGTCTCGAACCAGCACCCATATGGGATGCTGGCGCTTCAGGCCAGGGCATTAACCCACTGCGCCACAGCACGGCTCCAAATATTAGCATTTTGTTTCAAGATATTACATTTAGACCAATTTTTAAAAGATTTATTTTATTTATTTGAAAGAGTGATAGAGAGGGAGAGACAGAGGGAGAAAGAGGTGGCTCATCCTCTGGTTCACTCCCCAGATGCCTGCAGTGGGCTTGGCTGCACCTGAAGGCTGGAACTCAATCCGGGTCTCCCACATGAGTGGGAGGGACCAAACCACTTGAGGCATCACCACTGCTTCAAAGGGTCTATGTTAGCAGGAAGCTGAAATTGGGAATGGGTACTGGGTATTGGATCTAGGTACTCCAGGAGGGACACAGGCATCTGTACAGGCCGTGTCTTAATTGCAAGGCCAAGTGCCTGCCCCATAGAAGGATTTTTAATTCCCAGATATTTAACATACCATGTTAAAGAAAAAAATATAAAAATGCAAATATAATATTCTAACTTTACTCAAGGTAAAGTGTGCAGCATAGATGTGCCTTAAACTCAGTTACTTGCATATAATATGAAAAACATACTGAAAAAAATAACTCCAAAGTATTGATAACGCTATCTGAATGGAAAGGTTATAAGGATTTTTTCTTGCTTTTCGTATTGCCTAAATGTTCTATATTGATTCCCTATTGTATGATCATGTAGAGTTACACAGGTGCCAGCATCATGGCACAGTGGGTTAAGCCACCACCCATAATGTTGGCATCCTATATGAGCACCAGTTTGAGTCCTAGCTGCTCTGCTTCCAATCCAACTGCTTGCTAATGTGTGTGGGAAAGCAGCCCTAGAACTTGGGCACCTACCAGCTGTGTGAGAGATCTGTATAGAGTTCCTGGCTACTGGCTTAGGCCTGTCCCCCAGCCCTGGAGAGAACCATTTGGGGAGTGAACCGGTGGATGTAAGATCTTTCTCTCTCTCTTTCTGTAACTCTGCCTTTCAAATAAATAAATACACCTGTTTTTTAAAGATGTATTTATTTGAAAAGCAGAATTACAGAGAGGGAAAGACAGATCTTCCATCTGTTGATTCACTCCCTAAATGGCTGCAATGGCCAGATCTGGGCTGATCTGAAGCCAGGAACCAGGAGCTTCTTCTGGGTCTCCCTTGTAGCTTCAGGGGCTCAAACACTTGGGCCATCTTCTGCGGCTTTCCCAGGTGCATTAGGAAGCTGGATCGGAAGTGGAGCAGCCAAGACTCTACTGGTGCCCATACGGGATACTGGCACTGCAGGTGGTGGTTTTACCTGCTGTGCCACAGTGCCAGGCCCAAATAAATCCTTAAAACAAAAGATGATATACAATTATCCAGAATAATGTGTAACTTTTAACATTTGACCCTACATGTCTTGTAATACTTACAGTTTTTTCATTCTCTAAGCCAGGTAGTACTTAATGTTTTTTCTTCTACTTTTTGATAATTTACTGCATTTTGTTTTGCAGATGAGAAATTTAAAGGGCTGTGTTATGAAAATGGATTGCACACATCTTTGGTTTCAAAACCTCCTCTTTTTTTTTAAAGTTAGAGCTTAGTCATTAGGAAAAATGATGGACTGGCAAGTTGTATTTCAGATGACCTATTGCAAAGTGAATCTGCTGGCTTGTGTCTCTGTGCTGTCTGCGGCTGAAGATTTCGCCTTTAGAGCAGGCTGTCAACAGGGAGCACTTTGGAAAACTGCTCCGCAGCATCCCAGGGAACTTCAGGAAGTAAATGATGGAAAATACCGGGATTTTCATTAGATACCTTAGGGATGTGATCTTTCCTCTATCTTACAGCAGGAAAGAAAACTTCTGAGGGGGACAGCAAGGCCGTTTTGCACGGCCAGCAGTGGCATTGTAACAAGCGTTCCCTTTTGTGATGGGGAATGTGAGCAAGTCATCTTTCTGAATTCTCCCCCACCATCACTTGCAGGTGGCGCCCTGCTCTCCGTTGGGTTTGAAGGCTGCTGAGCTGTGACTCTTTTAGGTTTTTACCTGTTACTGGGACCCTGCTCACTTAGGGACATAATTTTATAGTACAAACTTTCTGTAGCTTTTTCCTTATGCTCTAATAACTCAAAAGTGTTCACTTATGGTGATGATTTCTTATCTAGATGGATAAATAAAATTACTGCAAAAAAGAAATACCTGATATCTTTTAACTTTTGGTTTTTAAAATATACTGAAACACCGATTGTAATTATTCATGTGGAAGATTATCTGTAAGAAAACCCAAGTTGGCATAAAGAAAACTTGCCTGTTACTGTCACTGAAAAGTCACAAGTGGCTTTTTCTTCAGTGTAGGACTTTTAAGTTACCATTTTGTTGATTTTGTTAAATAAAACTGCAATATAACGCTTCTCTGACAGACCTAAAGACTTTGCACATTATTAATGAAAGTCAAGGACTTTTCCATGTGTTTTGCTCCCTGTGGGCTTGCAGATATTTTAGATATAAGCATATACGGAATCACTGTGTTTAGCTGAGTGTCTTATGTAAGATGTGTGGCATGACATTGTTATGCTTGGAAATGCATTCCTTATGCAGGGTGACTTCATGGACATCATGTTTTCCTGACTTAGAGTTTCTGGTGTCATCATGCATGCGTATGTTCTGTGGGCTCTGTGCTAACATGGCAGCTACACCAGCAAGCCAGAGTGCAGGCAGTGGGCGCTGCTGTTGCATGGCTCCTGTGGCCTAGCCCCTGCCTCACTCCACTGCCTCTGTGGGCAGCCAGAGGGAGCTGCTTCCATGTTTTCAAGTAGCCTCTCAGGGGCTTTGTCCAAGCTGTTCCCTTTGTTTAGAAGGTTTTTCTCTAGGGTTCTGTACAACCTGAGGGCACCTGATTTACAACAGAAAACCTTAGCCCCAGCCCAGAACCATTGTTCTTTGTGGAAACTCTTCCAGACCCTTCAGGCTAAGTGAGGTTCTTCTAAATGTCCCATGGTCTTTGAAAAACCCTGTACTTCTCCTTTTTGGCTTACCTCAGTTTATAATAAAGAATTTGATGGTGCAAGTGTCTCTGTCTTCCTTAGATTGTAAGCTCCATGAGGGCAGGGGCTGTGTCTGTTTTATTAATAATGATTGTATCCATTGTGCCTAGCACAAAAAGGCACAAAATAAATATTTTTGAATAATGCATAAATGAAAAAGTGAATTTTTTTGAGAGATAAGTTGGCAATAAATGAATAGTAATAAAAATAAATGAATAAAAAGACCTAAAAGGGAATGGTGGTGGGCTGCATGCCTTTTGGCTTAGCAATTCCATTTCTAAGAATTTGTCCTAAGAAAACTATCAGACAAATATACATATAAGTATGTTTTAAGAAAGTGTCTTCATTGCAAGATTCTATCATAGCCTAGAATAGGAAACTACTCAGATTTGTAAGAATAGGAGATTTGTTAATTACATTGTATCATGTGCTTTAGGTGAGATGTTTTGCTCAAGAACATACAAATGTAGAATAATTAATACTGATGCCATTTTTGTCTGGAGGATTCTAGTGCTGCCATTTTTGTACAAGCACAACCCATACCTGAAGGATGTGTACCCCTTTGTCTCTGGGTGATAACTTACTTTTGACTATATTTTCTAATTTTCCCACAATAAACATCTATCATGGATGCATGTTTTAAAAACTCACAACATAATTCAATGCAAGTCTGCATGCTGCTCTTAGAAGCATGTGGTAGTTCAGAGGAGAGGAAGGGAGTAAGTAGTGTTTTCCAAAGACTGGGAATATCTGCATTGACAGGAAGAAAGTTGTGTCTGAGGAGAGTCATAGGAGACAGGACGGAGCTTAGGGTAAAGAATGTGGGAAATTATGAGTGCGCACTGATTTTTGGTCATTGTGCCTAATGGTAGCAAAAAATAGCTCCACCTTGCCTGTATTTCTAGACTGCCCCAGCCTCAGCCTCAAATGCTTGGCCTCTTTCATTCGCATGTTCTTGAGCATTAGAGTGAGGATTTGGGTGTAGGCCCTGAGCAGTAGCTTGCTGCTGGAAGATGGTTGGGAAAACTGAGGTTTTGTTAGAAATACTAACAAGCCCTGACATGATGCAGGCCAGGCAGCCAAGCATTTTACAGACTTTTAGCATTTATCCTGCTCGGGTGTGTTGTGTCTACGGTCATGTCCTCCTGTGCACATGTCTTTCCTTTTTTTAAAACATTTTTTGACAGAGTGGACAGAGAGAGAGAAAGGTCTTCCTTTTCAGTGGGTTCACCCCTCAATGGCCGCTGAGGCCGGCGCACCGCGCTGATATGAAGCCAGGAGTCAGGTGCTTCTCCTGGTCTCCCATGTGGGTGCAGGGCCCAAGGACTTGGGCCATCCTCCGCTGCATTCCCGGGCCACAGCAGAGAGCTGGCCTGGAAGAGGGGCAGCCGGGACAGAGTGCATGCCTTAATGCATCTTTGTCCCACTTCTTGGCAGCTACCATGCCTGAAATAATTTTTTGCCTTCACACATTTGACTGCAAATCATTGATGTAATCATGTCAGTGGGGCTTCAGGGTATTTTCATTTGGGGTTACCATGTACCTAAGAGTGGGTTATTTTGTCTTCTTGAAGTGGATCACCTTTGGTGCATGTCTTCCAAGACTTGCTGAGTGTAGGTAGCTTTCTGTTTCCATTTCCTGATCATCAGTTCCTTCTACCGCTCTTATTCACGTATTTATGAGGCCTACGGATATTGCTAATGGCACATGTCAGATGTGTATTCATTGCTGGATGACCTCAAGCATCGTGTACAGAAACATCTGTGTGTACAGTGTGTTTAGTTGCCAGGTGGGGCAAGCCAGGCCTTCCAGCATTGCATTCACATCTCTGAGCATGCTGGCAAGTGAACGAAGCACCCTGGTGAGGCAATAATGATGCTCTCCGGAATTTCTAGGACCCAGTAGGTAGTTTCCAAACAGAAATTGTGAGCTAATGATACTCCCCCTCCAGTAATGAGACTTTTCAGTTTTCCGGGGAACTCTGCTGATTATTTCAGAGTTCTGTATCTTACAATGTGCAGGCTCTACCCTGGGGAAGAGGTAAATAAGAAATTTGGGGAACTCCTCTACCCCTGCTCCAGAAGAGCTCAGATTTCACAGAGTAAAGTGGACAAGATATGGCCAGGCGGTCATGGAGTGAGGTGAGGTGGGAGGAGGATGGATGGCTGCACTTGAGTTGACAACCATAGGCCTCAAGAGCTGAGATGTGGAGAATTGGGCTGGAGGGAGAGCAAGGCTCAGTGTTAGCAGGAAGGGTGTGCCGGGCATGTGGAAGTGTGGGAAGGTAGGCCTGGGGACAGGGCTTCCCAGAGTTTTAGAGTTCTCTCATGAAATGGAGTGAGTGTGAAAGGTCAGAGTCTACTCTGGGTTCTGTGGGGTCCCTAGAGGTGGAGTCCAGGCTTGAGAGATGGGAGAGTTCAGAGAATGAGATGTAAGGGCACAGGCAGTGTTCAGTGGATATTTAAAGATGTCTTCCATGACTTTAGGTTTTTTTCACAATTGTATAAATTTGAATATACAGTTTTATGTTACAGCCACCACAATCAGGATGCAAAACATAGTTCTTAGTGAACAATCAAAGGAAAGACATAATTTGTCTTTTAAGGTCATATACTCTTCTAATAGTCTCCATTCCCTTGTGGAAATACTTAGGTTATCTTAGGAGGTTTTATTTCCAGCATATGCTTTCCTATTCTAGTGACTGAGTACATGGAGGTTTTAATGATCATAATATTAAATGTCATGTTTTTAAAAAGGTTTATGTATTTGAAAGATTGACAGGAAGGGACCCCCCCACACACACCGTGTTGTCTTCCATCCACTGATTCACTCCCCAAGTGCCTGAAATAGCCAGGGCTGGGCCAGGTGGAGGGGGTGCCCAAAACTCGACCTGGTCTCCCACGTGGGTGGCAAGGCTCAAGCACTAGAGACCCTCTGCTGCTCCCCTGGGTGTGTGTTAGCAGGAAGCTGGATTGGAATTGCAGCAGCTGGGTGGGATTTGAACAGTGGCTTAACTTGCTGCACCACGATGTTTACCGGTTCATTTTATAGACTTCAATTTTTTACTTTTTATAAAGATTTATTTATTAATATGAAAGAGTTACAGAGAAGGAGAGGCAGAGAGAATCTTTCATCCACTGGTTCCCTCTGCAAATGACCACAGTGGCTAGGGCTGGGCCAGGCCAAAGTCAGGGGCTAGGAACTTCCTCCGGATCTCCCACATGGGTGTAGGGGCCCAAGAATTTGGGCCATCTTCCACGGCTTTCCCAGGTGCATTTGTAGGAAGCTGGATCAGAAGTGGAGCAGCCAAGACTCAAACAAGCACCCATATAAGATGTCGGACAGCAGATGGTGGCTTAACCCACTGTGCCACAATGCCCGTCCCTGATTGTTCACTTTTAATTCTCTGAAATTGGGCTGCATCTTACTTTGATATCATGATTCAAGGAAATGTGGAGAAGAGAGACCAAGCATGATGCTTGTAATGATGCAGTGTTTGCTTGCTGGGGTAAGATGTGTGTGGACTTCTGTGTCATTGTTTGCTTCTGGCCTCGCTGAACCAGAGCTAGTGATTCAGAGATAAGGAAAATGGGCCCTACCTTCCTTGTGGGTCACACTGACCGGAGGGGAGACAGGTGCAGAAGCAGTGATTAAGTAACCGGTACAGTGTACTGAGGACTATTGTACAACAACGACTGGGGATTCAGCAAGGTATAGAGAACCCAGCATGTGTCCATGACTCAGTGGAGGTGGTCTTTGGGCTGCATGGTAAAGCATGGGTAGGATGGTTCCTTAATCAGAGAAGGAGGGGGTCAGAACGAGGAGGCGAGGTTTCAGGGCTGGTTGTGGGAGAGCCTGTTAATGAAAATGGAGTGGTTGAAAACTTGAAGGCACATTGTCAGCGGTCTTTTATTCTATATTTGGGATTATGGTCATAAACTTTTGTGCTTTGAGAAGATTTTTATTTTGGGGATTATCAAAATAGAATTTGCATTTTAGAAAGATGATCTGGGAAATAGTAGGAAGGGAATGAGTTGGGCACTGAGGGGAGCAAATCTAGGGGCAGGAGAAATGTTTAATGGTCAGAGCAGTGAAGCTGGGAATGATGGCTCCTGAACCCAGGCGGTGGCAGTAAGGATGGGAAGAGGGCACAGGTTCTAGAGTTGCAAGGAGCAGGAGGTGGCCATTTCCTGGATATAAAATAGGGGAGAGACCAGAATTAAGGGTGACTTCCTGTATTTCTGGCTTGGATGAATGATGGTGACATCTCACTGGTGAGAACTCAGGTGAGAAGCTGTAGTTTGGAAAGAAAAGCTTGCAATGACCAAGAGACTTGTATGGACAGAAACAAGGCTTTGAAATGTTAGAGAAGACTGCCCTGGAGAGAAGTCTGGGAGCCATCAGGGAGCCAACGAGCTGGCCAACAAGTATTTGGGGTGGACAGAGGAGTGCAAAGGACCTAGTGGTGGGACATGCCCACCCACAGTAGTGAGCAGGAAGAGGTGCAGTGGAAGGTCAAGCAGGGTAGTAGGTGACGGTGGCGAATGCAGTGGAAGGGTCAGGCAGGAGCGGGGCTGACAGTGCACCGTTGGCTTGTAACTGAGTCATTGGTGCATTGTTGAGGACAATTTCCATGGGATGTGATGGCAGGGCAGACAGCAGCCAGGTTTAATGACTTGGAGTATGAACTGAAGGCAGAAGCTGCAATAAAAAGTGTAGCCTACCCTGGCAAGAAACGAGGCCATAAAAGAAGAGAGCATGAGCAGTCCTCAGTGGCTGCTGCTTTGCTGGCCGGGTTAATGCTTTAGAAAGGGCTCTCTGTTAGTGCACTGGTCTGCTTGCAGAGTGGAACACTCTCAGACTCTGTGATACTTTAATTTCCTGAAGTAGCACTTTTTGGGTTTTGTTCATGATCTAACCACTGTAAAAATGCACAGCTAAGGCTTGCTGAAAGAAAGTAAGTTTTGCTTCTTATCGTGGAATTCTTCTTGAAGCCATTACCTTTGAAGTTGATACAATAAAAAAACCCCAATGAAACAAAAAGTTGGGAAATTGAAATATAAAGAGATGTGTCTTGTCTATAAGAGAGAGGATAATGAGAATATATAACTTTATAAGATCAGGTTACGTTTAATTGCAAGTGATTTTGTGAAAAAATTTCCGCCTTTTTATTGTCTTTGAAATATGGGCTAAAAAGAAAAAGTGAGAATGCATGCAGGTAATGTGTGTTCTGGAACTGCTTTGAATTGGAGGTGGTGGGTGGTAAAACAAATGAACAACTGGTGATGTAGCTTTAGGAGCACGCATTCATAAATTGGGTTTAGCAGTAATTCCAGAAAAGCATACGCAAGAGACTCGTTTGCTGTGTAGTCATGTACTTCACAAAGATTTAGTGAGTACATGTAGTTCAAGCCTCTGCTGGATCCAGGAGGTGGGGAGCCAAGAGGGTTTAAATGACTGTGTTGGAAGAAGGGGAGAGGCTCCTTAACAGAGGCGTGCGTGATGGTTCAGAAGAGGGAGAGGGTCTTCTGATGGCTGACCAGGGGCAGCTTCTTGGAAGAGGTGACATGTGAGCTGTTGGCTGAGAGAGAATTATTCATTCTGTTTCACTAATCTATTTCCATGTAACACCTTGACTACTCCTTTTTTCCTTTCTTAATGAAAAACTATTTATTAGGCAGATGGAGAGAAAGAGGGGTTGGCCTCCTATCTGCTGGTTCACTCAAATGATCACAACAGCTGAAACTGGGCCAGGCCGAAGTCAGGAGTTGGGAACTCAGTCCAGGTCCGCCATGTGCGTTGCAGAGATTCAACTATTTGAGCAAATCAATAGTTACACCAGCAGGAAGGTGGAATTGAGTGGAGCTGGGTATTGAACTCAGGTACCCTGGGGACATGGGTGTCTTAACTTCTGTGCTAGATGCCCACTCCCTGCTCTCCTGAACCTGTTCACTCATTTGATGTCAAGTGCTTTGTACCCCACGGCTGTTCCTATCCCTAACTCTTGGTCAAGAATCTGTATGGTTCCTGTGTATCCTAGGTCCTCTGTTCTGTTCTTTTCCTTCACTTCTCCCTTAGAGAAACTATTTCCCAATGCAGCTCTGAATATCTACACAGGCAACTCTGAAGCCAGAGCTTGGGCCCAAGGTGACCCTGAACTCATATATTTCCAATCTGAAGTCTGTCCAGCAGCTCATGTGTAACTTGTCTAGAGCTGAACTTACCACAGTGCACAGGCCCTCTTCCCTCCCTCCCTCAGTTTGTCCTCACCCACTGAGGGTCTACCTTGGGCTAGTTTATCATTCTTTTGATTCCTCTGGGTCAGAATCTCAGAGTCCTTTTTGTTATATCTCCCTACCAATGGTGTCTAAGTAGTCATTTATTTCTCTCCTTTCCTTTCAGTGTATATTAAACTGCGGTTCCATGTATGCCACCTAATTTCCATCCACTCTCTCTGTGTGTGTACCACTGCAGTGCTTTTCTGAGTTCTGATCCTCCTCCTCTTCACTGCTTAGGTCTACTGTGGTGGGCATGTTGCTAGGATGCTGAATTCAATAGCTGGGACACGGAGTAGCAAGGGAGTGAAGCAAATCTCAGCAAGAAAGGAGCCCATTGGACAACTCCAGGGGGGGCGGCCAGCCTGTGAGTTGGCAGTGCAGGCTGGGATCAGAGGCAGCAGGAGAAAGCAGATCCCAGAAAGATGCCAGGTTCTACAGGTCCCATGCCGAGTTTCCATTTACGTGACATTTGGAAAAGGCAAAACTACAGGGACAGAGAACAGAACACTGGTGGCCCAGGGCTACAGCTAAGCGGTTAGGGTCACAAGGCATTTTTAGGGTAATTGGGAATGTCTTATATCTTGACTGTGGTGACATTTGCCTGAATGCCATTTGTTAAAACAGAGCTGTACAGGAAAAGGGTGAATTTCAGTGGATATAAAGCATTTCTCAATAAAGTGTAAATCTGAATAAAAAAACAAAGTAGACCCTGAGGGCTGGAGGATGAGAACTTAGGCAGGTGGAGGCTTTGTCTGGGGGATGTGCAGAGTGCCAGAAGGTGGGTCCAGGTAACTGTGAATCCTACATGCTGTGGAGGGAGAGCTGTAGGTGACTGTGCTTACCTGGGACTGTGCTGTGATGGGCCTGGCAGCACTTATGGGCCCTTTCCCCAAAGGGAATAGTGAAACAGTTATCTCTAGTACCTTGAGGTAACTGTCCCCGAATATCTAAGACACAACGTCAATTAAGTTAAACTTCTTTGAGCCCAATTTTCCAGAAATAAGTAAAATATGGTTGCTTTTACTTTGCTGTTAAGCAGGTCAAAACAACAGGAGAAGCAAAATTAGCTTTATGTGGTAGAGCAGAGAAATAATTGCAAGCACATATTTAGCCAAGACTTAAAGGCAGGAAGGCATTGGCTGGAAGCTTTTAGATTAAGGGGGTGCATCTTGAGGACCCTAGATAGTTTTCTTCCCACGTCTAGGGTGGGCATTAGAAGTAGTGACCTGGTGGGATGTAGGATGGCTCCAGACTTTGGGGGAGCCTGGCTCAGTGGTTGTCCAGTACTGCAAAACCTTATTGATTTTTTTTTTATTTGACAGGCAGAGTTAGACAGTGAGAGAGAGAGAGAGAGAGAGAGAGAGAGAAAGGTCTTCCTTCTGTTGGTTCACCCCACAAATGGCCGCTAAGGCCGGAGCTACGCCAATCAGAAGCCAGGAGCCGGGTGCTTCCTCCCGGTCTCCCTTGCGGGTGCAGGAGCCCAAGCACTTGGGCCATCCTCCACTGCCTTCCCGGACCACAGCAGAGAGCTGGACTGGATGAGGAGCAACCGGAACTAGAACCCAGCGCCCAAATGGGATGCCAGCACTGCAGGCGGAGGATTAAGTAAGTTAGCCATGGCGCCAGCCCCAACCTTATTGATTTGTGAAGCTGAAACTTCCCTGTATGTTATGTAAAGAAAACGACAGGAATTCATGTCATAAGCAAGAGAGGTTAGAGAATGTTCAGAAGAGCAAACCATTTTATGCTCTCTCAGCTTTTGTAGAAACACTTATTTATGTGGAAACAGCTGACCTGCTAATTAGAAAACATCATTGCCTAGTCATTAAACCAATTATCCTGAGGAATTCTGCCAAGCAACACTTGGTCTAGTTCTAATTATTGTGTGGCCTTGAAAGCAATAAACTGTACTTTTGGAATAAAATTTTATAATTTAGACATATACATTTCCTATAGATAGAGTGGGACAGTAATGAGGTGTTTTACAGAAAAGATTTATCTACCTTATCTTCATAGGGAGATTATAGTGAATTAGATAATATATGCTTAGATCTGAGAAGTCCTTGGAAAATATAATAACTTTCTTTGTTTTACAGCAATATTGATGGGCTTTTCATTTCCAGTTCTGGTCTTTTTAAGTTGGTAAAAAATAAAACACTGTAGATTGCTTGAATAACAGCAGATTCCAACTCTGTCTACAGCAACATTTCTAAAACAATTATGTCCATAATGCCTCTATATATAACATGCACAACAGTAATTTTATGAGCAAACCAAATCATAAAGTGTTTATCATTTTGCTCCCAAAATAACTAAATAGTTTTAGATCAATAAAAGCATGCACACAGGCATTAGATTATATATTATATATATATATATGTAAAGTCCTTGGAGATGATTATTGGGTTTTTTTGACAGGCAGAGTTAGACAGTGAGAGAGAGAGACAGAGAGAAAGGTCTTCCTTTCTGTTGATTCACCCCACAAATGGCCGCTAGGGTCAGAGCTGCGCCCATCCGAAGGCAGGAGCCAGGTGCTTTTCCTGGTCTCCCATGGGGTGCAGGGCCCAAGCACTTGGGCCATCCTCCACTGCCCTCCTGGGCCACAGCAGAGAATTATTGTTTAAATATGATAGATATTTTTAGGGTTACCTTATTGGATTACCTTGAAACAGATAATTCTTTTTCCAAAGATATATTTATTTACTTATTCAAAAGGCAAAGAGAGGGAGAGGGAGGGGGAGAGGGAGAGGGGGAGAGAGAAGGAGAGGGAGGGGAGGGGGAGAGGGAGAGGGGGAGAGAGAAGGAGAGGGAGGGAAGGGGAGAGGGAGAGTGGGAAAGGGGGAGGGGGAGAGGGAGAGTGGGAGGGGGGAGACAGGAGAGGGAGGGGAGGGGGAGAGGGAGAGGGGGAGGGGTGCGGGAAGAGGTGGGGAGTGGAAGAGGGGGATGGGGAAAGGGGGAGGGGGAGAGGGGGAGGGGGAGAGAGGGAGGGGGAGGGGGTGTGGGAAGAGGTGGGGAGTGGGAGAGGGGGATGGGGAGAAGGAGAGGGGGAGGGGAGAGGGAGAGGGGGAGAGGGGAGGGGGAGAGTGGGAGAGGGGAGGGGGAGAGTGGGAGAGGGGAGGGGGAGAGAAGGAGAGGGAGGGGAGGGGGAGAAGGAGAGGGGGAGGGGTGCGGGAAGAGGTGGGGAGTGGGAGAGGGGGATGGGGAGAAGGAGAGGGGGAGGGGGAGAGGGAGGGGGAGAGGGAAAGGGGAATGGCAAGGGGAGGGGGAGGGGGAGAGGGAGGAGGGGGAGGGGAGGGGGAAAGGGAGACAGGGAGGGAGAGGGAGCATGAGAGGTCTTCCAAATGGTAGCAACAGCCAGGGCTGGTCCATGCTGGAGCTTGGAGGCAGAAACTCCATCCTGATCTCCCATGTGGGTGGCAGGGGTCCAAGCATTTGGGCCGTTATCTGCTGTTTCCCATCCTATGTGGGAAGCTTGACTGGAAGTGGAGCAGTCAGGACTTGAACTCTGAAAAGGGATGTAGGCTTCACAAGCATTAGCAGCAGCTTAATGCACTGTGCCACAAAGCTGGCCCATAAATAGTTCTTCTTTTAAAAAAATATTTATTTATTTGAAAGAGTTACATAGAGAGAGAAAGAGAGGCAGAGAGAGGTCTTCCATCTGCTGGTTCACTCCCCAAATGGCCACAATGGTCGGAGCTGTGCCAATCCAAAGCCAGGAGCCAGGAGCTTCTTCTGGGTCTCCCACGTGGGTACAGGGGTCCAAAGACTTGGGCCATCTTCCACTGCTTTCCCAGGCTAAGCAGAGAGCTGGATTGGAAGTGGAGCAGCCAGGACTTGAACTGGCACCCATATGGAATGCTGGTACTGCAGGCGGCGGCTTTACCTGCTACGCCGCAGAGCCGGCCCCCATAAATAGTTCTTTAAAATTTTCTTTTAGGGAGTAGACGTCATTATGACTTAGGAAAGCTTTTTCAGGTCATAAAGGGAGACAGCGGACCCAAATAAAAATAAGGGGCCTCCTTTCTTATGCAGCTTTCACCTTATCCTGCAGCACTTTTCCCAACAGATCCCTGATTACGAAGTGTAGTCAAGGAGCCCCCAGGGTGTGCCAGTGGTCTGCAGATAGGGCACCTGTGAGGCTAAGCGAGCCACAGAGGTGAAGTGACAAGGGAGGACTTGGCTGGTGCTTGGCCGCTGTGTGGATGAGACCCACTTGCTTCAAGCTCAGGGGCATGTGCCTCAGAGGCACTGCTTGGCTTCAAAACTTCCACTCAGCGCTTTGTTCTGGGCATCCTCAGGTGGCTGAGCTTCAGTGAGGTATTCAGAGGTGTGTGCTTCAGTTTCCTTCACTATAAATGGGGCTAAAAATTGCACTCACCTCTAAGGGCTTTTGTGAGGATTAAACGTTACTCCGCAGGAAGTGCTCCCACCACGGGGCTTCGCTAACTCATCCGTCCATTCATTGGTTCGTTATTCATGACTCCAGCCTACATTTCTTTTGCACTTGCCATGTGCCGGGCCCTGCTGGGGAGACCCTGCTGTGAAGGATGGTGTTAGGGGTTCAGTGATAGGATGGCGTCCCTGTCATATTCAGCCTGTATTCCGGTGGGAAGATGCAGGTCACAAATGAGTAAGTGCATTAACTAGTCCAGGTAGTAATACATGATAACATGGTAGTTAGGGAAATAAGAGTGATTGCGTTATGGGGAGAGAGGTCAGCCTTAGCTAGGGTGGGCAGAAGTGGCTCTGAGAAGGTGATATTTGAGCTGAGAGGTGAGTGACAAGAGATCCATGTCACCTTTGATAAATGAAGTTTTCCTTTGTGTTGGGAGCTCCCTTCATATTCTCACTTTAAGCTCTCTTAGCATCAATATTAAATCCTTTCCAGTTGACACTTGCAGGAAACCCTGAGAATCTGTTGCTAGCACTCCGTTTGCACAAGCCAATCATCATCAGCATGGTTGGGCCTGTTTTCCCCAAACTTCACTTTGGCAGCACCCAGATCTGCCCACCCCGGGACGTTTCTCCCTTGCCTGCGACTGGCTGCCCAGCTACTTTGTTCTGCCTCAGTTTCTGGAGAAGCCTGACTCTGTTACTGCTCCCCAACAGGAAGTACAGGATGGGGTTGAGGCAGGTGCTCATGCTCAGCAGAGGCCTCCACATCTTGTAGGCCATGCTGGCTGCCCTTAGGAGCTGGCAGTCCTGGGCAGTCAGGAAGCTGACAATGAGGTAGAAGGTGCGGGCAACATGGAAGGGCACGAAACAGAGGGCAAAGAGGCCACATATGAGCAGGATGGTCCTGATGGACTTGGCCTGGGCTGCCTGGCCTGACCTTGTGAGGATCTCCTCTGACCTGGTCAGGCTCCTGACCATCAGCGAGTAGCACAGCAAAATGACCAAGGATGGGAAGACAAAGCCAGACAAGGTCAGAGCCATGGCATAGGCAAAAAACTGATCAAAGTTCTCTGGGCTGGTTGTATCATAGCAGATCACCTGGCCTTCGATATAGGCCGTTTGGGAGAAGGCCAGTGTGGGCAGCACTTGGAGGAACACCAGAGCCCAAGTGGTGACAGCACCCAGCCAGGCATGCCGGTGGGTCCGGTAGGGCATTGAACGCAGCGGGTGGCACACACCTAGGAAGCGGTGAACAGAGATGCAGGTCAGCAGCAGGATGCTTCCGTAGAGGTTGGCATAGAACAGGAATCTCACCAGCCTGCAGAGCAGCTCCCCAAAGATCCAGCTGTCATGCAGGCAGTAGGTGATGATTAAGAAGGGCAGGGTTAGCACAAAGAGCAGGTCAGCCACCATCAGGTTCACCAAGTAGATGGTGGCACAGCTCCAGCGCTTGGTTTGCCGCCAGGAGGACCACAAGACAGTGCCATTCAAGGGCAATCCTAGGACAAATACCACACTGTAGGTCAGGGAGAGGTAGAGTTTGTTCTCTGAAAAATGGCAGACACTTTCTTCCTTGGAGGCATTCATGTCCAATTTCTCCATCTCAGGAGGCTCTGTGGAGGAGCAGAGCTCTGCCACAGCTCTCACTTCTTCCCCTGGGAGGGAACAAAATAGACAGCCTAGTGTCATGACCCCAGCCGGGTGTTAGCCTCTGCCTTGACCTGGCATGCAGCTCTGGGCTCTCAAAGTCTAGTTAGCATCCTTGTTTGAGAGAGACAACTCCCAGGAAAAACGTCAAACCCAAGGATAGGGCGGCTTGCAGACTTACCGGGTCCGAAGGGCTGCCTTGCATTGACGTGTGTGCTCTTGCTTTCAGCTGGGTTATGTTAGGAAGGTCAAGTGCACAGGATAGTGGGAAAATGCTGCTGTCATTTAAAGAGAACACAGCTCTGTAAATAACTGCTGTTGCTAGAATCCTTTGCATAGGGCCAGGAAGTCTCCCAGGAGTGAGATTCCAGCTGCAGAAGCTGGTGTATTCCCAAGGGTGGTGCTGCTCACAGCCTGTGCCTAACCACACAGACCATGATGGAATAGAAAATCATCCTCTGGAGGGCCTTGGGAGGATGAGGGAAAGCACAGACTTTGCCTACAGGCTCCACTGGAAGGCTGTGATTTGTGTCTCTGCAGATTCATGAATTGCATATTTGAATACCGGGGCTGATTTGCTTATTAATCATCTCAGCATCCTGACCACCCAAGAAAACAAAGCTGAGCCATGAAGCCAGGTGCAGCTTCTTCTTTATTTCCATCCCTGCTGAGAAAGCAGTTCCACCAGGTGGGCCTCAGCTGCAGCGGAAGGTGTGCGTGGAGCTTGAAGATTCCTGTGGCATTAGGAAAGCCAGCGTGCCCATCCGCAGGGGGTCCATGGGGATTGAAAGACGTTGAATTCTAGGGTTTAATTTTAGGGACCGAACGTTTAGAAAGACAAGGTAAAACAAGGCAAGAGAGAAAAGTAGAAGGTGGGTAGTTTTAGGAGAAATTGTTGGCTGTAAAATACCATATTGAAATTTACTCGCAATAAAAGGAACACAGATTTCATTCATTCTGCCAATCAACAAACGTGTGTTGAGTGAGGCCCTGGGGATACAGAGGGAGTAAGACACAACCCTAGCCCGCCAGGATCTCATGGTCTGGCAGGGCAGACAGAGGTGGATGCTGCTGATTGCAATGATGTGAGGGGTAGTCAACAACATTCTCTGAAATTAGCAGCATGTTCCCAGCTCTCGCCTGGGCGGAGTGAGTGAAGGCGTCTTAGAAGGGGTGACTTTGGAACAGCTTGGGAGAACAATCGGGAGCTTACTAAGCAGAGAATGGCCTGGGGTGTGGGGTAGGGGGAATGACCCCTGCAAGGGCGTGGAAGGGCAGAGTGCACTACGGGGATGGCAGGAGACTCAGCATTATTGATGTCACCACGAGCAGGACAGAGCTGTGCTGGTTCCTCTGAGGTGTTGACTTGCCTGGGTTGGGGATACCCAGACAGATGGCAGAGCATTCCTGAGGTGTATCCAGGAGAGATGGGCACTGGGGGCAGTGGCTCAGTGAGGGAGATCCGCCCCCTCACCTAGAGTGGGTGGGCACCATCCAGACCGCCCAGGGCAAGGAGAGACTGAGAAGGAATAGAAAGGCGAATTGGCCCTCCAGTGGATTGGAGACATATCCTCTACTGTGCTGGGACAGCAGAACTCCAGGCTCCGGGACTGGCACCCGCCTCCCCCCAGGACTCTCAGGATTTCAGATGCAGCCTGAGGGAACCCACCTGCTCCCCTGGCTCTCCAGAGTCACCGCAGATGCCAGTTCCCATAATAACCCCCCCACCCACCTCCTTAGTGGTTTGCTCTCTGCAGAAGCCTGGCTAACACAGCTGTGCTGAGGAAGATAGTAGTAGTGTGGCCTCTGCACCAGAGGCAGGGAGAGGCCAAGTTGGGGTGAAGCCCTCATCCTAACTCGGACTAAGGAAGTATTGAGGTGGATGAAATCATAAGGATTTCATTAATCCTTATTGATGCCAGACAGCACATTCTCTTGGCCATGGGAGGACACTGATATAAATCTGAGAGTTGATTTTAATAGTTAATATGTATCTGGAAAAATTTTTTAAAATATATTTTCATTTTTTATTTGAAAGACATCTTCCATCTGCTGGTTCAACTCCCCAAATAGCACACAGCCAGGGCTGGGTCAGGGTGAAGCCAGGAGCCAAGAACCCAGTCTGGGTCTACCATATGGGTATCAAGGGCCTAAGTACTGTCATCGTCTCCTGCCTCCCAGGGTGTGCCTTAGCAGGAAGCTGGATTGGAAATGGAGTAGAGTGGTCTTTTTTTTTTTTTGACAGGCAGAGTGGACAATGAGAGAGAGAGAGACAGAGAGAAAGGTCTTCCTTTGCCGTTGGTTCACCCTCCAATGGCCACCACGCCTGGTGTGCTGTGGCCAGCGCACCGCGCTGATCCGATGGTAGGAGCCAGGTGCTTCTCCTGGTCTCCCATGGGGTGCAGGGCCCAAGCACTTGGGCCATCCTCCACTACACTCCCTGGCCACAGCAGAGAGCTGGCCTGGAAGAGGGGCAGCCGGGACAGAACTGGCGCCCCGACTGGGACTAGAACCCGGTGTGCCGGCGCTGCAAGGCGGAGAATTAGCCAGCCTAGTGAGCTGCAGCGCCGGCCAGTAGAGTGGTCTTGAAACAGATGCCCTATAGGGGATGTGGGTTTCCCAAGCAGGGACTTAGCTACTGAGCCAAATGCTTGTCCCTGGAGAACTTTTGTAAATGAATGAAGTCATTTAGTGGGGTCTCATAAACACCCTCTCACAGTAAAAGTTATTTTTTGTGTATGTGAAAGACTTGATTATACAATTCTTAACTTACAAAGATGAACTAGGGGCTTATACATTATTTATTTTTAATGGGTTTCTTTAAATGGGACCCCCAGGTACATTTAATTAGGTGGTGGATTAAAGTAGCAGGTGGTTTACTTTGAATTTCCTAAAATGTTTCAAATCAAAGAATAATTTGGTGTTATTTGAACGACTGACCACCGGGTGGCAATGAAGACCAACAGACAGGTTACACTCCCCCCCCCCCCCCCCAAGCTGGAATTGGAGTTGCGCTTTCATCCTGGCATAGCAGCTGTGGGGGAAGTAGCATTCACTGAGGACGTAGGAAAAAAAAACTCCCCATCCCTAAACCGTCTCCTACTGGTGTGCCACCTGCAGTTACTTTGTTAGGTTTCCACGGTGGATGAAGTGGAGTTCGTCAGTCAGCGGAAACCTGCCTGCCGATTCTACATGGTTCTCCATAAAGACCATGTGACGCAGGCGTGGCTACATGATTCTCCATAAAGACCATGTGACGCAGGCTGGCTACATGATTCTCCATAAAGACCATGTGACGCAGGCGTGGCTACATGATTCTCCATAAAGACCATGTGACGCAGGCTGGCTACATGATTCTCCATAAAGACCATGTGACGCAGGCTGGCTACATGATTCTCCATAAAGACCATGTGACGCAGGCTGGCTGCTTTCTTCCCCCATTTTGCAGCTGAGGAAGCAAGTGCAGATGCGTAAGTGGGGGTCATGTCTGTGATTTGGGGGATACCTGGGTTGCTTTTACAAAGCAGACTCGGGAAATTCTCAGATTTCCTGGGCATCTTTTTTTTTTTTTAAATCTCCCTGTCCCTTCACCACTACTCCTCAGCTCCATCACCACCCTGTCCCTCAAAGAAAGATATGGAAATGAAATAGTAACTCACGCCTCAAATCACAGATGTAGTATCCTTGTTATAGATGACCTAACCCTGGCTCAGAAGGCACAATTGCGAGGCAGTGGCAAAGAGATAACAGAATACAGTAGTCCTCTCTTGTCTTCAGTTTCACTTACTGTGGTCTAAATTACCCATAGTTAACCATGGTCTGAAAATATCAAATTAAAAATTTCAGAAACAACTCAAGTTTTCAATTATACACTGGTCTGTGTAGCATGATGAAGCCTGTCAGCATCCCTCGCTGTCCTTCCTGGGTTGTGATCATAGCCTTGTCCAGGGAGTACACAGAGTATGCTGCCTACCTGTCAGCTGGTAGCCATCTTGGTTTTCAGACTGTCACAGTAACTCAGTGCTTGTGTCCAAGTTATCCTTTTCTTTTTTAATTTTGTTTTTACATTTTATTTTTTAAATCTTATTTAATGGAATGCAAATTTCATAGGTACAACTTTAGGAAGATAGTGGTCAAGTTATCCTTATTTTACTTAAACTCTAGGTATAAGCTTTTATTAGGGTATATTGTAACTGTTAAATTTCATTATTGGTTATTGTTATTGCATTGTGCCTAGTTTATAAACTTTATCAGAGGCATGTACGTATAGGAAAAAGCATGGTATATAGGGTTTGGTACTATCTGGTTCCAGTAAAGGCCTTGGGACATATTCCCCAAGGATAAGGAGGGTATACTGTATTGAGAACTGAAAGAAATCTGCCAAAAATGAGTTCCACATGATAGCCCTCTACCCAGTTTTAAAATACACTTTGAGTCTTCAGATAAGAGAGGCCCATGTTAGGTAGGAAGTTAAAAATTAGCTTATGTGTCTGTGAGAAGGGTCTGAAGAAACCAGCATCTGCTTTGGAAGCCCCAGAAGCCTGACATTTTGCACTTTAAAGTCCTGCTCAGACCCTGGTGACTTTGCAGGTGGTCCCTGCATGGAAAGCTCCTAGGAGAATTCTCTCCTCCGCACTAAATGGGCTACCTGACCTGATACCAACAGGCAATAAAACCTTCACAGTCGCCCTAAGGGAAGCCCCTCTACTCTACCCAGGTGCCAGCAAATCTGGGAAGGAATTTGCTAGTTTTCACCCAACAAACCCTTTCACCAGGGCTCCTCATCCTTTGTCCTGGAGGAGAAGGGGGGGGGGTAAAGAGACTCCCTTAAAAAGGGAGTCAAAGACCAAGCCCCAGGCTCTGCTCTCTGCTGAACCGCCTGCCTGGCCTGCCCAGGTGTGTTCTCTCCATTCAACACTGTAACCTCACTCTCCCCCAGTCTGAGTGACTGGGCACTCTATCCGTCCCTCCCATTCTGATGGATGCCCCATCCCCAATAAAACTTGATTACTTTACTCTGTGTCTTATGCCTGAATTCTTTCTTGTGTGAAGACAAGAACCCCACGGTTTCCACGGCTCCTTTCTCTGGTGACAGTGTTAGTGTTCCACTGGTTCTGTGTTAGATTTTCATAGTGTAGGCCTGCTCTGTTCCTGGACCCCTCTTCTGTGCTTGAATTGTCCTGAAATATGGGAGCCCGAGGGCTTTTATTTTTTCCACAATGCAAGCAAATTGGATTCCTTAAATAATGCAGAAGACTGTCCAAATGCAGCAAATACTTAATTTCAATAATTAATTTCTATAGCAGCTTGCACATTGCTGTTTTCTGTTGACAAGGATCTGACATAATTGGCAGCCTCAACACTGTCTAAACACGGCAGTGATTGGGAAACATTGCATTGTCACAACAAAGTAGGTTCTGAAACTGATGTTAGTCTGTCTGGAAAAATAATTACTCTCGTACTCGTGTTAGTCCATCTGTCCAAATGTATGATACTCCCAAACAGACTCTGAAATCAGATTTTTAAACTTCGGTTAATGATGCACTGAAAGTAAGCACAGTGATACTGTCCTGTGGCTGCTGAAGCCCATCACTGCCTCTCGGCTTCCAACCCTGAAAGCAGATTGTGAAGAAACCTTTTACCTTTTCCTTTCATTTGGCATCAAAGCTCTTAAAAGCATTGAGACTGAGTCTTTCCTTGTGCATTGCCTGTGAAGAAGCGTAGAGGCTGGTTTGACTTGGGGCCGGGGAGGAGATCAATGGCAGAGCCTGGGGCTCTCCTAGTCACAACAAAGTTGCCCAAGGCACGAACAAAAAGGCTGCTATCTCAGGACCTCTCTTCCCATCCCATCTCGCCCTCAGGCAGCCCGTGCCCCTCACAGTTCCCTGGCAATGGTGATTACCCCGTAACACCCTTGTTGCTGTTCATACTTGGAAGGTGCCAGTTGCTAGGGATGCCGGGGTGAGGGTGGGTGGTGTTGGGAAGGATCCCCAGTGGCTCTGGACACCCAAAGCATTGGAAAGGAGAGAGGATGGGGCCGTCTTACCAGTTTTTCTTTTATGGTTCATGATTTTTGTATCGCTTAAAATCTTTCCTACCTGAATATAGATTAGAAATCGATAAACAATATAGATATTCTCTATATTAGCATATAAAAACCTTTCCCCCTTTGATCTGATTGATTTTGTTCCACTATAGGGTTTGATGTTTCTGTGTGTGTCTCACTAGCTGTGAGTGTGTACTCATGTGGCTGTATAAGAAACTTAGACGAATGTGATCTGATTTGCATTTTGAGAAGATCACTCTGCTGTTTGGAGAGTAGAGAGTGGGGTGCATTGGGAAATAAGTTAGGAGGCTGTTGCTTTGGGAGAGAGATGAGAAATGGGCAGATTCAGTGGATCTGTAGGAGGTAAATGAACATGACTTGGTGATGAATTACATGCAAGGCTGAGAGGGGCTTAGGACTACCTCAAGTGACTTCCTTCTGCTGCTACCGACAGATGTCTTTACCCCTCTTTGGTTACTGTATTTCTCTCCTTCATTGCGTCTCTCTATTCACTTTCCACATCCTACTTCCTTCTGCAAACCCCCTTCTTCCCTCTGGGCATCTTCTGGCTGCTGCCCCTGTTGTGCATGGTTAATTCTGAACACAGAGCTAAGAAATTCTACCAAGGCATTTTGATTGGTCCACCCTTATTCCTATTTGGGTAGGACAGTGACACGCCCCTCACATGCTATGGGTTACACATGTTGGTTGGCTGTGTGGCCCCCTTTATTATGGCTGGCAGCTGGTGTGATGGGGCCCATGGAGTTATGAGCAAGCCTACACTTGGTGGGTAGACATTTAGGATTGCTGCATCTGCAGGGTCTTTAATAAGCAGAAGGGGGCTGTGAGCAGCTGGCGCCTGGCATGTCCTAGGGGTGCAGAGGAGCACATGCATGAGAAGACACAGTTAAGGGAACAGATTTTCTTTTTCACCCCATTTCTCTTTACTAGTGTCTAAGTTATGAACTTGTTTTCTAAAACACACTTAGGAGAGAAATTTCTCATAAAACAAATCTGGACCACAATATAACTTTTTGAAGCTGGCCTCCCATCCAGGGTTCTGTTTTTTAATAATACATCAGTCAGAACTTTGACTTTGAGATATTTTGTTCATGCTTAGCCCATAAATTTGAATCGACAGTCCTATTAATGATGGAATGCAGTTATGTGTGTTTATGGTAAAAGGACAAAGTGGATATTTTTGAACTTGGTTATATATAAGATGGATTACAAACAGTAGTGCTAGAGAATGAAAATAGGCCTTGATTTCACATTCAGTAGAAGATGTCAGAGGTGGGTTCCTTGAAAGGCCTACAGTGAAATATGAGGGGAAGGTGTAGAGTTGCAAGGGGTTTCATTTAAACACATGGCTCACGTATTAATATTTTCATTGATTTATTTCCATGCCAATATGTTCTGACATAAATATGGTGATCTATAATGTATTGACCATAAAAGTCAACATTATTTTAAAAGCTGACTCAGGGAAATAAAAACCTCATTGTTAGTGCTGATATATACGGTATGTTACCCTGTTGAAAAATTAACCTCTCTTATTCTGCTCCCAACTGAGCTAAATAAGAGAGATGCATTTTAATGGCTGTGACCTTTCTTGCATGCTTCACTTCATAGCCAGAGCCCAGATTGCAAGAGGCCTGGGTCAGGGTGTGAAAACAAAGAGCAACCCTCCTCAGAAGGGACTCTGCCAAGAATGAGCATGAAACCTTTGCCTTTTAAGGGATCAAAAGATCTGGGATACTCTCCTGGAAGGCCGTAACTTGGGTCTTTGGTCAACAGTGAGAATAATGCCAAGAGCCAAAGTGGCACTGAGGCCCCAGCACCAAGAGGAGGTGTGGAGCAAGCGTGAGTGAGATAATCACAGTGAAAAGCTGCCACTGGAGTGCTGGAGGCCAGGGCTGCAGACCCATCTTTGTGTAAGCTGCCCAGTGAGATGGTTACTGTGAAATGGAAACTGAGCAGAGAGAGATTAATTTAGTAGCATAGAGAGAAAGGTAGGGAGACTTGGGGAGATTTGGATACTTTCCCTCTCAGTTTCAGGACAGTTCAAGTTGGTTGAAAATAGCAAAATAGTACAAATTTTAGAGCAAAAGGGGGTCCCTGGGTACCAGGCAGGTGTAATCATGTATAGACGAAGAAACTGTTAAACTCCAAGTGTTAAGTGGGTAGGTTTGTCCAAGGTCACATAGCTGGTCAGTGCCTGAACCCCGTCTCGAGTCCAGGTCTCTGGTTCTCTGTGCAAGGCTCCTTCTCTTCCGCAGTGTCGATGAGTGGTCATGACTGATGATCCCCATGCGTGGAGAGTGTTCCCCACAACATGCATGTCAGATTTCGCAGCCCCCATCACGCTGCCACTGATCTTGTGCAGGCTCCATGAGGACCCATGTTGCTGAATTTCGCAGAAACTTTGGTGACTCAGTGTTAGCCTCTGATCAGCATATGCCACAGTTGCGCACTCCTTGAGACAATCTCTTCTTTTGCTTGTTTCATTTGTTAGAACTTCCTTGCTGTTGAGACAAACCCCTGTCAAAGGTAATCCAGCAAAATGATAGCTTCCTGGTTCATATGATTAAATGGTCCTGGTGAGGCTGGCTTTGGGTGTGGTCTGACGAAGGAACACTTATGGTAGTTCAGGAATGACATTTGTTTCTTCCTTGACTCCACTTTCCCATTCTCATAGCACTCTATTCTTCCCTGCTTGTGATAAGATGGTTGCTGTAGAATCTACTCTTTGATTTACTGATGTGCAAACCAGCAAGAAACATTTTACCCCAGCCACAAAGTCTTTGGATTGGTACTGACTGGTTCTATTATCTTTTCCTAGGCTTTGTGTCCATCCTTGAAGCAAACAATGTGCAAAGGGGGATGGAAAACATTGATTGTCCAAGACCTTGGATGAATCTTCCACCCCTAGGATGTAAGGGGTGGGGTTGAGGGAGGGAAGGGTGGTTCTGCTAATACCCATTTAGAATTTTGTTATCACAAGGAAGGCTCTAAATTCAGGGCAGCAAAAGCAGAAAATGCCCTTGATGGCTTCGATCACATTGCGTTTTCCTGCTATGCCTCCTACTCACTCCTCTCAGTCTTGCTCATGGTATCATCCCCACCCCACGTGGCCTGTGCCGTTGGAGTTCCTCAGTGCTCACCTGCAGGCTTTCTTCTCTTCCAGGACTAAGCTTGTCCTCAAGGTGATTTCCATGAAGGCATTGTGAATGGAGAAGACCATTGGAACCCAAAGCACTTTGGGTCAACCTAACACTGTAGTTGAAATTATAGACTATGGCATTTATTTTTAATTATTTATTAGAGAAAGAGAGTGCATGAGTGTGCACGTAAAAGTGCTCCCGACTGCTGGTTTACTCTGTAAATGCCTGCAGTGTCTGGAGTTGGACTTGGCTAAAACTGGGAGCTGGGAACTCAATCCAGGTCCTCCATGTGGATGGCAGGGCTCTAACTACTTGAACCTTCACCTGGTACCTCCCAGGGTCTGCACTGCAGGAAGCTGACATCAGGAACTGGAGCAAGGTACTGAACACTGGCATTCTAATATGGGACATAGACATCTTAAGTGGCATCTTGACTGCTAGGCCAAATGCCTGCCCTGTAGGCCACGGGATTTAATGAGGAATGGTATTTAATGAGAGAGCTGGAGAGGAAGTGAGACTGATGATACAGGTGTCTTTGAGAATGCAAAGCACCAAGATACTCTTTATTCTTTACTCCAAAGATAGGGGACAGGTTGAAGACTATTAACAAATAGTCACCACAAAGGGTAGGGTGTCAGTTGAAAGTCCTGATGAGGTTAGATCCCTACATACTTGCTGTCTCATTGTGAAATTGAATTTCTGACTGGTTTGTTTGCTAAGAAGGTAAAGAAATCTCTTGGAATATTTCCCTTCTTTACTAGAGAGGTTTATTTTAATCAGGTAAGAAATGCAATTTTTAACCCTGAGGCTATGATTCTTGCAAAGATTGTTTTACATACTTGTTGTGGGGAATTGCCTTTATTCACTTTATATGTATAATAAGAAATTTATAATATGTCTGGTAGGGGCCTGCACTGTGGCGTAGCGGGTTAACGCCCTGACCTGAAGCGCTGGCATCCCATATAGGCACTGGTTCGAGACCCGGCTGCTCCACTTCCAATCCACCTCTATGCTGTGGCCTGCAAAAGCAGTAGAAGATGGCCCAAGACTTTGGGCCCCTGCACTTGCGTGGAAGACCCAGAAGAAGCTCCTGGCTCCTGGCTTTGGATCGGCGCAGCTCTGGCTGTTGCGGCCAACTAGGGAGTGAACCAGCGGATGGAAGACCTCTCTCTCTGCCTCTCCTCTCTGTGTAACTCTGACTTTTGAATAAATAATCTTAAAAAAAAAAAAAGAAAAAGAATGTCTGGTAGGAGACTGGATTTCTGCACCTAATCTGTCATGTGCCCACCAGCACAGTTAAGGATCATTTTCTTCTACGTAAATTCATAAACCCAAGTTCTGGTCAGAAGCCATTAAGGACCTCTGTCTTGTTTTTTTTTTTTTTATTATTATAGGTTTGTTTGAGAAAAATAAATTTGTTTCTTGTAGAATAATTTTGAAATCTATCATTTTCTTTTAACAATTTTTATTTGAAAGATTGAGTGAGAGCGAGAGTGCACACACACACACACACACCTGAGAAAGAGAGAGCTCTTCTGCCTCTGGTTTACTTCCTCAATGCCTAAAACAGCCGGAGCTGGGCCGGGCCAAAGCCAGAAGCCTGGAACTCAATTCAGATATCTCATGTGGATTACAGGGACCCAAGTACTGTGCATTATCAGGAAGCTGGAGCAGGAAGTAGATCAGGGACCCAGACAATCTGAAATGGATGTGGGCATCCCAAGTGACACCTTAGCTGCTACACCGAACACCTGCTATGAAGCATCTTTCCTTCATACCATCTGTTTCTTGAAAACCCTTCACGTCCTTAGCTCTATCTGTCCTGTGAGCTCTAAATTCTTACAACAAACTGTATGACACAAACTGGACATTTTACAGATTTCACCAACCTAATATGGCTTAAAGTGAAAATTTTGTCTCACCAACTTTGCCTCTATTCAACATTCTTCATTATTTCAGTGAATGGCGCTGTTACTTACTCAGACATTCAAGCAAAAGCCCTAGAACTTGTTCTCCATTCTTTTCTTTCCCCTCTTCCATATCAGTTGTTCACTGGTTATGTCAAATATGAGTCAAAGTACCCACTTCTGTGCACTCATTGCCTCCACCCTGGTCTTTGCCCCTGGTCTCTTGCCTGGCCCACTTCACCTGTGCCCCTCACTGATCTCCATGCCTCTCTCTACCCCACTTCAGGCATAGCAGAAAGGCTGTCTGAATGAAGCAAAAGTCAGATCACGTGCCCTTCTAAAAAGTTTCCACTGTTTTCCTATTTTCAGAATAGAATTCAAATGTCTTGTTATGGACTCCATAGCGTGGTCTTGTGCTTATCCCTCACTCCAGTGTCATTTAACTCACTCTAATTCTCCGCTTTGGGACCAGAGCCATACTGACTGCTGCATGTCAGGGAGTTTGTGGTTTGGAAACAAGAGAATGCACACGTACTGCATATCCTCCTTGTTGCAGTCAAGGCCCAGAAACCTTTGATAAAAAGGGTAGCCACAGAGGTCAGGAGAAGATGCTGCATATTTTAATAGAGCTTTTTCAATATTGCTGGTTCCACACTGAGATGTCCACATGGCAAAATTGAGTCCTGCTTCTTCCAAGAAACCAGCCAGGCTTTAGCTATAGCATGTCTTCTAGTCATAGAACTCACACCAAGACCTAAGATTCTTGCACTGTGGCTGGTTTGTACCTCGTGCTACTTCAGCAAAGCCACATCCTCATTGGATGAGAGTCTTTACTCAATTATGCCTAGAAACTATGGCTAAATTTCTGACATTTCTGGGGAGACTGCTTCTCCGTGTTGTTCTGATTCTGTGTTGTTCTGATTCAGCCCAGGTTATGGTGATGCTGAGTTTGGTCCCAGAACCGAAATCACAAGTCCATTTCCCTGAATACTAACCTGTTCCCTGAATATGTCATGACCTTCATGCCCCATAGTCTTTGCAATTACTGCTCCTACTACTTGGAACATTTTCCCCAGCTCTTTCTCTGTATGGCTAAATTAGTCTTATCCTTCAATGCTAATTAAAACATCATGTTTTATTATGTCATGTTTTATTAACAGCAATTTTGCTATAATTTCTTGTTATAGTCCTTGTGTACCTAGCATATTTTTTCACAAAGTCTACTATTTAGCTTGACTTTTTCTCTGTCTTCCCCACTGAAATATAAATTGAGATCAGGGACCTTGTCTGTGTCATTCTTTGTGTTTTTGGGCCTAGTGGGACCTGCACACTTAGGCATTCAGTGGATATTAGCTGAATGAGGTGTAACCCTGCTGACTGGGAAGGAAGATGAGTGGCTTCCTTTGCTGAGGGTCGTCCTGCCTGCCTCCCCCACCCCAGCAGTGTGGACGGGGTGTTAGGGTTCATACAGGTGATGACTGCATGGCCTCTGAGACAGTGGTTGTCGGTGATTGCCATCATGGATGGGCATAAAGAAAAGTAGCTTGGGCCTTCAGCCCTTAACGTCTTGGATTTTGGTTTCTCGGGCTTCTTTGTTACTCCGATTCAGTTTCCTTTCCAGGATCCAAGTGTACTTATGAGGTGGTGTTAAGATAGGATATGTCAATTTCATGCTCATTGATTTCTTTATATGAGATGTATTTTCTTGAGATGGATAAGTGAAAAGCATCTGCTAATGATCCCACAACCAACTTTTCACACGCTGCTCTTGGAAAGAACAGTCTGTACAAAGTGGGAATGAAAACATCAAAGAAAAATGATTCAATTATGGCTTATCTTCTTCAAAACTAGTGTATTACGTTGGTCTCTTATAGTTTTATACAAATTGGTTTTGATGATCAATCAAGAATTTTTGTTGTTATTGGGAATTTTCTCTGTGAGCTCTTAACAAAGAACCTGGGGCTGGCATTGTGGTGTAGTGGCTAGAGCTGTTGCCTGCCAAGCCAGCATCACATATGGGCACCAGTTTGTGTCCTGGCTGCTCCACTTCTGATACAGCTCCCTGCTAATGGCCTGGGAAAAGCAGTGAATGATGGTGCAGGTGACTGGGCCCCTGCCACCCACATGGGAGACCTGTAGGAATCTCTTGGCTTCTGGCTTTGGCCTGTCCCAGTCCTTGCCATTGCAAGCATTGGGGAGTGAACCAGTGGATGGAAGATCTCTCTCTCTTTCTCTGTGACTTTGTAACTCTTTCAAATAAGTAAAAATCTGAAAAAGAAAAATCAAGAAAAAAGGCAAAGAACCCTAAATACCAATTATTTTATTTATTTAAAAGGCAGAGTTAGAGAGAGGGAGCGATCTTCCATTCCCTGTTCATTTCCCAAAAGGCTGCAATGGCCAGGTCTGGGTCAGGCTGAAGCCAGGAGCCTGGAGTCCATCCAGGTCTTCTATGTGGGTGACCAGGGCCCATGTACTTGGACTATCTTTTGCTGCTTCCCAGGTTCATTAGCAGGGAGCTGGATCAAAAGTGAAGCAGCCAGGATTCCAACTGGGATATTGATGGGATATTGGTGTCACAGGGATGCATTAACTCACTGTGCCACAACACCAGCCCCTTGAACCCTAAAATCTTAGTGACTCACAAAAGCAAATGTTTCTTTCCCATTCACAATCTTGTCAGTTATGAGTTAGTTTCAGTTTTTCTCCGTGTTTCTTGTTCATCCCAGCACTCACGTTGCAGGATTAGTTCCTGTTTTATGGCAGAAGAGGGAAGAGAAAGAGAGTGAGGAAACACACAATACCCTTTTTCTTAGAAGAGCCATGGTTTACTTGCAATCGTACGTCATCGGCTAATCCAAGTCACCTGGTCAAGCATGATGTCCAAGGCACAGTGTAGCCCTCTTACAGGGAGGCAGGGCAGGTGACTGGGGATCTGAATACAGTCTTCTACAGGAGCTTTCTAATGAAGATCTAAAGTCCCGCTGCTGAAAAGCTTTGGCAACTTCTAATATGTGAAAGTTCAGGAAAAATGATGAATATTTTGTATTCCCATGTGTTGGCTTCAAGGACAAGCTACATAATGCAGGATCCAGAGCAGGTCATGGAGAATCTGGAGTACGTATATGCCAGTAGCTGACTGTGTGAGCTTGGACATTTATTATCCCTGGGTTCCTGTTTTTGCAAAAGAAAGTTTAAATTTGATGATCTCCAAGTTCCTTATAAATCAAAGATGTCTGTGTTCTCTGCTTCCAGGCACATGCTAGATGGTGTGTCTGAGTGACAGCAGTGACAGTACTGTGGGTCCCATTTGCAGGGCCTCTTAGGGTTGTTAGAAAGCATTGCTGTATGCTTTGTAGGCTGGTGGGGAGATCTAAGGCCTTTTGCCATAGTTGACATTGGAAGGGATGGATCCTGTACTTAATTTCTTTCCACTGAAGCCTTGCCACTCACCCACATGGGACTGCTGCTCAGTTTCGAAGGATTTTTCATTTTCAGTTCACTTAGCCAAAGGGCAAGTTCTGACAAGGGGGCTGTTGGAGTGTTGTCGATGAGTGAGAATGAAAACAGCAGCAGTAAGATGTTAATGAAAAAAAAAAACCTGACCCAGCCTGGCCCTAAACAGTTTTTGGAATTTTTTTTTTTAAAAAAGCAGACATTGCAAATCTCATCCATCTGTAGCTAATTCTGTGTGAATTTTGATGTTGGATGAGCTTCAGGGGTTTGGGAAACTTGTGCAGTGAGGTGCTAACCTGAACCTGTCAAGATTTTTTTCTTCCTCTTAGTCTGTCTGTTCTCGTTTCCCCTTGCTGTTGAGGTCTACTTGGCATATATCTTAAATTAGAAACACTCAGCTCTTTCAACTAGATTTTCAGCTTAGATCAGACCCTGCCACACTTCAGTCAATGAATCAAAAACTTCACCAAGTTCTTGTTGGCTTCTACATGTCCATTCTTCTTCTCAATTTAAATGATTTCATATCTTCTCAAATATGAGTTTGGAAAATTGTGGTTTATAATTGTTTGCTGTGACCTGATCAGATTATTGTCACTGTCATCGCTCTGAGCAATTAGAACATTAACTCAATTTAGTAGACTGCTTTCCTTCAATGTGTTATAACATCTTACGTAAATATTATTCCTCAGAAAAGCTCCACAAGGATCTCACTGCAGTATTCAGAATTAAAAAGGGGCGAGTGCCTAATATCCACCAGAAGGAGCATTAATATATTATGGTGTAATCATACAGTATTCACCCAGTGGTTAAAATGAATAGACCAATATGACTGTATCTCAAGAACATGCTACCTTAAAAAATAAGTTGTGAAATTACACATACAGTGTGAAATCACTTAAAGGATAAATTCATAAAAACTATATATTATATAGATACAAGTATGCATGGGTTTCAAATATTTACACCAAAATAAACTTACCTTTTAATTCTACTTTTCATAACCTTTTTGAAGTACCCTGTATACCAATTCATAGTAAAAATAAAAATAAAATAAGAAGGAATCCCAAGGGTTTTCTAGCAATGGTTACATCTAGGGATGGAGGGGGAAATGCACAGGGCACCACTTCATGTCGCTATTTCTCAGAAAAGAAAAAGAAAAATTATAAAATAACCTTGGCTAAATAGGCAGTAGGCGTAGAGTATTTGTTATTGTTTCTTCTACCTTTGTGGCATGTGGGAAATACTTAACAATAGAGCAGCCCATCCTTTCCCATGATCCCACGTTTTCTCATAAGCTCTGAGAGAGGTAGGATCCTTGCCTGTGAAAAACAACCTCTGGAAGGCTGGGTTTATTTCATGTGCCTCTGAGAAGGTGACCTCTTCTTTCTTTTTAATTTAAAAACATCGCCTCAAACTCAGATGCGAAATAGGTTTCAAAAAAGAGCTGGACTCTTAGGACATTTTCATTTATAAGCATTTCTGTCTCGCTTTCCTGAGGACCTTCCGAGCTGCAGGCACCCTCAAGCTTGAAGCCCTCCTGTGGCCTCGTGTGGTCTTCAGAATAAAAACCTTGGGGCCCCTGGTGGCTGGCAGCCCTGCAGCTCCAGCCCCAGGCTCTTTCCCCCTTCTCCCACTCTCCTTGTTGTCTCCATGGGAGGGAGTGTAGGATGTTATCACGGGTCAGGGCCTCTGCCTGGCTTACTCTCACCCTATCTGCCCTTCACCTCTAAGCTGTGGATGCCTCCAAGGATATTTTCTTTGAAGCCCTTACCAGGGTCTGTGTTGGTCTCATTCTCTGCAGTATCCTGAGAGCTAGCACAGACCCTAGGATGTGGGGTCAACATTTATTAACCTACACTAATCTCCAGTTAGAGTTACAGAGATGAAATGAAGCCAGATCATCCTCCAGCAGCCCTTTACCTCTCTTGGTGAATGGCAGTCTGTCTATGTATTCTTGCTTCATTTTTGCTGTACATTGAACAATTATTGGGATTTATCTTGCCATATGAATAGAAATTCCTCCCATATATGTCTTTGGATGTATTTAATTTTTCATGTGAGTCAGTGACACCTAATATAGAGGGCATATTGCCTCCAAAGTTGACTATTATTAGTTATTTTAAGTTGGTTGCCTGGAAAATAGATTCTCCCTCACCCCATTCAGGAGTGTACATTGTTGAAAAAAATTTCTAGGAATTATCACTGAGTTCAATGTCAGTATCAGCAAGCACTATGCATGGGAAGGAAATCATTGTAACACATTCTGGTAAAGCAGAAACCTGTCTAAAGCAGGCCTTTTTGAACCAAAGAGTTTAAAATGAGAGGCAGTTTTTTGATAATTTCGTTGTATTCGGCAGTTCCTTGGAACAGACTGACGGGGTAGTGTTAGAATCCTCTGCACTTAATAGCACAGGCGAAAATTTATGTAGTGTCTCTCTCGCTTTTGTGTAAGAGGCTGAAAGTCTGCAAATCTTAATAGGGTATATCTAATAACATGTTAATAACTCACACATTGCTGGCTTTGGACTACAGACCTTGAATGAAAGGGCATTCATAAATTATACATGTCTGACAAATAGGTGAGACATTTTTCAAATCACATAAGCTCTTCACAATCAAGTCTGCTCCATGGAGATAATTAAAGAAAATCAATGTGGGTTGATTGATAGATATTTGATTCAAAAACGCTCTCTCCACCCTGCCTCAGACAATGGGGCGCCCAAGCTTCAAGACCACTGTTCCCCAAAGACAGAGTGAGGGCCTGGGGTGGAGGGCTGAGTGTGTTGGGGGTGGTCCTCCTCTTAGTTCTGACCCAGAGCCTCACTCCTCATAGAGATGAGGGCAGCTGTGGTGACCTCCCCATCTCTGTCTCCTTCCCTGGGTCAAGGGATACCATTCTGCTGCAGTCTCCCTGGGACTGTGGGAGGCTTAATCCATCCATGGTGGTAAAGTGCTAGGATGTGAGAAGTGCTGTGCCTGTTCTAAGCAACATTATTGATTCAGTTTTTTTCCTTGTGGTTAATATAAAATTCTCCACATATCAGATAATGGCTCAGCATTGCATAAATAGCCAAGAATCGCTGGCAGGAGAGATTTGGCCTGTGTTTTTCCCTGGGAAAATTGATGTCTGCAAAATACTTTCAGTTTCTCTGAAAAAAATTTTTGCATGATTTAAACTGATTAAGTTGTTATTGTATTTTTATTTCATATGTTATCAGAGTATTTTATTTGTTTTCCAGTAGCTATCTGAAATGATGTTGAGTCCAATAAATCCTTCCTGTTAAGGAAATCCCAGGTTGATAAACATCTTGCTAATCCATTCTGGGCAATGCTGTCCACTAAATAATAGTGGGATCCAAAGATGTGTGTATATGTATGCGTGTGGTATGTGGGTGCATCTCTATGTTTATATAATATTGGTGAATATTATTCATAATGCAGAAACCTGTTCATTAAATAACAGGGGTGTTGGCATATACATATATAGACACATTCATCATATTAATATGCATATATATGTGTCTATATATGCACTCCAGGGATACTTCTAAGAGCCGGCCGGCTCTCTCGGGGGCTGCTCAGATGTTCCTCAGGTGTTCCCCTTAGATGTTCCTGGTGCATGCCGTCTCTCTCCTCTTTTATAGTCCTCCTCCGCCAATCCCAACTCGGCTGCCCACACGCCGAGTACGTTGCTCTCCTCCAATCAGGAGCAGGATCAGCTCCTGGAGGTCATCACTCAAGTTGGCAAGAGGCAGCTGCGTAGAAGCTGTTTTCTCCTCTCCCAGCGCCATATTGTGGGAGAGCAGATGCATAGAATAAGTCTTAATTCCAGTAACTTAGTCCAGTCCGGGTTGCTCCCCACAGATCCCCCTTTCTTTTTATTTTTTGGCGTTGATACGCGCCTGTCTTCGGTGTCCCGCGGCACACACTCTGCTCTGCTTGCTAGAGTTGCCCACAGGTGCTTACAAGTCCTATCAATCAGGCAAACCGAATCCGGGTCCTCTCTTCGCCATGTTGTGAGGAGGTTTTTAGGCGCTGATGCATGCCTGTGTTCGGTGCCCTGCAGCACATGCTCTACTCTGCTAGAACTGCCTGCAGGTGCTTACAAAACCTAGCAATCAGGCAAACCAAATCCAAGCCTTCTCATTGCCGTATTGTGGGGAGACTTATTGATGTTAATTCGTGCCTGTCTTCGGTGACCTGCGGCGCATAAGCTGCTAGCCGCCCGCAGGTGCTTATCGTCCTAATCAGGCAGACCGAATCCAAGCTCTCTCATTGCTGTGTTGTGGGGAGGCCTTTCTCTATTTCTCTATCTCCGGGCATTCCTATTTCTCCTATTTTACTTCTATCTACCAGCATTCCTATTTCTCTCATTTTACTTCTAAAACTTCTGTTTCTCTTATCCCTGCATCTTCCCGGCGCCCGCCCCGAGGCTGCTTCTCGGCGGCTTCTCGGCGGCTTCCCGGCTCTGAGCCGCTTCAGCCAGCTTCTCTCTTCTGCGCGGCTTTCCGGCTACGCGCCCGCACCACGGCCTCGCACTAGCCCAGCGTTCCCTATCTACTTGTGCCCCGCACGCTCTCTCTGCGCACGGCAGCCTCCGCGAGTCACACAGCCCCAGCTCACGTTTCCGCCACTAGCATTCAATCCAAGTTCCCCGGGCTAACCTGGCGAATTCAACCCAGCTCACGTTTCCGCCCCACGATTTGGCTTCCCGTCCTTTGCTCCCCGGGCTAATCTGACGGATTCCAACCTGGCTTATGTTTCCGCTTCTGGTTTTAACTTTTCGCCCCTTATTCCCGGGCTAACTCGACGAATCCCAAAGTAGCTTTCGTCTCCGCCTCAGCCTGCCCCCGCGGCTACATCCTCCCTAACATATTTTTCTCTACCCGGTATGTTTCCCTAAGTTTTCTTCCAACAATATTCCTCCCTCATTTCTCCTGGCTTCTCCCCACAGTCCATATCCGAGTCTAAGTTTCTTCTAGGTTTCACTTTCAACCTGCAGTCCGTATCTGAGTCTAAGTTTCTTCTTGCTCTCACTTTAAATCCTAACTTCTTTCCCACAGTCCATATCCGAGTCTATGCCTAGGCTTTCGATAGCTTCTTCCGGCACCTTTTCTGTCCGGCTTTTCCCTAGGCTCTTTGCTAGTCTCTCTCTCCGGTATTTTCCACTTCTTCCCGTTTCTTCCCTCCTAGGTTTCCTATCCGAGTCACGGCACCATTATGTCGCTCCCCCTCTTCATGGAGGAATGACACTAAGCCCTGCCTAGGCTTCCTATCCGAGTCATGGCACCATTATGTCACTCCACGTCTTCGTGGAGGAACGACACAGGACCCTGCGCTGTTCTTTCATCTGCTCGGCCCTCCCCGGGTTTGCTGCTGGTTCTTCCCGGGTTGGCTACCGTCCCTTCCACCTCCGTGGAAGGGCGGTTCCCCCTGCCACTTTCCCCACTTCCGCAGGGGAGCAGCACACCGCCGGCCGGCTCTCTCGGGGGCTGCTCAGATGTTCCTCAGGTGTTCCCCTTAGATGTTCCTGGTGCATGCCGTCTCTCTCCTCTTTTATAGTCCTCCTCCGCCAATCCCAACTCGGCTGCCCACACGCCGAGTACGCTGTTCTCCTCCAATCAGGAGCAGGATCAGCTCCTGGAGGTCATCACTCAAGTTGGCAAGAGGCAGCTGCGTAGAAGCTGTTTTCTCCTCTCCCAGCGCCATATTGTGGGAGAGCAGATGCATAGAATAAGTCTTAATTCCAGTAACTTAGTCCAGTCCGGGTTGCTCCCCACAACACTATTTTTGTGTAGCTCAGCCATGAAGATAAGTCCACGTATTTGTCGAGATTTTGAGAATTTGCCTATATTTTTATTCGTCAATTCTTTTCCTCCATCGTTATTGGCTGCTTGGTGTGTAAGAGATGCCACGAAGCACATCTAGGAACAGAAGACGGCTCTCACTGCAGGAAGCTGTGTTCTAGCCGAGTCCAAGGAAGCATTCTAGGAACAAGAGGCTAAGATGGCTGTGGTGGACAGAGGCTCAGCACAGCTGTCCTTCAACATCTGCTCCCCTTTCATCCTCAGCAACAGAATGCTCCATTTTTAGCTTGGCACATGGCAGACCTGAATAAAGACACATTTCCCAGCCTTCTGTGCATCTTGGTGTGGCCAGTGCTCACGTCTGGGCGATGCTGTGGAGGGAATGTTCTGGGGGAGCAGCTGCAAGTCTCCCTTAAGTGCCAGCTGTGCCTCCACTGACCCTCCTTTTTTGTGTCTTCTTCCTGCTCGCTGGATGCCGGTGGAGCTGCAGCTCCCGTGGCCATGTGGGATCATGAGGGTGAGGCCATTACTTAGGAATGGAAGGGTGGAGCCGGGCAGGACCTGGGGCCCTGAATTCATGGACCTGCCATGGCACCCTGGGCAGCCTAACCTTGGACTGCAGGAGTGATAAACTGATCTGTCAGCTACTTTGGGTGCTGCTACTTTCAGCCAAATATAATCCTGATAGGCAGGTCCTACAAGGTGTGTACTTTATGCATGGAGAGGGCAATAGGCGGAGAGATGATCTAAATGAACAAGGGCAGTAAGGGAGGGCCTTCTCCAAGAATGAGCACGCTGCTCGTGGCTCTTCTCTTCTCTCTGTCCCATCCTTCTCACCCTTTCCCACACGTGGAACTTTTCTCTCCTCCTTGCCTTTGCTCCTGCAATTCCTTCTGCAGTTTGCTCTCTGGTTGTCTTCCTTCCTGTCTGGTTAATTTTGTAATTGTGTTAAATTAAACCATCTACATAGGCACTCAACACAGGTAATTAAACTGTGCAAACATGGATAGACTTAGCTGTTACCCACATCATGAGTATTGGGCAGCCCCAGTTTTCCTTCTTTTCTGAAACTTCCTTTTTAATACTTTCTTCCTGTGGTACTGCCTGGTCCTTCCACCAAGTACTCCAGACCAGACACTTTTTTTTTTTTTTTGACATGCAGAGTGGACAGTGAGAGAGAGAGACAGAGAGAAAGGTCTTCCTTTGCCGTTGGTTCACCCTCCAATGGCCGCCGCGGCCAGTGCGCTGTGGCCGGCGCACTGTGCTGATCCGATGGCAGGAGCCAGGAGCCAGGTGCTTTTCCTGGTCTCCCATGGGGTGCAGGGCCCAAGCACCTGGGCCATCCTCCACTGCACTCCCGGGCCACAGCAGAGAGCTGGCCTGGAAGAGGAGCAACCGGGACAGAATCCGGCACCCCGACCGGGACTAGAACCCGGTGTGCTGGCGCCGCTAGGTGGAGGATTAGCCTAGTGAGCCACGGCGCCGGCCAGACCAGACACTTTTAAAATATCTCTCTCACAGCAGCACCTAGAAGTGCTCAGGAAATTTTGGCTGAACTGAGCCATGTTGGATCACGGGACCTGTCATCTGTTGGGGGCGGGAGGAGTGACTCTGGCTGTCTGTGTAGCTGCGACTCAAGGAGTGGAGGTGCAGGAAGAGTGGGGCCCTGCAGCTTCTGTCCTTATCCCCGGCTGCTTCTCTTGCTTCAGCTTGCTGTTCGCATAGTTGCCCCTAAGAGGGAAGGTCGGAGCAACACATCTTCCGCCTTTATTTATCCTGGCTCCTGAACCCACGGCTTTATGGACATAAATTTTAACTCCTGCTTTTTGGGGGTTAGAGGAGTGGAGTTAGACAAAGATGAGAGGTAGAGCTGGGAGCTGTCAAAGCCATGTTTGTGAGGTGACAGCACCTCCTTTTTTTGATAGCCATAGGACTGGCCTTTAGAGAACAACCTTTTCTTTTGCAAATTTTTAATTATTTGAAAGGCACACATACACATACCTCCAGTCTGCTGGCTCACTCCCCAAATGCTGCCAAAAATCACAGAGCTGGAGGCTGGTGCTGTGGCATAGGGTGTAAAGCCGCTACCTGCAGTGCCGGCATCCCATGTGGGCGCCAGTTCAAGTCCCGGCTGCTCCACTTCCGATCCAGCTCTCTGCTATGGCCTGGGAAAGCAGTGGAGGATGGCCCAAGTCCTTGGGCCCCTGCACCCACATGGGAGACCTGGAAGAAGCTGCTGGCTTCAGATCAGCACAGCTCTGGCCATTGTGGCCAGTTAGGGAGTGAAGCAGTGGATGGAAGACACACTCTCTCTCTCTTAGCTGTTACCCACATCATGAGTATTGGGCAGAAGACTCTCTCTCTCTCTGTCTCTCTGCCTCTCCTTCTCTTTGTGTATCTCTGACTTTCAAATAAATAAATAAATAAATCTTTTTTTAAAAAAAGCCAAGATCCAGGAACTCAATCAAAGTCTCCCATGTGAGTAGCAGGGATTCAACTAATTGAACCATCACCTACTGCCTCCCGGGTACATTAGCAAGAAGCTGGAATCAGAAGCAGAGCAATGACTTGAACCAGACACTCTGATATGGGATGTAGACATCTGTGGTGTTGTCTTTTTTTGCTAGGCCAAATGCCCACCCCTAGAGCTGCTTTTCTATCAGCACTGTACTGCTGTTAGGTTTCTTCTGGATGGGTTGCTGTGCCAAGATGGCCAGTGTGTGGGCCTGCATCTCAGATGTTCTCCTTTTACTGTCCTCCCTCCAGTCTGTCCTGTTGCTGTCCCATGTGCTCATGGCATTGTCACGAAGGTGTCCAGGCCACCAAACATGGGAGGTATGAGCAGGCATTATTCTGATATCTCAGTTGGATTTATACAGATACTTCTTGATCTTTCAGACACTACAAAAATCACCTGTCAAGAATAAAGGAGGCCTTGACATGGAAGTGTGGAGGCAGATTTCACTCCAGATAATGATCTTTGGAAAAAAAGCTGGCACTGTTAGATTTAGGGTGTTAGTGATTGAAAAAGGACTGATTTTGGCCAGCGCCGCGGCTCACTAGGCTAATCCTCCGCCTAGTGGCGCTGGCACACCAGGTTCTAGTCCCAATCGGGGTGCCGGATTCTGTCCCGGTTGCCCCTCTTCCAGGCCAGCTCTCTGCTGTGGCCCGGGAGTGCAGTGGAGGATGGCCCAAGTGCTTGGGCCCTGCACCCCATGGGAGGCCAGGAGAAGCACCTGGCTCCTGGCTTCGGATCAGCGCTGTGCGCCGGCCGTAGCGGTCATTGGAGGGTGAACCAACGGCAAAAGGAAGACCTTTCTCTCTGTCTCTCTCTGTCACTGTCCACTCTGCCTGTCAAAAAAAAAAAAAAAAAAAAAAAAAAAAAAAAAAAAAGGACTGATTTTGGCAATCATTTCTATAGTCTTGGCTCCATTTTCTGGCCTTAGCTCTGGAGAACTGAGTGAAGATGTTTTGGGTCAGTATTGTGGCACAGGGGTTAAGACCAGCATTTTACATTGGAGCGCTGGTTCAAGTCCCAGATACTCTGCTTCTGATCCAGCAGCAGCAGATGGCCCAAGTACGTGGTTACTTGCCACCCACGTGGGTGACCAAGATGGAGTTTCAGGCTCCTGATTTTGATCTAGCCCAGTCCTGACCATTGCAGTCGTTTGGGGAGTGAAGCAGCAGATAGAAGATTCTCTCTCTCTCTCTCTCTCTCCCCCCACTTCTCCACTTCCCCTGATTTTCCTCTCTGTGTCACTAGACCTTTCAAATAATAAAATGAATCTTAAAAAAAAATGTCCACCCAACTTTCTCCCATTGGTGCTGACACTGCACTGGCTGGATTTTAGTGTGTCATTCCCACAATGACACGTCTTCGGCCAGGGTACACAGAGATCATATTTCATTGTAGCTGCCTATTTTATTGAGGCCCTTTCAATCATGCCTACTTTACCTGATAGGGCAAATTCTTTACCAGCTTTTTCCTGATAATAGGTAACTCCAATATGGCCCCTCATCCAAACCTGTGCACCCCATTATTCTCACAGATCAAAATTCCCTAGTTGAATATTGGTCATCTTTTTGGAAATTGACATTAAAAATGGTTGTTACCTTCTCACTGTGATTTGCTTTTTCCCCATCTGCTTCCTGCCTAGAGACAGCAGAGCTTGCAAAATGGCAGCTGTAGAATGGCCCGTGACCCAGCGTCTTGTTTCATTAGGCATTCAGGAGCCTCCTGGGTAATACGTGGGAGATTTCACAAAGCAGCCCAGATTGTATACTTCCCCTGAAAAGTCAGTTTTCACTTTATGACAGCTAGTGCTGGGCAACGGCTGTCTCTCTTGGCCAGGACACTTGCTCACCAGCTCCCCACACTCACATTTGTCCGGTTCCTTTCATTATCTGCTTAGTCCTGGAAGGAGGCCTTCAGCAGAGCCCTCTCCTCCAGCCCCCACACTGTTCAGTGTCCCTTTGCTGCTCCTTCTGTCTCAGAATTTTCCTCCAGTGAGCCTTCTCCTCCCAGGCCCACCGTGACAGACCCTGTGATGGACCTCTGCTGTCTTCCTCAGGACAAGCTCTGCGCTTCATTTCCCCGAAGACTTAGTCCTAGGTTAAGGGTCGGGAAGCTGAGTGCTGACCTCCAGGTAGCTAGCAGAGACCGTTGCTGGCCAAGTGTTGCTTTGAGTGCCCTGGTCGCGTGGCTCTGGTCCTGTACCCTTTTGCCCTTTCCTGGGCTTCCTGGAGGTGAGCTTGGTTGCATCCTAAAATTAGGGGCAGAACAGCCTGGGGGATCATTTGTATTCTCTTGGAGAAATGTGGGCCTTCCCTAAAATGAAAGCTATAATAATAACAACATAGTTGCCTTAACCTGCCTTCTTGTAAATTATTCCTTTTCACTCTACCATGAAGTGAGAGTGATGCCTGCCTCTATTTTGCTGATGAGCCATAGAAGAGGTCCAGAGCATCTGTCCAAGATCTCATAGTCATTCAGCCCACAAGGGCCTCAGATGTCCATGTTTTTTATTTTCAAATTAAATTTTTAAAAAAATGTCCTTGAAAGACACTCTTACAAACTGAGATATTCTGAGGTGAGATGCAGGTGTCCCATGAGGTGTCTTAACCACTCTGCCAAATGTGTGTTTCTATGATTTTTTTAGACTCTCACATTGCACACTGCATAGCCACAACTTTAGACGTGGGTGCTTTTCTGTATCTGTACCTGCCCATAGACACAGACTGACACATAGGAACATCAGGGATACTGGTTACATTTACCCTAACACTGTAACTGAATTGACAGAACCCAAAGAGGAAAAATCTCCAGTACTACATATGACAACAGATTTCTCAGTTTAAATTTTCAGCATCCTGAACTATAAATATTAACAATAAATATATTTTTAGAAACAAAAAGGCATTAGCATTTCTAAATATTCAGAAACTTATAAACCATTACTCTGTTGACTTTATCTAAATACTATTGTGTCCTTAAATTTGAACTCAAATTTAAACTGACACATGTTGAAAATGTAGTCACACTTACAAAACCATAAAATATAGAAAAAGCATTCAGTCAAATTCAGTGTCCCTTCATGATAAAAGCCCTCAACAATTAGTTCCAGAAGTAAAATAATTCAACACAATAAAGTCTGCATACGACAAAAACTACAGCCAGCAGAATATAAATAGAGGAAAAGCTGAAAGCATTTTCTCTAAGAGCTAGCACAGGATAAGGATGTCTACTTTCACATATTTATTCAATACAATACTGAAACTCTTAGCTAGAGAAATTAGGCAAGAGAAAGAAATAAAGGGCGTCCAAATGGGAAAAGAGGAGGCCAAATTATCTGCATTTGCAGAAGTTTTTATGTATAGAAAAACCCCTAAAATCTTCATCAAAAAACTGTTAGAATTGGTAAACAAATTCAGTGCAGTTTTAAGATACAAAGTCAACGTTCAAAAATAAGTAGTATTTTTAAACGCCATTAAAATTTCAGAGAAAGAAATCCAGAAAGCAATCCTATTTCACAATAGCCTTACACACGCACAAAACCAATCAATACATTGAGCAAAGGAAGTAAATGATTTCTACAATGAAAATCATGAAACTCTGAAGAAAGCAAAGAGAACAGACATAAAAATGGAACGACATCCCATGTTAATGGGTCAGAAGATAATATTTTTAAAGCATCCCTACTATCCAAAGTGATTTATAGATTTAGTGAAATCCCCATTATATTAGCAATGGCATTCTTTGCATCAGTGCCATTCTTCGTAGAAAAAATAATCCTAAAATTCATATGGAACAATAAAATAAAAGCCCCAGGTGGTGCCGTGGCACACTAGATTAATCCTCCACCTGCAGCGCCAGCATCCCATGTGGGTGCCGGATTCTAGTCCCGGTTGCTCCTCTTCCAGTCCAGTTCTCTGCTGTGGCCCAGGAGTGCAGTGGAGGATGGCCCAAGTGCTTGGGTGCCTGCACCCGCGTGGGAGACCAGGAAGAGGCACCTGGCTTCTGGCTTCAGATTAGCGTAGCTCTGGCCCTTGCGGCCATTTGGGGAGTGAACCAACAGAAGGAAGACCTTTCTCTCTCTGTCTCTCTCACTGTCTGTAACTCTACCTGTCAAATAAATAAATAAAATATTTTTTAAAAAAAGAAGGCCCAAACAGCCAAAGCAATTTTGAGCAAAAGGACAGAAGTATGGAAATATGTGATCTAAAAACATATTCAAACTACAAAACAATAGTAACCAAAGCAGCATGGTACTGGTATAAAATTGGACATAGAGACCAATGGTACAGAATAAGATCCTAGAAATAAACCCATGCATCTACAGCCAATTGAACTTCAAAAAAAGGCACAAGAAATGTTTATTGGAGAAATGATGGTATCTTCAATAAATAGTTCTTGGAAAGCTGTACATCCATAAACAGAACAATGAAATGAAATCCTTATCTGTCATGATATATAAAAATCGAAATGAATCAAAGACCTAAATGTAAGATCTGAAACTATGAAACTGTTACAAGAAAATCTAAAACCTTCAAAGCATAGATAATAAAAGCAAAAATATATGGATTATGTCAAACTGAAACTATGCATAGCAAAGGAAATAATCAACAGAGTGATGAAATAACCTGAGGACTGAAACAGGTATTTACAAACTGTTTACCTGAAAAGGGACTAATATCCAGAACATAGAAGGAACTGAGAAAATTTCAATGGTAAGAAATAAAAGATCTGATTTAAAAATGGGCAAATGATCTGAACAGATATTTCTCATGAGAGATATAAAGATGGCCAACAGGTATATAAAAGAATTCTCAACATCATTAATTGTCAGCTAAATGCAAACTAGTGTGCTGCAATGAAATACCACTTCATCCTAGTTAAAATGACTGTTACTAAAAAGACAAAAAGATGACACACACTGGTTAAGATATGGAGAAAGGGGAACTCTTTTTTTTAACTTTTATTTAATGAATATAAATTTCCAAAGTACGATTTATGGATTACAATGGCTTCCCCCACATACCGTCCCTCCCACCCACAACCCTCCCCTTTCCCACTCCCTCTCCCCTTCCATTCACATCAAGATTCATTTTCGATTATCTTAATATACAGCAGATCAGCTTAGTATACATTAAATAAGGATTTCAACAGTTTGCTCCCACACAGAAACATAAAGTGAAAAATAATAGATGATTTTTTTAAATGATGATGAAATCAGATCAGACCTATTGTCATGTTTAATCCCAGTGAGAGTCAAGTTGGGAGTTGATAATTTCTTTTTTTCTTTTTTTTTTTCTTTTCTTTTTTTTTTTTTTTTTTACAGAGGATCAGTTTAGTATGCATTAAGTAAAGATTTCAACAGTTTGCACCCCCATAGAAACACAAAGTGAAATATATTGTCTGAGTACTCGTTATAGCATTAAATCTCAATGCACAGCACATTAAGGATAGAGATCCTACATGAGGAGTAAGTGCACAGTGACTCCTGTTGTTGACTTTACCAATTGACACTCCTGTCTATGGCATCAGTAATCTCCCTATGCTCCAGTCATGAGTTTCCAAGGCTATGGAAGCCCTCTGAGTTCTCCGACTCTTATCTTGTTTAGACAAGGTCATAGTCAAAGTGGAGGTTCTCTCCTCCCTTCAGAGAAAGGTACCTCCTTCTTTGAGGACCTGTTCTTTCCACTGGGATCTCACTCACAGAGATCTTTTGCCAGAGTGTCTTGGCTTTCCATGCCTGAAATACTCTCATGGGCTTTTCAGCCAGATCCGAATGCCTTTAGGGCTGATTCTGAGGCCAGAGTGCTATTTAGGACATCTGCCATTCTATGAGTCTGCTGAGTATCTGGCTTCCTATGTTGGATCACTCTCCGAGAAAGGGGAACTCTTATACATTGTCAGTGGGATCATGAATTAATACAGGCATTATGGAAAATAGTAGGAAGGTTCTTCAAAAAACAAAAAATAGAGCTACCATATAGTCTGGCTTTCCCACTACTGGGTGTATATACAAAGGGAATGAAATCATTTTATTAGGCCAGCTCACTAGGCTAATCCTCCACCTTGCGGCACCGGCACACGGGTTCTAGTCCTGGTTGGGGCACCGGATTCTGTCCCGGTTGCCCCTCTCCCAGGCCAGCTCTCTGCTGTGGCCAGGGAGTGCAGTGGAGGATGGCCCAAGTGCTTGGGCCCTGCACCCCATGGGAGACCAGGATAAGTACCTGGCTCCTGCCATTGGATCAGCACAGTGCGCCGGCCGCGGCAGCCATTGGAGGGTGAACCAACGGCAAAGGAAGACCTTTCTCTCTGTCTCTCTCTCTCTTACTGTCCACTCTGCCTGTCAAAAAAAAATCATTTTATTAAAGAGATGCTTCTATTCCTGTGTTTATTGCAGCACAATTCAAAATAGCCAAGAGGTTGCATCAGTCGAGGTGTACATCAGTAGATAAATATATAAAAATGTGGGTAATATATCACAATGGAATATTATTTAGCCATAAAAATGAAATTCTGTCATTTGCAGCAATATAGACTAGAGGACATTATATTAAGTGAAATAAGTCAGGCACAGAAAGACAAATAACACATGTTCTCTTACGTATGTAAAAGTTAACAATTTGATTTCATAGAAATAAGGAACAGGACAAGGGTTACCAGAGGTTAGGAAGGGTAGGGGGTGAGGGAATAGAAAGACATTGGTTATCAGATACAAAGATATATTTAGGGAAGAAGAATAAGTTCTGGTGTTCCATAGCATGATAGGGTGAGGATAATCAACAGTAACTTACTGTATATTTCAAAATAACTAGAAGAAAGGATTTTGAATGTTCCCCAGGCAAAGAAATGACAAATATTTGGTATGATAGAAGTGCTAATTGCCCTGACTTGATTCCTACACATTGTACATATATATTGAAATACTAAATTTTACCTCATAAATATTACAATTATGTGCCCATTAATATTAGGTCACATTTTAAATAATAAGCATAAAAGTTTTATATGCTAGTTATGCATGTTATATATAAGTAAATGTATATATTTTATTTTTTTTTGAGAGGCAAAGAGAGACTCATAGAAAGCTCCTATCTGGTGGTTCGCTCCCCATTTGCCTACAGTGACTGACTCTGGGCCAGGCTGAAGCCAGAAGCCTGGAACTCTACCCAGGATTCCCACATGTATGGCAGAAACCCAATTACTTGAACCATCAATGTTTCACACAGTCTGCATTAGCCTGAAGCTGGAGTCAGGAGCTAGAGTGAGGTATCAAACCAGTGTACTAGATTCTGGGATGTGGGCATTGCATCTAGTGTCTTAACTGCTAGGCTAAACACCCACCCCCAACTAGCTGTATGTTTTAAACGTCTATGAGAATAAATATGGAGCTCTTCTTGTTTTAAAATTTGTCTGTTATCTAAGATTTTGACACATATGCCAGCCTTTGGGAAACTGTTCTGATGAAAAAAGCCATGCAAATTGCAGCTCTGTATTTTTGTGTCACAAGCGAGTGTCCCTGGCTCAGTGTTGTAAATGTGTGATGTATAGTACAGCAGACATGGAATAAAGTCTTCTAGGAGCACTGGGCCACATCTTTGCAGTTGTAATGATCGGTTAGGTCTTCCTAGGTGTTTGAGTGATGGTGAGCAGGGCTGGTGAGTTGGTGGATGCAGGCTGTGCTAAGCATACTTGAGGGCTGTTGGCCTTCAAGAGCCATTTCTTTATAGTGATCTTTCTGCAGGGCTGGGGAGCAGAACTTTTCACCAGGCTGTGTGGAGAACTGAACTTCATCCCTGGCTGAAAATCTCCATTTCCAAGAGCTCATAGTAAAAATTATCACATGGATGTACATTTTCTCTAATCCAGGTCTAGAATGTTAACTGGATTGGTCCAAATATGATAGGGATGCAAGGTATTGCATTTAAATGTAGATTTATAGCACTATTTTATTATATATACTTAGACTTTGAGCCTTTTGAATTTAAGCAAATTTATTCACTTCATAAGATTGTTTTTAATTTGAAAAAGATCCCTATCCAATCCTTTTTAAAAAAATTGACTTCAAGTACTAAAAAAAAATAAGAAAAATTATCTAGATTTATTTATTTATTTGCAATGCAGAGTTAGATGGAGGGAGGGAGGCGGAGAGAGGGAGAGAGAATGAATATCTTCCATTTGCTGGTTCACTCCCCAAATGGCCTCAACAGCTGGAGCTGAGCCAGGCTGAAGCCAGGAGCCAAGAACCTCCTTTGGGTCTCCTACATGGGTGGAGGGGTCCAAGCACTTGGGGGCATCCTCTGCCACCTTCCCAGGCACGTTAGCAGGCAACTGGATTGGAAGTGGAGCAGCTGGGACTTGAACTGGCACCTATATGGGATCCTGGCTCTGCAGGTGGTGGCTCCACCCATTGTGCCACAGCTCCAGCCCCTGGGAATATTTTTTATGTATTTTTTAAAAATCTGTTCAGTGAAAGCAACACTAAGACCTAAAGGAATTCTTGCAGTTTATGTGTTAGAAATCCTTGTTGCCTGGATCCGAGTTTTTTTTCAGGCACTGAAGTATGCAGATGGTTCATATTGATTGGGGAAGATGGGGCCTCCTTGTAAGATTCAGATCTGGGGAAATAAGAGTTGCATGTTAGACTAGTTGGAGACAAAAAGAATCATTCAACCTGTTGTATGGATCAGCTTGGCCCTTTGAAGAGCGGCAGAATGATCACTGAATGATGTTGCTTGACACGCTTTTAGAAAGCTTGTAGTATTGATTAGATAGATTTACTTATTCAAATGGCCATAATGATCTTATGAAAAATAATTTGTAATATGGAAGTGATTATAGTTTTAAAATGTGTGCATTTGAGAATAGCTCTCAGAGGATGTGCTGCACGTACGAATACCAAGCTGCAGACAAGGCTGGAGTAATTGACCACAGAGGGCTGTTTTTATGGAGAGTTTAAGTGTATATGATTGTTTTTCCTGAATTGTATTAGTAATAATAACTTACCCATGTCCGCCACCATGCATATGACATTTTACTGTTCTACAGAGTGCTGTAGCATATATCATCGTATTTGTCTCTCACACCAACCCTGGGAGTAAGTTAGGACATTTGTAAGTGTCAACACTGAAGTCTTTTGCTTGAAATAAAGTCTCATGAATGGCAAGAAAAAGATGCAGTGGACACACACGTATTCTTTTTCCAATATTTTTGATCAGTGTCATAGCAAGTGTTCAAATTGGGTTAGGACATATCCTTCCCTGCAGAGAGACCATATCTCATTTCTTCCACCTACTAGGAAGAAGAAAGAGCAAATTATGTGAGTACAGTCTCAGAGGAGAACATGCAAGATTAAAGGTTAAAACCCCCTTTCATTTCACGCAGTTAATAGCCAACTCTTGGGTTTCTTATTGAACATATTTCTCTCTACCTTTTCTGCAAAAACACGCCATTGGTGCATGTAGAGATAGTTGCAATAAACAGACTATTTTGTTAATAGTGAGTAACCTGGATTATACTTTGTGGAATATTTTGGACTTTCCTGTTTTACTAACGGCAGTGTTGGAAAGCACAGACAAAAAGCTACACAGTATAGTACATAGCTAAATTGGAAAAGTGAAACTAGGACTCCAGAATCCTGGATCCTGTGCAGAGAAATAATCAAATAATTTATTGTAATGATTATTTCTACAGGATGCAACTCTAGGACTAAATGCTAATTTTATTTGACTTACATAAAGGGAAATTATTACTGCAGTTACTTTTAAAGATCTCCCTGGGTTTCCTGGGAGTATCTGAATTAACAGTAAATTGCGTCCCATTACATATTAATGGGTCAAGCTGATTTATTGGTGGTATATCTGGCAATTAGCCATTCTGCATAGGATCTTCTGTTTGGCCATTACTTTTTCACTATTGAGTGCAAGCTCAGGAATGAATGCTTGAACCAATGGGGAGGTTTGCCTGTAAACCTAATAGCGCCTTGCATCATCTTAATGGTGAGTTATGATCTGTCTTGAAGGATATTTGGACACACTTAATATCTTTTGGATGACAACCATTGGAGGCATAAATGAAAGTACATGTTGTCATTGAACCACTAAAAATCTTTACCCAGTCACCAGATAGCCATTATGTTATATGAATCTCTTTGGATATTTCTTTTATTTTTTTAAATTATACAATTGCTTTTAGCTTCTGTGGCACTTATAGAATGAATTGCTGTGAATGGGCTGTAGCACAGCGAGTTATGGCCAACAGTGACTCTTAGAAGACTCTTTGGGGTACCTAATTTGTCCTCAAGAGAAATATTTTTTTGCTCAGCCTGCAAAATGTTGTAATAAAAACCGATGATTGATGTTGATTATAAGATTAAGTGGTGGGGCTACAGTGGTCAATTTCATCAATCAAAGGAGCCTGAAGTTGTGATTGGCCACTAGAGAAAGTTTTTAGGGTGTTTTTTTCTAGATGAGTCAATGTATTTCAAGTCTTTGTAATATTGACTCATAAAATTTATTGAAACTGTATTTAAAACATCATTCTACAGTGTTTTTAATATGTTTCTAACACAATTTGTTTTTGCTTACCTAAGCTTTCTATTGCAGAAGAAAATACTTGAACATTCCCTTCTTATAGACAAAGCAGTTTAAGAGTTGGTGAGAGCATGGGAGTTGCTAAATCCAAGGTGATTGCCTGATAACTGCTCAGAGTTCACTTCTCCTCCCTAACAACTTCTTTGTGGGAGTGAAGCCTTCCCCGTTATCTGTAGTCGGGCACCATTATTCCCAGTCCAAGGGGCTAGCCCTTGAGACAACATAGCCAAATGGATGTCCCTCTCTGGAATTTGACTCTTGAGTAAATCAACACTAGAAGTTTGGAGTTCCTCATTTCCAGCCTTATCAAATTGTTTTTACCATTCCCATTTCCTGGCCATCTGAGTAATAGTTGTTTTCTAAGCCTGTTTCTCCTGCCTTTGGGAATTTTGCCAACCCCTGGATAGGATCCCAAAAAATGCCCCTTTGATAACCAAGCTAGTGGTGCCTTCTCTTCCCTGAAATAAAAGACCATACTGTGTAAATTCAGAATTTGTGAACCCACAAACAGGATTGGGACTATGAACATTCATTTATTCATCAAGTGTTTATTGAGCACCTACTATGTGGTAAGTACTGTTAAGATTTATTTATTTTATTTAAAAGGGAGAGTTAGAAAAAGGAAGATAAAGAATATCTTCTATCTGTTGGTTCACTCCCCAAATGGCTGTGATGTCTGGGGCTGGGCCAGGCTGAAGCTGGGAGCCAGGAACTTCTTCCAGTTCTTCCACGTGGATGGCAGCAGTCCAGAAACTTGACCATCTTCTGCTGCTTTTCCAGGAACATTAGCAGGAAGCTGGATTGGAAATGGAATAGATAGAAGTTGGACAAGCACCCATATGGGATGTTTGCATCACAGACTATGCCGCAATGCTGGCCCCTTGGTGCTCTTCATAACACTTGAGAGTTTAAATAGGGAATAGTGAATAAAATAGTGAATAAAGCAGAAATCTGTGGTTTTATGAAATTTTTATTCTAATGAAGTGAAATTGACAAGTAATATGTTATATAAATATGATTTAAATGCATCATGTACATGTTTGCTAGGTGATAATATGTACTGCACATTTGTGAAATATTTCTCTTATTGATTTTCTTTTTGGGGGTGAGAAAGGTGATGGAATGATGGAGACAGGGCGCTGAGACATTTCTGCATGGATCTCAAAGAGATTTCAGTTAAGGCCTGAGTCAGAAGCAAAGTATCCCATTGAAAGAGGATGAGTAGCTGCTGAAAGTGGAGATCCGGAGAATGGGAGCTTGAGTTATGGGAGCTTGGAAATAGCAGGAGGTAAACCAGACTGTCATCTTGCTGGGGAGAGATTGCCCCACTGGGGGTCTGCCTAGGTCCAAATGGTTAGGTAGAGCAGCAGTAAAACTGAGGTTTGGATAGATGACTTGGAGCAAGGTTAGAAACTTACCTGTGGTAGGGGAGAATTATTGAGGTCAGAAAGAGAAGGAAGCCTCGTGGGATGTGTGATAAAACTGGGTAGCAGTTCTTAGAACTAGTCAGGGACAGTGCAGTTGATGAGAGATTTCTACCATTATCCATGGGGATCTTGGAAGGGATGAAAACCTAGAAAAGAAATCAGACTCCATTGAGAAGAACATGGGTTTGGGAGGTCAAATGGAGTATTTGTATTTTTGCCTAGAATGAAATCTAGTATTGAGGACACTCTCTACATTGATGTACATACTTGAGGACAAACTGAAGGAGTCTAGTGAGCAATGCTAGCAAGTAGTTAAGCTAAGCAGCTAAATTAAGTATGGAAAGCAGTGGAGAAAGATAAGGCAGGGAACTTCATGCCACTCCTAAAGACCCCTGATGGTTGTTCTAGTCACCCACAGAAGGGGCTGGGTGGTATCCAGAAGAGCAGATGCCCACAAGTACAGACCTCAAGCATCTGTTAATCATCTGCCATCTGCTTGGGATGAAGAGAAAAGGCATGGTGTTTGGTGATTTCCTATTAATGGGAGAGTAGCAACATAGCAGGTAGAACTTGACAGATTTGGCTGGGAAATTTGTGCATCAAATTATTTTCTGAAATATACTCACCCATTCTTGGTGATTTTCTATGAGAACAAATAACACCCTTTGAAGAGCACATGGAGATGCTTTTAAGGATTATGGAAACATGGCTTCATGTACATGGCTTAGGTACGTGGAGCATTGTTTTGACTATATTGGTATACAAAACTAAATTATTTAAAACTATTTAATCCAGTCTGACTTCAACATGTGGTTCTTTATTTAAAAATTGCTTATTTGGTGGGGTGGAGAGAGATCTCCCATACTCTTGTTTATTCCCCAAGTGGCTGTAATAGCCAGGCCTAGACCAGGCTGAAGCCAGGAGCTGAACCTGGGTCTCCTATGTGGATGACAGGAACCCAACTTCATGAGCTATCACTTGCTGCTTCCCAAGGAGTGCATTAGAAAGCTGGAATCCGGAGTTGAATCAGGACTCAAACCTGCATACTCCAATGTGGGATGTGGTTGTCCCAACAGGTATTTTAACCATGATTTTTATTTATTTATTTATTTATTTTTATTTATTTATTTATTTTTATTTATTTTTTTATTTTTTGACAGGCAGAGTGGACAGTGACAGAGAGAGACAGAGAGAAAGGTCTTCCTTTGCCGTTGGTTCACCCTCCAATGGCCGCCGCAGCCGGCGCGCTGCGGCCGGCGCACCGTGCTGATCCGAAGCCAGGAGCCAGGTACTTATCCTGGTCTCCCATGGGGTGCAGGGCCCAAGCACTTGGGCCATCCTCCACTGCACTCCCTGGCCACAGCAGAGAGCTGGCCTGGAAGAGGGGCAACCGGGACAAAATCCGGCGCCCTGACCGGGACTGGAACCTGGTGTGCCGGCGCCGCAAGGCGGAGGGTGACCAGCACTGTGGTACAGCAGGTTAAGCCATAGCCTGCAAAGCTGGTATTCCAAATGAGCACCTGTTAAAGTCCCAGCTGCTCCTCCTCCTCCTTCCTCCTCCTCCTTCCTCCTCCTCCTTTCTCCTCCTCCTCCTTCTTCCTGTGACATAGCGGCTTTACTTGCTATGTCGTAGCACCGGCCCAACCCTGATGTTAAATGTCCACACTGATATGGTGATTTTTTTTTTTTTTGACAGCAGAGTGGACAGTGAGAGAGAGACAGAGAGAAAGGTCTTCCTTTTGCCGTTGGTTCACCCTCCAATGGCCGCCGCGGCCGGCGCGTTGCGGCCGGCGCACCGCGCCGATCCGATGGCAGGAGCCAGGAGCCAGGTGCTTTTCCTGGTCTCCCATGGGGTGCAGGGCCCAAGCACCTGGGCCATCCTCCACTGCACTCCCTGGCCACAGCAGAGGGCTGGCCTGGAAGAGGGGCAACCGGGACAGAATCCGGCGCCCCGACCCGGACTAGAACCCGGTGTGCTGGCGCCGCTAGGCGGAGGATTAGCTTAGTGAGCCGCGGCGCCGGCCGATATGGTGATTCTTGATTGTGGTTAGGATTATGGCCACCTGAAGGCTCAGCCGAGAAAGAACTTTCACCTTTTCACTGAAAGGAAGCACTTTATGGCTTTTCTTTAGCATATCTGAATTGACAGCATCACCGCTCTCGCATTTTGGGGCTATTAGTAGGCAAAGTAAGAGTTACTTGACTATGAACACTGCAGTCCTGTAATAACTGATTTGGTGACGGAGATGAAACAGGTGACTAGAGAGCAGGTGGCATATACAGCATGGATACACTAAATAAAGAGATGATTTCACATTTCGGGTGGAGCAGAATGAGATTTATACTAGTCAGAATGGCATGCAACTTGAAACTTCTGAATTGTGTGTGGAGTTTTCCATTTAATATTTTTGGATCAGAGTTAACCATGAGTAACCAAAACTCTGGAAAATGAAACTTTAGATAAGGGGGAGACTACAGTTCATAGTCTGTGAAGCTTAAAATATTTAATACTTGGCCCTTTCTGGAGAGTTTGCCCACTCCCAATATAAAGCAAAAGTTGATACTAGCAATAACACTCAAAATGCTGTAGCAACTTAAAGGAGAAATCAATTTTGATGACGGGGATGCATGTAGGAATGCTTAAAGTTGGAATACTCAAGTTGGACATTGATAATGTGATGCAAATTTCCAGAAGAGGCAGGGCATAACTTTCTCCCTCACTTCCTATAACCACCAACATCATTCTTGGTTTTTTTTTTTCTTTTACTTTGTTAAAATTGCTTTTTAAGTATTTCATAAAGACTTGACTCTGCATGCTGTCATATATATATATATATATATGTCAGAAAAAGGATCAATCTACAAAGTGTCAAGGCAAGAAGTGAGTGGTCAGCAATTTTTCATTTTAGTATGCAGGTATCCAGAGAAGAGACTGGAGTGGTGTCTAGAATAATAATGACCTAAAAGTCGTGAGGTATGTGATGGTGTTGCATTAAGGTTATAGAATGTAGCATGTCTCTTCTCACAAGAGGTAGGAAACCAGGGAGACCTCAGCCCGACACTAACAACAAGCAAGATAGGAAAGGGATAAACAAGAGAATGGAAGAATGAGAGCCATTTCTGATGTGAAGCGATGGAACGAACTTTGTTTAGACCAGAGAACAGGAGGCTCAGGGAACACGTGGGCAGATGTTTTCAAATAGTTGTCTCATGGAATTGGTTTTGGGTTTATATATGCTGCAGAAAAATTTGTACCAATTAATGTTGGGGAGGGGACGGAATTTCCTGATAATAGATCTAGAGATTGAATGAACAGCCTCAGGAAGGTCCGAGTTTGAGCTCAACAGTCCAGGTGATGGTGCTGGACCAGCTAAGGACGGGAGGTGGAGAGGGGGCGTTCAAGGGCTTGTCAACCCTTCTGTGATTTGATCCTATTAATAAGCAGCAGAAATGACAACATGGCACAAGTAGCACAAGGCTCAAAGACTCTAAACACAGAGACCTAATTTCTTCACTTTTGATTCATGATTATCAATCTTTGTTTAGTAGAACTCTGGTTTTGAAAATCCTAACCTTCTTATAGCTACTTCTCCAGTCCACTCTTGATGTAGATTGTTTAAAAAAAGTTTTATGTATTTGAAAGGCAGAGTTAGAGAGAGGGAGAGAGAGGTCTTGCATCTGTTGGTTCATTCCCCAAATGGCTACAACAGCCAGGGCTTGGCCAGACCAAAACAAGGAGCCCAGAATTTCATCCAGATGTCCCATGTGGGTAGCAGGGGATCAAGCACCTGGACATCTTCCACTTCCTTCCTAGGTGCATCAGTTGGCAGCTGGATTGGAAGTGGAGTAGTTGGGACTTGACCCAGTACTTACATGGGATGCTGTCTTTGCAGGTGGCTGCTTAACACACTGCACCACACGCTGGCCCTTTGGTGTAGATTTGGATATGCTTCTTGGCCATATTTTTATTTATTTTAAGTCATTTATTTACTTGAGAGGGAGAGACATACAGAGATCTTCCATCCACTGGTTTACTCCTCAAATGCCTACAATAATCAGGGCTGGGCCAGGCTGAAACCAGGAGCTAAGAACTCAATCTGGGTCTCCCATCTGGGTGCAGGGACCCAACTATTTGAGTCATCACCTGCTGCTTCCCAGGTGCACTTTAGCAGGAAGCTGGAATCAAGTGTTCCACAGAGACTCAAACCCAGGCACTTAGATTTGGGATGCAGGTGTCCCTAGTGATGTCTTAACCACTGCACCAAATGCCAGCCCCTTGGCCATGAATTTTAGATAAGCATGGTTCCAAAAGTTCTTGAAATTTCATATTGCAGCACTTTTGACTGCTTCAACTTAGTGAATCATTTCATTAACTGTTTTTGTTTTCATTTTTAAAGATTTTTTTTTTTTGAAAGGCAGAGTTAGAGAGGGAGAGATAGAGAGCTTCCATCTGCTGATTCACTTTCGCAATTGCTGCAGTGGGCATGGGCATGGCTGGACCATGAAGCAAGAAGCCTGGAACTCCATTTGTGTCTCCCATGTGAACATAGGGCCCAAGGATTTGGGCCATATTCCACTGCTTTCCTAAGCGCATTATCAGGGAGCCAGATCAGAAGTGGAGCAGCTGGAACTGGAAGCAGCACTCATATGTGATGCCCGTGTTATAATAGGTAGCAGCTTAACCTGCTGTGCCACAATGCCAGCCACCATAACTGTTTGAGTATATCCTGAGCTGAAGCCATTCTTTCATAATTCTAATTTAATTCTCTTTATAGTTTTCTTTCTGTTTCTTACTGAAGCCAAATGGAAAGGTAACACAGCAGTGCTGGCTCCCTGGTCTCTCTTTCCTAGTTACCATATATCCCAATTAGTGGGAGAATTTTCTAATCTGTTTTTTTTTTTTCTCAGACAAAAGAGGATTTCTCCTCCTCTCTGTATTTCCTGGTACTGCTGGAAGTTTGCAGATAATTTGAGTACAATTTTCAGTGCATTCATTAACAACTTCACTGAGGCTCAAACCTGTGAGCATGGTTGAGAGCACAAACAACTTTCTATTATAGGGGCCACATCTCTATTACAGGGGCTGGTAACAAATCCACCCTTAACCAGCATGTATATTTCCAAAACATGTCCAGTGGAATTTAAAAGGTTGTAAGAACCAAACTATAAAAGAGGTTTCACCTCAAGATGTTATTTTCCCAGATTACACTCTTGTCTTGTATCAGGAGCCCTTGAGGACTGAGTGCAAAGCAATAAACAATGGGGTGATTTTCTGGAATTTGGAAGGAATATAAAAGAAGGTGTCAATGGCGAGAGTTTTGTTGCCCTTCAAATGCCACTTTGGGCTTGTTTACAGACGTCTAGGTCTTACTTAGAACCAAAATATTAACAAAATAAAAATAATGTTCCTCATTTTCTTGAATCAAGCAAGATAAAGCCACCAAAAATGGTCCTGTGATTCTAGGAAGATAGAAATTGGATGAGTATGAGTAACAAAGCCATTCTTTTCTTAGATCTTGTCAATAGGACATTGCATTTAAATTTAAGTACATTTATCTTTTTGTGGTTGAGAACAAGTAAGACTACAAGCTGCTGAGAAGAGCTTTTACCCCTAACTAGGTGAGAATACCATGCAGGTGAATTTGCTCAGCATTGACAAGTTCTGGTTTTGTGCAATGGATATTAGGTGCATGTGAGGGTGAGGCAACCAGGCTGATATTAAGCAGTTTTATTCCTCCTGAACCTGGTGACAGTGAGAGGAAGATCTTGGTGGTCAGAGCAGTAGACCCTCTCTGCATTAGAATAAGTCAATGTAATTTTGAGGCTTTGGTCTTAATGGAATTCACTATCAGGATCGTGACAGCTCTGGCCTGACCAACAAACTGAACTAGGCTTTCACTTAGCTTTGCACATGGTTTGTTCCAATGCAGTAATTGTTCACTGTGATTCATGTATCGTTTTGACAAATGGAAAATGTGGAAAGTAATTAAAATAAGTGTGTGGTTTCAATTATTGTAATCTATTGCCCTAGTCCGAATGCCATTATCAGAAAGAACCCAGAGAAGGGCTTCATTAAGGCATGGAGGACAAGTGGTTTCTTGGCATGTCTTCTATATAAAAAACTTAACTTGGGGAAATGGACCGAAGAAAGAGATGCTCAAGGCTTAAGTTGGCAGTTCATTTTTAGAACTTAAAGATTCTATGTCATTGGTTTGATCAGATTTTTAGGGCACTTGTATATATATGTGTGCATATATACACATATATATGTATGTATATAAATTGATCAGAAAGGGTCTATTTGATTTTTTTTAAAATTCATTTGACAGGTAGAGTTAGACAGTAAGAGAGAGACAGAGAGAAAGGTCTTCCTTCCATTGGTTCACCCCCCCCAAATGGCCACTACGGCTGGCACTGCGCCAATCCGAAGCCAGGAGCCAGGTGCCTCCTCCTGGTATCCCATGTGGGTGCAGGACTCAAGCACTTGGGCCATCCTCCACTGCCTTCCTGGGCCACAGCAGAGAGCTGGACTGGAAGAGGAGCAACCAGGACAGAATCCGGCGCCCATATGGGATGCCAGCGCTGCAGATGGAGGATTAACCAAGTGAGCCACAGCACTGGCCCTTTGTCTCTTTTAACAGTTTTTGTCATAAAGTCTATTTTGTCGGATGTGAATATTGCTACTCCTGCTTGTTTCTGATTTTCATTTGCATGGAATATCTTTTTATATCATTTCACTTTCAGTTTGTGTGTATGCTTATTGGTGAAGTGCATTTCTTGAAGGGAGCAAATAGATGGATCTTATTTCTTTATCCACTCAACCAGTCAATATCTTTTAATTGGAGAATTTAGTGTACTTACATTCAAAGTTATTATTCATAAGTAATGACTTGGTTCTGCCACTTTCCCATGGATATTCCTATTGTTTATGTTTGATCTCCTTTGTTCTGCTACTAGGAGGTGTGTTGCCTTCACATTCTTTCATAATGCAGACTATCTTTCTCTGTTTCTATGTATAGCACATTCTTAAATATTGTTTGTAACACTGGCCAGGCAGTGACAATTTTTCCAATTTTTGCTTGTCTTTAGAGGTCTTTATTTTATCTTTGTCTATAAATGAGAACTTCAATGGTTAAAGTATTGTAAGTTGGTGGCTTTTCCATTCAGGACTTGGACTATATCCCTCCATTCTGTCCAAGCCTGTAGGGCTTCTATGGAGAAATCTGTTAATCCAATGGAGATTCTTTAAAGGTGGTCTGGCATTTCTCTCCCACATTTTTTAGTATATTCCCTTTATGTTTTATTTTTGAAAGCTTGAATATAATTTTTCATGGTGAGGATCTTTTCTGATAATGCCTATTTGGGCATCTATGTGCTTTCTGTTTTGTATATCCATAACTTTCTCTAAATTTGGGGAAATTTTCTGGTATTATTTCACTGGATACGTTTTCTAAGCCATCTTTTTTTTTCTATTCCTTCAGGAACTCTCCAAACACATATATTTGTTCATTTGATGGTATCCCATAAATCCCATAAACCCTTAACATTGTTTTTGGTCTTTTTGTTCTTGTTTTTTTTTTTTTTTTTTTTTTTTGGCCTAAGAAACTTCAAAAAAGAACCTGTCTTCTAGATTATAGAAGCAGATATTCTTTCTTCTGCTTTGCCACGTCTATTGTTAAGGCTTTACACTGTATTTTTAGTTTGACTTATTGAATACTTCATTTCTAATATTTCTAGCTGATTTTTCTTCAATTTTATTTAGCTCTGCAGAATTTGTCATTCATATCATATACAGATTTTCTTATTTCATGTAGCTGTTTCTCTGTGTTCTTGAGCAACCTTACAGTCATTCTGTTGAATTCTTTTTCAGGCATTTTGCCAATCTCCCCTGCTTCACAGTCCATTATTAATGCATTGTTGTGTTCCTTTTGGGAGTCATATAGCCTTCCTTGTTCATGCTTCTTGTGCTTCTATGTTGGTTTTTACGCCTCTGGGGGATCACTTGATATCTCCTCTGGAGGATGTTTTTGTTTTCTCCCCCTGATTTAAGGCTTTATTCTTGTTTCTGAGTTGGAGGAGTACCTAAAACTTGCGCTGACATTCCAGGAGTGTGTGCTAGATGGGCCACCATTTGTTGGGGGTGGGGAGGGGTTAAGAGTTCAGAATGACACAAGTTGGACATGGTGGAGAACCTCTGGCTACAGTCAGTAGAGGGGTTGATGTGGAGCTAGCTAGTGTATTCTGTCTCAGCCCTTGTCTGTGCTGAGGTGAACTGGTGTGCTGATTCATGGCCTAGGGTGAGCTCATGGCGCCCATACACTGCATGCACCCAGGCACTGGCAGCATATAGAACACTGACCCAGTTTGTGGTGTTCCCTGAGGCCTTTGCAAGATCTGTCCTCAGCATGCCAGGAACCCTGAGTTTCTGCCATCTGACTGCATGGTACACAGGAAATCACCCACAACCTATGTCCCTCCTAGCTCTGTAGCCTGTGCCCAGAACCCTCACAGTCACAGGGTGCAGGGCGTCCCATCCCTTCCCTGTGAACTGCCCTGTCCCTGGTACAAGATGCCTACCATTCCCCGAGTCAGGTTGGAGAGAGAAGCAATGTGGTCTCCCTTCACAGAATATAGTAGTTGCTCAGCCCCTGCCAGTTCCCCAGACCAGACACAATGCCGGTGAGGACCATGGAGTTTTCCCTTAGTCAGAGCCACCAGTGGTGTAGGCTGTGGCAGCCTCCTCACTTTGCCTGGGAAGATGGCACTGCCCAGCTAGATGCTGACCATGAGTATGCAGGAGTCATTGATGTGCACAGCCGGCATCTGTGTGTTGTCCTCTCTCCTCATTGCTCCATGGAGTCTCACATAGTTGGTCTTATAACTATACACCTCTGAAATAATTTTCCACAGATGAAATATTTGGGAAGCCAAATTGTTTGCCCATTATGAAGGTCTTAAAAATAATTCATAATAAATAAGATATTTGTTATAAATTTAGTACTGTTCATCACATTTATCACAGAGAACAGATAAAGGTTTTTTTTAAAGATGTATTTATTTGAAAGACAGAGTTACAGAGAGAGGTAGAGATGCAGAGAGAGGTCCTCCATCCGCTGGTTTACTCCCCAGATGGCTGCAATGGCCGGAGCTGTGCCCATCTGAAGCCAAAGCCTCCTCCAGGTCTCCCACATGGGTGCAGGAGTCCAAGGACTTGGGCCCTCTTCCACTGCTATCCCGGGCCATAGCAGAGAACCAGATCAGAAGAGGAGCAGCCGTGACCAGAACCAGCGCCAGCGCCCATATGGGATGCTGGTGCTTCAGGCCAGGGCTTTAACCCTCTGGACCACAGTGCTGGCCCCAAGAACAGATAAAACTTTAAAGATGTGAGAAAACTTTTCATTCCCACTAGTCTGAGTTAATCTTTGCAAAGCCTTTTTTTAAAGAAGCATATATTTGTGTCTCTGTGTCCACATAATTAATTTTAGTCTTCAGTATTTTGTATCATGATTTTTCTCATTTTCTATTTCATTGGAATTTCCAATAATGTTTGTTTTTAATGATTGAATAATATTTGATTTTGTTCTGGGCCATGACATTCAACCTATATGTATTGTTAGGGCATGGCTTACTTTAGTGAACTGTTATATAAAAAATGGTAGTATAGCAAAAAAAGTAACTGATTTCTGATTGATGTCATATTTTCATAATAGACACTTTGTTTTGAAGTTACAAGTGGCATGCTTCTTAACTAACTTGAAGATTAACTGGTAAACTTTTCCAAATCTACTTAAATGCATAAAGAATAAGTAAAATGCACAGTATTACAAATATTCTTTTTAGGTAATTCCTGTAATAAACTCATTTTATGGGCCAGGAGCAAAGCCATTTAAAGAAAAATAGATGTCAGTGTATAGAGGTTAAAAAGTGGTATTTTTACCCTTAGGAAAGAGGAATGACGGCATGAGAAAAGAAATACTAAAAATGGACCTTTAGTTCTCAGTCTATAGATTTCCTAATCACTTGACAGTAGCTTGTTCTTCAAACAATACTTGAAATCAAATGCTATAAATACTGAGTTTCTAAGTGCAAAATGAAATGACTTAGAATCATGTCTCAGTCACTCTGGATTATTATAACCCAAGTCCCATAGCCTGGGAAACTTGAAGAACAGAAGTCTATTTCTTACTGTTCTGGAGCCTGGGAAGTCCAAAATCAGAGCGCTGGCCAACCCAGTTCCTGAGGAGGGTCTCCTTATTGAGAGTCGTCCCTGAGGGGGGACAACTTATTGGAAGTATTCTCGCATGGCGGGGGAAGAGGAGCCCTGCTCCCTTCATCTAATTAAAATGCATGAGTCTTCTCACGGGGCTCCATGCTCATGACCTCATCTAATTACCTTCCAAAGGCCCCATCTCTACAAACTGTCAGCTTGTGGACAGAGCTTCAACCTATGATACTCTGTAGATACAGAAACTGTCTACAGAGATTTAGTGTATTTTTTAATTTGAAAATAGACCTTATTTTTTAGTATACTTACGTGTGATGAACACTTCATTCAGAAATATGGCATGTATTTTTTCCCTGGCCAGACCAGTCAGAATTTGAGCAGGAGACAGAAGCCAGCCACACAGTGATTTCACAGGGCAGGCTGAATGTAAAGAATTACTGTTTATAACAGAAGATTGGGGTAATGAGGAGCTGGTTAGCAAGAACTTCAAAAGGTTTGTGGGCAATAGGGTTAAAAGGTATATTCACACAGTCTGCACATGTTTGGATGAAACAACCTTATATTTCTCTCTAACAAGATGCAACTGTCCATACAAGTGAAGGAGTGTTCAGCTTCTTCCCTAAATAAAGAGAAACACAGTCCCAAGGGTCATTGTATCCATCACTGGCTATACTCCTTTCTCAACAAATTCTGTCAAAGACCTACAGGATATTTTTTTTAGCTCCAAGATAAATTGTGAAGTTAACCTCCAACAACTTGAATATAAAATACAAATCTGAAGGACATACAAGAAGAAAATTGCTGGTACATTAAGAGAAACACACCCAAGAGAGTTTTTAGAAGTTCATGGAAAATTAGAATTAAAAGATAATGCAGGCATAGGCATTTAGCATCGTGGTTAAGATGCCTGTGTCCCACATTGGAATACCTGGGTTCAATTCCCAACTCCAGCTTCTGATTCCAGTGTCTTGCTGAAGCAGATGCTGGGAGGCAGTGTTGATGGCTCAGTTAAATGGGTTTCTGCCACTCCCAGTTGCTGTAGACACTTAGGTTGTGGACCAGTAGGCGGGTGCTCTTTTGTTGTCTAACTGCCTCTTTCTCTGATTCTCAAATAGAGTGTTTTTAAAAAGTTAACACATACTTGCACAAGCTTCCTCAAGCTCCCTCACATAAACCAAGCAAGGAGAAAATATGCAAAGCTGCTTATGACATTCTCTAATTGTTACAGTTGACGTTTAACTGATGTCCATGGCTTCCTTCTTTCACTGCCCTTATCGTATTTCCTCTGCCTTCCAGCCAGAACCGCGTATGGTTGGCATTCTTTACCTGCTGGAGTAACCCAAGGCTTCCTGCAGGATCTGAGTCCTCAGTTGCCCCGCCCTGCCCCCTTTTTTGGTTGCTGTGGTTTTCCATTAGCCTTTGTTATATTATTATTTGGAGGACCAAGAGGCGCCCTGAAGAATCCCCTGTGTCTCATAAGTGGTTCTCTTTGTCCTCATTTTTGCAATCTAGTTTCCCATTGGCAATGGCATCATTTTTTCTAGCCCAAACCATAACCTTTCCCCCTTGTCTGTTGGTTCAGTGGCATGGGCCCCAAAAGGCCAACTTACAGTCTCTTCTTGCAGTTCAGCGGAACTATTGCTGTGCCCTGTGATTTATTCCCTCCTTGGGAACCAAGATCCCTCAACTGGCTGAGCTCTTAAGTACTTGCTGGGACAGGAAGCATAAATTCTGAGGGTGAGTTATTAGGTATCATAATGAGAGCAGCCACTCTCATTTCCAGTTTGTGTTTCCTAAAACTGTGTTTTCTGGCTATGGGAGAGACAGCAGTGTATCACAGCTTGTGGTACACAGCATATACTGCATCGTGTAAGACAGAATCCCATTTTGGGATGCAAGGTCCCAACTGATAATCATAATGGAGACTTCAATAAGCCATTCTACCTTTCAATTAACCAGTTTATTTCAAGGGTATGAGGCCATTGCTGCATTTCATTCTCTGTGAAATGAGTTCACTGATCAGAAGCAATACTATCAAGAATACCATAATAATAAAGCATTCTATGTGTCTATCGATGGTACCGCTCGGCTGTCACCTTCTCTTTTAGCAGCAAAGGCAAATCAGTATCTAGAAAATGTGCCAGTTGCGGTGAAGAAAACTTATTCATGTTGGAAAGAGTATAATGTATTAAAAGGAAAAATCCCCTAGACCAATTGAATTTGGTATAGGTTATTTGTGCAAAGAAAAGCAAAACTAAATAGAGCAAACATGATTGGCAAATTAGATGGTTTGCAGAACCAGAGAAGTTTCTGAGAACTCCCATCAACAACAGGATCAGAAAGGATTTACAGAAAACAGAAGTGAGAATACAGACAACTTAATTAGGTACAGTTTAATTGGCTACAGAGCCTCTGGCAATTAACTAAAGCTCAGCTACTGTGATTAAGCTATATTGCTTTGGTTTAATAAGCTCAGTGTAGGAGCCTAGTCTAAGTCAATGGCCTCTTATCAAATTTATTTAACAAATGTAATGAATGCATTACCAGGTGATGGTATGTGCTCCCAGGAAATAGTGCCATATCTGGGGATCAGCATTGGTATTAACTGGGATTAATTGTTAATCACTGTTAAACTACTTCTTGAAGTATGTGTTGTTAAGCCCATGTGTAGCCTCCACTTCTGCTCTGTGGCCACTTTGTTCATGGCCCATTAAGGAAGCATTGGGGTGACTGGGAAAGATAATGACACTTATAGAGTGCATTTTTTGACCATCTGGTTATCAACAGGCTTCTGTGCAGTGGAAAATTATGGGAGTTCATGAGGGTTATAAGGAAGCCATGGGCATGGACCGGGAGAGAGGAGGAGATGCAACAGGAGTTCCATTAAGGAAATTGGAGTGACCTGCTCATGTAAGTTTCTCAGACCTTCCAGACTTTTTGATCATAGCCTTTCACCTCCACTTTCTGACAGGCTGCCTCTGCACATACCTAGCCTGTGTTTAGATAACACCCATTTTATGATGGGACACTCAGGCCTAGTCACCTGGTATCTCATAGGCATTCAGACTCTTTCAAGTCCCAAAGGCAAACCAGAGAGGTTTATCAAAAACAAAACAGTTATCTGCAGGAGAGAGTATATGTTATCTTAGCAGTTTCAGAGGTCTGCCTTGTGAGTCTATTTGATTCTTGCCTGAGGTTCCAGACACCATTCCTGTTTGCCATGGAGGCTTCATATCTCATTGATCTGCAGGATAATAAGGATCAAGTGGTAGACAGGCTTGTACTGCCACCTGAACTTCTTTTTAAAATTTTTAAATTTAATATAAGAGTGGTAATAAGAGAGGGAAGAGATGTACAATTTGGGACATGCTCAGTTGGACTTGCCTCAAATGGTAGAGGTAGAAACATACCAGGGGATTCCAATTCAATCCCATCAAGGTGGCATGTACCAATGCCATCTCACTAGTCCCAGTGATCAATTTCTGTTCACAATTGATCACAATGATAGGACTAAGAGCCAAAGGGAGCACATAAACAAGACTAGTGTCTGCTAATACTAACCGATGGAATAAAAAAAAGGGAGAGAATGATCCAACATGGGAAGCAGACTCATAGAATGGCAGATGTCCTAAACAGCACTCTGGCCTCAGAATCAGCCCTTAAGGCATGCAGATCCGGCTGAAAAGCCCATGAGAGTATTTCGGGCATGGAAAGCCAATAAACTCTGGGAAAAAAAAAAAAAAACCTAAATGAAAGATCTCCGCGAGTGAGATCCCAGTGGAAAGAACAGGTCGTCAAAGAATAGGTACCTTTCTCTGAAGGGAGGAGACAACTTCCACTTTGACTACGACCTTCCTCCTCTCCAATTTGAGTCTCTTTGTTTTCTTTTTCTTGCCTAATGGCTCTGGCTAAAACTTCCGGGACCATATTGAATAGCAGTGATGAAAGTGGGCATCCTTGTCTGGTTCCTGATCTTAGTGGACATGCTTCTAACTTTGTCCCATTCTGTAAGATGCTGGGTGTGGGTTTGTTATATATTGCCTTGCTTGTGTTGAGGCATGTTCCTTCTAATCCCAGCAAGGTTTTAATCATAAAAGGATATTTTATTATATCAAATACTGTCTCTACATCTGTTGATATAATCATAGTTTTTTCTTCAGTTTGTTAATGTGATGTATCACATTGATTGATTTGTGTATATTGAACCATCCATGCATATCTGGGATAAATCCCACTTGGTCCTAATGAATGGTCTTTCTTATGCATTGTTGCATTTGATTAAACAGTATTTTGTTGAGGATTTTGGCCTATGGTTTTCTTTTTTGTTCTTTTTCTGATTTTGGAATTGAGATGATGCTGACCTAATAGAAGGAGTTTGGGAAGATTTCTTCCATTTCAGTTGTTTATTGGAATTAGTTCTTCTTTAAATGTCTGGTAGAATTCAGCAGTGAAGGCATCTGGTCTTGGGATTTTCTTTGTTTGTAGGGTCTCTATTACTGATTCAGTCTCCTCCTTGGTTATTGTTCTGTTTAGGTTTTCAGTGTCTTCATGCCTCAATTTTGGTAGATGGTATGTGTCTGGGAATCTATTAATTTTTTCTAGATTTTCCAGTTTGTTGGCATATACTGTTTGTGGTTATTCCTGGTGATTCTTTTTTATTTCTGTGGTATCTGCTATTAAATCTCCATTTTCATCTCTGATTTTATTGATTTGGATTTTTGCCCTCTTTTTTCAGTTTAGCCAATGGTGTATTAATTTCATTCATTTTTTTTTCAAAAAACATGTCTTCATTTCACTGATTTTTGTGTGTTTTTTTTTGTTCAATTTTGTTTATTCTGTAATTCTTTCTTTCCTCTTATTAATTGTGGGTTTGGTTGTTTTTTCTTAGGTCCTTGATATGCACTGTTAACTCATTTATTTGATCTCTTTTCAATTTCATGAAGTAGGCACTAATTGCTCTAAAATTTTCTCTGTGTTTTTGCTGTGTCATAAGTTTTGATTTGTTGAACTGTCATCTTTATTCATTTCCAGGAATTTTTTGATTTACCTTTGATTTATTCTATGACTCATTGTTCATTTAGGAACATTTTGTTCAATCTTCATGTGTTTTGCATATTTTCTAGAGATTATTAGGTTGTTAATTTCCAGCTTCATTCAGTTGTGATCAGAAAAGATACATGGTGTGATTTAGAATTTTTTGAATTTGTTGACTTGCTTTATGGCCTAGCATATGTTATATACTAGAGGAAATTCCTTGTACTGATGAAAAATGTATATTCTTCAACTGTGGGATGAAATATTTTGTAGTTATCAGTTAGGTCCATTTGATCCATAGGGTAGACTAGCTCTGTTGTTTGTTGATTTTATGTCTAGTTGATCTGTCATTGATAAAAGTGGGTTGTTGAAGTGTCCCATTACAATTGTTTTGGAGTCTATGTATCCCTTTAGATCCATTAATATTTGCTTTAAATATCCAGGTGCTCTGACATTGAGTGCATATGTATGTATTATAGTCACACCTTTCTGTTGAATCAATCCTTTATGTATTACATAATTCCCTTTGTTGTCTCTTTAATAGTTTTTGTGTTAAAGTCTATTTTTTCTGATATTAGATTGGCTACATCTGCTTCTTTTTGCTTTCTGTTAGCATGGAATATCTTTCCTTCCTTTCACTTTCAGCTTGTGTTGTATCTTTGACGGTTAGGTGTGTTTTTGTAGGCAGCAGATGGAAGGATCTTGCTTTTTAATTCATTTAGCCAGTCTGTATCTTTTAATTGGAGAGTTTTGGCCATTCACATTCAAGATACCTATTGGTAAGTAACAACTTGCCCCTGCCATTTTTTCTGTAAATATTCTTGTTGATTGCTTTGGATTTCCTATATAATTTTACTAGGAGATTTTCTGCTTTCACATTCTTTCATAATGATGACTAGCTTTCTGTGTTTCTGTGACATATCCTTAAGTATCATCTATAAGACTGGGCATGTGGTGACAGATTCTTTCAATTTATGTTTGTTGCAAGGTCTTTATTTTACCTTCATTCATAAATGAGAACTTTGCAGGGTACGATATTCTGAGTTGCCAGTTTTTTTTCTCTTATGTCTTGGACTGTGTCTTGCCATTGTCTCCTAGTCCATAGGGTTCCTGATGACAAGTCAACTGTGAGTCTGATTGAAGATTCTCTGAAAGTAATTTGGCTTTTCCTCTCATGCACATTGTAGAATCTTTATGTTTTTCTGTTGAAACTTTGACTATAATGTGTTATGGTGAAGATATTTTTTTGGTCATGTCTATTAGGAGTTCTATATGCTGTCTGTACTTGGACATCTCTTTCTTTCTCCAAATTGGGCAAGTTTTCTGTAATTATTTCACTAAATAGCCCTTCTAGTTCATTCTGTATTTCCCCACCTTCAGGAACTCCTAAGACCTGTATGTTGGGTCATTTGGTAATATCCCCTAAATCCCCAATACTATTTTGAATTTTTTTTGGTCTGACTAAAATATTTCCAAAGATTTGTCTTCTAGCTCAGATATTCTTTCTTCTGCCTCTCCAAGTCTGTTGTTAAGGTTTTACTCTGTATTTTTGGTTTGACATATTGAATTGTTCACTTCTAATATTTCAGTTCAATTTCTCTTCAATATCTTTATCTCATGGGAAAATTTTTCTTCATGTATGGATTTCATACTTGTATGAATGTATGAATCTATGGATTTCTTTAAGTCATGAAATTGCTTCTGAGTAATCCTGTGATCACTTTTAAATTCCTTTTTCAGGCATTTCATCAGTCTCTTAATCTTCACATTCTAACATGAATTGGATTGTTGTGTTCCTTTGGGGGAGTCATGGCATCTTTCTTGTTCTTGTATAGCTGCATTTATTTTCAGGTGTTTGTGGAAACACTTGTTGGTTTTCTCCACTGTCGTGTTTTATTTTGAACTATGCCTCTGTGGCTTAGTGGAATGTCTGCTTCTTCAGTGAGTACCCAGAGGCATATGGTGGGTGTGGCCAGGGAGCTGTGGTTGGTGCTCAAGTTTGGGGCAAGAATCCAGGGCAACACTCAATTTGGTCATGGTAGATCTTCTCTATTGACAACAGGGGGAGGATACGATCATACCTGTTGATGTAATCACAACCTCATTTCCTCTCTTCCAAGGTGATCAATATCTGGGGTTAGCCACAGTGGGTCCAACCTTCATGCATGCTGCCACATGAACCACACAAAGGATCTGTGCAGTCCTCACTCTCTGCAGTGACCCACCCTAGATGGTCAGTGAACTCTGAGCCTCTGATGCCAGACACAGTGATTGTCCAGAGATCCAGCCACACCCCATGCCACAGTTACAGTGCACAGACTTCCACAGTAACGAGGGGCAGAGGATCCCCTCTCTGCTTCATGACCTGCCCTGCACATGGAGAGAGCAGAGTAGTTCCCAGAGCCAACTGCCAGTGGTTGCTCTGCCTCGGCTGTTTGAGCCCTGGAGCCTGCCATAGTTTGACAGGATGGGGGCAATTCAAAATACTAAGTTGACTGCCCCCTGTCAACTCTCCCATCCAGACTCCAAGGCAGTGGAAAATGTGGATTTTTCCTTCTGCTAAAATCCCTTGGTTGGGCAGAGAAGATGCTGCCTCTACTTCTGTCAAGATAGTGCCTTCTCTCTGCTGGTTACTGAGTGCTCTTATAGGGGAATGAGGGGAAAGAAACATGCTTTTCTTTACTGGATTTGGGGGGTATCCTGCCCTCTGCTGGTGTGCTAGTCTGGACTCAAAGACAGTGCAATCTGCAAGGTTCTCCCTCAGGCAGTATCACCAATGGTGTCACCTGCCCCAGTCTGCCCTGACCTTGCCCTCAGAATCTGGCGTCTCCTCCAGTCTCCTGCTGTGATAGTCATGAATGGTGTCCCCACTCACTGCTGTGTGTCTGCACTTTCTGCACTGCTTCACAGCTTTCCTCCTCTTTAGAATTTCCACTGCAAACTTCTCTCCAACTTTCCCCTGGGAATACGCTTCCTCCACTTTTTTCCTGCTACCTTCCCCTAGTCAGAATCAGCACTTCTTTTCCCTATTCTGCCATCTTGGAATCCTCAGCCTGAATCTGAAAACCGTTCTCTTCCTCTAGTCCCCACTGAAAACTGATAGATTTAGGAGTGACTCTTTAGAGATGTTGGAGTAGCATACTAAAATGTGGTATTTGTTGCCTCCAAATTCAAAAAGGCTTTCCGATCTTTGTGACTGTTAATTGGTGGTAAATGGCAGAAAATGAAGCAATTTCTCTTTAACCATGGAGGGAATATCTTGACTCACTCCAGGCCTTTAAACGCCTATAAACATCACCAAGGTGGTTATTGTTGATGGGTTTGAAATTTGCATTGTTTTCTATCTATCCCACCAAGACATTAAATACTTACCCCTTCCTGCTCCTTAGAGCTCATAAGCATAATGTTGTCGGTGTTGTGGATCCGGGTGAACATAGTGGAGTATTAACATCTCCGTGTTTTTTTTTTTTTTTTAATAGCAGAGAGAGGTGGAACTCTGCTGCTGTGGGGGGTGTACTGTTTTCCCTGCAAAATGAAAGCACATTTCTTCTGGTGGTCATTGCAAATTAACATTAAGTAATTTGCATTACTTACATACCATGTTTATTTACTCTAGCAATCATAGTATACTGGAGTCATCAGCTGCTATTGTGGTCATCATTTGATTAAGACTATATAATCCATAGTCATTCTCTAAAATACACCTGCTCTCTGCACGGGCCAATTGGTGATTTAAATGGTCTGATTGATAATTAAATGGTGGATTAAATAGTCCTTCTTTATGTTTTTTTTTAAAGAAACATTTATTATTTGAAAAGCGGAGTTACAAGGAGGGTGGGGAAAAGAATACTTAATCTACTATTTCATTCTCCAAGTGGCCACAATGGCCAGGGTTGGGCCGGGCTGAATCCAGAAGCCAGGAATGTATTTACCCAGGTCTCTCATGTGGGAGGCAGGGGCTCAAGCACTTAGACTATCTTTTGCTGATTTCCCAGGTACATGAGCAGGGAGTTGGATTGGAAGCAGAGCAGCAGGTTATGAACTGGTGCCCATGTGGGATGCTGGCATTGGAGGCAGTGACGTAATCTGCTATGCTACAATGTCAACCCCCCTTTAAGACTTATGGTGGCAGTGATCTCTGAAATTCCCATGTTTACTATCTTGGTAGGGAATGGAAGTTTCAGTGACCCGAATCCCACAGGGATTCTTCCATTTGCCCAGTGTGTTTATATCTGTTAGACACTGAGAACCTGGTGAATAACTGCCAGTTGTGTCCATGGGCCAGCTGTGCCACTATAATTTGGAATTATGTAAGGCTTCATCTAGGACCTGACAACTGTGAGCCCTGCATACCTTCCCCCAACCATGATTAATTTTAATTATAAAATATCCCATGGATCAAGTGAATGCATCACAACGTTTTTTCCCGCATACCTTGCAGTGGCACATTCAGTTTCTAGAAATTAGTCAGTTTAGAACCAGTGTTTAGTAATCTCTCAAACGTTTTGATAATTCTTTTCTCCATTGTGTAGACACTCTAGTAAATGGCTGCAGGTCCTCTGGGGAAGAGTTGGAGGAATATTTACAATGTGAACTTTTGTCTCTTTTGAGGCAAATTCCATCACAAATGTAAATAGCTGGGAAATATACAAGGATTAATGAATCTTTATCTGAAAATACACTTTATTGGCTAACATAAAATAGCATGGTAAGTATTTCCTTCAAAAGATAAGAAAACATCTTGTTGCCTGATTTTCCAGCTGAAATTAAGGTCTGGGGCATTTCAAGGACATCATCACTCAAAGTTTTGCTCTCTGCAGACTTGTGGAATAGTATTTATAATGACCCAGAGCTGATATTAGAAACAATAAATGAAAGCAGAGAGAATCATTCTCTTGCAGGCCAGAAGGCAGCTGATTATTATGACAAAGGTCTCTGCAGTCAGGAAAGGTCAACTTGTCACCTTTGCTCTAGCTGCAAATTCTTTTCAACCAGTTGCCTTTGAGCAGTGACTTAGGGAAATAGACCAAGCATGTGCTTCCTGACACTCTGAAAATATAAAGTGATGGTGAGCTTAGAAATTTTAAACACAAAAGTTAACCAACATAAAGTGAGCAAGATGTTCCAAAATGTTGGCAGGTTAAGAAACAATTCAAATGCATCCATGATCCTCAAGCCCAGTGAAGAACTGTAGGTTCAATTGTTTATCCCTTTGTATGTTTTACTGGTCCTACAATTAACAAATGGATAGCTTGGCTTGAGGGTCAACCTTGCCTTTCTGAATGCACAGCTGTTCGTGCTAATGAGCACAGGCAAGGTACAAAGTGGACGAGAAGCAAAGTGTTTTGCAGAAACCACGAACTGGAAAATCTAATGAAAAATACAATTCACCCAAACACAATGTAGAAGCCTAGTGGAGCAGATTCAAACAGCAAAGTGCCACTTCCCTGAGAGGAAAAGTGACCTGTGGATTAAGTAGTAGCAGCTTTCACAGTTCAAATGAGCTGCCCATTAGAGAAAATAACTTAAGACAGCTTATTTGAAATCCTGTTGCAGTGGTTCCTTTGCTTAAGGCTACTTTGAGGAATATTCTCATTTTTAATTTTAAAACCATAAGTTTATCTCCTCCTGCAATTTAATAATAGATATTAATCATTATTAGATATTTACCCAATTAGAGTTTACATCTGGTTTGCTTTTTAAGATTTCTTGCATGTAATTTAAAAATAGTAAACACGTTAGTGATGTTACAGTGCTGAATTTTTTTTTAGAGATTTATTTATTTATTTTGAAAGGCAGAGTTAAATGCAGAGTTAAAGAGATTTTTCATATGCTTGTTTGCTTCCCAAAGGATTGCAATTGCCTGGGCGGGGCCAGGCTAAAGCCAGAATCCAGGGGTTTAATCTGAGTCTCCCATGTGAGTGATAGGGACCTAAACACTTGGGCCACCTGACACTACTTTTTCACAGGTCATTAGCAGGGAGCTGGATCAGAAGTGGAGCAACTGGGACACTGGGATGCCGGTATCATAGGCGGCCACAGTGCTGGCCCCTGGAATTTTGCTTTTTTCTCTCTCCACCTCTGAACACTGTCACTAATTACAAAATAATAAAATCAAAAAAACAAAACTAGGAAAATGCAACCTGTTAGCTGTCATGCACATGATGGTACACTTTTGAAGCCCATTTATATTTTTATGAATAAGGATTATAATATTATGTATACTATAGCTTTTCTTACAGCTTTATTATTAAATGTTTTTCTTTTACTTTGTAACTGGTTTTTAACAAATTCAGTGTGATTTGTAGGTACAGTTTTAAGAACATAGTGATCTTTTTTTCCTTCTTCCTTCCCCTCCCTCTTTTCCTTTCACCCTCCTAATTTTCTTTTGTTTAGTGTTTGGGATAAAATTTTTAAAAATTAATTAAATTTACATAAGGTGAACAAATTTCATGTATTTCATGTAACAGACTTAAGAGCATAATATTTCCCACTCATCCTTCCTCCTGGTCATGCTCCTACACTCCCTCCTCCTCCCTTCCTTATTTTTTCTCTTAATTTTTACAGAGACATAATTTATTTTATAATTACAAGATTAACCCTCCACCAAATAAAAAATTTAACAAGGAGTAAGTAGAAAACAAGGGCTATAAACAATAATCAAATCTCAAAATGTCAATTTCATTTGTATACATTACATTTTTGTGTTCTTTATATTAATTACTACAAACTAGAGAAAACATGATATTTGTCTTTTTGGTACTGGCTAATTTCGCTAAGCGTAATGATTTCCAATAGCATGCTTTTTGTTTCAAAAAACAAGATTTCATTCTTGTTTACAGCTGAGTGCTATTCTGTAAAGTATATATAACACAATTTCTTTATCCAGTCATTGGTTGATGGACATCTGGGTTGATTCCACATCTTTGCTATTGTTAATTGCTCTCCAATAAACGTGGGGGTACAGACAACTCCTTCTTATGTTGATTTTGTTTCCTTGGGTAAATTCCCAGGAGTGGGATGACTGGTCATATCATAGATCTATTTTTAGTTTTCTGAGAAATCTCCATACTGTCTTCCACGATGGCTGTTCTACCTTTCATTTCTGCCAGTAGTGTTGTAGGGTAACTTTTCCCTAACATCCTCGCCAACGTTTATTGTTTTTTGATTTTTGGATGATAGCCATTCTAACTGGGGTGAGATGAAAGCTCATTGAGGTTTTCATTTTCATTTCCTTTATGGCTGAGCATTTTTTCATGTGTCTGTTGGCAATTTGAATTGTATCCTATGAAAAATGTCTGTTCATGACCTCTGCCCATTTCTTAACTAGATATTTGTTTTGTTGTTACTGAGTTTGAGCTCTTTATAGATTTCAGAAATATTTTGTTGCATTCTGTTGGTTGCCTCTTCAATTTGTTAAGTGTTTTCTTGCAATGCAGAAGCTTCTTAGCTTGATGTAATCACTTTTGTACATTTTTGCTTTAATTGCCTGTGCTTCATGCTTCTAGGGTCTTTTCCAAGAAGTATTTACCTATTCCAATGTCTTACAAAATTTCACCAATGTTTTCCTCTAGTAATTTGATCATATCATGTCATAGATTTAGATCAATTCACTTAGGGCTGAGTTTTTCTTAAAGATTTATTTTATTTATTTGAAAGGCAGAATTTCACAGAGAAAGATGGAGAGACAGAGGGAGAGATTGTGCCCTCACTTGTTCACTATCCAAATAGCTCTGCTACAGCCAGGGCAAGGCCAGATCAAAGCCAAGAGCTTCTGAGTCTACCATGTGGGTACAGGGGCCCAAGGACTTCAACCATCTTCCACTACTTTAACCATCTTCCACTACTTTTCCAGGCAAATGAGCAGGGAGCTGGATTTGTATTCGAGCAGCTGGGACCAAACTGGCACAAATATGAAATGCTGGTGCTCAAACGGTGGCTTTTACCTGCTATGCAATAACACTGACCCCTAAATTGATTTTTGTATAAGGTTTAAGGTAAAGGTCTTGTTTCATACTTCTGCACATGAATATCCAATTTTCCCCAGCACTATTTATTGAAGATACTATCCTTTCTATAAAGATTGAGTTTTTGCTCATTTTTCAAAGATTAATTGGTTTTGGATGCATGGATTAATTTCTGAGGCTTCTGTTTTGTTTAACTGGTCTAAATGTCTATTTTTGTGCTAGTACTAAGCTGTTTGATTATATATGCCTATAGTATGTCTTTTTTAAAAAATGTAGACATCTTACTTCTGCTGGTGCACACTCCAAATGGTCACAAAAGCCTGTAGCATGTCTTTTTTTAAAAATTTTATTTATGGAATACAAACTTCATGCATTCATATATGCAATTTTAGGAATATTGTAATTCTTCCCAACTTTCCCTCCTTTTGAGCCACACTCCCATCCTTTGGCCACCTCCCTCTCCTATTCCCATTTTTTCTTTTTTCACAAAGATCTATTTTCAATTAACTTTATACTCATAAGATTAACCATGCATTAAGTAAATAGTTCAAAAAATAGTATGAAGAAAAAAAAACCCAACCAAACAAAAAAGAATGTTCCTCAACAGAAGAGACAAGGGCTCTTTGCATCACAAAGTATCCATTTAACTCCCATAGATGACCTTTTAGGTACAATATTAGTTACCACAGACCAGAGAGAACATATTATTTGTCCTTTTTTGGGACAGTTTGTTGCAAATGACAGGATTTTTTTTTTTACTGTTGTGTACTATTCAATAGTGTATATATACCATAATTCCTTTTTTTATTTGACAGATAGAGTTAGACAGTGAGAGAGACAGAGAAATGTCTTCCTTCCGTTGGTTCACCCCCCAAATGACTGCCATGGCTGGAGCTACACGAATCCAAAGTCAGGATCCAGGTGCTTCCTCCTGGTCTCCCATGCAGGTGCAGGAGCCCAAGCACCTGAGCCATCCTCCACTGCCTTCCCGGGCCACAGCAGAGCTGGACTGGATGAGGAGCAACCAGGAATAGAACCTGGCGCCCATATGTGATGCCGGTGCTGCAGGTGGAGGAGGATTAACCAAGTGAGCCACGGTGCTGGCCTCACCATAATTTCTTTATCCAGTATTCAGTTAACAGACATTTGGGTTGATTCCATATCTTAGCTATTGTGAATTGTGTTGCAAAAAACAGGGGGGTACAGATCACTCTTTATATGCTGATTTCATTTCCTTTGAGTAAATTCCCAGGAGTGGATGGCTGTGTAATATAGTAGGTATATTTTTGGATTTTTCCATTCTATCTTCCACAGTGGCTGCATCAGTTTATATTCCCATCAACAATATTCCCTTTTCCCTACATCTTTACCAGAATTTGTTGTTTATTGATTTCTGTATGAGAGCCATTCTAATCGGGGAGAGGTGAAGCCTCATTGTGGGTTTTTATTTCATTTCCCTAATGGTTAGTGATCCTGAGCATTTTATAAAGTGTCTGTTGTCCAATTGAATTTCCTATTTTGAAAAAAGCCTAAATGCCTGTTCAGGTCCTTTGCCCATTTCTTTTTAAAAATTTTATTTATTTGAGAGGTAGAATTCCACAGAGAGAAAAGGGGAAAGGCAGAGAAAAGTGTCGTCTATTCTCCCGTTCACTCCCCAAAGGATAGCAATGATCAGAACTGGGACCATCCGAGGCTGGGAGCCCAGAGCTGCTTCTGGTTCTCTCATGAGGGTGCATGATTGATTTTTGGAATATCTATTCTGTTCCATTGGTCTACACATTTGTTTTTGTGCCAGTACCAGGCTGTTTGGATTATAGCTGCCTGTAGTATGTCTTGAGATCAGGTATTGTGATGCCTCTCGCTTCGTGTTTGTTGTTTAAGATTGCATTATCTGGGTTCTCTTGTGTTACCATTTTAATTTTAGCATATTTTTTTCTAGATCTGAGAAGAATGTTGTTGATATTTTGATTGAGTTTTCATTGAATCTATAATTTGCTTTTTTCAGTTTTTTAAACTTTGATTTAATAAACATAAATTTCCAAAGTACAACTTTTGAATTATAGTGGCTTTTCTCCCCATAAACTCCCTCCCACCTGCAACCATCCCATCTCTGACTTCCTCTCCCATCCCATTCTTCATTAAGATTCATTTTCAATTATCTTTATATACAGAAGATCAACTTAGTATAGACTAAAAAGATTCAACAGGCTACACCACAAAGACAAAGTATAGAGTTTGAGTACTAGTTTTACTGTTAATTTGCATAGTATAACACATTAAGGAAAGAGGTCCTACATGGGGAGCAGGTGAACAGTGACTCTCATTGTTGATTTAATAATTGACACTCTTATTTATGACATCAGTAATCACCCGAAGTTCTTCCCATGAGATGCCAAGGCTATGGAAGCCTCTTGAGTTCACCAACTCTGGTCTTATTTAAACATGGCCATATTCAAAGTGCAAGATCTCTCCTCCCTTCAGAGAAAGGTACATCCTTCTTTGATGGCCCATTATTTCCTCTGGGATCTCACTCACAGAGATCTTTCATTTAGGTCATTTTTTTCCCACAGTATCTTGGTTTTCCATGCCTGTGAAACTCTCATGGGCTTTTTAGCGAGATCCAAATGCTTTAAGGGCTGATTCTGAGGCTGGAGTGCTGTTTAGGGCATTTGACATTCTATGATTCTGCTATGTTTCCTTCTTCCCATGCAGGATCATTCTCTACTTTTTAATTCTATAAATTATTATTTGGTCTTATTTATGTAATCCCTTTGATACTCAATCCTATCTTTTTGAACAATTATGAACTTAAACTGATCACTTTAACAAGTAAGATGGCATTGTAACATGCCACCTTGATGGGATTGAATTGGAATCACCTGGCACATTTCTAGCTCTACCATTAGGGGTAAGTCTGAGTGAGCATGTGCAGAACTGTACATCTCCCCCATCTCTTATTTCCACTCTTATATTTAACAGGGATCACTTTTCAGTTAAATTTAAACACCTAAGAATAATTGTGTGTTAATTAAAGAGTTCAACCAATGGTATTAAGTAGAACAAAAAATACTAAAAGAAATAATGTAGTAAGTTATTCCTTGACAGTCAGGACAAGGGCTGATCAGGACATCATGTTTTCCAGATTCCTCCATTTTCTGGCTAATGACCCGATTTCATTTTTTACTGCTGTATAGTATTCTATAGAGTACATATCCCATAATTTCTTTATCCAGTCTTCTATTGATGGGCATTTAGGTTGATTCCATGTCTTAGCTATTGTGAATTGAGGTGCAATAAACATTGAGGTGCACACAAATCTTTGATTTGCCAATTTAACTTCCTTTGGGTAAATTCCAAGGAGTGGGAAGGCTAGGTTGTATGGTAGGGCTATATTCAGGTTTCTGAGGAATATCCAAACTACTTCCATAGTGGCTTTACCAGTTTGCATTCCCACCAACAGTGGGTTAGTGTCCCTTTCCCCCACATCCTCACCAGCATCTGTTGTTGGTAGATTTCTATATGTAAGCCATTCTAACCGGGATGTGGTGAAACCTCATTGTATTTTGATTTGCATTTCCCTGATTGCTAGTGATCCTGAACATTTTTTCATGTGTCTGTTGGCCATTTGGATTTCCTCTTTTGAAAAATGTCTATTGAGGTCCTTGGCCCATCTCTTAAGTGGGTTGTTTGTTTTGTTGTTGTGGAGTTTCTTGATCACTTTGTAGATTCTGGTTATTAATCCTTTATTGGTTACCTAATTTGCAAATAATTTTTCTCTTTCTGTTGGCTGCTTCTTCACTTTACTGACTATTTCTTTTGCAGTACAGAAACTTCTCAATTTGATTTAATGCCAATTGTTAATTTTGGCTTTGACTGCCTGTGCTTCTGGGTTCTTTCCCGAGAAGACTTTGCTGGTGTCAATATCTTGCATGGTTTCTCCAGTGTTCCATAATGATTAGATGGTGTCATGTTGTAGATTTAGATTTTTAATCCATGTTAAGTGGCTTTTTTTGTAAGGTGTAAGGTATGGGTCTTGCTTCATGCTTCTGTTCATGGAAATCCAGTTTTCCCAGCACCATTTGTTGAATAGACTGTCCTTGCTCCAGGAATTGGTTTTAGATCCTTGATCAAATATAAGTTGGCTGTAGATGTTTGGATTGATTTCTGGTGTTTCTATTCTGTTCCATTGGTCTATCCATCTGTTTCTGTACCAGTACCATGCTGTTTTGATTATAACTGCCCTGTAGTATGTCCTGAAATCTGGTATTGTGATGTCTCTGGCTTTGTTTTTGTTGTACAAGATTGCTTTATCTTTTGAGGTCTCCTGTGTCTCCATATGAATTTCAGCATCATGTTTTCCAGATCTGAGAAGAATGTCTTTGGTATTTCAATTGGTATCACATTGAATGTATAAATTGCTATTGGGAGAATGGACATTTTGATGATATTGATTCTTCCAATCCATGAGTATGGAAGATTTTTCCATTTTTTGGTATCCTCTTCTATTTCTTTCTTTAAGGTTTTGTAATTCTCATTGTAGAGGTCTTTGATGTCCTTGGTTAAGTATGCCAAGGTATTTGATTATTTTTGTAGCTATTGTGAATGGAATTGATCTTAGAAGTTCTTTCTCAGCCATGGCACTGCCTGTGTATACAAAGGCTGTTGATTTTTGTGCATTGATTTTATACCCTGCTACTTTGCCAAACTCTTCTATAAGTTCCAATAGTCTCTTAGTAGAGTTCTTTGGATCCCCTAAATAAAGAATCATATAATCTGCAAAAAGGGATAGTTTGACTTTTTGCTTCCCAATTTGTATCCCTTTAATTTCTTTTTCTTGCCTAATGTCTCTGGCTAAAACTTCCAGTACTATATAAAATAGCAGTGGTGAGAGTGGGCATCCCTGTCTGGTACTAGATCTCATAGGAAATGCTTCCAACTTTTCCCCATTCAATAGGATGTTGGCTGTGGGTTTCTCATAAATTGCTTTGATTGTATTGAGAAATGTTCCTTCTATACCCAGTTTGCTTAGAGTTTTCATCATGAAAGTGTGTTGTATTTTATCAAATGCATTCTGTGCATCTATTGAGATAATGGTAAGGTTTTTCTTCTGCAGTTTGTTAATGTGGTGTATCACATTGATTGATTTGCAAATGTTGAGCCATTCCTGCAAACCAGGAATAAATCCCACTTGGTCTGGGTGGATGATCTTTCTGATGTGTTGTTGCATTCTATTGACCAGAATTTTATTGAGGATTTTTGCATCTATGTTCATCAAGGAAATTGGTTTGTTTTTCTCTTTCTCCATCACATCGCTTTCAAGTTCAGGAATTAAGGTCATGCTGGATTCAGAGAAAGAATTTGGGAGGATTCCCTTTTTTTCGATTGTTCTGAATAGATTGAGAAGAATAGGAGTTTGTTCTTCTTTAAATGTTTGGTAGAATTCAGCAGTGAATCCATCTGGTCCTGGGTTTTTCTTTGTTGGGTGTTCCTTTATTACTGATTCAATTTCTGACTTGGTTATGGTCTGTTTAGGTTTTCTATGTCTTCATGGTTCAATTTAGGTAGGTTGTATATGTCCAGGAATCTGTCCATTTCTGATAGATTTCCCTGTTTGCTTGCATACAACACTCTTTAGTAATTTCGATGTCTCTTTTTATTTCTGTTGTGTCTGTTGTTACATTCCATTTTTAATCTCTGATTTTATTGATTTGGTTCTTTTCTTTTTTTAGTTAGTTGGGCCAAAGATGTGTCAATTTTGTTTATTTTTCAAGTAACCAGCTCTCTGTTGGCTGATCGTTTGTATGTTTTTTATTCAATTCTGTTGATTTCTTCTCTAATTATAATTATTTCTCTTCTCCTACTAGATTTGGGTGTGGTTTGCTGCATTTTTTCTAGATCCTTGAGATGCATTGATAGTTCATTTGTTTGGTGCCTTTCCAATGTCTTGATGTAGGCACCTTTTGCTATAAACTTTCCTCTTAACACTGCTTTTGCTGTATCCTATGTTTTGATATGTTGTGTTGTTATCCTCATTTACTTCCAGAAAGTTTTTGATTTCTCTTTTGATTTCTTGAATGACCCAGTGTTCATTCAGGAGCATGTTGTTCAGTCTCCATGTGTTTGCATACTTTTTGGGGTTTCCCGAGTTGCTAATTTCCAGCTTCATTCCGCTGTGGTCTGAGAAGCTGCATGGTATGATTCTAATTCTTTTAAATTTGCTGAGACTTGCTTTATGGCCTAGTATGTGATCAATCCTAGAGAAGGTTCCATGCACTGCTGAGAAGAATGTAATTTATTTAAATATATGATTGAAAGTTCTGTAGATATCTGTTAGATCCAGTTGGTCTATAGTGTTGATTAAATCTGCTGTTTCCTTGTTGATCTTCTATCTGGTTGATCTGTCCTATTGCTGAAAGTGGAGTATTGAAGTCCCCCAATACTATTGTATTGGAGTCTAAGTCTCCCTTTAAGTTCCTTAACAGATCTTTTAAATAACCCAGTGCCCTGTAATTAGGTGCATATACATTTATAATAGTTACATCTTCCTGTTGAATTGATCCCTTAATCATTATATAGTGCCACTCTTTGTCTCTCTCTTAACAGTTTTGTGTTAAAGTTATTTTGTCTGATATTAAGATGGCTATGCCAGCTCTTTATTGGTTTCTGTTGGCATGGAATATCTTTTTCTACCTTTTCACTTACAGTCTGCATACATCGTTGTTGGAAAGATGTGTTTCTTGCAAGCAGCAAATAGATGGGTTTTGCTTTTTAATCCATTCAGCCAGTCTGTGTCTTTTAACAAAAAGAATTGAGGCCATTTATATTCAATGTGACTATTGATAAGTAGTGACTTTGCCCTGCCATTTTCCCAAAGATATTTCTAATATATGCTTTGAACTTCCTGTGATCTTTTACTGAGAGGTTTTCTTCCTTTACCTTCTTTCATATTGATGGCCATGTTTCTGTGTTTCTGTGTGTAACACATCTTTAAGCATCTTTTGCAGGGCTGGACGAGTGGTGACAAATTCTTTCAATTTCTGTTTGCTATGAAAGGTCTTTATTTCAGCTTCATTCACAATGAGAGCTTTGCAGGATATAATATTCTGGGCTGGCAGTTTTTCTCTCTTAGTACCTGGGCTATATCTCGCCATTCCCTCCTAGCCTGCAGGGTTTCTGATGAGAAGTCAGCTGTGAGTCTAATTGGAGATCCTCTGAGAGTAATCTGACCTTTCTCTCTTGCACATTTTAGAATCTTTTCTTTATGTTTCACTGTGGTGAGTTTGATTACAATGTGTCATGGTGAGGATCTCTTTTGGTCATGTTTATTAGGGGTTCTATGTGCTTCCTGTACTCGGTTGTCTCTTTCCTTCTCCAAACCTGGGAAGTTTTCTGCTAGTATCTCACTAAAAAGGCCTTCTAATCCTTTCTCTCTCTCCAAGCCTTCAGGAACTCCTAGAACCTAAATGTTGGTTTTTTTAATAGTATCCTGTAGAATCCCAACAATATTTTTTCAATTTCTAGTCCCCTTCTTGTCTTTGGTTTGACTATATACTTCCCTGTGCTCTGTCTTCTAAGTCCGATGTTCTCTCTTCTGCCTCACTGATTCTGTTTTTAAGGCTCTCAAATGTGTTTTTCATGTCTTACTGAATCCTTCATTTCATTTTGATTTCTCTTCAATATCTCAATTTCATGTTCTACTAAATTCCTCATTTCATTTTGATTCCTACTTAAGATTTCATTTTTACGAGAGAGATTTTCTGTCCTGTCCTGCATGGATGTCTGTAGTTCATGCATTTATTTTTGATAACTTCTAAATGTTATCATAAATTTTTTGAATTCCATATCTTGCATTTCTTCTATCTCATCTTCTTCATAATCTTGTATTGGAGTGTCATGTTCATTTGGGAGCATCACGATGTCTTCCTTGTTCTTATTTCCTCAGTTTTTGCATTTGTTGTTTGGCATTGTGGAGATATTCTTTGGTTTCTTCTTTTTTTTTTTTCTTTCTCGCTGTGGTGTCTCATTATTCTATGACTCTAGATTAAGCAGACTGTCTGCTTTTGGTGAATCTCTAGAGTCTTGTTGTGGGTGAGGCCAGAGAGCTCTGTTCAGTTGTTCAGGTTTAAGGGTCTATCAAAGGAGACACACAGGTTTCGCATGGTAAGTCTTCTCTCTCTCTTTTTTTATTCAGAAGGGAAATAATTCCACAGAGCTGATCTCTTCTCCTCCATGGCAATCTCTGCTTGAGCACTAGCCCTAGTGGGTATAATATTTGTCTTCTGTGTCCCAAGGACCACACAAAGAATTTGAGTAGTCCTCAGTGTAAGCTCAGATTCCCCTGCAGTGTCTCACCAGGTAGCCAAGGGTGCCTGAGTTTGTGGCGTCTCCCACCAAGATTATTTATATCTCAGCCACACCGTGAGTTCTCCTACACACCCTCAGTTTTTTTTTTCAAAGTCCCTGTTCATAAGCTCCACACACTCACTAGGTCTTAGTCTTCTGTTATTACTCCCCACCAGAGTCAGGTTTTTCTGTTTGGTTGAGGGCAGGTGCAACTCTGAGCTGGCGCAGCTGTTATGTATGTCTGCCTGTCAAAACAAACAAAATGGTGCCTGCTCTATTGTCTTGCATGCCTTTGTAAGATGAGTGGAGAGAGAGAATCATGTCTGTACTGTCTCTTTTATTTTTTTCTCTCCTCTAGTTAGGCTGGTGTACTTTCTTCCACGGGGCTTCAAGCCTCCTTCCCTCTAGGCTCTTCCTGCCACTTTTCTGCCAGTGTCTCAGGCTACTGTGTTTTTGCCTCACCTCGTTTTCCAGTGCTGGTGTGAAGGCTCTCTGCAGCTGGGCTCCCGAGTTGTGGATGCCCGTGTGCTCCATGCAGATCCACCGTGTCCCTCTAATTCTGGAAGAGTTTCCTCTGCAGTTTTCCCCCCTAACTCTTCCCTGAGACTTCACAGTCTCCACTTTTATGAAACAATCTTTTCCTGGACTATCAGTGAGCTCCCTCCCTATTCCACCATCTTGGAACTGCCCTATAATTTACTTTTGATAGTATGGACATTTTTTTTTTTACAGGCAGAGTGGACAGTGAGAGAGAGAGAGAGAGAGAGAGAGAGAAAGGTCTTCCTTTACCGTTGGTTCAGCCCCCAATGTCTGCTGTGGCTGGTGCACCATGCCGATCCAAAGCTTGGAGCCAGGAGCCAGGAGCCAGGAGCCAGGAGCCAGGAGCCAGGTGTTTCTCCTGGTCTTCCCCACGGGTGCAGGGCCCAAGCACTTGGGCCATCCTCCACAGCATTCCCGGGCCATAGCAGAGAGCTGGACTGGAAGAGGAGCAACTGGGACAGAATCCAGAACCCTGACTGGGACTAGAACCTGGGGTACCAGCACCACAAGCAGAGGATTAGCCTATTGAGCTGTGGCACCGGCCATATAGTATGGACATTTTGATGATATTGATTCCTGCAATCCATGAACGTCAAAGATTTTTCCACTTTTTAATTTCTTCTTCTATTTCTTTTTATAATATTTGTATAATGTATAATGTTTATTTAATGTTTCCTTAAAATATTTTGTAATTTTCATCATTTTCTAAGAAATTTACATTTCTTTCACATGCTTGGTTAAATTTATTCTAAAATATTTAATGTTTTTATCTATTATGCCTAGAATTAGTCTTAGAAGTTCTTTCTCAGCCATGACGTTATCTGTATATACAAATGCTACTGATCATTTTGTGTTGACTTTATATCCTGCTACTTTACCAAACTCTTTCATGAGTTCCAATAGTCTCTTAGTGGAGTTTTTTGATTTTCCTCTATATATGATCATGTCATCTGTAAATAGGGATAATTTTGACTTCCTCCTTCCCAATTTGTATTCTTTTGATTTATTTTTCTTGCCTTATTGCTCTTGCTAAAACTTCTAGGACTGGATTGAATAGCAGTGGCAAGAGTGGGCATCCTTGTCTAGTTCCTGATCTTAGTGGGAATGCCTCCAATTTTCCCCCATTCAATAACATGCTGGCTGTGGGTTTGTCATAGATTATCTTGAATGTGTTGAAGAATGTTCCTTCTATACCCAATTCGCTTAAGGTTTTCATCATGAAGGTTGTTGTATTTTATCAAATGTTTTCTCTGCATCTGTTAAGATAATCATGTTGTCGTTTTCCCAGAGACCTAGCTATACTTGTGCTGTCTCAAGCAGTCACAATGTTTTCAGAGTCTCAGCACTCAAATCTCCCATGGTCAAGGAGTACAAGATGATCCACTCTCCCCTGCTAGCTTGTGCCTCTACAGAGAGGCTGAGGGGTTCACAGACCTGCTGCCTGTGTGTGTTCTGGCTAGTCTAACTGACCATTGGAGCCTATGATCTGTTGAGAGTTTGGGGGCACCTCACAGTCATATGTGGGTACCCAGCCCCCTGTTAATCCTCCCAGTTGACTCAAAGTCAGTGGGAACGTGGAATTTTCCTTCTGGCAAATACTCCTGGATTACATGTATTGTCAATGCGCACTGGTTGCAGCCCTGCTCATTTCACAATAATGCTGGGCACATACAAGAGTCTCTGCAGGTGGTACTTCTGTCAGAGTGGAGCCCCCTCCTGGCCCACTGCCAGGTGAGTACAGCAAATCTGCTGTTGTTGCACCGCTGACAAGGTGGAGACCATCCCGACCAATTGCATCCAAACTGCTGAGGTTGCCCCTGTCTACAGGATGAAGACTGTTACTGCTGGTTGTTGGGTGTGCATGCAAGAGCTGCAGCAGCTGCTACCTGCTTATGTCCAAAATGGTACCAGCCCTCTAACAGCTGGTTTCAGGTGCTGTTGTTGGGGGAGGGGGAAAATTGGGGCAGAGAGAGATGTATTGCTTTTTGCCCCTCTAGGTGAGCATTTGTCCTGTTCCCCCAGGGTTTGGGGCTGGACTCAAAGATGGTGTAGTCCGCTAGGCTCTCCCTCCAGCTGTATCAACAGTGGCATGGGCCTGTGTAGTCTGACCTCATCTTGCTCAGCTGAGCGGGTATGTTCTCTGGATCAGGGCTTCTGGGGTTATTTGTTATGTCCACGATCATTGCTGCACATCTGCACGTTCTACACAGATCCACGGCATGTCTACTGTTTCTACAGAACCTCCACTGCAGTTTTCCTGCAACTTTCCCCTGAGAATGTACTTTCTTCACTTTTTCCTCCACTATATTCGCCTAGCTTAGAGCAGACTGCCCTGTCACTATTCCACCATCTTGGAACCCCTGAGAAAGTCCTATTAGAACTCAGAAACTTTTTGGTGCTCAGATAGTTGTCACCTATCAGGGAGAACAAGTGGTATTTGTCCCTTTGGGATTGGCTTATTTCACTCAGCATAATGTTTTCCAAATTCCTAACAGATATCACTTTTCAGTTAAAATTTAAACACCTAAGAATAATTGTGTGTTAATTACAGAGTTCAACCAATGGTACTAGAACAAAAAAATACTAAAACGGATAAAGTATTACATTGTACATCAACCATCAGGACAAGAGCTGATCAAGTCACTGTTTTTCATAGTGTCCATTTCACTGCAACAAGTTTCCCTTTTGGTACTCAGTTAGTTGTCGCCGATCAGGGAGAACATATGATATTTGTCCCTTTGGGACTGGCTTAATTCACTCATCATGATGTTTTCCAAATTCCTCCATCTTGTTGCAAATGACCAGGTTTCATTGTTTTTGACTGCTGTATAGTATTCTATAGAGTTCATGTCCCATAATTTCTTTATCTAGTCTACTGTTGATGGCCATTTGGGTTGGTTCCAGGTCTTAGTTATTGTGAATTGAGCTGCAATAAACATTAATGTGCAAACAGCTTTTTTGTTTGCCAATTTAATTTCCTTTGGGTAAATTCCAAGGAGTGGGATGGCTGGGTTGAATGGTAGGGTTATATTCAGGTTTCTGAGGAATCTCCAGACTGACTTCCATAGTGGCTTAACCAATTTGCATTCCCACCAACAGTGGGTTAGTGTCCCTTTTTCCCCACATCCTCGCCAGCATCTATTGTTGGTAGATTTCTGAATGTGAGCCATTCTCACCGGGGTGATGTGAAACCTCATTGTGGTTTTGATTTGTATTTCCCTGATTGCTAGTGATCTTGAACATTTTTTCATGTGTGTGTTGGCCATTTGGATTTCCTCTTTTGAAAAATGTCTATTGAGGTCCGTGGCCCATCTCTTAAGTAGGTTGTTTGTTTTGATGTTGTAGAATTTCTTGATTTCTTTGTAGATTCTGGTTATCAACCCTTTATCTGTTGCATAGGTTGCAAATATATTTTCCCATTCTGTTGGTTGCCTCTTCACTTTCCTGACTGTTTCTTTTGCAGTACAGAAACTTCTCAATTTGATGCAATCCCAAATCTTAATTTTGGCTTTGACTGCCTGTGCTTCTGGGGTGTTTTCCAAGAAGTCATTGCCAGTACCTACATCTTGCAGGGCTTTTCCAATGCTCTCTAATAATTTGATGGTGTCAGGTCGTGTGACAACTAACTGAGCACCAAAAAGGAAACCTGTTAAAGTGAAATGAACACTATGAGAAATGGTGACTTGATCAGCCCTTGCCCTGACTGTTGATGAACAACTTAATACTGTGGGGAGCAACTCGGACTATACTGTTACTGGAATTAAGACTTATTCTATGCATCTGCTCTCTCCCACAATGTGGCGCTGGGAGAGGAGCGTACAGCTTCTACCCAGCTGCCTCTTACCAACTTGATAAGCTGCAAGAGCCGCTCCTGATTGGAGGAGAGCAGCGTACTCGGTGTGTGGGCAGCCGAGTTGGGATTGGCGGAAGAGGACTATAAAGGAGGAGAGAGACAACATGCACCAGGAACATCTAAGGGGAACATCTATCTGAAGGAACACCTGTGCAGCCCCCGAGAGAGCCGGCCGGCGGTGTGCCGCTCCCCCGCGGAAGTGGGGAAGGTGGCAGGGGGAACCACCCTTCCACGGAGGTGGAAGGGACGGTAGCCAACCCGGGAAGAACCAGCAGCAAACCCGGGGAGGGCCGAGCAGACAAAAGAACAGCGCAGGGTCCTGTGTTGTTCCTCCATGAAGAGGGGGAGCGACATAATGGTGCCGTGACTCAGATAGGAAACCTAGGAGGGAAGAAGTGGAAAATACCGGAGAGAGACTAGCAAAGAGCCTAGGGGAAAGCTGGACGGAAAAGGTGCCGGAAGAAGCTATTGAAAGCCTAGGCATAGACTCGGATATGGACTGTGGGAAAGAAGTTAGGATTGAAAGCGAAAGTGAAAGCTTTCATAGACTCGGATGCGGACTATGGCGGGGAAGCTAGGAGATTGAAAGCGAAAGTGAAACCTGGAGGAGGCTTGGACTCAGATGCGGACTATGGGGAGAGGCCAGGAGAAATGAGAGAGGAATATTGTTGGAAGAAAACTTAGGGAAACATACCGGGTAGAGAAAAATGTTAGGGAGGATGAAGCTGCGAGTGCAGGCTGAGGCGGAGACGTAAGCCAGCTTGGAATTCTTCAAGTCAGCCCGGGGAACAAGAGGCAAAGATCTGGAACCAGAGGCAGAGACGTGGGCCGCCAGGTTGGAATTCGCCAGGTTAGTCCAGGGAACTTGGATTGAATACCAGTGGCGGAAACGTAAGCTACGCTGTGTGATTCGTGGAAGCCGCCGCGTGCAGAGAGAGCATGGGGCGTGAATAGATAGGGAACGTGGGGCTGGCGCGAGGCCGTGGTGCGGGCGCGAAGTGCGTGGAGACCGCGGAGTGTGCGTGCGAAGCCGAGCCGTGCAGAGCCGGGAGCCCGCGCAGGGCGGGCGCCGGGAAGCCGCGCATATGAGAGCGCGGGCTGAAGCAGCGCAAAGCCGGGAAGCCGCCGCGGGGCGGTGAGGTGCCGAGAAGCAGCCTTGGGGCGGGCACCGGGAAGCCGTGCAGATGAGAGAAGCGCAGGCTGAAGCAGCACAAAGCCGGGAAGCCGCCGCAGGGTGGTGAGGCGCCGAGAAGCAGCCTCGGGGCGGGCGCCGGGAAGCCGCGAAGATAAGAGAAACAGAAGTTTAGCAGTAAAATGAGAGAAATAGGAATGCTGGCAGAAAGAAGAAATAGGAGAAATAGGAATGCCTGGAGATAGAGAAATAGAGAAAAATAAGGCCTCCCCACACCACAGCAATGAGAGAGCTTGGATTCGGTCTGCATGATTAGTAAGACAATAAGCACCTGTGGGCGGCTGCAGGTCACCGAAGACAGGCACGTTATCAACACCAATAAGTCTCCCCACAAGAAGGCAATGAGAGGGCTTGGATTTGGTTTGCCTGATTGATAGGGCTTGTAAGCAACTGCAGGCAGTTCTAGCAGAGCAGAGCATGCGCTGCAGGGCACCGAACTCAGGCACGCATCAGCGCCTAAAAACCTCCTCACAACATGGCGAAGAGAGGACCCGGATTCGGTTTGCCTGATTGGTAGGGCTTGTAAGCACCTGTGGGCAACTCTAGCAAGCAGAGCAGAGTGTGTGCCGTGGGGCACCGAAGACAGGCGCGTATCAACGCCAAAAATAAAAAGAAAGGGGGATCTGTGGGGAGCAACTCGGACTAGACTAAGTTACTGGAATTAAGACTTATTCTGTGCATCTGCTCTCCCACAATATGGCGCTGGGAGAGGAGGAAACAGCTTCTACGCAGCTGCCTCTTGCCAACTTGAGTGATGACCTCCAGGAGCTGATCCTGCTCCTGATTGGAGGAGAGCAGCGTACTCGGCGTGTGGGCAGCCGAGTTGGGATTGGTGGAAGAGGACTATAAAGGAGGAGAGAGACAACATGCACCAGGAACATCTAAGGGGAACATCTATCTGAAGGAACACCTGTGCAGCCCCCGAGAGAGCCGGCCGGCGGTGTGCCGCTCCCCCGCGGAAGTGAGGAAAGTGGCTGGGGGCCCGCCCCTCCACGGAGGTGGAGGGACGGTAGCCAACCCGGGAAGAACCAGCAGCAAACCCGGGGAGGGCCGAGCAGACGAAAGAACAGCGCAGGGTCCTGTGTCGTTCCTCCACGAAGACGGGGAGCGACATAATGGTGCTGTGACTCGGATAGGAAGCCTAGGCAGGGTTTAGTGTCGCTCCTCCACAAAGAGGGGGAGCGACATAATGGTGCCGTGACTCGGATATGAAGCCTAAGCAGGGTTTAGTGTCGTTCCTCCACGAAGACGGGGAGCGACATAATGGTGCTGTGCCTCGGATATGAAGCCTAGGCAGGGTTTAGTGTCGTTCCTCCACGAAGAGGGGGAGCGACAAATACGTTATCCCTCTTAGTATTTTTTGTTTGTTTGTTCTACTTATTACTTTTGGTTGAATACTGTAATCAATACACAATTATTCTTAAGTGCTGAAACTTAACTGAAAAGTGATCGCTGTTAAATATAAGAGTGGGAATAAGAGAGGGAAGAGATGTGCAATTCGGGACATGTTCAAGCTGACTTACCTCAAACGGTAGAGTTAGAAACATACCAGGGGATTTCCAATTCAATCCCATCAAGATGGCATGTATCAATGCCATCTCACTAGTCCCGATGATCAATTTCTGTTCACAACTGATCATAATGATAGGACTAAGAACCAAAGGGATCACATAAACAAGACTAGTGTCTGTAAATACTAGCTGATAGAATAAAAAAGGGAGAGAATGATCCAACATGGGAAGCGAGATACACAGCAGACCCATAGAATTGCAGATGTCCTAAACAGCACTCTGGCATCAGAATCAGCCCTTACAGCATGCAGATCCGGTTTAAAAGCCCATGAGAGTATTCCAGGCATGGAAAGCCAAGACACTCTGGGGGAAAAAAAAACACTAAATGAAAGATCTTTGCAAGTGAGATCCCAGTGGAAAGAACAGGTCATCAAAGAAGGAGGTACCTTTCTCTGAAGGGAGGAGAGAACTTCCACTTTGACTATGACCTTGTCTAAATATGATCAGAGTCAGTGAACTCAAAAGGCTTCCATAGTCTTGGCAGCTCATGACAAGAGCCTAGGGTGATTACTGATGCCATAAACAAGAGTGTCAATTTGTTAAGTCAACAACAGGAGTCACTGTGCACTTACTCCTCATGTAGGATCTCTGTCCTTAGTGTGCTGTACATTGAGATTTAATGCTATAACTAGTACTCAAACAGTATTTTTCACTTTATGTTTCTGTGTGGGAGCAAACTGTTGAAAGTTTTACTTAATGTATGCTAAACTGATCTTCTGTATATAAAGATAATTGAAAATGAATCTTGATGTGAATGGAAGGGGAGAAGGAGTGGGAAAGGGGAGGGTTGCAGGTGGGAGGGATGTTATGGGGGTGGGAAGCCATTGTAATCCATAAGCTGTACTTTGGAAATTTATATTCATTAAATAAAAGTTAAAAATAAAAAAATAAGAAAAGAACTCAGAAACTTGTTGAATTATCTGAGGTCAGTGGAGGTTGAGTTTGCTGTGAAATTGTTCAAAGCCATTGAAAACAAAAAAACAAATCTAGAAAATAACCCTATGGTTTGGTTGCGTATTTAAAGGAACTAATTAGCGAGTACTGATTTCTTCTTGTACAATGACTTTTTTTTTTTTTTGACAGGCAGAGTGGACAGTGAGAGAGAGAGACAGAGAGAAAGGTCTTCCTTTGCCGTTGGTTCACCCTCCAATGGCTGCCTCAGCCAGTGTGCTGCAGCTGGCGCATCGCGCTGATCTGAAGCCAGGAGCCAGGTGCTTCTCCTGGCTTCAGATCATGCGGGTGCAGGGCCCAAGGACTTGGGCCATCCTCCACTGCACTCCCGTGCCATAGTAGAGAGCTGGACTGGAAGAGGGGCAACCGGGACAGAATCCAGCGCCCCCACTGGGACTAGAACCCGGTGTGCTGGTGCCACAGGTGGAGGATTAGCCTATTGAGCCATGGCGCCGGCCATAATGACTTTTCAAGTGCTGCTTTTTTCCCTGTAATATGTCTTAAAATGTGGTGTTGTAATGTCTCTTGTTTTGTTTTTGTTGCTTAAGATCTATTTTTAGCTATTCTGGGTCTCTCATGTTCCAGAATTTTAGCATCATTTTTTTTTTCAGATCTGAGAAGAATGTCATTGGTAATTTGATTCAGATCACATTGAATCTGAAATTGCTTTGGGTAGTATGAACATTTTGATGATATTAATTCTTCCAATACACAATTATGAAAGATTCTTCCATGTTTTTGTATCTTCTTCTTTTTCTCTTGTTTTGTTTTGCTATGTTCATTGTAGAGATTTTTTTACCCCATTGGTTAAATTTATTCCAAGTCATTTAAAATTTTTGTAGCTATTGTGAATGGTACTGATCTTACAAGTCCTTTCTCAGCCTTAGCACTGTCTGTGTATACAAAGCCTACTGATTTTTAATTGTTAATTTTATATTCTGCAACTTTGCCATTCTCATTCTCTTATTAGTTCCAGTAGTTTCTTAATGGAGTCTTTTGGTTTCCCTATATGCATCTGCAAACAGGGATAATTTGACTTCCTCTTCTTCAATTTGTATCCCTTTGATTTCTTTTTCTTACCTAAAGGCCATGGCTAAAACTTCTAGAAGTTTATTGAATAGCAATGGTGAGAGTGGACAACCTTTTTTGATTCTGTATCTTAGTGGAAATGCTCTCAATTTTTGACATTCAATATGATGGTAGCTGCTTGTCATATATTGCCTTGATTGTGTTAAGAATGTTGCTTCTATACCCAATTTGCTTAAGGCTTTTATCATGATAAGCTGTTGTATTTTACCAGTGCTCCTCTGCATGTATTGAGATAATCAGATGGGTTTTATTCCTTAATTTTTTGATGTGATGTATTACATTGATTTGTGTATGTTGAACCATCCCCGGCTACTAGGGATAAATTCCACTTGGTCTGGGTGAATGGTCTTTCTAATGTATTGTTGGATTCAATTAGCTAGTATTTTGTTGAGGATTTTTGCATCTATGTTCATCATGGATATCCGTCCATACAGCATAGCTACACGAACTTCAGCTGCTCTGGGATATGAAAATAACAAAGGAAGGACCATGTTTATATGGGCCTGACTGAGGGAAATTTTGGTGAAGAAGTGAAAATACAGCAAGGACCCCATAGGATAAGAGGAGAGAAGACAGAGACAGTGCTGCAGCTAGCTGAGTGGAACAACCAGCTGCCAGGCTGTGAACAGCCATCCTACCACATCAGGGTAGTAAGAAATTGCTTCGCACCCCACCACTTAGAGTTTTAGACAAGAGGGACTTCCACAACTCACCTACTGACTTTTACTTCAGCCTGTGGAGCTGACTGGGCTGTATGCCACTGCCAGGCTTGGAACAGGGCAGCCGCTTTGCTTCCTTTTCCTCCCCTACTCCCACAGAGAGTCATAGTCATCAGTGAAACATTGGGCAGTCAGGTGGTAATTCCAGCTTCTTTGAGATAACATATTTTTTAAAAATGATAACCATTCAGGGGCTGGCACTGTGGTGCAGCAGGTTAACGCCCCAGCCTGAAGTGCTGGCATCCCATATGGGCGCTGGTTTGAGACCCGGCTGCTCCACTTCCTATCCAGCTCTCTGCTATGGCCTGGGAAAGCAGTAGAAGATGGCCCAAGTCCTTGGGCCCCTGCACCCATGTGGGAGACTCAGTAGAAGCTCCTGGCTCCTGGCTTCAGATTGGTGCAGCTCCAGCCATTGCAGCCAGTTGGGGAGTGAACCAGTGGATGGAAGACACCACCTCCCCCAGCCTCTCCTCTCTCTGTGTAACTTTCAAATAAATAAATAAATCTTTAAAGAAAGACCATCCAGAGATAATCTTCTACACTGTATTTTTCTCCTAATATTCTCCAGGTAAATGTCTCTATGAATCTTTCCTATAATACATAGTATAACTTCTAAAATATTCCTTTTTAGTGCATTTATTTCAAATTCACATATTCACAGTTTTTAACTTACTTCAGTAATATTTTCCACTGGCCCTTTAAGGTTAATTTTTTTTTATCTTTTATTTAATGAATATAAATTTCCAAAGTACGACTCATGGGTTACAATGGCTTTCCCCCCCATACCGTCCCTCCCACCCACAACCCTCCCCTTTCCCACTCCCTCTCCCCTTCCATTCACATCAAGATTCATTTTCGATTATCTTAATATACAGAAGATCAGCTTAGTATACCTTAAGTAAGGATTTCAATAGTTTGTTCCCACACAGAAACATAAAGTGAAAAATAATAGATGATTTTTTTTAAATGATGATGAAATCAGATCAGACCTATTGTCATGTTTAATCCCAGTGAGAGTCAAGTTGGGAATTGATAATTTCTTTTTTTTTTTTTTTTTTTTTTTTTTTACAGAAGATCAGTTTAGTGTACATTAAGTAAAGATTTCAATCGTTTGCACCCCCATAGAAACACAAAGTGAAATATACTGTTTGAGTACTCGTTATAGAATTAAGCCTCAGTGTACAGCACGTTAAGGACAGAGATCCCACATGAGGAGTAAGTGCACAGTGACTCCTGTTGTTGACTTTACAAATTGACACTCCTGTTTATGGCATCAGTAATCTCCCTATGCACCAGTCAGGAGTTTCCAAGGCTATGGAAGCCCCTTGAGTTCTCCGACTCTTATCTTGTTTAGACAAGGTCATAGTCAAAGTGGAGGTTCTCTCCTCCCTTCAGAGAAAGGCACCTCCCTCTTTGAAGACCTGTTCTTTCCACTGGGATCTCACTTGCAAAGATCTTTTTGCCAGAGTGTCTTGGCTTTCCATGCCTGAAATAGTCTCATGGGCTTTTCAGCCAGATCGGAATGCCTTTAGGGCTGATTCTGAGGCCAGAGTGCTATTTAGGACATCCGCCATTCTATGAGTCTGCTGAGTATCTCACTTCCCATGTTGGATCACTCTCCCCTTTATTTATTCTATCGGTTAGTGTTAGCAGATACTAGACTTGTTTATGTGCTCCCTTTGACTCTTAGTCCTTTCATTATGATCAATTGTGAACTGAAATTGATCACTTGGAATAGTGAGATGGCATTGGCACATGCCACCTTGATGGGATTGAATTGGAATCCCCTGGTATGTTTCCAACTCTACCAATCGGGGCAAGTCAGCCCGAGCATGCCCCAAATTATACATCTCTTCCCTCTCTTATTCCCACTTTTATGTTCAACAGGGATCACATTTCAGTTAATTTTCAACACTTAAGAATAACTGTGTGATAATTACAGAATTAAACCAGTCATATTAAGTAGAACAGACAAAAAAAAATACTATGAGGGATAATGTATTAAGTTGTCCATTAGCAGTCAGGGCTATACTGATCAAGTCACCATTTCTCATAGTGTCCATTTCACTTCAGGAGGTTTCCTTTTTGGTGTTCAGTCAGTTGTCACCGATCAGGGAGAACATATGGTATTTGTCCCTTTGGGACTGGCTTACTTCACTCAGCATGATGTGTTCCAGATTCCTCCATTTTTTTGCAAATGACTGGATTTCGTTGTTTCTTACTGCGGTATAGTATTCTAAAGAGTACATATCCCATAATTTCTTTATCCAGTCTACCATTGATGGGCATTTAGGTTGGTTCCAGGTCTTGGCTATTGTGAATTGTGCTGCAATAAACATTAGGGTGCAGACCGCTTTTTTGTTTATCAATTTAAACTCCTTTGGGTAAATTCCAAGGAGTGGGATGGCTGGGTCGAACGGTAGGGTTATATTCAGGTTTCTGAGGAATCTCCAGACTGATTTCCATAGTGGCTTGACCAGTTTGCATTCCCACCAACAGTGGGTTAGTGTCCCTTTTTCCCCACATCCTCGCCAGCATCTGTTGTTGGTAGATTTCTGTATGTGAGCCATTCTAACCGGGGTGAGGTGAAACCTCATTGTATTTTGATTTGCATTTCCCTGATTGCTAGTGACCTTGAACATTTTTTCATGTGCCTGTTGGCCATTTGGATTTCCTCTTTTGAAAAATGTCTATTGAGGTCCTTGGCCCATCTCTTAAGTGGGTTGTTGGTTTTGTTTTTGTGGAATTTCTTGATGTCTTTGTAGATTCTGGTTATTAACCCTTTATCTGTTGCATAGTTTGCAAATATTTTTTCCCATTCTGTTGGTTGTCTCTTCACTCTCCTGACTGTTTCTTTTGCAGTACAGAAACTTCTCAATTTGATGCAATCCCAATAGTTGATTTTGGCTTTGACTGTCTGTGCCTCCCGGGTCTTTTCCAGAAATTCTTTGCCTGTGCCAATATCTTGAAGGGTTTCTCCAATGTTCTCTAATAACTTAATGGTGTCAGGACGTAGATTTAGGTCTTTAATCCACGTTGAGTGGATTTTTGTGTAAGGTGTAAGGTAGGGGTCTTGCTTCATGCTTCTGCACGTGGAAATCCAGTTTTCCCAGCACCATTTATTGAATAGACTGTCCTTGCTCCAGGAATTAGTTTTAGATCCTTGATCAAATATAAGTTGGCTGTAGATGTTTGGGTTGATTTCTGGTGTTTCAATTCTGTTCCATTGGTCTATCCATCTGTTTCTGTACCAGTACCATGCTGTTTTGATTACAACTGCCCTGTAGTATGTCCTGAAGTCTGGTATTGTGATGCCTCCGGCTTTGTTTGTGTTGTACAAGATTGCTTTAGCTATTCGAGGTCTCTTGTGCCTCCATATAAATTTCAGCATCATTTTTTCTAGATCTGCGAAGAATGTCTTTGGTATCTTGATTGGGATTGCATTGAATCTATAAATTGCTATTGGGAGAATGGACATTTTGATGATGTTGATTCTTCCAATCCATGAGCATGGAAGATTTTTCCATTTTTTGGTATCCTCTTCTATTTCTTTCTTTAAGGTTTTGTAATTTTCATCGTAGAGATCTTTAACGTCCTTGGTTCAGTTTATTCCAAGGTATTTGATTGTTTTTGTAGCTATTGTGAATGGGATTGATCTTAGCAGTTCTTTCTCAGTCATGGCATTACTTGTGTATACAAAGGCTGTTGATTTTTGTGCATTGATTTTATATCCTGCCACTTTGCCAAACTCCTCTATGAGTTCCAATAGTCTCTTAGTAGAGTTCTTTGGATCCTCTAAGTACAGAATCATATCGTCTGCAAAGAGGGATAGTTTGACTTCTTCCTTCTTGATTTGTATTCCTTTGATTTCTTTTTCTTGTCTGATGGCTCTGGCTAAAACTTCCAGAACTATGTTAAATAGCAGTGGTGAGAGTGGGCATCCCTGCCTGGTGCCATATTTCAGTGGAAATGCTTCCAACTTTTCCCCTTTAAGGTTAATTGAAAGTCACATATTGTGGCTGGCACCGTGGCTCACTAGGCTAATCCTCCGTCTTGCGGCGCCAGCACACCGGGTTCTAGTCCCGGTCGGGGCGCCGGATTCTGTCCCAGTTGCCCCTCTTCCAGGCCAGCTCTCTGCTGTGGCCAGGGAGTGCAGTGGAGGATGGCCCAAGTGCTTGGACCCTGCACCCCATGGGAGACCAGGATAAGCACCTGGCTCCTGCCTTTGGATCAGCGTGGTGTGCCAGCCGCAGCGCGCTGGCCGCGGCGGCCATTGGTGGGTGAACCAACGGCAAAGGAAGACCTTTCTCTCTGTCTCTCTCTCTCTGTCCACTCTGCCTGTCAAAAAAAAAAAGTCACATATCAACCTGCCTTATACAATCTCATCTTTTTTGGTTTATTCATATTATTATTTGTGTGGTCACTTGACTCTGTTGTGATAAAGGAAGGTATTGCATATTAGTGTGAATTATCACATTGCTATTTACTTTTAGACATGCCTTACTGTTCACATATAAGGAGACACTCTGCATGGCATTTACCAAGCTTCAGGAGGAATAGGGCTTTATCTTGAGAACTCATGTGTGGATGAGTCTTTGGAATAGGGGAGGGTGTCTGGTGCAGCTGTTAAGCTGCCAGTTGTGATGTCCCCATCCCATATCAGGGTCTGGATTTAAGTTGTAGTTCTGCTCCTGATTCCAGATTCCTGCTAATGTACGTTCTCAGAGGCAGCAGATGATGACTCATGGGTCCCTGCTACCCATGTAGTGGAATCATACTGAATTTCTGGTTTTGGCCTGGCTTAGCCCCAGCTGCTGCAGGCATTTGAGGAGTGAACCAGTGAATGGGAGATTCTCTCTCTCCTCCCTCCCTCTCTCCCTCTCTCCTTCTCTCCCTTTCTCCCTTTCCCCCTTTCCTTCTCCCCCTCTCTCCCTTCCTCTCCCTCTCTCTTCCTCTCTTTACCTCTCCACCTCCTTCCATCCTCTCCCCCTTATTTGGTATAAATAAGATAAATCAATTTAAAAATTAAAAAATACTCTGTGAGGAAACTAGTCTTCAGGCTATGAATGATAAGACACAGTTTAGTGTAGGACAAGACACACATAAGCACTGCTAGCAGACTACGTCTCATGTTAAATGGAAGGAGTCTTGGTCTTTAGGTTTAAGAAAATTGCGACTTATGTGAAGAAGGAATCTGCATAGGCAAGTTCTATTAGTTGGAGACAACATGGGCATACCTTGATTTTCAGAGGTGGGGAGATCATACGTCCTGTACATGGCAGAAGAGAACTAGTGTAGATCTCTAAAGATAGTCCCGGTGAATTAACAAAAGTTTGGCTGGCTCTTAGGGAGTGTTTTTAATTAGGTTGGGTCACATGAAATTGCTGATAATGAACCATTTTTCACTTAGAACTAGTCAATTTCTTAAGGCTTGAGCCACTAAGTACTGTTCTGAATTCAACACAGCAATTTAAAAGCCTCCCAAGAGTGTGATGATGAAATCCAAGTGGGCTTTCCACTTCAGCCCCAGAGGTTGGAGAATGACTTGGTGCCTTCTTGATTGGGTGTCTCTCGCTCAATATTAAACTGAAGGGCTCTAACTTTGGCTCCAGCCTGTCTAGTGTTTTCATCAGTGTCTTAGGTAAAGCTGAAAAAAGCAGACTTATTAAATTTAGAGGGAACATGAATTAAGAAGTATAATACTGAGTTCAGACTGCAAATGACCTCAACTAACTAAATCTCAAGGCTAGAATTCAAAAATTAAGTAAAAGTAATGGGTGGATGTTCCTGCATTTATATTCATTTAGTTCATCATCCCTAATTGAGTCCCTAGCATGTGCAGGAGACTGTTTTGGGTACTGATGATGAACAATCAGCTAGGGTCTTACGTTGGCACTGGGGTTAAAAAAGAGACACAAGGTACCCATTAACCAAGATAGGAATGTTAAAGCAAGGTCATCAATTGTTCTTAAAAAATAATTCTGAAGGTTTCTGATCATGAAGATGTTGAATGTCACAATCATTCTGGAAGTTTCTCATGTGTCAAGAATAGTACTAAAATTGTCCATCAAAGCATTTCATGTTTTTTCAACTTAATGTTTTATTTATTTATTTTCCCAAATAAACTTTTTATTTGATGAATAAAATTTTATAAGTATGACTTTAGGAATATAATTATTCTTCTCACAATAGCTGCCTTCCCCCCCCAGACTCCTACCCCTCCTCCTCCTCCCTCTCCTTCCCAGTCCTATTCTCCATTAAGTTTCATTTTCAATTAACTGTACACAGAATAACAACTCTATACTAAGTAAAGATTTCAACAGTTTGCACGTGCTCACACACAGAGACCTGAGAACAAGTTTTACAGTTAACTCTCATAATACAACTCATTAAGGACAGAAGTCTTGCATGGGAAGTTAGTTCACAGTGACTCTTGTTGTTAATTTAACAATTAACACTCTTATGTATGATGCCAGTGACCAACCAAGGCTCTTGACATGAGCTGCTAGGCTGTGGAAGCCTTTTGAATCCACAAACTCCATCAGTATTTAGACAAGGACATAAGCAAAGTGGAAGTTCTCTTCTCTATTCAGAGAAAAGTACATGCTCTTTTAGGGCCACTTTTTTATGATTTCATTTTTTTAACTTTTATTTAATGAATATAAATTTCCAAAGTACAGAATATGGATTACAATGGCTTCCCCCCCAATAGCTTCCCTCCCACCCGCAACCCTCCCCCTCCTATTCCCTCTCCCCTTCCATTCACATCAAGATTCATTTTCAATTATCTTTATATACAGAAGATCAATTTAGCATACATTAAGTAAAGATTTCAACAGTTTGCATCCACACTGAAACACAAAGTGAAAAATACTGTTTGAGTACTAGTTATAGCATTAAATCACGATGTACAGCACATTAAGGACAGAGATCCTACATGAGGAGTAAGTGCACAGTGACTCCTGGTGTTGACTTGACAACTCTTGTTTATGGTGTCAGTAATCACCTTAGGCTCTTGTCATGAGTTGCCAAGGCTATGGAGGCCTTTTGAGTTCACTGACTCTGATCATATTTAGACAAGGTCATAGTCAAAGTGGAAGTTCTCTCCTCCCTTCAGAGAAAGGTACCTCCTTCTTTGATGACCTGTTCTTTCCACTGGGATCTCACTTGCAAAGATCTTTCATTTAGTTGTTTGTTTGGTTGTTTTTTTTCCCCCAGAGTGTCTTGGCTTTCCATGCCTGAAATACTCTTATGGGCTTTTCAGTGGATCTGATTGCCTTAAGAGCTGATTCTGAGGCCAGAGTGCTGTTTAGGACATCTGCAATTCTATGGGTCTGCTGTGTATCTCGCTTCCCATGTTGGATCATTCTCTCCCTTTTTTATTCTATCAGCTAGTATTTGCAGACACTAGTCTTGTTTATGTGATCTCTTTGACTCTTAGTTCTATCATTATGATCAATTGTGAACAGAAATTGATCACTTGGACTGGTGGGACGGCATTGATACATGACACCTTGATGGGATTGAATTGGAATCCCCTGTATGCCACTTCTTTCTGCTGGTGTCTCACAGAGATCTTTCATGTTGAATTTTTTTTTTTTTGCCACAGTGTCTCAGCTTTCTGTACCTGAAATGTTCTCATGGGCTTTTCAGCCAGACCATAATGCCTTAAGGGCATTCTGAATTCAGAGTGCTATTTAAAGCGATTGTCATTCTATGAGTCTGCTATGTGGACTCTTTCCATGTTGAAACATTTTCTCCTTTATAATTTTATCTATTGTTATTACCAGATATTTGATCTTATTTATATGATTCCTTTAACACGTAATCCTATCTAAATGTTCACTTTAACACTTAATATGGTCACTTTAACACTTAAGAGCACGTTTTTACAACCCAGTTTAATGGGATTTGGGGCCCCATGGGAAGTTTTTTTTTACCCTTAGAAGTAAGCCTGTAGGAATGCATGCAGAACTATACAGCTTCACAGTTACAAACTTCCTCCTCCAGCTCTTATTCCCACTCTTATTTTTTAAACTAAGATCTATTTTCAATTGAATTTATATACATATGATTAACTCTATGTTAAGTAAAGAGTTCAACAAATATTATGAAGGAAAAAAGTTCCCCGACAGTCAAGACGAGGGCTACTCAAGTCATCCCTTCTCAAAGTGTCAGTTTTACTTCTATAGATTTCCTTTTAGGTGCTCTATTAGTTATCACAGATCAGGGAGAACATATGGTTTTTGTTTCTTTGGGACTGGCTTATTTCACTAAGTATGATGTTTTCCAGATCCATCCATTCTATTGCAAATGGTTGGATTTCTTTTTTTCTTCACTGCATAGTATTCCATAGTGCACATATCCCATTATTTCTTTATCCAGTCTTCAGTTGACTGACATTTCAGTGGATTCCATGTCTTAGCTATTGTGAATTGAGCTGCAATAAATATAGAGGTGCAGATAACTCTTTTGTTTACTGATTTCATTTTCCTTGTGTAAATTACCAGGAGCGGGATGACTGGGTCATATGGTAGGTCTATATTGAGAGTCCTGAGGAATCTCTATACTCTCTTCCATAGTGGTTTTACCAGTTTACATTCCAACCAACAGTGGGTTAGTGTCCCTTTTCCCCCATATCCTTGCCAGAATTTGTTGCTTGTTTATTTCTGCATGAAAGTCATTCTAACAGGGGTGAGGTGAAATCTCATTGTGGTTTTGATTTGCATTTCCCCGACAACTAGTTATCCTGAACATTTTTTCATGTGTCTGTTGGCCATTTGGATTTCCCCTTTTTAAAAACATCTGTTTAAGTCCTTTTCCCATTTCTTAACTGGGTTGTTTATTTTGTTGTTGTGGAGTTTCTTCATCTCTTTGTAGTTTTTGGTCATTAATCCTTTATCAGTTGCATAGTTTGCAAATAATTTCTCCCATTCTGTTGATTGCTTCTTCCCTTTTCTGAGTGTTTCTTTTGCGGTACAGAAGCTTCTCAATTTGATGTAATCCCACTTGTTATTTTGGCTTTGACTGCCTGTGCCTCTAGGTTTTTTTCCAAGAACTCTTTGCCTGTGCCTTTATCTTACACGGTTTCCCACATGTTCTCTAATAATTTGATGGCATCAGGTCATATATTTAGGTCTTTAATACATTTTGAATGGATTTTTGTGTAAGGTGTAGGGATCCTGCTTCATACTTATGTGTGTGGAAATCCAGTTTTTTCAGCACCAATTTTTTTTAACTAGAGGAAGGCATGTTTGCCTTTTTAATTTTTTAAACTTTTATTTAATAAATATAAATTTCCAAAGTACAACTTTTGGATTACAGCAGCTTCCCCCCCATAACCTCCCTCCCACCCTGGATTGACCTCTGGTGCTTCTATTCTGTTCCTTGATCTGTTCAGCCTTTTCTGTACCAGAACCAGGCTGTTTTGATGATAACATTGTTGTAGTATGTCTTGGAACTGGTATTGTGATGCCTCTGGCTATGTTTTTATTGTATAAGATTGCTTTGGCTATTTAGGGTCTCCTGTATTTCCATATGAATTTCAGCATCAATTTTTCCAGATTTGAGAAGAATGTCCTTGGTATTTTGATTGGTATTGCATTGAATTTCTAAATTGATATTGGAAGAATGGATATTTTAATGTTATTGATCCTTCCAATCCATGAACATGGAAGGTTTTTCCATTTTTTATATCTTCTTCTATTTCTTTCTTTAATGTTTTGTAAATTTCATCATAGTGATCTTTGACATCCTTGGTTAAATTTATTACAAGGTATTTGATTTTTTTGTAGATATTGTGAATGAGATTGATCTTAGAAGTTCTTTATCAGCTGTGACATTGTCTGTATATACATAGGCTGTTGATTTTTGTGTATTGACTTTTAACCTGCAACTTTACCAAACTCTTCTATGAGTTCCAATAGTGTCTAGATGGAGTCTTTTGGATCCCCTATATATCGAATCATGTCATTTGCAAAGAGGGTTAATTTGACTTCCTCCTTCCCAATTTCTATTCCTTTAATTTCTTTTTCTTGCCTAATGGCTCTGGCTAAAAATTCCAGTACTATATTGAATAGCAGTGGTGAGGGTGAGCACCCTTTTCTGGTTCCAGATCTCAGTGGGAATGATTCCAACGTTTTCTCATTCAATAGGACGCTGACTATGGTTTGTCATAAATTGTCTTGATTGTGTTGAGGAATGTTCCTTCTATACCCAATTTTCTTAGAATTTTGATCATGAAAGCATGTTGTATTTTATCAAACGCTTTCTCTGCATCTATTGAGATAATCATATCATTTTTGTTCTTCAGTCTGTTAATGTGATATATCACAATGATTGAATGGCAAATGTTGAACCATCCTTGCATACCAAGGATAAATCCCACTTGGTCCAGGTGAATGATCTTTCTGATATGTTGTTGGATTCAATTGGCTAGAATTTTATTGAGGATTTTTGCATCTGCATTCTTCAGGAAAATTGGTCTGTAGTTCTCTTTCCCTGTTGTATCTTTTTCAGGTTTAGGAATTAAGGTGATGCTGGCTTCATAAAAGAATTTGGGAAGATTCCCTCCCTCTCAATTGTTTTGAATAGCTTGAGAAGAATTACAGTTAGTTCCTTAAATGCGTGGTAGAATTCAGCAGTAAATCCATCTGGTCCTGGGCTTTTCTTTGTTGGGAGGGTCTTTACTACTGGTTCAATTTCCATGTTGGTCACCAGTCTTTTTAGGTTTTCTATGCCTTCATGGCTCAATTAGGTAGGTTGTATGTGTTCAGGATCTATCCATTTCTTCTAGGTTTCCCAGTTTGTTTGCATGCATCTCTTTGTAGTAATTTCTGATGATTCTTTTTATTTCTGTGGTATCTGTTGTTACACTTCCTTTTTTCATGTCTAATTTTATTGATTCGGGTCTTCTCTCTCCTTTTTTTGGTTAGTTGGGCCAACAGTGTGTCAATTTTATTTATTTATTTTTTCAAAAACCAGCTCTTTGTTTTGCTGATCTTTTGTAATTTTTTTTTTGGATTCAATTCTGTTGATTTCTTCTCTAATTTTAAAATTTCTTTTCTTTTACTAGTTTTGGGTTTTTTTTTGCTGTAGTTTTTTTAGATCCTTGATATGCATCGATAGCTCATTTATTTGGTGCCTTTCCAATTTCTTGATGTAGGCACCAATTGCTATAAACCTTCCTCTTAACACTGCTTTTGCTGTATCCCATAAGTTTTGATATGTTGTATTCTCATTTACTTCCAGAAAGTTTTTGATTTCTCTTTTGATTTCTTCTAAGACCCACTGTTCATTCAGGAGCATGTTGTTCAGTCTCCATGTGTTTGAATATGTTCTAGAGGTTCCTGAATTGCTTCTTTCTAGCTTCATTCCATTGTGGTCTAAAAAGATGCATGGTATGATTTTAATTTTTAGGAATTTGCTGATACTTGCTTTATGGCCTGGCATGTGGTTAATCCTAGAGAAAGGTCTATGCACTGGAGAGAAGAATGTATATTCTACATCTGTAGGATGAAAAGTTCTGTAGATATCTGTTAGATCTATTTGGTCTATAGTGTTGATTAAATCCATTGTTTCCTTGCTGATTTCCTCCTGGTTGATCTGTCCATTGCTGAAAGTAGGGTATTGAAGTTCCCCATTATTATTTTCTTTGAGTCTATATGTCCTTTTAGATCCCTTAGCATTTCTTTTCAATAGCCGAATACCCTGTAATTAGATGCATACCCTTTTATAATAGTGACATTTCCCTGTTGTACTGATCACTTAATCACTACTTAATGCCCTTCTTTGTCTCTTAACAATTTTTGTGTTAAAGTCTATTTGTCTGATATTAGGATGGATACACCAGCTATTTTCTGGCTTCTGTTAGCATGGAATATCTTTTTCTATCCTTTCACTTACTTTGAATCTGCATGCATCTTTGTTGGTGTCATGTGTTTCTTGTAGGCAGCAAATAAATGATTTTTGTTTCTTAATGCATTCAGCCAGTTTGTCTTTTAACTGAAGATATCAGACCATTTACATTAAGGTGACTATTGATATGCAATGACTTTTCCCTGCAATTTTTCCAAAAATATTCCTATTTTTTACTTTGGATTTCCTTTGTACTTTTACTGGGAGATTTTCTTCCTTTAGTTTCTTTTGTAGTGATGACCATGTTTCTGTGTCTCTGTACACACATCCTTAAGCATGTTTTTCAGGGCTAGATGGGAGGTGATAAATTATTTCAGTTTCTGTTTGTTATGGAAAGTCTTTAGTTCACCTTAATTCATTAATGAGAGTTTTTGCAGGGAATAGTATTCTGGGTTGACAGTTATTTTCCTAAGGCTTGGAATGTATCTCACCATTGTCCACTAGCCTAGGGTTCCTGATGAGAAGTCCACTGTGAGTCTAATTGGATGTCGTCTGAAAGTAATCTGGCATTTCTTTCATGCGCATTTTAGAATCTTTTCTTCATGTTTTACTATAGTGAGTTTGATTACAATGTGTCCTGGTGAAGATCTTTTCTGGTCATGTCTATTAAGAGTTCTATGTGCTTCCTGTACTTGGATATCCTTTTCTTTCTCCAAATTAGGGGAATTTATTTCACTAAAAAGGCTTTCTAATCCTTCTCTCTTTCCATGCCTCCAGGAACTCCTAGAATCCCTGTGGTGGGTGGTTTAATAGTATCCTGTAGATTATCAGCAGTGTTTTTTTTTTCCTAATTTCTTCTTCTTATTTTTGCTCTGACTGTATAATTTCCTGTGCTTTGTCTTCTAATTGGGTTTTCTTTCTTCTGCTTAACTGATTCTGTTTTTAAGGCTTTCTACTGAATTTTTAATTTGTTGCATTGATTCTTCATTTCATTTTGATTTCTCTTTAAGATCTCAATTTTGTGGTAGAAATTTTCTTTCATGTCCTGTATGCATTTCAGTGTTTTGTGCATTTGGTTCTGATTACTTCTATGTAATCATATGATCAATTTTTTGAATTCTACTTCTGGCACTTCCTCAATCTCATCTTCACAATCTAGTATTGAAGTGTTGTGTTCTTTTGAGAGCATCATGTTGTCTTCCTTATTATTTTTTAAAAGATTTTATTTATTTGAGAGGTATAGTTACAGACAGTGACGGGAGAGAGACAGAGGGAAAGATCTTCCATCTACTGGTTCACTCCTCAAATGGCTGCAATGGCTGGTGCTGGGCTGTTCTAAAACCAGGAGCCCAGGAGCTTATTCCAGGTATCCCACATGTGTGCAGGTGCCCAAGTGCCTGGGTCATCTTCTACTGTTTTCCCAGGCCATAGCAGAGAGCTGGATCAGAAGAGGAGAAGCTGGGCCTAGAACTGGTACCCATTTGGGATGCCAGCATTTAATGCAGAGGATTAACCTACTACACCACAGCACTGGCCCCTGTCTTTATTTTTGTTTCTTGAATTGGTGCATTTTTTTTCTTATTTGTGGAGATACTTGTTGGTTTCTTCTTCTTCTTCTTTTTCACTGTAGTGGCTTTTATCTTTGTACTATGCCGCTGTAGGTTAGTGGAGTGTTTGCTTTCAGTGAACAACTAGATGCATTTGGTGGATGTGGCCAGGGAGCTCTGTGTAGTTCTCCAGGGTGAAGTGTGTGCCTAAGGCGACACACCCAGTTTTGGCTTGGTAAATCCGCTTATTTTTTTAAAAATCAGATGTGAGGTTTATTCTATTCTGTTGAGCTCCTCTCTTCAAAGGAGACCAGTGCCTGAGCACTAGCCCCAGTGGGTGTAATATTCATCTGCTCTGCCACAAGGACCACACAAAGGATCTGTGCAGTCCTCAGTGTAGGCTCAGATTCCCCAGAAATGTCCCTCACCAGGTACCCACGGAGCCCTGAGCTTGGTGAATCTCCCACAGTGACTGCCCAAAGCCCCAACCACACCATGAGCCCTCCCACAGTAACAAGCTCCCAGTCCCCTGTTAGTTCTCCCCACCAGAGTCAGGAGCCTCTACTCAGCTGGTTGCTGGGTGCACACACTAGTGGCGCAGCTGTAACGTATTTCCAAAATGGTGCCTGCTCTATTGGCTTGCTACAGAATGCCATTGTGGGGTGATCTGGGAGAAACATACCCCTACTTTTTTTTTCTCCTCTAGTTTGGCAGATATACTATCCCTGACAGGGCTCCAAGCTGGGTTTCCTCTAGGCTCTTCCTGCAGCTTTATCAGCAGTGGCTTGGGCTGCTGCAGTCTGGTCTCACCTCACTTTCCAACGCTGTTGCAGATGCTCTCAGCTGCTGGGGTCCTGAATTCTGGGTGTCCACGCCCTCCATGTAGGTCCACTGAATCCTTCTAATTTGCATAGAATCTCCTCTACTATTTTCTCCCTAACTCTTCCCTAAGCTGCACTCTCTCCATTTTTTAAAAACTATCTTCTCCTAGACTAGAGCAGAAAGCTCCCTCCCTCCTCTGCCATCTTTGAAGCTACCTTATTCATTATTTTTTCATGTATTTGTAAAAAGAAAAAGTTCCAATGAAATTATAGGATTTGTCATATTAAATACAATGTACAGCCCTGTGGAAGCAACTTTCCCAAAGTTTTCTGAGCTTTTCAGACCACTGCAAAGATGAGTTTAGGTGTGGGTGAATGGGAGGGGTAACATATTTTAAAATATTGACAAAGCAGAGTACACCTAAATAAGGAGAGTCAGATGTTAAAGAATCTGGAAGTTGTATATTTTAAGAAATATCCCAATAACTGTAGAAAATGATACACTAAAAGTCAACATTAAAAAAAATTGTTTCCAAACATTTGAAATTTGACAAATAGGTAAGGAAGTACTCTTTCTCTTGTTACTCTATTTAGCAGAGATAACATAAAATAATGAAAAGTTCAGAGTGAGAAATATTTATTGGGTATAATAATGGCACACCTCATATGTAGAGCTATCTATCAATGGAATGGTGTTTGAGGTAGTAAGCTTCCTGTCTCTGGAAATATTTAATAAGATGCTAATTGACTCTTCATCAGGACAGCATTCCTACCATGGAAATGAAGTAAGAATAGGTGTGCTGGCCATATTTCTCCAACTCCATGCCTGTGATTCTAGTGATGTGTTTAGCAGGTGTTTATTTGAGGAAATTAGTATTGACTAGGTTTCCTTTTCTTCTCAGAGGAAAAAAAGATCAGCCTAAGTTATAGTTGAAAGGGAGCTTACTCCAAAACGTTGGGATCAGTCTAAGTTGGAAAGTCACACCAGATTGAGTAGAAAGGGTAGGAAGGGATTTGGATGGGCCTAAAGACAGCTGGAGCTGACTTTGAGTTCTGACCATGGCTGGGAGTCAGGCAGCCAGGACAAGGAGGTGTGGGTGGGCATTAGTTCAGACTCTCGGCTGCAAGTGGTAGAAATCTGAACTCACACTGTCTTAAACCTAAAGAAGATGTAACTACAAAGTCTAGATGTTGATCTAACTGTAGTTATGGTTGAATCCAGATGCTCCAACAACCTGTTCCTTTCCCTCCTTCTCATTTGTTTTCCTATGTGTGGCTTATGTCTGTTGTCCAGAGGCGTGTCTAAGGGTAGCTATGCAAGAACAATTTGTTGAAAATGCAAATTCTTTCAGCTTGGCAACCCCAGCCAAGGTTCCTGTATCCAAAGTCTTATATGGACTCCAATTTGGCCCAACTTGGTAATGTGCTCAAATTTATTATTATTATTTAACTTTCATTTAATAAATATAAATTTCCAAAGTATATTTATATATACTTTGGTTATAAGGGGTTATAACCACCCACAACAATTCCATCTCCCACTCCCTCTCCCATCCCATTCTTCACCAAGATTCATTTTCTTTTCTTTTCTTTTTTTTTTTTTTTAAACTTTTATTTAATGCATATAAATTTCCAAAGTACGACTTATGGATTACAATGGCTTTCCCCCCATACCGTCCCTCCCACCCACAACCCTCCCCTTTCCCACTCCCTCTCCCCTTCCATTCACATCAAGATTCATTTTCGATTATCTTAATATACAGAAGATCAGCTTAGTATACATTAAGTATGGATTTCAACAGTTTGCTCCCACACAGAAACATAAAGTGAAAAATAATAGATGATTTTTTAAAATGATGATGAAATCAGAGCAGACCTATTGTCATGTTTAATCCCAGTGAGAGTCAAGTTGGGAATTGATAATTTCTTTTTTTTTTTTTTTTTTAACAGAGGATCAGTTTAGTATGCATTAAGTAAGGATTTAAGGATTAAGGATTAAGTAAGTTTTAAAAATATTTATTTAAAAGGCATATATATGTACACATATATATGTATTCATATATGATACACATACATCTCTCTCTCAGAGAGCGATATAGAGATATCATCCAACTGTGATTTATTACTTAAATGTCCATAAAAAACCAGGGCTGATCCAGGTCAAAACCAGAGTGAGGAACTCATCTAGGCCTTCCACATGGGTAGTAGGGACCCAAGTAATTGATCCATCACCTGCTGTTCCCCACTGTGAAATTAGCCAGAAGCTGGAATCAGGAATATAGACAGGACTCAAATCCAAACACTCCAACATGGGATGAAGACATCTTAAATGGCATCTTAATTGCTAAACAAAATACCTGCCCTGAAGTTTTTCTTTCAAAATGATAGTTAATGATCCCTAATTCAGAATACCAAAGGGAAAAAGTGTAAAGACTGAAAAAAAATAAGTGAGAAAGGAGACAATATAACTTATGCCACAGGAATACAAAAGATCATGAGAATACTATGAATACACAGAGGAAATGGAGGATTCCTTAGGAGTATGCAACCTGGTAAAATTGAGTTGGGAACAAATAGAAAATATGGACAGGACACTAACCAGCAAAGAGATTACACAAATAATAAAATGCATCCAATTAAATTTAGAACATATACACTTATCTACTGGATTCTATAAAATACATAAATAAGAAATTGCAGCAATTCTATAATTCTTCTGAAAGATGAAGAGGAACACATAATTCCAAGTTCATCTTATATGACCAGCTCTTCTGATTCAAAAACCAAGCAACAGTGATGATGTTCTTGCGTAGCAAGTTAAGCCCCCACTTGCTGTGCTGGAATTCATAACAGAAGAAAGCTACAGGACAGCATCCCTGACAGACACAGATGGAACGTTTTTGACAAAGTCTAAATAAACTAACTTCAACAGTACATTCAACAAGATCTTCAAGCCAAATTTCCGGAAGTGCAAGGATAACACATATGTAAATCAATTAATATAAATATAACAATAATAAACAACAAAACACGATTAATCTCAGTAAATGCACAAAATACATTTTCATTTTTCTCATATGAACTTTTAAAAAATAGCTACAGAAGGAACTTGACAGGTTCCACTAGCTCCACAAACCCCATCTCTGGAACCCATTCCCACATACTCACCATTTCATAGATTCCTCTTCACAGAACAGGGGACTAGAGCCTGGATATGACTGTTACATGAAGATCTCACATGGCTACTTGTTGTCCCCCTCACCCCTAGTGCACCTGATTGGACAGTTTGAAAATCCAATGGCCATCTATGATGTAACAAATGCTGTAACCAATCAGCAACCACCATAGCAAGGTGGGGGGCAGTCACTAGGAGTTATGCCAGGTTGGAAAAGTGAGACACCAGGGCTCAGGTCAGAAGATGGTTCCTTCAAAGCCTGATTTTCAAGATTCATTTTCAATTATCTTTATATACAGAAAATCAACTTAGTATATACTAAGTAAATATTTAAACAGTTTGTACCCACAAAGAAACACAAAGTATAAAGTACTTTTTGAGTACTAGTTACACCTTTACTTCACATTGTACAGCACATTAAAGACAGAGATCCTACATGGGGAGTAAGTGAAGAGTGACTCCTGTTGTTGATTTAACAATTGACTCTTTTTTTTTTTGACAGGCAGAGTGGACAGTGAGAGAGACAGAGAGAAAGGTCTTCCTTTGCTATTGGTTCACCCTCCAATGGCTGCCGCGGCCGGCATGCTGTGGCTGGTGCACCGCGCTGATCTTATTTATGACATCAGAAATCACTCGAGGCTCTTGTTATGAGCTGCCAAGGCTATGGAAGCCTCTTGAGTTCACCAGCTCCGATCTTATTTAGACAAGGCCATAGTCAAAGTAGAAGTTCACTCCTCCATTCAGAGAAAGGTATCTCCTTCTTTGATGGTCCGTTTTTTTTTTTTTTTAATCTTTTATTTAATGAATATAAATTTCCAAAGTACGACTCATGTGTTACAATGGCTTCCCCCCCATACCGTCCCTCCCACCCACAACCCTCCCCTTTCCCACTCCCTCTCCCCTTCCATTCACATCAAGATTCATTTTCGATTATCTTAATATACAGAAGATCAGCTTAGTATACCTTAAGTAAGTATTTCAACAGTTTGCTCCCACACAGAAACATAAAGTGAAAAATAATAGATGATTTTTTTTAAATGATGATGAAATCAGATCAGACCTATTGTCATGTTTAATCCCAGTGAGAGTCAAGTTGGGAATTGATAATTTCTTTCTTTCTTTTTTTTTTTTTTTTTTTTTACAGAGGATCAGTTTAGTGTACATTAAGTAAAGATTTCAGTCGTTTGCACCCCCATAGAAACACAAAGTGAAATATACTGTTTGAGTACTCGTTATAGCATTAAGCCTCAGTGTACAGCACGTTAAGGACAGAGATCCTACATGAGGAGTAAGTGCACAGTGACTCCTGTTGTTGACTTTACCAATTGACACTCCTGTTTATGGCATCAGTAATCTCCCTATGCACCAGTTATGAGTTTCCAAGGCTATGGAAGCCCCTTGAGTTCTCCGACTCTTATCTTGTTTAGACACGGTCATAGTCAAAGTGGAGGTTCTCTCCTCCCTTCAGAGAAAGGCACCTCCCTCTTTGAAGACCTGTTCTTTCCACTGGGATCTCACTCACAGAGATCTTTTTGCCAGAGTGTCTTGGCTTTCCATGCCTGAAATACTCTCATGGGCTTTTCAGCCAGATCCGAGTGCCTTTAGGGCTGATTCTGAGGCCAGAGTGCTATTTAGGACATCCGCCATTCTATGAGTCTGCTGAGTATCTCACTTCCCATGTTGGATCACTCTCCCCTTTATTTATTCTATCGGTTGGTGTTAGCAGATACTAGACTTGTTTATGTGCTCCCTTTGACTCTTAGTCCTTTCATTATGATTAATTGTGAACTGAAATTGATCACTTGCAGTAGTGAGATGGCATTGGCACATGTCACCTTGATGGGATTGAATTGGAATCCCCTGGTATGTTTCCAACTCTACCAATTGGGGCAAGTCAGCCCGAGCATGCCCCAAATTATACATCTCTTCCCTCTCTTATTCCCACTCTTATGTTTAACAGGGATCACATTTCAGTTAATTTTCAACACTTAAGAATAACTGTGTGATATGGTCAAGCCACTATGGAAATCAGTCTGGAGATTCCTCAGAAACCTGAAGATAACCCTACCGTTCGACCCAGCCATCCCACTCCTTGGAATTTACCCAAAGGAGTTTAAATTGATAAACAAAAAAGTGGTCTGCACCCTAATGTTTATTGCAGCACAATTCACAATAGCCAAGACCTGGAACCAACCTAAATGCCCATCAACGGTAGACTGGATAAAGAAATTATGGGATATGTATTCTTTAGAGTACTATACCGCAGTAAGAAACAACGAAATCCAGTCATTTGCAACAAAATGGAGGAATCTGGAACACATCATGCTGAGTGAAGTAAGCCAGTCCCAAAGGGACAAATACCATATGTTCTCCCTGATCGGTGACAACTGACTGAACACCAAAAAGGAAACCTCCTGAAGTGAAATGGACACTATGAGAAATGGTGACTTGATCAGCATAGCCCTGACTGCTAATGGACAACTTAATACATTATCCCTCATAGTATTTTTTTTTTTGTCTGTTCTACTTAATATGACTGGTTTAATTCTGATGGTCCGTTTTTTTCCACTGGAAACTCACTCACAGAGATTTTTCATTTAGGTCTCTTTTCTTGCCACAGCGTATTGGCTTTCCATGCCTGAAATACTCTCATGGGCTCTTCAGCCAGATCCTAATGCCTTAAAGGCCGATTCAGAGGCCAGAGTGCTGTTTAGGACATCTACCATTCTATGAGTCTGCTGTGTATCCCACTTCCATGTTGGATCATTCTCTCCTTTTTAATTCTATCAGTTAGTATTAGCAGACACTTGTCTTGTTTATGTGATCCCCTTGACTCTAAATCCTGTCATTATGATCAATCATGAACTGAAACTGATCACTTTGACTAGTGAGATGGCATTGGTACATGCCACCTTGATGGGATTGAATTGGAATCACCTGGCACATTTCTAACTCTACCTTTAGAGGTAAGTCCGAGTGAGCATGTGCAGAACTGTACATCACCTCCCTCTTTTATTCCCACTCTCATATTTAATGGGGATCACTTTTCAGTTAAATTTAAACACCTAAGAATAATTGTGTGTTAATTAAAGAGTTCAACCAATGGTATTAAGTAGAACAAAAAAAATACTAAAAGCGATAAAGTATTAAGTTGTTTCTGAACAGTCAGGACAAGGGCTGATCAGGACATTGTTTCTCTTAGTGTCCATTTCACTTCAACTGGTTTCCTTTTAGGTGCTCAGTTAGATGTCACCGATCAGGGTAAACATATGATGTTTGTCCCTTTGGGATTGCCTTATTTCACTCAGCATGATGTTTTCCAGATTCCTTCATTTTGTTGCAAATGACCTGATTTCATTTTTTTTACTGCTGTATAGTATTCTATAGAGTACATATCCTATAATTTCTTTATCCAGCCTCCAGTTGATGGGCACTTAGATTGATTCCATATCTTAGCTATTGTGAATTGAGGTGCAATAAACATTAAGGTGCAGACAACTCTTTGATTTGCCAATTTAATTTCCTTTGGGTAAATTCCAAGGAGTGGGATGGCTGGGTTGTATGGTAGGGTTATATTCATGCTTCTGAGCAATATCCAAGCTGACTTCCATAGTGGCTTTACTAATTTGCATTCCCACCAAAAATGGGTTAGTATCCCTTTTCCCCACATCATTGCCAGCATCTATTGTTGGTCAATTTCTGTACGTAATCCATTCTAATTGGGTTGAGGTGAAAGCTCATTGTGGTTTTGATTTCCATTTCCCTGATTGCTAGTGATCCTGAACATTTTTTCACGTGCCTGTTGGCCATTTAGATTTCCTCTTTTGAAAAATGTCTATTGAGGTCCTTGGCCCATCTCTTAAGTGGGTTGTTTGCTTTGTTGTTGTGGAGCTTCTTGATTTCTTTGTAGATTCTGGTTATTAACCCTTTATCAGTTGCATAGTTTGCAAATATTTTTTCCCATTCTGTTGGTTGCCTCTTCACTTTCCTGACTGTTTCTTTTGCAGTACAGAAACTTCTCAATTTGATGTAATGCCAATTGTGAATTTTGGCTTTGACTGCCTGTGCCTCTGTGGTCTTTTCCCAGAAGTCTTTGCCTGTGTCTATATCTTGCAGGGTTTCTCTGATGTTTTCTAATAATTGGATGATGTCGGGTCATAGATTTAGATCTTTAATTCATATTGAGTGGTTTTTTGTGTAAGGTGTAAGGTATGGGTCTTGCTTCATGCTTCTGCTCATGGAAATCAAATTTGCCCAGCACCATTTGTTGAATAGACTGTCCATGCTTCAGGAAATGTTTTTAGATCCTCGCTCAAATATAAGTTGGCTATAGATGTTTGGATTGATTTCTGGTGTTTCTCTTCTGTTCCATTGGTCTATCCATCTGTTTCTGTACCAGTACCATGCTGTTTTGATTACAACTGCCCTGTAGTATGTCCTGAAGTCTGGTATTGTGATGCCTCCGGCTTTGTTTGTGTTGTACAAGATTGCTTTAGCTATTCGAGGTCTCTTGTGCCTCCATATGAATTTCAGCATCATTTTTCCAGATCTGAGAAGAATGTCTTGGGTATTTTGATTGGTATCACATTGAATGTATAAATTGCTTTTGGGAGAATGGACATTTTGATGATATTGATTCTTCCAATCCATGAGTATGGAAGATTTTTCCAGTTTTTGGTATACTCTTCTATTTATTTTGTAAGATTTTATAATTCTCATTGTAGAGATCTTTGAATTCCTTGGTTCAGTTTATTCCAAGGTATTTGATTGTTTTTGTAGCTATTGTGAATGGGATTGATCTTAGCAGTTCTTTCTCAGCTGTGGCATTGCCTGTGTATACAATGTCTGTTGATTTTTGTGCATTGATTTTATATCCTGCTACTTTGACAAACTCTTCTATGAGTTCCAATAGTCTCTTAGTAGAGTTCTTTGGATCCCCTAAATAAAGAATCATATCATCTGCAAAGAGGGATAGTTTGACTTTTTGCTTCCCAATTTGTATCCCTTTAATTTCTTTTTCTTGCCTAATGTCTCTGGCTAAAACTTCCAGTACTATATTGAATAGCAGTGGTGAGAGTGGGCATCCCTGTCTGGTACCAGATCTCATGGGAAATCCTTCCAACTTTTCCCCGTTCAATAGGAAGCTGGCTGTGGGTTTTTGATAAATTGCTTTGATTGTATTGAGAAATGTTCCCTCTATATCCAGTTTGCTTAGAGTTTTCATCATGAAAGGGTGTTGTATTTTATCAAATGTGTTCTGTGCATCTATTGAGATAATGGTAAGATTTTTCTTCTGCAGTTCGTTAATGTGATGTATCTCGTTGATTGATTTGAAAATATTGAATCATCCCTGCATTCCAGGGATAAATTGCACTTGGTCTGGGTGGATGATCTTTCTGATGTGTTGTTGCATTATATTGGCCAGAATTTTATTGAGGATCTTTGTGTCTGTGTTTATCAGGTAAATTTGTCTGTAATTCTTTCAATGATGCATCTTTTTCAGGTTTAAGAGTTAAGGGGATGTTGGCTTCATAGAAAGAATTTGGCTCTTTAACCTATCAGAATGATCAATTGTGAATTGAAATTGATCACTTTGACTAGTGAGATGGCATTGGTACATGCCACCTTGATGGAATTGAATTGGAATACCCTGGCACATTTTTAACTCTACCATTTGGGGAAAGTCAGCTTGGGTATGTCCCAAATTGTACATCTACTCCCTCTCTTATTCCCACTCTTATATTTAACAGAGATGATAGGTCTAAGAGTCAAGGGGATCACATAAACAAGACTAGTGTCTGCTAATACTAAATGATAGAATAAAAAAGGGAGAGAACAATCCAACATGGTAAGTGGGATAAACAGTAGACTCATAGAATAGCAGATGTCCTAAACAGCACTCTGGCCTCAGTATCAGCCCTTAAGTCATTCATACCATGAGAGTATTTTAGGCATGGAAAGCCAAGACACTCAGGCAGAAAAAAAACCCACCTAAATGAAAGATCTCTGCGAGTGAAATCCCAGTGGAAAGAATGTGCCATCAAATAAGGAGGTACCTTTCTCTGAAGGGAGGAGACAACTTCCACTTTGACTACGACCTTGTCTAAATATGACCAGAGTCAGTGAACTCAAAAGGCCTCCATAGCCTTGGCAACTCATGACAAGAGCCTAGGGTAATTACTGATGCCACAAACAAGAGTGTCAAATTGTTAAGTCAACACCAGGAGTCACTGTGCACTTACTCCTCATGTAGGATCTCTGTGCTTAATGTGTTATTCAATGTGAATTAAGCTATAACTAGTACTCAAACAGTATTTTTCACTTTGTGTTTGTGTGGGTGCAAACTGTTGAAATCATTACTTAATATATACCAAGTTGATCTTCTGTATATAAAGATAAGTGGAAATGAATCTTGATGTGAATGGAATGGGAGAGGGAGCAGGAGCTGGGTATGGTTGCGGGTGGGATTGAAGTTAATGGGGAGGGGGGAAAGCCACTGTAATCCAAAAGCTGTACTTTGAAAATTTATATTAATTAAATAAAAGTTCAAAAAAAAAGAAAGAATTTGGGAGGATTCCCTCTTTTTTGATTGTTCTGAATAGATTGAGAAGAATTGTTCTTTAAATGTGTGGTAGAAGCAGTGAATCTATTCGGACCTGGGCTCTTCTTTGTTGGGAGGGCCTTTATTACTGATTCAATTTATGTCTCAGTTATTTGCCTGTTTAGGTTTTCTTTGTCTTCATGGTTCAATTTAGGTAGGTTGTATGTGTCCAGGAATCTATCCATTTCTGATAGATTCCCTGTTTGCTGGCATACAACTCTGTAGTAATTTCTGTTAACTCTTTTTATTTCTGTGTTATCTGTTGTGACATTCCATTTTAATCTCTGATTTTATTGATTTGGGTCTTTTCTTTTTTTAGTTAGTTGGGCCAATGGTGTGTCAATTTTGTTTATTTTTCAAAAAACCAGCTCTTGGTTTGGCTGATCTTTTGTAATTTTTTTTGGATTCAATCCTGTTGATTTCTTCTCTAATTATAATCATTTCTCTTCTCCTACTAGTTTTGGGTCTGGTTTGCTGCAATGTTTCTAGATGCATTGATAGCTCATTTGTTGCCTTTCCAAAGTCTTGATGTAGGAACTTATTGCTATAAACTTTCCTCTTAACACTGCTTTTGATGTGTCCCATAAGTTTCGATATGTTGTGTTGTTATCCTCATTTACTTCCAGAAAGTTTTTGATTTCTCTTTTGATTTCTTCTAAGACCCACTGTTCATTCAGGAGCATGTTGTTCAGTCTCCATGTATTTGCATATGCTCTTGGGATTCCTGAGTTGCTAATTTCCAGCTTCATTCCCTGGTGGTCTGAGAAGATGCATGGTATGATTTTGATTCTTTTGAATTTGCTGAGACTTGCTTCATGGCTTTTATGTGGTCAATCCTAGGGTAGGTTCCATGTACTGCTGAGAAGAATGTGCATTTTTTAAGTGTAGCATAAAAAGTTCTGTAGATATCTGTTAGATCCATTTGGGCAATAGTGTCAATTAAATCTGCTGTTTCCTTGTTGATCTTCTATCTGGTTGATCCGTCTATTGCTGAAAGTGGAGTATTGAAGTCCCCCAATGCTATAGTTATTGTATTGGAGTCTAAGTCTCCCTTTAAGTCCCTTAACAGATCTTTTAAGTAACCTGGTGCCCTTGTAATTAGGTGCAAATATGTTTATAATAGTTACATCTTCCTGTTGAATTGATCCCTTAATCATTATATAGTGCCACTCTGTGTCTCTTAACAATTTTTGTGTGCAAGTTTATTTTGTCTGATATTAAGATGGCTACGCCAGCTCTTTATTGGTTTCTGTTGGCATGGAATATCTTTTTCCAACCTTTCACTTTCAGTCTGCATACATCTTTGTTAGAAAGATGTGTTTCTTGCAAGCAGAAAATAGATGGGCTTTGCTTTTTTTTTTTTTTTGACAGGCAGAGTGGACAGTGAGAGAGAGAGAGACAGAGAGAAAGGTCTTCCTTTTTGCTGTTGGTTCACCCTCCAATGGCCACCACGGCTGGCGCGCTGTGCCCGGAGCACCAAGCTGATCCGATGGCAGGAGCCAGGTACTTATCCTGGTCTCCCATGGGGTGCAGGGCCCAAGCACTCGGGCCATCCTCCACTGCACTACCAGGCCATAGCAGAGAGCTGGCCTGGAAGAGGGGCAACTGGGAAACAATCCAGCGCCCTGACTGGGACTAGAACCCAGTGTGCCAGCGCCACAAGGTGGAGGATTAGCCTAGTGAGCCGCGGCGCCAGCCGGGCTTTGCCTTTTAATCCATTCAGCCAGTCTGTGTCTTTTAATTGGAGAGTTGAGGCCATTCATATTCAATGTGACTATTGATAAGTAGTGACTTTGCCCTGCCATTTTCCCAAAGATATTTCTAATATATGCTTTGAACTTCCTGTGATATTTTACTGAGAGGTTTTCTTCCTTTACCTTCTTTCATATTAATGGCCATGTTTCTGTGTTTCTGTGTGTAACACATCTTTAAGCATCTTTTGCAGGGCTTGAAGAATGGTGACAAATTCTTTCAATTTCTGTTTGCTATGAAAGGTCTTTATTTCAGCTTCATTCATAAATGAGAGCTTTGCAGGATATAATATTCTGGGCTGGCAGTTTTTCTCTCTTAGTACCTGGGCTATATCTCGCCATTCCCTCCTAGCTTGTAGGGTTTCTAATGAGAAGTCAGCTGTGAGTCTAATTGGAGATCCTCTGAGGGTAATCTGACACTTCTCTCTTGCACAATTTAGAATCTTTATGTTTCACTGTGGTGAGTTTGATTACAATGTGTCATGGTGAGGATCTCTTTTGGTCATGTTTATTGGGGGTTCTATGTGCTTCCTGTACTTGGATGTCTCTTTCCTTCTCCAAACCTGGGAAGTTTTCTGCTAGTATCTCACTAAAAAGGCCTTCTAATCCTTTCTCTCTCTCCAAGCCTTCAGAAACTCCTAGACCTGAATGTTGGTTTTTTTAATAGTATCCTGTAGATTCCTAACAATATTTTTTCAATTTCTAGTTTCCCCTTCTTGTCTTTGGTTTGACTTTATACTTCCCTGTGCTCTGTCTTCTAAGTCTGATGTTCTCTCTTCTGCCTCACTGATTCTGTTTTTAAGGCTCTCAAATGTGTTTTTCATGTCTTACTGAATCCTTCATTTCATTTTGATTTCTCTTCAATATCTCAATTTCATGTTCTACTAAATTCCTCATTTCATTTTGATTCCTACTTAAGATTTCATTTTCACAAGAGAGATTTTCTGTCCTGTCCTGCATGGATGTCTGTAGTTCATGCATTTATTTTTGATAATTTCTAAATGTTATCATAAATTTTTTGAATTCCATTTCTTGCATTTCTTTTATCTCATCATCTTCATAATCTTGCATTGGAGTGTCATGTTCATTTGGGAGCATCATGATGTCTTCCTTGTTCTTGTTTCCTTGGTTTTTGCATTTGTTGTTTGGCATTGTGGAGATATTCTTTGGTTTCTTTTTTTTTTTCTTTCTCTTTGTGGTGTCTTTTCTGGTTATACTATGACTCTAGATTAAGCAGACTGTCTGCTTTTGGTGAATCTCTAGAGTCTTGTGGTGGGCGTGGACAGAGGGCTCTATTCAGTTCTTCAGGTTTAAGGGTATTCCAAATGTGATCTCTCCCCCCGCCCCCCCCTTTTTTTTATTCAGAAGGGAAGTAATTCCATTCAGCTGAGCTCTTCTCCTGGATGGCAATCAGTTCCTGAGCACTAGCCCCACTGGGTATAATATTCATCTGCTCTGTCCCAAGGACCACACAAAAGATCTGTGCAGTCCTGAGTGTAAGCTCAGATTCCCCTGCAATGTCTCTCACCTGGCCCAAGGTTACCGAGTTGTGGTTCTTACATTAGACTACTCACATCTCAGTCATATTGTGAGTTCTCCTACACACACCCTCAATTTTTTTTTCATAGTCCCGGTTCAGAGGCTCCACACATTCACTAGGTCTTAGTCTCCTGTTATTACTCCCAACCAGAGTTAAGTTTTTGTTTTGTTGAGGGCGGGTGTAGCCCCAAGGTGACAAAGCTGTTATGTATGTAAAAAATGGTGCCTGCTCTATTGTCTTGCACCCCTTTGTAAGGTGTGTGGAGAGAGGTAATCATGTCTGTACTGTCTCTTTTGTTTTTTTCTCTCCTCCAGTTAGGCTGGTGTACTTTCTTCCACGGGGCTTCAAGCCTCGTTCCCTCTTGGCTCTTCCTGCCGCTTTTCTGCTACTGTCTCAGGATACTGTGATTTCACCTCACCTCTCTTTCCAGCACTGGTGAGGCAGAGAAGATTCTCAGCAGCTGGGCTCCTGAGCCGTGGGCACCCGTGTCCTCCACGTAGACCCACCATGTCCCTCTAATTCCAGAAGAGTTTCCTCTGCAGTTTTTTCCCCTAACTCTTCCCTGAGACTTCTCTATCTCCACTTTTATTAAGCTATCTTTTCCTGGACTATCAGTGAGCTCCCTCCCTATTCCGCCATCTTGGATCCACCTCCCTCAAATTCTTGGATCCACCTCCTTCAAATTTAAACCAATCACTGGGGATAGGGAGGATGAAACATATTGATTGATGGATTGGCAGGGCTTGGGAATCAGCAACACCTTATTCAATTTTCGCTGTATATCCTTTCCAAAAGTTCCTTTAGTGAATCTGCTCATGCCTGTCTTTTGTATCCCTCATAGAGGCTGGTATGGTACTAAGTGCATGATTTTTAGTCAGCAATCAATTGTCCTTTTCTTCTAACCAGAATAGCTTTTGATAAACAAAGGTGCTAAAATAATTGAATTGTTGCATTTCCTTTGAAAATTGGGGAACAAAAAGTTTGAATAAATTTGGAACTTGATATATGTCCTTTAAATAACTTCATATGTATAAATGCAATTGGTAAATAAGAATTCTGAATTTATCCTAGTCACCATAGAGAGTTAGCCTTTCAACTTTTTAAATGAAATTTAAAAAGTAAAATTGAATTACTGTTTCCTTCAACAAATAATATTCCCAAAAAAAGCTTATCTTTCCATTGTGGTAGTTGTAGTGGGAAAAAACATTTAACTTCTATTCCTGGAGCAGAATGAAGGGATGATTAACTTTTAAATGTCCTGTCACCCAATTCTGACCTTAATACTCAGAATCTGACTCTGAAGGTGGCACTGCCCTCTTCATCAGCAGTAGAGCTGTGTTGTCTGGGTGCTGGAGAGAGGGACTGCAAATGTCTTCAGGCAAGCAAAGGGAGCTCTCCAAGTGGGCTCTTCTGTTTCAGTCCATGGGGATTTGACATTTCTCAAGTGTTGGAATGTGTCAGTGATTTGGGGGCTGGCAAGGATATGATGGGCAATATCCTGATATGAGTGCACAGGCCGGTGTTCTAACAGCAAAGAGAAATGATTCTTCCCCCTTACAGAGTCCTTCCATTTTATATCCAAAATAGCCTTGTAGTTGTATGACAGAGCCTCAGACTATGTGGATCCTCTTTTCTTTGCAAGTTTAATTTAACAAATCGAAACATACCCATGATTGATATAAACTTAAATGTATTATCAGTGTATTTATCCTATTTGATCACTAGTTTGTTCCCCCACCATGTTCTTTCCACATCATTATTATAGGATTATCTACTGAGTGATACTGTAAGACATATAATGATTAAAACACCCAAGAGCCTGACACCTCAAATGAGAACAAGCCTGTCATTATTTTATAGGCAGAACTGATATTAAAATGTCTGAGATTCAATAGAGTCTACATTAATAAACATAATTCCAGCATTCAGAATGAATAAGACATTCAATATCATTTAACTTGTATATATATATATTTATCTTTTGTTAAATCTTGTCTTTCTTTGACAGTTTCTCAGAATTGAGATCAGATATCTGTTGGAGGGAATGGAAATGATAATAATGTAACCAGAACCTGTTGGGAGAGTTTTGTGAGAGGTATTTCATTTGTATTCTGCATTTATACAATGGTCACAAGTGTTACCATTATTCTTACCTATTATGGTAGATGACATTTGTGGTAGGGAATAATGTACGTAATTAATGACTTGCAGATACTATATTTTCCAGGTACATGAAAAAAATCTATTTAACAGATCTAGACATCTTATAATTTTCTATTCAGTGAGTCTAATTATATAAAGAATATCCAAACCACTATTACCAAATGAAATGAGCAGATTTGAAGGCATGATAGTGACATCCTAATCGTTTGACAAACAGTCTTACCTTAAGGAGGAGAGAGAGGCCAGGAGATGTGCTGAGAGGTTTGTTCAAATCTTTCACTTTGCTGCTTGTAGCATTTTCTAAGTGCTGTCAAGTAAGACTTTGCACTTGAGAAAATCGTAGCTTTGGTACATTCCGTATCTCTAAAAAATCCACTTGGGTATTCAAATACTTTCTCTAACTTGGAATTTAAGCTATAAATGCAATAGGTAAAAAAAGGGCAAATGGAACATTTTTTTCTAAACTGGGCTTTTTCTAAGAGTTTTTATTGTAATTCTGAATATTAGATGCATCATGGAGATTTTTAGTAAACACACAATGCTCTTTTGAAACACAGTTTAATTTTGGAGTCATTCAGATACCTAACTTTCTCATACAAGCCATAACCAATGCATTACCATTTGAAGCTTAAGTGATCTCCTATTAAATTTTACTAAACAATGCAAAATTGAGTCAATATTCTTTAGTGTTCCTCTTACTAAGTAACTTGTACTCATTTGTGGCTTTGTGATGTCAGCCTGATAGATCTTGCAATAATTTGGGTGCTTCTGAATCTTTTAGAAGGAAGCCTTGCAGTCTAGGATGTACTAATATTGATTATCACTATATTGTGGGCAATGGGATGCCAATGCACATTTAGAATTTCACTTAGGTTAGTTAGGATACTGATAGACAAAATCTGATTTATATTCAGACATCATAGATAGTCTCTTACAGATATTGAAATATCTCTTACAGATATTTCAGCTTTTTTCATTGAAATAAACTTTTATTTTCCATGGACCATGGACTCTGACATATTTTCATATACAGGGGCATTTGGAAAGCTGTGCTTAGAATCTCTCCCATTTCATGGGTGCCTGATTTTCTCTTACGATGTTTACTTCTTGTCGTTAAACATCATCTTCTTTGGTTAACATTTTTTAAACTATAAACCTGAGTATGTAGTAGTTTCTTCTAATCATATTTATTCTGTACAATGGAAATGCCTGTATTCATAGTAGAAAGATAGCCATAAATGAAAAAATATATATATACAGAATGAGTTTTGCTGAAGGTAAATTCAAGTTTTTTGAAATTTTTTGCTGATGGTTAGTCTTAGTGAGTGAAAAAAATTTTTTTCAGAAACACTGACTCTTATTTATCTTTCTATTTACTTATATTTCTAGCTAACCAATGTGGTAGCTTACAAAACAGGAAAAAAAATCAGAATGTTCTCGGTTTTGCATACACATGCAAAAAGAATTGCACAGGTTTACAATACCAGACATTAAAATAGATCTCAATTTTTTTTTTTTCAAATAAAGCAACTTCTTAATCATCTGTGATAGATCAACTGGACTTTGGGTTGAGAGTGCTAGAAATAATAGTAAACAGTATATTTTAGTCAGAAAGTAACATTTAACATTTATGAAATAACTGAATGTACATTTTAGAAGATTTCTATGCCTTGGAGCTACATGGTAACTAAGTCACTTTATGATATCAAATAAGTCTTCTGATAGAAAACAGTTGATGAAAATCCCATTAATTAGTGTCTTGATTGGGATGCCTGTGAATTGAGGTTTGAGGCATTGAAGGATGCTGACACTATTATCCCTGTTACTGGGTTGCTGGCCTTTGGTGGATGGAGGAGAAATAAACACAGTGGATTACAGAGAAAGTTTGGGGATAAGGCAGAGTTCTCAAGGATGGTGATGCGTGGAGGCCAATGAGTAGAGACAGAGCCTTACTTAGTGCTGGACTGTCTTGCTGTATCTTTTATAAAGGCAGGAGGGGAATTTGTCCATCAATAAACCAATTATGTACAAGTTTCACTTGAAATAAGGAGATTGGTTATGAAATAAAATGACATTACAAAGATGTATAACAGTAACTATAGAATTGCAAATATAAAAAATTCTGTTATTAAATAAATGCATGCATTCTTTCATCTGCTTCTGTGAGAGATCTTCCAAAATTTTATAGAAAATACATATTATGAAAAAATGCATGGATTTCAAAAAATGTTGTGCTCTACAATGTCTTTAATGTTATATTTTTAAAATTTTAGCTTCTTGAAAAATAACATACTGATATCACAAAGCAAGGTTTCATGACAATGATCACAATATGTGGAAAGAATAGTGTATTGTATTTTACATGATATGATTGAATGAAGCTGTATACCAAATTTATGGCATCCAAATAATTTTTATACTCTATGCTAGCTTCCACAAATAAGGAAAAACATGTGATGTTTTTCTTCCTAATACTGGCTTATTTCACTTTCATTAATGATCTCTAGTTGCATATATTTTGTTGCAAATGTCAGAATTTAATTCTTTTTCATGACCAAGTAATATTCCATAATGAATATATGTTATATTTTCTTTATCTAGTCATAAGTTGATGGACAGGTTGGTTCCATATCTTAGCTGCTGTGAACTGAGCTGCCATAAACATGGTAATGAAGGTAAGTCCTTTATGTGTTGCTTTTATTTTCTTTGGGTATATTCCAATGAGTTGGATAGCAAGTTCATATGGTAGATTTATTTTCAGGGAAATTGCCATTCTGTTTTCCATAATGGTTGTATCAATTTGTATTCCCACCAACACTGTATTAGGTTACCTTTTTCTTTACATCCTCACCAGCATTTATTATTTTTTGATTTTGGGTAATAGCCATTCTACCTCAGATGAGTTGATGCCTCGTTGTGAATTTTTTAATTTGCATTTCCCAGATGGCTAGTGATCCGAATATTTTTTCATGTGTCTATTGGCCATTTGTATTTTCTTCTTTGAAAAATGTTCATATCCTTTGCCAATTTCTTAACTGGATTGTTTATTTTGTTGTTGTTGAGCTTCTTGTTTTATGTATTCTAGATATTACTTCTTTATCAGATGCATAGTTTGTAAATATTTTTTCCCATTCTGTTGGTTGTTTCTTAACTTTGTTTATTACTTCCTTTGTTGTACAGAAGCTTCTTAGCTTGATGAAATTCCATTTGTCTATTTTTGGTTGCATTGCCTATGCTTCTGGAGTCTTACCCAAGAAGTATTTGCCTAGACCAAAGTCTTACAGCATTTTCCCTATGTTTTCTTTTAGTAGTTTGATGATTTCAGATATTAACATTATGATCCTTGATCCATTTTGAGTTGATTTTTTGTACAGGGTGTAAGGCAAGGATCTTGTTTCAAACTTCTGTGAAAGAAAATCTAGTTTTCCTTACACCTTTCCTTGAAGAGATAGTCCTTTCTCCAGAGAATGATTTTAGCTTGTTAGAAAAAGATTGGCTGTTTGTAGATGCATGGGTTAATGTCAGATTTCTCTTCTGTTCCATTGGTCTGTATGTCTATTTTTATGCAAGAATCAGGCTTTTTTTTTGATTATAACAACCCTGTAATATGTCTTAAAATCCGGTATTGTGATGCCTCCAGTTTTTTTTCTTTTATTTGTTTAATGTTGCATTGGCTACTTGGGTCTTTTATGTTTCCATATGCATTTTTAAAAAGATTTTTATTTATATACTTGAGAGGTAGAGCTATAGACAGACAGGGAGAGACAGAGAAAAAGGTCGTCTACCTACTGGTTCACTCCCTAAATGGCCTCAATGGTTGGAGCTGGGCTATCTGAGGCCAGAAGCTTCTTTTGGGTTTCCCATTCAGTTGCATTGTCCATGTTGGGCACTATGGACATTTTGATGATATTAATTCTTCCTTTCTATGAACATGGAAGGTTGTTCCATTTTTCTGTGTGTAAGGTTGTCCCATTTTTTGGTGTCTTCTATTTCTTTCATTAATGTTTTATAATTTTCATTGTAGAGATCTTTCATATCCTTGGTTAAATTTATCCAAAGATATTTAATTTTTTGTAGCTATTGTGAATGGGACTGATCTTATAAGTTCTTTTTCAGCCAGAGCATTGTTGGTATAGAGGGGTGCTATTGATTTTTGTGTGTTGATTTTATATCCTGCAACTTTGCTGAATTCTCTTACAATCATGTCATCTGCAAGCAGGGATAATTTGACTTTCTCCTTTGCAATTTGTATTGCTTTGATTTATTTTTCTTGCCTAATAGCTCTGGCTAAAACTTCCATAACTATATTGAATAAATTGTGATGAAAGTGTACATCCTTATCTGGTTCCAAATGTCAGTAGAAATGCTTCCAGTTTTTTCCTATTCAGTATGATGCTGGCTGTGGGCTTGTCATGTATTTTCTTAACTGTGTTGAGGTATATTCTTTGTATACCTAATTTTTTACAGTTTTTTTTTAATCATGAAAGGATGTTTTAATTTTTAAAAATTTATTTATTTGAAACGCAGAGGGAGATACAGAGAGATCTTCCCATCTACTGGTTCACTCCCTAAGTGGCCGTGATGGTTGGGGCTGTGCCAGACCAAAGCCAGAAGCTGGGATCCATTGGGTGGCAGGGGTCCACATACCTGTGCCATCTTATGCTGCCTTCCTAAGTGCATTATCATGGAGCTGGATTGGAATCAGGGCAGCTGGGACTCAAACCAGTGCTCTAATATGGCATGCTGGCATCATAGGCAGAGGCTTAATATGCTGTGCTACAGTGCTGGTTCTTGAAAAGATGACATATTTTATCAAATGCTGTCTCTCCATCTGTTTTAATAATCATATGAATTTTATGCTTCATTTTGTTGCTGTGACATTTATTGATTTGCATATGTGGAACTATCCCTATATCCCTGGAAAAAATCCCACTTGATCAGGGTGGATGAACTTTTTGTTGTGTTGGAGCATTTGAATCTTTTAAATCCATATCCCGTGAACTTTATAATATACCTTCATGTTTTCACTGTGATTTGAGATTGTGACTTTCTTCTTCTCAAACTTCTGTTTTTATTTATTGCATGCCTAGAATACATACCAGATAGCAATGTACCAGAAGCTCTGCAGTAATTATATCAGGATATAGGCATTAGGAGTGATTATATGGACTTTTTACCCTCTATTTTCTGAATTTCCAGTTTTGGACATTACTTATTTAGAATAAAAAATAAAAACTATAACAATAATAGAGTATTTTGGACATAATGGACACATCAAGCAGAGTCCTGCCATTGGGGGAAGCTGCTCACTTTGCAGAAACTGGCTCAATTGGAAGACAGTTACCTTCTTCATTAAGAGTAAAGGGTAGAAACTTAAATTATCAAATGCTGTTTACTGCAGGGAATAATTTATTTAATTAGCAGGTATGATTATGTGAAACAAACATGTCCGACCAATCTAAGTTAGAAACCTGGCTCTTCTGTGAAAGGCCACCCCACTGATAACTTTAGTTTAGGACTTTAAAATAGACAAATGGAAAATTTGAAAAAGGAGAAAGAAATATGACTTTCAAAACATGTCAGTAGAGACCAACAATGTGGTATAACAAATTAAGAGGTCATTTACAACACTGACTTCCCATATTGGAGTGCAGGTTCAACTTCTGGCACCTCTGCTTTCAACACAGCTCCCTGATAATGTGCCTGTGAAGAGGAAGATGGTCCAAGTATTTAGGCTTCTGGCACCCATGTAGCACAAGGTTTTTAACATTTTTTGTAGCTGTTGTGAATGATACTGATCTTCAAGTTCTTTCTCAGGCATGGAATTGTTAATGTATACTAATACTATTGAATTTTTTGCGTTGATTTTATATCCTGCAACTTTTCCAAATTCTAGTATGAGTTCCAAAAGTATCATAGTTAAGTCTTGTTTCCACTACGTGAAGGATCATGTTGTTTTCTTTTTTATGATTTATTTATTTATTTGAAAATCAGGGTTACACATAGAGAAGAAAAGGTAGAGAGAGAGGTCTTCTATCCGCTGGCTCACTCCCGAATTGGCCGCTGCGGTTGGAGCTGTGCTGATCTGAAGCCAAGAGCCAGGAGCCAGGAGCTTCCTCTGTGTCTCCTATGTGGGGCCCAAGGACTTGGGCCATCTTCCACTGCTTTCCCAGGCCATAACAGAGAGCTGGATCAGAAGTGGAACAGCCAGGACTTGAACTGGTGCCCATATGGGATGCCGGCACAGCAGGCAGTGGCTTTACCAGCTATGCCATAGTGCCAGTTCCCATGTCATTTTCAAATAGGGTAATTTGACATCCTCCTTTTCAATTTGTATCCCTTTGATTTCTTTTTCTTGCCGAAGATCTGAATAATAAAATTGGTGAGAATGGGCATCCTTGTTTGGTTTCACATCTTAGGGGAAATGCTTCTGGCTTTTCCCCATTCAATATGATGCTGGCTATGGGTCTGTCATATATTACCTTCATTGTGTTGAGGCTTCTTTTATTCTTTCTGATGCATAAACAATCATGTGAACAACATTTATAAACAAGCAACTTTTCCCATGTAAATTTATTAAAATAATTTTTTCTAGTTGAAGAAATTTATTTTGAGAAAGAGGGAGAGCGGGAGGGAATACTAGTGTGAGTGAACATGTGCATGAGCTCCCGTTTCCTGGTTGGCTTCCCAAATACCTGCAACAGTGGGGCCAAGCCAAACTGAGACATGGAGTCAGAAATCAGTCCAGGTCTCCCGTGTGGTTACCAGGCACCCAAGTACTTCAGCCATCACCTACTGCTTCCCAGGATGTGCCTGCGCATGAAGCTGGAATCCTGAGTGCACTGGGGACTCAAACTCAGGCACTCTGATGTGGGACAATGGAATTACAACCTATAGCTTAACTGCTGGGCCAAACACTTGCACCCACGTAAATTTAAATAGAATCTTTATTCTGCTTTAGATGTTCATGAAATACTGGAAGAGACAATTGAAATACAAGCCTTGCAATATATATTTTATTAGTTCAGATGAGTAATGCAATTTAATTATAAACAAACTCTGCTTTTTAAACAGTGTACATATCTGCATGTGGACAGAGCCTCCCACTATGACCTGCCACCTCCTTTTGCTAATTGTCCTTAAAATTTACAGAATGCATATTGTTCATTAATGAATCTTGTTCACTGCTTTTCATTCTTGTACATGCTGAATTTTAGCTGTTCCAGAAAAGATATATTTTACTACTGGTAGTAGCCCATATAGTATTTTAATCATAAATTTTTGTTGACTTTATGAATTGTAAACCACAAAATTTATCACATAAACACCTTATGGAAGAAACTTAATGTTATTTATTATTTATGTATTTTTTCAATTTAGCCTATCCAAGTTCACCAGATGTATTGTACACAATCAATTTACTTTTGATTTAATGCCATTTCATGGTATATATTTACAGTGGTTCAAATAAATGAAGTATTGGCAATCTTTCTAGATATAAATAGAACCCAAAGTTATGAGGTTTTATATACTGATAAAGGTTTCTAAATGGCAGAACTCATATTCTTGATATTCTCATTTATGAAGGTAAATTGATTTGAGGTTTTATTTATACCACTGTGGTAATTGATTCAATGGACTGCTGACCCATGGATTTATATGCTACCCACATGACTGGGTCAGAACTAACCCATAAAGAAATAGTTCTAGACATTAAGTAGGCATATGAGTATAAAGAATCTTTTAACTGTAACTTAAAAAATTCTTGTTTTCTCTATTTTTTTTAATTTTGAAGATAACCAGTACCAACAAAAATATAATTAAAGAATTTTTTGGTTACTTATTTTATTGCCCAGTAAACCAGGAATAAGTGATATAGAAACAAAGAGGACTGAAAGTGCTTGAAAAGGGTGTCTATGCTCCAGGCCTTCCTTGTAGGAAGACACTAGTGATGTTTCTGCGTGGAGAAGGTGTTTTCTCACGCTGGCATCGTTGTCATGAGGCCTTGTGGTAATTATCACTGTTGCCCACTGGCTGTTCAGTTTTCCTGCTGCTGGCCACATCCAGGATCATTCTTCCCTGTACTCATGAATTAGATGCTGCCACGTGACTTGAATTTTTTTTTTTTTTTTTACAGGCAGAGTGGACAGTGAGAGAGAGAGACAGAGAGAAAGGTCTTCCTTTTGCCATTGGTTCACCCTCCAATGGCTGCCGTGGCCAGCGCGCTGCGGCCGGCGCACCGCGCTGATCCAAAGGCAGGAGCCAGGTGCTTCTCCTGGTCTCCCATGGGGTGCAGGGCCCAAGCACTTGGGCCATCCTCCACTGCACTCCCGGGCCATAGCAGAGAGCTTAGCCAATGAAATTTGAACGGGAGTGCCAAGTTTGCTTCCGGGCACAGCATGTGAGAGCTGTGTGCTGTTGCTAGTTCTTGTTGTTGTCCCATTTAATCAGAGATGTTTCAGTGTTGGAGGGGCTGGCAGACTGGTTCCCAGAGCAAGGGTGCATGGAGAAGAGCCTCCTGCTGATCTGCAGTGGACTTGGACACGAATGGGAAATACTTTTGTGATTTAGAGACTGTTGTTACAAGCAGAGCTTAACTTCTCTTTTTAGATCCAGGCCTATTATTAGTGTTGGGAAGTGCTGTGAAAGCACTTCTGTAAGACAATTGATGTGTATTTAAGTTTCTTTCTTGCTCCTTGTAATTCTCCCCCCATCCCTATAGGTATGAGCATGTAGCAACCAGATTTATAGTACTATCTTGACCTCATACTTGGTTGATTCCCTTATCTAAAACTAGGTCAGATGAGTTCCCTTTCATAGGAATTTGGAGCAAGCACTGACACAAGTTGTAATCCTAGGTTGGCTGGGTGGAGTGACAAATGACAGCATTCTGGAAGATGTGGAGCCCCTGTGGGTAGCAGCTACACAGGAAGCCAAGGTGGAAATGAAGGGATAGAGGCTGCTGCTTTGAATCTTGATTACTTTGTGGTTTCTGTCCTCATCCTTCCAAAGGATGCCATATTGTAGGAAATCCCTCTGCCCTGCTCCCTTTCCCTTTAGGATGGTTTGGTATGGGTTTCTGTTAGTCAAAACCCTGAGTCCTTGGTTAAGGCAGTACTTCTCAAAGATGCTGCAAACCAGTCCTTCTGTCAACACCTCTGGGAAGATTAAAGACAACAGTTTCCATTTTTTTATTGTAAGTCTACCTTTGCCATGGAAGTGGGGTGGAGTTAGATTTAATATTTAGAATTTTGTTTAAAAAATAGAGACATGGACATGTGTTTGGCCAGGTGGTTAAGATGCCAGTTGGGATGCCATATTGGAATACCTAGGTTGGATTCCTGGCTCCATTCCTGACTCCAGCTTCCCACTAATTCAGACCTGGGAGACAGAGGTGATGAATCAAGTGATTGGGACCTGGATTGAGTTCTTTGTTCCTAGCATCTGCATGGCTCTGGCTGGCTGTTGCAGGCATTTGGGAAGCAAACCAGGGGTAGGATCTCTTTCTGTGTCTTTCTCTTTGTCTCTCCCTTTTTCTCTTTCTCAAAAAAAAAAGAAAAAAAGAATTCATTAAATTCAGAAGGACTCCTCCAAAGCTCTTTTCTTGAGTGTTCTAATTGAAATAACATTTTTATAGTTTACCTAATTACATTTTTCACTTAGACATTCACTCAAGCTTTTATTCAGTGCAAACTGGCAATATGTAAATCTAGGAATACAACAGTTATGTCTTTGTCAGTCTTTTGATTTGAATATGACAGCTATAAAATTATAATTTGCTAATAAAGAATTTACTTTATTCATTCAAACCCTACACTGTTCCAGAAGTGATTTAAGGAGGCTCAAACTTGTTTTGATTAACTTCAGATTGGGGCTGTGTTTGACTTGTTTCAGCACCATTCATCAGAAGCAGGGCAGATTGCCTGCTAAACTTCCAGGCACATATGCCTGTCATCTAGCAGTGATGAAGAATGGAAATAGACACGGGATCTTTAAAATTCACAGAAGAAAATAAGGTCTGCATCTTGACAATCTATCTCCCAGTAACAGATGATATTATGTGACTGTATATAGTGTCTACACTATTGTGAGATATATTTTTAAAATTTAGCTTTGAATAAGCAATGTAAGCACATGTCATACAATATTAAATATATGAAATGGCGCACAATAAAGTGAGTTTCCCACCTTCCTAGTTCCCCAGTGGTTTAGTTCAAAAGCGACCACTTTTTTTATTCTTCTTAAGATAATGTATGCATAATTTACAAATATAAGGGTGTGTGTATTAATCTTCATAAATATGACAGCATAATATACATTATTTTTTAACTTGCTCTTTGTTTATTTGATAGAACTTGGGGACTATTTCCTTTCCTGGTCAGTTAATGCTATATCATTTTTTTAAAAATGAGTTCTTACAATTTCATTTTATGAATAAACTAGAAATTGTTTATAAGTTACCTATTTTGCAGACATTTAGATGTTTGTATCATTTGCTCCTACAAAAACTGTTTCAGTAAAGATTCCTGTACAAATGTCTTACATATAAATACCTGGAAGTGGAACTACAGAATCAGAAGATATGCACACTCCAAATCTGGGAAGATATTGGTGGCTGTCCTTCCTATATGTTCTGTCAATTTGAGCCCAAATGTTAATGTATGAAATTTCCTTTCCTAGAGTATTTAATACTTTGTATATAAATATTTCCTATACAGTACATTAAATAGCATCTTACAGTTTTAATTTTTCACTTCTCTTATTACACATGAAATGTAATGTCTTTCCTGTGTTTAGGGCAATTCATATTGCTTTTTTAGTGAGAAGTTCATTGCTTTGCTTCTCTTCCTATAGTTGTGTTGGTAGTTTCCTTATTGTTTATAGCAACTTCTTATTTATTAAAGAAATCAATTCTTTGTAGTATGAGTTGTAAATATTTTCCACTTTTTTACTAACTACTCAGAAGTTTCAAATATTGGTCAGATTCTTCAGTCTTTTTATTGCTTCTGAATTTTTGTGTCATAATTTGGCCATTCCCATGGAAAGCCAAGACACTCTGGCAAAAAAAAAAACAAAAACAAAAACAAAAACAAAAACAAAAACAAAAACAAAAAAAAACACAACAACAACAAAAACAAACCCTAAATGAAAGATCTCCGTGAGTGAGATCCCAGTGGAAAGAACGGGTCGTCAAAGAAGGAGGTACATTTCTCTGAAGGGAGGAGAGAACTTTCCACTTTGACCATGACCTTGTCTAAATATGGACCTTGTCTAAATATGATCAGAATCAGTGAACTCAAAAGGCTTCCATAGCCTTGGCAACTCATGACAAGAGCCTAGGGTGATTACTGAGGCCATAAACAAGAGTGCCAATTTGTTAAGTCAACAACAGGAGTCACTGTGCACTTACTCCTCATGTAGGATCTCTGTCCTAAATGTGCTGTACATTGTGATTTAATGCTATAACTAGTACTCAAACAGTATTTTTCACTTTATGTTTCTGTGTGGGAGCAAACTGTTGAAATCTTTACTTAATATATGCTAAACTGATCTTCTGTATATAAATAGAATCAAAAATGAATCTTGATGTGAATGGAAGGGGAGAGGGAGTGGGAAAGGGGAGGGTTGCGGGTGGGAGGAAAGTTATGGGGGGGAAGCCATTGTAATCCATGAGCTGTACTTTGTAAATTTATATTCATTAAATAAAAGTTAAAAAGAAAAAAAAATAATTTGGCCATTCCAACTCAGATTTTACAAAGTTGTTCTAATTTTTTTCCCTAGACTTTTATAATTTTATATGGCAGATTTATATTTTTAATCCATTTAGAATTAATTTTACTAGAAGATATGAGGTGATGACCTCCTTCTTGTCTTTTCCTACTGGCTAGCTAGCTGGTAGTCTCACCAGGCAGTATTTTCAAAAATGGCTTTAGTGTAGTATGGGAAGTTTTCTTAGCAGTGAAAGCCGGCCTCAAGGTACTCTGGAGGGTCCAAGTGATGAATTCAACAGTTGGCTTGGCCTGCGTCAGTTTTGCTTTCATCTGGCTCCCATCTGGGTTGCTGTTGATTTTTGCTGCTTCATCTCCTTCCTGGATGTGCCTATGTGGGTCTGCTACCCTCAGAGAATATTGGATTACCTCCCTACTTCCTGTTGGAAGAAAGAGAGGAGCAGATGCAAAGCTGTCCATACCTGTGGTGAGGCCTTGACAAGCCTGGGCCAGACCTGGTGTGCACATGACGCTGGATATGTGTGCTATTTGACATTTAAGCTTTTTGGGCCTTTGAGTTGTGGCTGACCTGTGGAGGCTGTAGGGATGCTCACTGAGACTGAAAACTCCATGTATTTTTCTAATCATTTTGCTGTTGGCCTAAGCAGATATTTATTGTAGGATATTATTTAGAAGTCTGTGTAACATATGGTTATTATGCTTATGTATAAACATATTGTATATCAATACAAATGTGTTTTGTGATTTCATGTTTTTTTTTTTTTTTCAAAGTATTTACTCAGTAGAGACTCTGAAGACTGATTTCATTTTTCTGTGGTCGCTGCTTTTCTAGAAAGGCACAGATTACTTTTATTATTATTTGGAAGAAAGCTTAGCAGGAGGTCTGATGTTTAGAAAGGTGAACCAGGCTTAGTTTCCCTCCCCCTGCTGCTCATCCTCTCCCTCTTCCTCCCCTCCGCCTCTCCCCATCTCCCTCTAAGTATACTTCCTCCTCCCTCCTTTATGATCCCCATGCTCAGTGTGTCATCTCTCTGAACCTGAGAATTCAACCCTCTTCAACTTCATAACTTCCTCCCAGTTTATAAACACATTCAAGCCTCACGCCCCTAACTTTACAAACAAACCAATCCCTCCCAGTTTTTCTATTTCCTTTAGGAACTAGTGCCTAGCCTCTTATCTTGCTTCTTATTTAGGTCCTCAAAAGGATAGACTATACTTGCTACTTTCACTAGCTTACTCCTTGGCCTACTATAGTCTGTGCTCATCTGTATTGTGGCATTAAGGTTACTCTTGTTTGGATCAGCAATGACATCTTCTAGCTGCCAGAGAGAGTAGATATTTTCCAGGACCATGTGTATAACAGAAACTCTGTGGGGCACTGTTCATTACCTTTCTCCTTCTGATCATGATGAGCTGGGCTCTTCTTCTCTTCCCAGTCTTTTTCTCTTAAAAGTGGCTCCCCTTTTTCTTTCCACTTCTTTTTTTTTTTTAAATTTATTTATGCTATACAAGTTTCATGTATTTCATAAATGCAACTTTAGGAACATGGTGATTTTTCTCATCGTACCCTCCCTCCCACCCACACTCCAACCCTTCTTCCTCCTCCCTCTCCCATTCTCACTCTTAATTGTTACAGAGGTCTCTTTTCAGTTTATTTAATGATTGTAAGGTTAACTTTACACTAAATGAAAGAGTTCAACAAATAGTCTGAAGAAAAAGAAAACACTGTTCCTCAACAGAAGAGAACAGGGCCATAAGCATTCATCAATCTCAAAATGTCCATTTCACTCTAATATGTTACATTTTAGGTCCTCTATTAGTTACTCTTGATCAAGGAAAACCTATGATATTTATCTTTTTAGACTGGCTTGTTCCACAAAGTATATTGGTTTCCAGTTGCATCTACTTTGTTGCAAATGACAGGATTTAATTTTTAATTTTTTACATCTGAGTAGTGCTCCATGGTATATGTATAATGTAATTTCTTTATCAAGTCTTCAGTTGATGGACATTGGCTTTATTCCATATCTTAGCTATTGTGAATTGAGCTGGAATGAACATGGGGATACAGATAACTCTTTCATATGCTGATTTCTTTTGGTTTGGGTAAATTCCCAGGAGTGTGATGGCTGGATCATATGGTAGGTCTATATTCAGATTTCTGAGGTATCTCCATACAGTCTTCAACAGTGGCCGTACCAGTTTACATTCCCACCAACAGTGGATTAAGGTAACATCCCACCACATTCTCGACAGAATTTTTTGTTTGTTGATTTCTGTATGAGAGCCATTCTGACTGGTATGAAATGAAACTTCCTTGTGGTTTTGATTTGCATTTCCCTGATGGTTAGTGGTCCTGAGCATTTTCTCAAGTGTCTGTTGGTCATTTGAATTTCCTCTTTTGAAACACGCTTGTTCAAGTACTTTGCCCATTTCTTCACTGGATTTTTTGTTTTGTTGTTGAATTTCTTGAGCTCTTTATGGATTTTGCATATTAACCCTTTATCAGTAGCATAGTTTGAAATGTTTTCTCCCATTCTGTGGGTTGCCTCTTTGCTGAATGTTTATTTTCAGTGTGGAAGCTTCTCCGCTTGATGTATTCTCATTTGTCAATTTGGCTTTGATTGCCTGTACTTCTGGGATCTTTTCCAAGAAGTCTTTGCTGATGCCAATGTCTTGCAGAGTTTCCCTAATGTTCTTTAGTAATTTGGTGGTATCAGGTCATAGACTTAGGTCTTTGATCCATTTTGAGTAGATTTTTGTGTAGGGTAGGGGTTTCATGCTTCTTCATGTGGAGATCCAGTTTTCCCAGCACCATTTGTTGAAGAAACTATTCTTGCTCCAGGGATTGATTTTTAGCTTTGTTGTCAAAAATAAGGTGGTTGTAGATGCATGGATTGATTTCTGGAGTTTCTACTCTGTTTCATTGGTCTACACATCTATTTTTATGCCAGTTTTGATTATAACTGCCCTATAGTATGTCTTGAAATCTGGCACTGTGATGCCGCTGACATTATTTTTGTTGTATAAGATTGCTTCAGCTATTCAGGGTCTCCTGTGTTTTCATATGAATTTCAGCATGATTTTTTTCTATATCTGAGACAAATGTTAATTACTTTTGTAATTAATTACTTTTTAGACATTCTGATGAAGTTCTTCCAATAAATAAACATGGAGAATTTCACCATTTTTTAAGGTTATCTTCTGTTTCTTTCTTTAATGATTTATAATTGTCAACATAGAGGTCTTTGATATTCTTAAGTTCATTCCAAGGTATTTTTGTAGCTATTATGAATGGAATTGATATTAAAAGTTCTTTCTCAGCTGGCGCCATGGCTCAATAGGCTAATCTTCCGCCTGTGGCACTGGCACCCCGGGGTTTTAGTCCCTGTCAGGGCGCCGGATTCTGTCCTGGTTGCTATTCTTCCAGTCCAGCTCTCTGCTGTGGCCCGGGAAGGCAGTGGAGGATGGCCCAAGTGCTTGGGCCCTGCACCCGCATGGGAGACCAGGAGAAGCACCTGGCTCCTGCCTTCAGATCAGCGTGGTGTGCCAGCTGCAGCAGCCATTGGAGGGTGAACCAACGGTAAAGGAAGACCTTTCTCTCTGTCTCTCTCTCTCACTGTCCGCTCTGCCTGTCCAAAAAAAAAAAAAAAAAAAAAAAAAAAAGAAAAAGAAAAAAAACAAAGTTCTTTCTCATCCATGGCATTGTCTGTGTATTCAAAGACTATTGATTTTTGTGTGTTATCTTATATCCTGCCACTTGACCAACAGTCTCTAAGCGGAGTTTGTTGGATCCCCTATATATAATCATGCCATATGCAAATACAGATAGTTTGAGTTTCTCCTTTCCAATTTGTATACCTTTGATTTCTTTTTCTTACCTAATGGCTCTGGCTAAAACTTCCAGGACAATATTGAATAGCAATTGTGAGAGTGGGCATCCTTGTCTGGTTTTGGATCTTAATGGGAATACTTCTAGCTTTTCCCCATACAATAAGATGGTGGCCATGCATTTGTCAAAATTGCCTTGATTGTGTTGAGGAGTGTCCTTCTATACCCATTTTGCTTAAGGTTTTCATCATGAAAGGATGTTGCATTTTACAAAATGCTTTCTATACATCTATTGAGATAATCATATGGTTTTCGCTCTTCAGTTTGTTAATGTGATATATTACACTTATTGACTTGCAAATGTTGAGCTATCCCTGCATACCAGGGATAAATCCCACTTGGTCTAAGTGAATGGTATTTCTGTTGTGTTGTTGGATTCAATCACCTAATATTTTTTTTAACTTTTATTTAATGAATATAAATTTCCAAAGTACAGTTTATGGATTACAATGGCTCCCCCCCCATAACTTCCCTCCCACCTGCAACCCTCCCCTTTCCTGCTCCCTCTCCCCTTCCATTCACATCAAGATTCATTTTCAATTCTCTTTATATACAGAAGATCAGTTTAGCATACATTAAGTAAAGATTTCAACAGTTTGCATCCACACTGAAACACAAAGTGAAAAATACTGTTTGAGTACTAGTTATAGCATTAAATCACAATGTATAGCACATTAAGGACAGAGATCCTACATGAGGAGTAAGTGCACAGTGACTCCTGTTGTTGACTTAACAAATTGACATTCTTGTTTATGGCATCAGTAATCACCCTAGGCTCTTGTCATGAGTTGCCAAGGCTATGGAAGCCCCCTGAGTTCACCAACTCTGATCATATTTAGACAAGGTCGTGGTCAAAGTGGAAGTTCTCTCCTCCCTTCAGAGAAAGGTACCTCCTTCTTTGATGACCTGTTCTTTCCACTGGGATCTCACTCGCAGAGCCTGCAGTGCCAGCACACTGGGTTCTAGTCCCGGTCAGGGCACTGGGTTCTGCCCCGGTCACTCCTCTTATGGCCAGTGCCATGGCTCAATAGGTTAATCACCTGATATTTTATTGAGAATTTTTGCATCTGTGTTCATTAGGGATATTGGTCTGTTGTTTTCTTTCTCTGTTGCATCTTTTTCTGGTTTAGGACTTAAGGTTGTGCAGGCTTCATAGAGGGAGTATTTGGAGGATTCCTTCCCTTTCAGTTGTTTTGAATAGCTTGAAAAGAATCAAAATTAGTTCTTTTAAATGTCTGGTAGAATTCATTGGTGAAGCCATTGAGACCTGGGCTTTTCTGTTGAGAGAGGTTTTATACTAATTCAGGCTCCATCTTGGTTATTGGTTGGTTTAAGTTTTCTATGTCTTCATGACTCAGTTTTGGTAGATTGTATGTGTCTAGGAATGTATCCATTTCTTCTAGGTTTCCTAGTTTGTTGGCATAGAGCTCTTTTTAGTAATTCCTGGTGATTCTTTTTATTTCTGTGATATCTGTTACATTCACTTTTTCAAATCTGATTTTACTGATTTGGAGCTTAGCCCTCTCTTTTTTGGCTAGTTGGGTCAATGGTGTATCAATTTTGTTTATTTTTTCAAAAAACCAGTTCTTTATTTCATTGATCTTTTGTATTGTGTTTTTTTGTTTTCAATTTTATATATTTCTTCTCTGATTTTAATTATTTATTCCTCCTACTAATTTGTACTTTGTTGTTTTTCTAGGTTGTTGAGATGCATTGATACCTCATTTATTTGGTACTTTTCCAATTTCTTGATGTAGGCACCAATTGCTATTAACTTCCCTCTTAACACTGCTTTTTGTATCCTGTAAGTTTTGATATGATGTATTGTCATCTTCATTTATTTACAGAAAAATTTCATTTCTCTTCTGACTTTTTCTGTGACTCACTTTTCATTCATGAAAATTTTGGTCAGTCTCTATGTGTTTGTATATGATATAGAGATTCTTGAGTTGTTTATTTCCAGCTTCATTCCATTGTGGTCAGAGAAAATGCATAGTATGGTTTTGAATTTTTTGAATTTGCTGAGTCTTGCTTTTGGCCTAGCATATGGTGTATCCTAGAGAAAGTTCCATGCGCTGGTGAAAAGAATGTGTGTTCTGCAGCTGTGGGGTGAAAAGTTCTGTAAATATCAGTTAGGTCCATTTGTTCTATAGTTTAGATTAGCCATCTTGTTTCTTTGTTGATTTTTTTGTCTAGTTGATATATTGATTAAAGTAGGGTGTTGAAGTCCCCTGTTACTGTTGTATTAGATCCATTAACATTTCTCTTAAATAAGCAGTTGCCCTGTAATTGGGTGCATATACATTTATTTAGTCACATCTTGTTGAATTGGTCCCTTAATCATTATAATGCCCTTCTTTGTTTCCTTTAGCAATTTTAGTGTTAAAGTCTATTTTGTTTGATTTTGGGTTGTCTACACCAGCTCATTTTTATTTTCCATTAGTGTGGAATATCTTTTTCCATCATTCAGTTTCAGTCAGCGTGTATCTTTGTTGGTGAGATGTATTTTTTATGGGCAGCAAATAGATGGATCTTGTTTTTCAATCCATTCTGGCAGTTCATATCTTTTAAATGGCAAGTTGAGGCCATTTACATTCAAGGTTACTTTTAGAAGTAACAACTTGGCCTGCCCTGGCATTTTTCCAAAATATTCCTTTTGTTTACTTTGGATTTCCTTTGTAATTTTACTGGGATTTTTTTTTTTTTGCCTTCACAGTCTTTCATAATGATTACCATGTTTTTGTTTTCCTGTATATAGCACATCCTTAGGCATCTTTTGTAAGGCTGGATGAGTGGTGACAATTTCTTTCAATTTCTGTTTGTTATGGAAGATCTTTATTTCCCCTTCATTCATAAATGAGACTTTGCAGGGTACAGTATTCTGCATTGACAGAAATTTTTTTTCTCTTATGACTTGAACTCTCTATTCTCTCTATTCTTTCCTGGCCTCAAGAATTTCTGATGGGAAGTTTGCTGTGAGTCTATTTTGAGATCCTCTGAAGGTGATCTGGGGTTTATGTCAGGCACATTTTAGCATCTTTTCTTTATGTTTTTCTGTAGAGAGTTTGACTAAAATGTGTCATGGTGAAGATCTTTTCTTGTCATGTCTATTAGGAGTTCTATGTGCTTCCTGTACATGGATGTCCCTTTTGTTCTCCAAATCGGGAAAGTTTTCTGAAATTATTTCACTAAATAGACCTTCTAGTCTATTCTGTATTTCTACACCTTCAGATACTCCTAAGACCCATATGTTGGGTCGTTCGATATTATCCCATAATTCTCCAACACTGTTTTTAAGTTTTCTATTTTTGGGGGGGGGGGAGTTTAGCTGAAAAATTCCCAGAAATTTGTCTTCTATCTTGGATATTCTTTCCTCTGCCTCACCAAGTCTATTGTTAAGCCTTTCCACTGTGTTTTTTATTTGACATATTGCATTATTCATTTCTAATATTTCATTTTGATTCATCTTCAGAATCTCAACTTCATGGGAAATATTTTCATTCATGTCATTTATGGATTCCTTTAATTTGTGGATTTGCTTCTGATTGCATTTGAGTAATCCTCTGATTAACGTTTTGATTTCTTTTTCAGGCATTTCCTCAATCTCTTCATCATCACATTCTACTATTGAAATGTTGTGTTCCTTTGTGGGGTTTATGATGTTTTCATTATTCTTGTTTATTGAATATCTACATTTATCTTTAGGTGTATGTGGAGACACTTGTTGGATTTTTCTCTGATGGCTTTTATCTTTGCTATGCCTCTATGGCTTAGTGGAATATCTGCACTTTCAGTGAATAGCAAGAAGATTGTGCTCGGTGGTGGTGGTAGGGGCAAGTATCCAGGGTAACACCCAAGTTGGGTGAGGTAGATCTCCTCTTGTTAACAAAAGGGGGGAAATGGTCACCTCTTTGGGTGTGATAACACCCTCACCTCCTCTTCTCCAAAATGATCAATGTCCAGGTTTTAGCCCCCCAGTGGTGTAACACGCATTTGTGCCACACTATGAACTGCACAAATGATCTGTGCAGTTCTCACTCTAAGCACAGATCCTGATGTGATGACCTTCCTGGTGATTACTCAGAGATCCCGCCACACTCTGCACCCTCCATGCAGTCCCCGAGTCCCCACAGTTTCAGCATACAAGGCTCCCACAGTGGCTGTGTGCAGAGGTTCCACTCTACCCTGCCAGCCTGTCTGGTCCACAGAGAGGCATATGTTCCCCATGCCAGCTGTCTATAGGTGCTCCACCTAGGTGGCTTAAGCTTCAAAGCCTGTGGTATGTTGGGAAGCTGGGGGTGCCTCATGTTTATACATGGGTAACAAGCCCCCTGTCTATCCTCCCAGGCAGGCTCAAAGTCAGTGGTGACCATGGATTTTTCCATCCACAAGAATCTCTGGATCACAAAGTACAGTACCTGAGCTACTGGCTGAATATTGCTCACTCCCCACCACTCCTGCGGGTACTGCTGAAAAGATGGTGTCCTACCTCAGTCAGTATCTGTGTGTGTACACAGAGGCTTCCACAGCTGCTGCCCAAGCCCAAAATGGCACCTGCCCCCAGCCAGGTGCCAGGTGATGTGGGGAGAATGGGGTGAGAGATACATTCCCCTTTTACTTCCACTGGTCTGCAGGTATCCACTATCCCCTGGGGCTCCAGGCTGGACTTATGCCATGCTCCTCCTCAGGCTATGTCACCATGGGCTGCTGCAGTTTGGTCTCACCTGCTGCCCACTCTGACTTTCAACTGCTTAGTGTGTTGTGTCCATATTTGTGCTGCATGTCCACACCTTCCATACACATCCATGGCATTCCTCTTCCTTCTGTAGAATTTCTATTATGGTTTTCTCTCTAATTCTCCCTTAAGAGTGCACTTCCTACACTTTTTTTTAGCCTATTTATCCCTGGCCAAGTGCAGTATGTCATTCCCTATTCCACCATCTTGGAATCTCCTCCTCCTGTTTCTTAGACATCAAGCAGCCCTCAAGTTTCTGGCCTCAGTAATTGTCAATAGTGCTTTTTATATACTGTTTGTGGATATTAGGCACGTTTTTCTTGGTTGTACCAAATGTTGTATAATTGAGACAATCTCTGTCTTTACATCCATCAGAATTCTACCATGAATCCAAGATTAAAAATTCTGGCCAACTGTTGGTGACTCCAAAGGGCCTCAAACATAGATAATGCTTGAACTTATCATCTGTATTCCACCTCACCTCCTCTTCTACATGCTCCATTTTCCATCTGATTCAATGATAATCACTCTTCACTTAGTTGCTGAAGAAAGACCCCCAAACCAGGGGCTCTTATTGCCTTGTTTACTTCCCATAAATTTAAACCCCATGAAGCATTAGCTTCTTGCAATTTTACCTTCCATGTCTTTAGTTTGTTCTTTCCTCTTCCCTAGTCCATGTTTTCATCCACTCTCAACTACTTTTAACTTGGCACTTTAATTCTAGTAAAGGTGTGAACATTGAAATGGTTTCTTTAGAATCTGATTTCAAGGTTGTTCTAAACCATTTTGGGTTGTTCTAAACCATTTTGATAACAAATTTAGCCAGTTTAAAAAATATGCAGAAAGCCTAGATATATCAGACAGTGTTAATGGAAAGAAAGGACCTTGTAATTGTGGAACCTTGCCATGAATTTCTCCATGGAGCAGTTATGCTACAGACCAATCTACCTCTTGAATTAGTGTGTTACCAGTATAGTTTCTTAAAAAGACTGTGTTTACTTATTGATACCACAATAACAGCACCACATGCCCAGTGGCTGCTATATGGGTTTTGGTCATTGTTCCACACTGCCGAGCCTTCACCCACACTCAATCACCAAAGTACAGTCTACTGCACTAGGGAATGAGGCCAAGCTTTTGTTCAGAAATGTGTTTGATAAGTTCAGTCTTCTAAACCTGGAAGAAAGTGATGATAGTCCACGTTCAGATGGACAATAATTTGTTGTGATTTTTGGCATACAATTTGACTCCTGCTGGTCCAGAAACTCACTATAAGATGGAAGTGATTGCTAATCAAGATTTCTGAACTCTATTCCTTCCTTGATAAGTCTTCCAACTCCTCCAACTCCCAGCATTTTACCTCAATTTTCATCTGATGTCAGCATGTAGCAGGCCTTTACATAGCAGTAAAACATTATAGAAAGTTATGTGATATTTTAAAATATTAATAAACGGTGATAGGTCATGTGAAACAGTTTTCTTTTTTTGGATATCATGATAATGACATCTCTATAATAGGGAAAGTCTGAATCCGAAACATTAGAGTGTTAATATGGTCTATTAACTGCAATCCTATCTCCTCACTGGTCTCTAAAAGCTTGAAAGGTGCCTTAACATACCTACTCCATATAGCCATCCACTCCCAGAACCCCACCAAACAGTAGCAGGGTTAGAGCTAGTTGGTATGAAACTGTGTTTGGGGCTGACAGACTTTATAACAGGTAAGGGGTATTTCTATGGCTTTGAGAATATGAGGGAAAGAGACTGGCTGAAATGGGATTTAGAGTACAACCACATGGGAAAAAGTTCACATATCTTTTCACTGTTAATTATTTCATGATAATAGTATTATTAAAAATAAAAATTGAAATATGCTATTTGGTCTTCATACTTAATTCCATTAAAGTGAAATAATAGTAGTTAATCATTATTACAGAATATAATAACATTTGCACTTTTGAATAGTTTTTAGAGTATTAATCCTTTATTATCTTAAGCAGCTATTCACTTTAAAGAAAATAGAGTATGACTATTTTTTATATTTGTAGGTTTTTGTTTTGTTTGTTATTAGAAAAGTCTAAAGGACCAATATTGTAACTAAATAAATGGGTAAATGGTGAACTTTGATAATATGATAGCTATGTATCAAATGTGTATCAGTTATATATTTTTATAAAGATTTTTATTTATTTATTTGAGAGGTAGAGCTACAGACAGTGAGAAAGAGAGAGAGAAAGGTCTTCCTTCCGCTGGTTCACCCCCCAGATGGCCACAATGGCCAGAGCTGCGCCAATCTGAAGCCAGGAGCCAGGAGCTTCTCCCCGGTCTCCCATGTGGGTGCAAGAGCCCGAGGACTTGGGCCATCTTCTACTGCTTTCCCAGGCCACAGCAGAGAGCTGGATTGGAAGAGGAGTGGCTGGGACTAGAACTGGCACCCATATGGGACCCGGCACTGCAGGCAGAAGATTAACCTACTAGGCCATGGCTCTGGCCCCGTGTATAAGTTATATTTTACAATTATTTTTAAAATACTGTCAGAGAAGGTTGTTATTTAGAGGAATTCTTAGGTGAGGGTTTTTGTAAAGCAAATTCTTTCCCCCTAATCAGGATGTTTCTGTGTTGGGTTTGTGTAAAGCAATGCATGAAGTTACCTGTAAAATTCAAATGGAGTTTTGGAATCCAAAAGAAAGCATTTCCGGATTGTGGATACATTCAAAAATTATTTTGCTTTAATTCTCAGTGAGACTTTATAGCACATTTAGAGTTTTTTTTTAAACAATGAGAAAATAAATGTGAATTTTTGAGACTCTATTTAGATGAAAACACGGGAGATTTCCCTGCTGAGAACACTTTGCCTCCTGTAGCTTTCCAGGCATGGGCAGTGGGTCCCTTAAGGCTGTCAATGCTATGCTTTGTGGAGATCCTAGTTTGACTCACTGGGCTGCTGCTTTTATTATCCAGAAGCAGAACTAAATGTTAGCTATTCAAATTTGAAGTTAAAGGTGAAGTCACAAAATGTTCAGGGTGGTTTTTTTTTCCAAATTAAAATGACATTTGCCCCATGTCTTACCTGTCTCCACAGAGAGACATCCAGTTTAAAAAGTAAAAATTACAACCAGTTCTGCTCAAAACCTCTGTGCCAGGTACTTCCGACCAGCACTTTCATTGGTGTCACTTGCTTAAAGTACTTTGACTTTGATTTTCCAGCTCCACATTACAACTGAAACTAAACAAATTACTTTAAAAATTAAGTAAGACATCTCAAACCACAATGTGACCAAAAATGACTTTCAAAGACAGCCAGTTGACAATTCTGTTACTATTCTTTTAAGAAAAATTATTTACTTATTTTTGTTTATTTGGAAGGCAGAAACGGAGTGAGATCTTTGATCTGCTGGTTCACTCCCCAAATGTCCACAACAACCAGGGCTGGCCCAGGACAAAACCAAGAGCCAGAACTAATCAGATCTTCCATATGGATGATAGGGACCCAAATACTTGAACCATCACCTGCTGCCTCCCAAGGTGCACATTGGCAGGGAGCTGGAGATGGAAGAGAAGTGGGGATTCAAACCCAGTACGGATGTGGGTGTCCGAAGTGGTATCTTAATGGCTGCACTGAACACCTGTCCCACAAGTTTTTATTACAGTGTCTACAACTCATTTCATTTCATCTGACATTTGGTAAAATGTTGTTGCATCTATGGCAGGCTGTATTACTACAGATGCTTCCTACACAGGATGGTGGATGCCTTTCTCCATCTCATGGAGCTCTCATCTGATCTGCTTGGCCACCCTTGAGAACTCTGCTAGGGTTTAGGAAAAAAAGATGATTAGTGTGTGATTTTTAGTCTCATGGAGATACACAGGTATTTCTATGTGGCTAAACCCCCAAATGTTTAGTTGCCTTAGATTAAACTATATTTAATATTACTTAGTAAGAACATTCCATATTACTGAGTTTAGTATTATTTTATTTAATGTATATATATAATGTGATATGTAATAATGCATATATTTTATAAAGCTGTAAAAAGCAAAAGGTACTATGACAAAATAGTATAAGATTTAAACAGGAAAAAAAATCATGTTTAAGGCAACATGGTCCCCTTTCAAAGGACTTTGTCATTTGTGGAAGGACTGACCAAGGGCCCAAGCCCTTCAGAGCTAGAGTAGGCCACAGTATGCAGAGCACTCAGAAATCTTCATGAACAATGTCTTTCCTCTCTATTTTCAGGTAGAGTGAGGGAACTGGCCTCATGTTGAGAAACATCAGTTAGTTTGATGATAGATGGGAAAATTTCATCTTTACATTAAGAGTTAAGAGTTTGGGGTTCATGTATAGCACTCAGAGGTATCTGCCTTATGAAATTACATGCAAGCCTTTGTAGATATTTGAATGTGTGTGTTTTCTGGGGATAGGTTTGTACAAAATGTGTGCACTTTTCCCCAGGTAAGGTCTGTAATTTATATCAGGTTCCCATAGGGGTGTGTGACGCTCCCATTCCAAACAACCACATCCTAAATCATTTAGAATTTTAGATCATGGGGTGGTAGATTGTATTATTGATCAAAACTATTCACCATGCCTCCCCAGTGGCCCCTTCCTGCAGGAGGACTACAGTCCCATCCCACTGATTCTGGACTGGACCACGTGACTTGCTTTGGTCAATGACATGTGAGTAGAAGTGCTGCATATCCATTGTGAAGAAAAGGTTCAAAATTGTTATCTGGTTCTCCTGCTATTCTTTTACATGCGTTTGACATATTTTGTACAGTGGCTGCACCTTCTGTCGTGCTTGGGATTGAAGATGCCAGTTGCCTTGAACTGGTCATGAGTGACATGTGAGACTTATTATTGTCAGGTCGCTGAGATTTGGGGGTTCTTCAGCTGCTGGCAGCGTAACTCAGCTTGACCTGACTGATTCAATAGGTAGCAGCCTGAATTACAACCCAAATCCAATAAGGCACCACCAGAGAATCCTAGTGTAATGAGCTTCCTGTGGTTTGGCCCATTTATAAATGATGCATTTTTTGTGTGGGTTCTGTGTGGCCCTTCAGGGTTTCCCATGGAGACAGAAATAAGAGATTTGTCCTGTGGGATTTGCCTGTTAAGAGAGAGCCTGTTTCATCAGATTGAGATTGCTCTCCAGCAAAGGGAAGCTACTTCACACCTCTTTCCTCCCTCAGCACTGAAGCTGTGTGTATAGGAAAGAATTACTGATATGAGGAGGTGTCGGAGGTCAGAAGTAGCTCTTTGAAGCATAACTTAAAACCTCTGAACACAGTGGGTATAGACAATTGAAGAATTACAGGGTTCATATCATTTGTGGTGCAAAGTACACTACAGATTCAATTTCTAAAATGCTCCCTTACTCTAGGCATGACAAGGATGAAGAATAGATGTTACCACAATAGAGCACAATGAAAGGCCACCCAAGAAGGAAAACAGATTTCAGAGGTGACTCATAAACAAAGCACTACCTTCAGGAAAATAAAGAAGCCATCCATTACCCACACAAAGTGCATAATAATAAGGACAAGCGCTTTATCACCTCCTGTTTGACGGCTAGAGGTCAGAACTCTTAGAAAAGGAAACACTGCAAAATCACATCCTTAGAATGGCTGCACCTGTGTCAAAGAACTGCTCTGTCTTTGGAGAGATTTATTTCATACTCTTGGATTCTTAACTCAGTACCATTAGCAGCTTTAGTCTTTAATAATTTTATTTTATAAAATCTGCATGAAGTTAATTATCCCTATTGACTAAAAATGAGGGAGGTTGATGACCATCTCATAAAAGATTTGCCCTGAAGCTTTTTACTCAATGGAAAGTGATTATTGGAGACTACATTGCTACTGTTTTTCATACCTCAAATGGAATAATTTATTCCTAATTTAGTACCTCTAAGAAAATGTTTAACTTCTTTTCATTACAGCTTGTAAGACTTTATCTCATATTACTTCATGGTATTTATTCATATATTTAACAGATATTTATTGATTGCCAGTGACTATTCTTGGTGTTGGAACTCAGCCAATATTGTCTTTAAAGAAGTTGCATTTTAATGAGGGAAGCCAGAAAATAACTGCCAATAACAAAAACATAAAATGGGTAATAAATCATATGATGACAAATACCCTGAAAATGACAAAGCAGAGGGAGGAGAGGTGGGGCATTATGGGTAGGGATACTGTTTTATCCAGGATGATTGGGGTGCCTCTCACTGATTGAGGGCATCTGAAAGTCTTGAATGAATTGAGTGGATGGTGGTGTAAATATCTTCTGGAAGAGAGGGGCAGGGTTGGATTTATGTCACAATTTACTAGGATAAAGTTTTGGCAAGTTATTTGTAAATTGAATTTTATTTTAGTCATATCATGAAAGTTTATTATAAACTTTTGGTAGTAAATCTAGCTCCAAAATGAAGAGCTCACTGGTAAAATGACCAGTCATGTCTTAAAAGTAATCTGCCTAAAAAGTGCAGATTTCCATATATTGAATTCACTTTAAACACGTGACATGTTTAGGGTAAGGTTTTATAGATAGATGATGAACAAGAAATGTAGTTTTGAATTAGTGAAAAGCCTATTTATCTTAGCCTAATATCGCTTAGATATTTTTTATTAAATTTCACTTTAAACTATGCATAATTATAGTCAAATCAGCAATATTGCATAGTTTGTGGGCTTTACAATACCCCTTTGAATTAATCATCAGAATGCTTTATGGTTAGCATATGCAAATCACATAAATAAATGCTTTCAAAATGTCAGAGAGCTCTTAAAAATGACTCCTGTCATTGGATTAGCGTTCTCCTGTACTCTTATTTACCCAGAGGATGTGCTGGAAACACACATTTTTCAAAAACCAATGCACACATAACTCAAGTCGTGGGCAGGTTATCATAATTTCCAAGTGAGGGATGTTTAAATCTACAAGATTTTGTGTTCTGTTTTTCTTTAATTGTGTTCTGTTCTTCTTTAAGTTCATCTTCCTAGATTCACTAATTATTTTGGGAAAAAACTCATTGACAGAAAACAGTGAGCAACCAATACTTGTCATTCCTGTATCTTAAATGGCCCTTATGCATGGAGGTCTGACTTCTCCACAAGAATGGCATGACCTGGTGATTGCTGTTTAAACTTTAGGGAGTATGATGTTTGATTGCCATTGTTTTGTTACAGCCGTGTAAAATAACATGCTGTTGCTGATTTGTGGAAAAGCTTAACTGCTGTGAAAGGTGAGCCATCAGTAGAAGAAACATGGTTCCTCGGTTCCTCGTTCTTTCACCCCCCTGTACCCTTCCACACAGGCCCTTTCAGCAGGCATAGTAAATGCCAGACGCTGATGAGGTCAAATCAGATCCATCTCTTTGGTGTTATGACAAGTTTCGGATTTACACATTTCTGGGTGAGTGCTAGTGTGACAGAGCCACTTCCCTTCCTCCCCCACCCTGAATTATTATATAATCTGCCTTCCCCTGCTCACTGTTTATAGCCATCTTTTTAGGGTTACCTGAATTGGTGATTTCACATATATTTTTTCTGGTGAGTTAAATAATACAGCTTTTACTTTTAATATGTAAAAACATTTGTCTTTTATGGCAGAATGATATTTTATAAGCAAAACACTTCTATCTATAATTTACAGATATACTTTGTCCTAAAAATGACCAAACTTGGTTCTTTTTCTTTTCTAAGAAGTCTGTTTTCCATTTCCTCTATGTGTTGTCCCTTAAACAGTCTATTAGTTCATAACTGGGTCTTGAAATTGAACTTGACACTGTTATAAAATCAATGGGTCCTCTTTAGAGCACCAAACACAATCCAAAGAGTTGAAGTCAAGAGGTAGGAGTTTCTACTGGTCTGAGACAAACTCTCTGCCTGTTGTCTGTCTTCAGCCATCTATCCATCCTTCCTCTCTTCAAACTTCTTAATGATTGTTTAAAAAATGGATTTTCTTCTTGCTCTCCTGACTTCTGTATCTACTGTATTAGTTCCTAGGGCTGCTGTGACAATTGAGCACAAACTGGGTGGCTTAAAACAGCTGAAATGTGTTATCTCATTAGTTCTGGAGACTAAACATCAGAAGTAAAGGGCCGTTCTCTCTTGAAGAGTTCTGCAGAAGAGTCTTTGTCTTTCTAGCTTCCGGTATTCTGCAGCCATCCGTGGCTTGCTTGGGTTATGATGCCTCACTCTAGTCTCTGCCTCTGTCATCACATGGCATTGTCTCCAAGTCTCAGTTTTAACGTAGATTCTTTTCTTAGTATCTGTCCAAATTTCTCTCTCCTTATAAGGACAATGGCATTGGATTAGGACCCACCTGAGTCCAGCACAAATTCTTCTTAGTTTCACTGTATCTGCAAAGGCCCTTTTCTAAATAACATCTGATTCTAAGGCCCCAGGTGTACATGCCTTTTTGGCAACATTATTCAACCCAGTATACCTGCGGAGAGCTATTCTTACCAGAGCTTATACATGGGCTCGGGATCTATTCTAAAATGTTTGTTTTGGGAAATGTTTCAAATACATAGCATAATTTTTCCTTTCTATAAAACTTTTAATCGAAATTTAGCATAGACAGAGATATGGCCACAAATGACAAGTGAGTTTTTTTGTTTTACAAAATGAGCACAGCTATGTAGCCATTACTCAAGAAACAGAACAGTGAGGCCAGCATTGTGGCATAAAAGGTAAAGCTGCTGCCTGGGGTGCTGGCAATCGCTATGGGCAGCAGTTAGAGTCCCAGCTGCTCCACTTCTGATCCAGCTCTCTGCTAATACCCTGGGAAAGCAACAGAGGATGGCCTGAGTGCTTGGTCCCCTGCACCCACGTAGGAGACCTAGAAGAATCTCTGGACTCCTGGTCTAGCCCTGGCTGCTGCAGCCATCAAGGGAATGAACCAGAGGATGGAAGACTGCTGTCTCTCTCCCTCTTTCTCTTTCACTCTGCCTTTCAAATAAATAAGTCTTAAAAAAATAGAACATTACCTGCAGCCCAGAAGTCTCAACCTTCCCTGCCATTATCTTCCTAGTAATCTCTGTCCTAGGATTTCTAACACTGATTTCTATCAACACAGATTGGATTTGCTGCCTTGTATTCCATCCTATGAATATGATGCAACTATATTTCCATATACTAGTGGATGGACATTTTAATTGAATCAAGTTTTTTGCAGTTGTGAGTAGTGTTTTGTGAATATTTTTGTACCTATCTTTGGATGTACATATATATATATATATACATATATATGGGACATGCTTAAGCATAGAATTTTTACATCAAAGAGACTGCTTAGTTAGTACTGGCAGATACTCTGTCTTCCAAGGTGGTCATACCAGTTTATACTCATACCAGCCATGTATATGGGTTTCAGTTGTTCCACATCTTTCCCAATCTTGGGAATTTAAAAAAAAAAATTTGCCTTTTTGGTGAATATGTAATGAGATCACATAGAAGTTTTCATTTGCATTTACCTCATGACTAATGATATTGAATCCCTTTTACTATGATAATTTGCCATTCAGATGCTCTCTTGAATAATGTCTTTTTAGGCTGTACCTTTAATTTTATAAGATTTATATATCTTTTTATTACCGTAGCAGTATTCTACATATTCTGAATATGAATTCTTATCAGATATGTATAGTTCGGAAATCTTTTTCTCAGGTTGTGGTTTGTGTTTTCTCTCTTATTGATGTCTTTTGCTATATGTATAAGGGGAATTCAAATAGTTTGTGGAAAAGTGGAAAAGAAAAATTTATTTTTTTTAACTTTTATTTAATGAATATAAATTTCCAAAGTACGGCTTATGGATTACAATGCCTTCCCCCCCATAATGTCCCTCCCACCCGCAACCCTCCCCTTTCCCATTCCCTCTCCCCTTCCATTCACATGAGGATTCATTTTCAATTCTCTTTATATACAGAAAATCAGTTTAGCATACATTAAGTAAAGATTTCAACAGTTTGCTCTCACACAGAAACATAAAGTGAAAACTAATAGATGATTTTTTAAATGATGATGAAATCAGATCAGACCTATTGTCATGTTTAATCCCAGTGAGAGTCAAGTTGGGAATTGCTAATTTCTTCTTCTTTTTTTTAACAGAAGATCAGTTTAGTATACATTAAGTAAAGATTTCAACAGTTTGCACCCCCATAAAAACACAAAGTGAAATATACTGTTTGAGTACTCGTTATAGCATTAAGCCTCAATGTACAGCACATTAAGGACAGAGATCCTACATGAGGAGTAAGTGCACAGTGACTCCTGTTGTTGACTTTACCAATTGACACTCCTGTTTATGGCATCAGTAATCTCCCTATGCACCAGTCATGAGTTTCCAAGGCTATGGAAGCCCCTTGAGTTCTCGGGCTCTTATCTTGTTTAGACAAGGTCATAGTCAAAGTGGAGGTTCTCTCCTCCCTTTAGAGAAAGGTACCTCCTTCTTTGAAGACCTGTTCTTTCCACTGGGATCTCACTCGCAGAGATCTTTCATTTAGGTGTTTGGTTTTTTTTTTTTTTTTTTTTTTTTTTTTTGCCAGAGTGTCTTGGCTTTCCATGCCTGAAATAGTCTCATGGGCTTTTCAGCCAGATCCGAATGCCTTTAGGGCTGATTCTGAGGCCAGAGTGCTGTTTAGGACATCCGCCATTCTATGAGTCTGCTGAGTATCTCGCTTCCCATGTTGGATCACTCTCCCCTTTATTTATTCTATCGGTTAGTATTAGCAGGTACTAGACTTGTTTATGTGCTCCCTTTGACTCTTAGTCCTTTCATTATGATCAATTGTGAACTGAAATTGATCACTTGGACTAGTGAGATGGCATTGGTACATGCCACCTTGATGGGATTGAATTGGAATCACCTGGCACATTTCTAACTCTACCATTAGGGGCAAGTCAACTTGAGCATGTCCCAAATTGTACATCTCTTCCCTCTCTTATTCCCACTCTTATGTTTAACAGGGATCACATTTCAGTTAAATTTCAACACTTAAGAATAACTGTGTATTAATTACAGAATTAAACCAGTCATATTAAGTAGAACAGACAAAAAAAACTACTAAGAGGGATAATGTATTAAGTTGTTCATTAACAGTCAGGGCTATGCTGATCAAGTCACCGTTTCTCATAGTGTCCATTTCACTTCAACAGGTTTCCTTTTTGGTGTTCAGTCAGTTGTCACCGATCAGGTCGAACATATGGTATTTGTCCCTTTGGGACTGGCTTAGTTCACTCAGCATGATGTGTTCCAGATTCCTCCATTTTTTTGCAAATGACTGGATTTCTTTTTTTTTTCCCTTTTAAATGCTAATTTGATTTAATGAATATAAATTTCCAAAGTACGATTTATGGATTACAATGGCTTCCCCCCATACCGTCCTTCCCACCCACAACCCTCCCCTTTCCCACTCCCTCTCCCCTTCCATTCACATCAAGATTCATTTTTGATTATCTTAATATACAGAAGATCAGCTTAGTATACATCAAGTATGGATTTCAACAGTTTGCTCCCACACAGAAACATAAAGTGAAAAATAATAGATGATTTTTTCTAAATGATGATGAAATCAGAGCAGACCTATTGTCATATTTAATCCCAGTGAGAGTCAAGTTGGGAATTGATAATGTCTTTTTTTTTTTTTTTTTTTTTTTTTTTTTTTTTTACAGAGGATCAGTTTAGTATGCATTAAGTAAGGATTTCAACAGTTTGCACCCCCGTAGAAACACAAAGTGAAATATATTGTTTGAGTACTCGTTATAGCATTAAATCTCAATGTACAGCACATTAAGGATAGAGATCCTACATGAGGAGTAAGTGCACAGTGACTCCTGTTGTTGACTTTACCAATTGACACTCCTGTCTATGGCATCAGTAATCTCCCTATGCTCCAGTCATGAGTTTCCAAGGCTATGGAAGCCCTCTGAGTTCTCCGACTCTTATCTTGTTTAGACAAGGTCATAGTCAAAGTGGAGGTTCTCTCCTCCCTTCAGAGAAAGGTACCTCCTTCTTTGATGACCTGTTCTTTCCACTGGGATCTCACTCGCAGAGATCTTTTTGCCAGAGTGTCTTGGCTTTCCATGCCTGAAATACTCTCATGAGCTTTTCAGCCAGCTCCGAATGCCTTTAGGGCTGATTCTGAGGCCAGAGTGCTATTTAGGACATCTGCCATTCTATGAGTCTGCTGAGTATCTCACTTCCCATGTTGGATCACTCTCCCCTTTATTTACTCCATCGGTTAGCGTTAGCAGGTACTAGACTTGTCTATGTGCTCCCTTTGACTCCCAGTCCCTCCACCATGACCAACTGTGAACTGAAACTGATCACCTGGAACAGTGAGATGGCATTGGTACATGCCACCTCGCTTTTCTTACTGCGGTATAGTATTCTAAAGAGTACATATCCCATAATTTCTTTATCTAGTCTACCGTTGATGGGCATTTAGGTTGGTTCCAGGTCTTGGCTATTGTGAATTGTGCTGCGATAAACATTAGGGTGCAGACCTCTTTTTTGTTTGCCAATTTAAATTCCTTTGGGTAAATTCCAAGGAGTGGGATGGCTGGTTCAAACGGCAGGGTTATCTTCAGGTTTCTGAGGAATCTCCAGACTGACTTCCATAGTGGCTTGACCAGTTTGCATTTCCACCAACAGTGGGTTAGTGTCCCTTTTTCCCCACATCCTCTCCAGCATCTGTTGTTGGTAGATTTCTGCATGTGAGCCATTCTAACTGGGGTGAGGTGAAACCTCATTGTGGTTTTGATTTGCATTTCCCTGATTGCTAGTGACCTTGAACATTTTTTCATGTGCCTGTTGGCCATTTGGATTTCCTCTTTTGAAAAATGTCTATTGAGGTCCTTGGCCTATCTCTTAAGTGGGTTGTTGGTTTTGTTTTTGTGGAATTTCTTGATGTCTTTGTAGATTCTGGTTATTAACCCTTTATCTGTAGGATAGTTTGCAAATATTTTTTCCCATTCTGTCGGTTGTCTCTTCACTCTCCTGACTTTCTTTTGCAGTACAGAAACTTCTCAATTTGATACAATCCCAATAGTTGATTTTGGCTTTGACTGCCTGTGCCTCCTGGGTCTTTTCCAGAAATTCTTTGCCTGTGCCAATATCTTGAAGGGTTTCTCCAATGTTCTCTAGTAACTTGATGGTGTCAGGTCGTAGATTTAGGTCTTTAATCCACGTTGAGTGGATTTTTGTGTAAGGTGTAAGGTAGGGGTCCTGCTTCATGCTTCTGCACGTGGAAATCCAGTTTTCCCAGCACCATTTGTTGAATAGACTGTCCTTGCTCCAGGAATTGGTTTTAGATCCTTGATCAAATATAAGTTGGCTGTATATGTTTGGGTTGATTTCTGGTGTTTCAATTCTTTTCCATTGGTCTATCCATCTGTTTCTGTACCAGTACCATGCTGTTTTGATTACAACTGCCCTGTAGTATGTCCTGAAATCTGGTCTTGTGATGCCTCCAGCTTTGTTTTTGTTGTACAAGATTTCTTTAGCTATTCGAGGTCTCTTGTGCCTCCATATAAATTTCAGCACCATTTTTTCCAGATCTGAGAAGAAGGTCTTTGGTATCTTGATTGGTATTGCATTGAATCTATAAATTGCTTTTGGGAGAATGGACATTTTGATGATATTGATTCTTCCAATCCATGAGCATGGAAGATTTTTCCCTTTCTTGATATCCTCTTCTATTTCTTTCTTTAAGGTTTTGTAATTTTCATCGTAGAGATCTTTAACGTCCTTGGTTAAGTTTATTCCAAGGTATTTGATTTTTTTTGTGGCTATTGTGAATGGGATTGATCTTAGAAGTTCTTCCTCAGCCATGGCATTGTCTGTGTATACAAAGGCTGTTGATTTTTGTGCATTGATTTTATATCCTGCCACTTTGCCAAACTCTTCTATGAGTTCCAATAGTCTCTTAGTAGAGTTCTTTGGGTCCCCTAAATAAAGAATGATATCATCTGCAAAAAGGGATAGTTTGGCTTCTTCCTTCCCAATTTGTATCCCTTTAATTTCTTCTTCTTGCCTAATAGCTCTGGCTAAAACTTCGAGAACTATATTGAATAGCATTGGTGAGAGTGGGCATCCCTGTCTGGTACCAGATCTCAGTGGAAATGCTTCCAACTTTTCCCCATTCAATAGGATGCTGGCTGTGGGTTTTTTATAAATTGCTTTGATTATATTGAGGAATGTTCCTTCTATACCCAATTTGCTTAGAGTTTTCATCATGAAAGGGTGTTGAATTTTATCAAATGCTTTCTCTGCATCAATTGAGATAACCATATGGTTTTTCTTCTGCAGTCTGTTAATGTGGTGTATCACATTGATTGTCTTGCGCACATTAAACCATCCCTGCATACCAGGGATAAATCCCAGTTGGTCTGGGTGGATGATCTTTCTGATGTGTTGTTGCATTCTATTGGCCAGAATTTTATTGAGGATTTTTGCATCTATGTTCATCAGGGATATTGGTCTGTAATTCTCTTTCAATGCTGCATCTTTTTCCGGCTTAGGAATTAAGGTGATGCTGGCTTTATAGAAAGAATTTGGGAGGACTCCCTCTTTTCCGATTGTTCTGAATAGTTTGAGAAGAATTGGAGTCAGTTCTTCTTTAAATGTCTGGTAGAATTCAGCAGTGAATCCATCTGGTCCTGGGCTTTTCTTTGTTGGGAGGGCCTTTATTACTGTTTCAATTTCTGTCTCAGTTATGGGTCTGTTTAGGTTTTCGATGTCTTCCTGGTTCAATTTAGGCAGGTTGCATGTGTCCAGGAATCTATCCATTTCTGATAGGTTTCCCTGTTTGCTGGCATACAAGTCCTTGTAGTAATTTCTGATGATTCTTTTTATTTCTGTGGTGTCTGTTGTTACGTTTCCTTTTTCATCTCTGATTTTATTGATTTGGGTCTTTTCTTTTTTTAGTTAGTTGGGCCAATGGGGTGTCAATTTTGTTTATTTTTTCAAAAAACCAGCTCCTCATTTGGCTGATTTTTTGTAATTTTTTTTTGTTGCAAAAATACTTTGATATCCATGTACAGTATTTTCGTAATACACATTTTCCATGAACTTTTAGAAGTATCCTTGTATATATGTCTGTAATTTTAATAAAATTAATTTATATACCTTTATGGTGAGATCTTTTTATATCTTGCTTAAGAATATTTTCTTTCTCTGAGGTCATGTAGATAGTCCCATACATTATCTTTCACATGATTTATTTTTACCTTTCACATTTAGGCCTATAATATATTGGAATTGATTTGTGTGCCTGTGTGAAATAGAAGTCAAGGTTGTTTTTTTCCATATGCATGTCTAATTGATCCAGGACTCTTTATTGAAAAGATCACGCTTTCCCACTTTTATTGAAAGTAAGATGATTGTATATGTGTAGGTCACTTCTTTGACTTTTTTAGTTTGTTCTGCTTGTTTGATTTGTATCAGCACTACTTTGTTTTCATTACTAAATCTTTCTAATTAGTCTTGATATCTAGTAGTGCAGACCTCTTAGTTTGCAATCCTTTTAAAATATTATCTAGTGATTATTGGCTTCTTATATTTTTAGTTAAAATTTTTGAATCATTTTGTGAGTTCCCAAAGAAAATATATATTAGGAATTTGATTTGGAGTTACTGAGCATGGAGATTAATTTGAAGATAATCTTTATAACAATGAGTTTATCTGAATATGATGTATTCCTCTATTTCAAGATTGTCAATTTTTTTTCTGTAAAGAGTTATAAGTAAATATTTTCAGAATTTGAGTACCAGATAGAATCTTTATCATATACTGCTATTTTCTTTTTTGGTTTTACTGCCCTTTAAGACTGTAAAAACCCTTCATAGGCAGTACAAAAACAGTCTGTAAGCTTAGTATGCCAATCTATTCTCTACAAGTGTTCATTTAGTTTTTCTTTAGTATGTCTTAACAGTGCTTTAGGTTTTCTGTGTAAGGTCTTGATCTTTCATTATATTTACTGTTAGATATTCGATGATTGAAACTATTATGTGGAGTAGCATTTTAAAATTAATTTTTCAATTTTTGCTTGTATATAGACATAAAATTGATTTTTGCATGTTTACTTTCTGTCCAGGGATCTTATTTTTTTATTAATTGTATTAGTTTATCTGTACCTTTTTGGGTTTTTACATATAAGTAATGTCATGTTATAACTATAGAGTCCTTTACCTTGGTTTCCAAATTGTATAGTATTGATTCATTCTCTTGCTGTTCTAACTAGAACTTCTAGTATGGGTTGAATATAAATGATGAGTATAACATCTTTGTCCTCTCAAGAAAGCATTTAATATGTTATATCAGACAGGATTTTTGTATATTTTTTGATCTTTTACAAAATTAAACAAAAGTTTCTTTGATCTTTTCCCTGTTTTGCTAAGAGTTGTATTTAAATCAAGCAAATGCTTTTTTTGCATCTAACATGAATAAGATTTTTCTCCCCTTTTAGTTACTGTAGTAAATGATAATGTTCATAGGTTAAACCTTGCATTTCTAGAAGTCTCTTTGATAATTGTATTTCTCCTTTAATATTTCTATTTGTATCTCTATATCTCTATCTGTCTATCATAGCTATCTTGTGTGTATTTTCGCAAGAGAGACTAACCTATAGTTTTCTACTCTTTGAAATGTCCTTGGGTGTTATTTTTAAAATTTTTAATTAATTTATTTTTACTTGTTTGAAAGGCAGAGAGAATGGGGGAGAGACATAAACAGACAAATAGAGACCTTCCATCTGTTCGTTCTCTCTCAAAATGACTCTGACAGTTGGGGCTGGGCCAGGCCAAAGCCAGAGGCCTAGAACTCCATCCAGATCTCCGACATAGATGGTAAGCACTTAACCATAACCTGCTGTTTCCCAAAGCATGGATTAGCAGGAAATTGGGAGTGGAACTAGGACTCAAACCTGGGTACTTTGATATGGAATGCAAGAATTCCAAGTAGGGTCTTAACTGGTAAGTCAAATGTCCACCTCTTGTCATATTTTAATATAGAGATTAGGCTGAATTGTATCCTCTCTCTGTTCTCTGAAATAATCTTTGTAGTGAGTAATATTATTTTGGCCCATCAAGACCAGCCCACAGCCCATTTGGCAGATAAATACCACTGCATAAATCTAGTCATCTTGCATAGAGCACAATTGCTTATTTGAATGTCTTGAATTTGTGACCCAGAAAATTATACAATAATATGCAATAATTGTATTGTTTTAATCTGGCAAGTTTTAAGATACTAGCTATATTAATGTCTCATTGTAGTTATAATTTACATTTTCAAAAGGGCAGTCTCTTCAACAAATGGTGCTAGGAAAATTGGTTCTATGTGTGCAGAAGTATGAAGCAAGACCCCTGCCTCACACCTTATAAAAAATCAGCACAAAATGGATCAAAGATCTAAATCTATAACCTGATACCATCAAATTACTAGAGGAAAATATCAGAGAAACTGCAAGACATGAGCATAGACAAAAACTTCTGGAAAAGACTCCAGAAGCACAAACAATCAAAGCAAAAATAGACAAATGGGATTGCATTAAAATAAGCTCTGTACTGCAAAGGAATCATTCAACAAAGTGAAGAGGCAGCTGACAGAACGAGAGAAAATATTTTCAAATTATGCAATGATCAAGGATTAATATCTAGGCTCTATTAAGAGCTCAAGAAACTCAACAACAACAAAACAAACTAGCAAGTTAAAAAATGGGCAAGGGACTTGAACAGGCATTTTTCAAGGATGAAATTCAAATGGCCAACAGACACTTGGAAAAAATGCTCAGGTCCACTTGCATCAGATAAATGCAAATCAAAACCACAATGATGTTTCACCTCACCGCAGTTATAATGGTTCTGATACAGAAATCAACGAACAAATGCTGATGAGGATATAGGGAAAAAGCTTCCCTAATCCACTGTTGGTGGGAGTGTAAACTAGTACAGCTATTATGAAAGATAATATGGAGATAGCATGGAAATCTTTTTCTATTTTTTCACTTCTTTCAGTCTGTATCTTTTTTGATGAGGTGTGTGTTTTGTAGGCACCAAATAGATGTTTTTTTTTTTTTTAAGATTTATTTATTTATTTGAAAGTCACTGTTACACAGAGAGAGGAGAGGCAGAGAGAGAGAGGTCTTCCATCCGCTGGTTCACTCCCTAGTGACCATAACGGAAGGAACTGCATCAGTCCGAAGCCAGGAACCAGGAGCTTCTTCCAGGTCTCCACATGGGTGCAGGGGCCCAAGCACTTAGGCCATCTTCCACTGCTTTCCCAGGCCACAGCAGAGAGCTGGATCGGAAGAGGGTCTTGAACCTATGCCCATATGGGATGCCAGTGCTTCAGGCTAGGGCGTTAACCCACTGCCACAGCAATGGCCCCGAAGGTTTTGTTTTTTTTTTTTAATCCATTCAGCCAATCTTTATCTTTTAATTGGAGAATTTAGGTCTTAGACCTATCAGTGTGATCAATTGTGAACTGAAATTGATCACTTGGATTAGTGAGATGGCATTGGTACATGCCACTTTGATGGGATTGTATTGGAATCCCCTGGCACATTTCTAACTACCATATGGGTGAAGTCCAATTGAGCATGTTCCAAATTGTACATCTCCTCCCTCTCTTATTCCCACTCTTATATTTAACAGGGATCACTTTTCAGTTAAATTTAAACACCTAGCAATAATTGTGTGTTAATTACAGAGTTCAACCAATAGTATTAAGTAGGACAAAAAATACTAAAAGGGATAAAGTACTAAGTTGTTAATGAACAGTCAGGGCTATGCTGATCAAGTCACCATTTCTCATAGTGTCCATTTCACTTCAACAGGTTTCCTTTTAGGTGCTCAGTTCATTGTCACCGATCAGGGAGAACATATGATATTTGTCCTTTTGGGACTGGCTTATTTCACTCAGCATGATGTTTTCCAGATTCCTCCATTTTGTTGTAAATGACCAGATTTCATTGTTTTTGACTGCTGTATAGTATTTTAGAGTACATATCCCATAATCTGTTTATCCAGTCTTCTGTTGATGGGCATTTAGATTGATTCCAGGTCTTAGCTATTGTGAATTGAGTTGCAATAAACATTGAGGTGAAGAGCTCTTTGATTTGCCAGTTTAATTTCCTTTGGGTAAATTCCAAGGAATGGGATGGCTGGGTTGTATGGTAGTGTTATATTCAGGTTTCTGAGGAATTTCCAGACTGACTTCATAGTGGCTTAACCAGTTTGCATTCCCACTAGCAGTGGGTTAGTGTCCCTTTTCCCCCACATCCTTGCCAGCATTTGTTGTTGGTAGATAGATACTTCAGGATCATATTTTTCTTCTTTGCTGCATGTCTGGTATTTGTTTTTATTAATGTTGGGCACTGGGTTTTGCATTTCTTAGTGCTGAGTTCTGTTGTATTCCTTTAAAGTGTGTTGGACTTTGTTCTTGTGTTTATGTATTCATGGGTTACATATATGCATAATTATTGTCAAATACATACGTATATGAATCTTTGATCTTCTCTTGTGGTAGGTCCAGATAAGCATTTACTCTTGGGCTAATTTATCCCTGTAGTAAGGCATGACTTTCTTAAAAATTCTACTCAATGTCTTGTATATTTTAATGTTTCTCCACTCAGAGTGACAGAAATGTAAATTATCCCAGTTGTTGCATGATTTCTGGGAAATTTCAGCCTATTGCTTTTTAGTAGTTTTTCCCTAGCCTCTTTCCTTTAGCTTTAGGTTTACCCCAAATCAACAGAATTACCAGAAAAAATTACATTTAATCAAATATTTAGGAGTGTCCAGATTTAGGATGTCGTAATTGTCTAGAATGATAAAAAGTAGCTGATCTATATGCAGTTTTCATTTAAAATAATCAACTCCAGGCATGTGTATGCAAATTACCACTTAGCTTCAGACTTGTGGCAAATATTTAAAAATATCTAGAGCTCTCTTTTTTGCTTAGCTCCTTCCTCTACAATATTCTGACCTACAAATTGTATTCACTTGGATGTTTTAAAATCTGATCATTACCTCTTAATTTAATGAGGCTGATGGGTTGTTTGAATTCCAATCTTCTGAGTTGTAGCCTAGAAAGTGTTTCCAGGCAGTAATCTTGGTTGGAAAATCACAGAATTTATCTCATCATTTCCCTTTCATAGATTATTTTTCTGAGTTGCCTGTTGACTAAAATATAAAAAATTATTTTATATCTATTTCCCAGGATCTAATTGTTTTTGTGAGGGCAATGTCTATGGCAATTAATCCTTCATGCATAGGTGCAAGTCCAAAAGTAGACTTAACATTATGTTTTAATTGATATATAATATTTGTATTTGCTTATAGGATACAGTATTATGTCTATGGCCATACCACCCTGAACAAGCCCGATTTCGTCTGATCTTGGAAGCTAAGCAGGGTTGGACCTGGTTAGTACTTGGATGGGATACAGTATTGTAATTTGATACATGTATACAATGTGTATTGATGAAATCATGGTAAGCATGATTTCTATCTCCTCATATGTTATCATTTCTATATGTTAAGAGCCTTCAAACTCTTCTGTAGTTATTTTGAAATGTATAATTAATTATCATAGACTGTAGTTACTCTAAGGTACTATAGGACATTGGAACCCAAAGTAGACTTTGGGTATTTTTATACACAGGAGCCTGTTAAATTCATGGATTACATATATGTATAATTATTGTTGAAAAGTTTGAGACATACCCTCCGATGGATTGTCTTTTAGTTTCCTTCTTAGACCTCAATTTGTTAATTCTTTCTCAAATATTGATTGTATTTTAGTATAAATGACATAAATGCAAGTCAGAACTATTGAAGGTCTAAATCATATCATAGGTAAATTATTGCAGTGGACGCCTAAATAATCCCGATCTTATCAGCTTCAGTCTCTCCCACTCTGTCTCTCTCCTCTCCAGAGTGAATCTTAAGATATAAACTCACCTCTCTCTCTCTACTTCTACTTTGTCCTCTTCTCCCAGTGTCACAGTCCATCCTCAACCAGGCAACCAAAGTGATCCTTATATAACATAGTTTCAGACCAAGCTATCTCCCAACACATGTAAATACTTCAGCATCTCCACATCTCATTCAGAATAAAAGTCAGGATCTCTCAAGGGCCCATGAGATCCCATCTAAGGCCCCTTTTGACCTAGGTCCTGCGACTTGCCTTCTCTCATTCTATTGTTGCACAGGCTTCACCATTATTTACACGTCATGTCATGCTCTATGATTTCTTTCTGTACCTTAAATACTCTTCCTTTAGATTTCTTCACAGTTAATTTCCTTACCTCCTTCAAGTCATTGGTGAACTATCACCTTCTCAATATTGTCTCCCTGACTCCTCAATTCGATGATGAAATATAATCCCATCATCTTCTGTGATTCAGCACTTCCAATACCTCTTACTGTGCTCTGTTTTCCACATCACTGATCAACTTCTGACATCCTAAATATTAAACACTAATTTATTGTTAATTTTCTGTTACTCTCATCAACTAAAAAGGAAGCACCTCAAGGGTAGGACTTGCTGTCTGTTTTGTCCACTAATACATCTTTGAAGACTAAAAAAAAAAAGAACTTGGAATCTACTAGGCACATAGTAAATACTGCGTATAAATTGGGTGCCATACCTTTAAATAAGGTCATTGGAGCTTCTTAATTATCAGGAGGGTAGGCTGCAAATTCTTCTCCAGTGGAATCCATTCTTCATGAGCTCCTTCACCTTCCAGCATCTACCTTTATAGCTTCTCCATCCACCCAGTGACTGGATGCCACCCGAGGTGAAGTAGGAATTCCTGTTGTTTCCCATTTCTCAGTAGCATCTCAGGGAGCACCCATTGCTTTCTAGTCACTTTTAAGTACTAGAACAATTTCATTTTCAGGTGTGAACAGATCCGGGCCAACAGAAACTCAAACTTCAGTGTCTCATGAGTGGTCAGCTTTCTTTTCCCTCCCTTACTAAGGTCACAAGCTCAAGGACCCACAATAGAAAGTGGTGTGTTTGCTTTTTCATCTGTTTTCTCTTCCTTCTGCTCCCCCTATTCCCAGAGTTCAGTGAAGGATGGGAGAGGGGAGAGTCTGTCATCTGTTGATCTTGTAATCTGGCTATTGGCTTTCTGAGGCCAATGCTCATCTGTATCTCAGCAGGTTCTTTGGTGACCCTTTCTCCCAGCCAGCAGTCTCTGAGATGCTTAGTACCCTGATGCAGGTGGCAGCATTTCTCTCCTAGAACTTCTCTGCTGCAAAACTCTCAGACTGGCAAAATCCCCCTTGATCAGAATCCTTTCAAAAAGTCCTTGAAACAACTGCTGGACATATAGCTCAATTGTGCAAAAACAGATCTGCCATCCAGGACATAATTGTCGATGCAGTTTATTCCACAGCTGCCTTTCCTGTCTTGAATAATGACGTAATTTGGTAAATCCTAAGAAGCAATTTGAATCTAAGAACTCAACAGAGTGGTAGAAATTGTCCTAGAGGTGAGCACTGGGGAGAGTGGGTTAAGCAGCTGCTCAGAACTTCCACGTCCCATACAGGAGTGCCTAGGTTTGAGTCCCAGGGACTCCATGCTTCCTGCTAGTGCTGCCTGGGAGACAGCAGGTGAAGTTTCAAGCACTTGGGCTCATGCCTCCCATATGGGAAATCCAGAAGAAGTTCCAGGCTCCTGGCTTTGGCCTGGCCCAGCCTAGCTGTTGCAGACATTTGGGGGAGTAAAACAGTGAATGGAGGGGCTCTCTGTCCCGCTTCCTTTTTCTTCCCTCCCCCTTTGCCCTTCTTCCACCTTTCTTACACTGCCTTTCAAATAAATACATCTTTAAAAAATAAACAATCATAGATGGAACTCTGTCAGTTGCCTCTGTTTGGCTGGAAGTAAGTTACCAAACCTTTATCTTCGTCACATTCAAATGAACAAGGAAATACGGTCATGTGCTGTGTAACAGTGTTTCAGAAAAAGATGGACCACATGTGTAACAGTGATCCCATAAGATTATAACTGGACTTTAACAATGCCCGACCCTCAGTGATATGGTAGCTGACATAATGTCATAGCACAATGCATTAGTTATGTTTGTAGTGATGCTAGTGTGGTGATGCTAGCATGTACAGTTATGTACCTTCCATACATAATACTTTACTGTTATAGTGGACAGCTGTGTCCCAGGCTTCTATATTTACCATACTACAATTTTAATCATTATCTTGGAGTACACTCCTTCTAACTTACACAGAATGTTCACTTAAAGCAGTGTGCCATGCTATGCCTGCAGCCACCTCATACATCTCATGCTGACCATATCGCCACATTGCATCAAGTGATTGACCTAGATCACCTAGGTTTGTCATCATTCCGTGATGCTTATGCAATGAAGAGTTGGCTAACAACCCATTTCTCAGAACATACCACCATGTTAAACAGCATATGACTGTGCATACGTAGTCACACGATCATTTGTTAAGAGTGTGATCATAAAAATCCCTTCATCTCTCTGTGACTCAGCTCCACATGTGTGACATGAAGCAGCTGAGTGTTTAGGTTAAGGTCTAGCGCAGCTAACCTGCGATTGCCTTTGGGTCTCTGTTTCTGGGGATGTGCTGTGGAGATTGCGCTTTTTTGCAAAGTGCACTGAGCTGCTTTTCCCGCTCCCACAGGATGGCAGTTCTGGGCTCTGAAGCATTTGTTTTGAAATTTAAATTGAATTATTAATAAGATGCCATATGTGGAGAATAAGTCTACATCAAATGGGGGGAGTCAAAAAGTATGAAAGTTTTAAATAGGGAATATCTATCCTTTCACTTGGTGGCCAAACCACCAGGACAGAGCAGCCACCATAGATAAAGAGATGGGCCAGGTTGCTGCTGCCAACCGTGCTTTTGGGGCTCTTAGAAAACAGAGGCTGTTTGGTCGAGGGATGTGATATTTCTTCCTGACAAAGCTCCTGCCAGGAGAGACTGTTCATAACTCAGCCCTGAGCCTTTCTATGAGCTCTGCCAAATCTGTCAGGCAAGTAACAAAACACTGAAAAGAAAGTAACGTCAGCCTAGCCTGGTGATGACCAACATTGCTCCCTTAATTACTCTACCTGGTGACAAAAGCTATTTATCAAGTTTGAAATAAAGTGGTTTTAAAGTCAGAAATTTATGTGCCAGCCAGGCAGAGGCTGTAATTTGGGTGAATACTGGTTTAAAGTAACATAAACTGAGATTAAAACAAATTGGAGAGGTAGGCAACTTTACATATGCACCGTAAGTTTTATCTTCAGTTCTGATTTTATCATGACGTCTTTGCCCCCATGTTTCACACCAGTTATGACATTCATCTAAGCCAAGATCCCACCCTGAAGTCAAAAGGAGGATGAATTCAGTCTTAACGTGATTATCCAACAAGTATCTGTTGTATTCAATGCGTATAGACAAAAGAAGCCTGAAGAGACCTGGAGGAATTCATTGATTTGTTCAACAAGCATTTATCGAGTGCTTACTATGTACCAGTTATTGACGAAGGACTAGGAATGGTGGGGGTGAACAAGATACCAAAGGTTTCTGCTCTTATGGAACTCACTTATGTATAACTGAGAAGATGTACAAATAAATGAGAAAATACAGGTAGAGAAAAATGAGCGTTATTGAGGAAGTGACAGGAAAAGTAGTTATGGTCACAAGAAGAGGAAGATGAAATTGTAAGCCTAGAACAGGAGTACACTTAGCACAGGAGTGGAAGCAGACAAGATCACAGAGAGTGGCACTGTTGCTTCAAGGAGGACCTTATGGGCCAGGATGAGTGTGGATTTTATTCCAATTACAACATGGGCCATTGGTGCATTTTAATTGAATGTAAAACAAAAAATGTATGGGAATGAAACAGACATCCTGTGATTATATTATTGTTTTTAGCCCTTGTTTATAGCCTGTAGAACTGAGGTCTTTCTGATTTTTACCTGTTGACTATTATGGTTAGAGGTGCAGTAAGCCTGTGATTATAGAGGGGATTGAAATTATGGTTTTGCAAAAAAGAAGGAAGGAGCAGGTTCAGGGAGGGGGAGGCAGAATGAAGGAAGTATGGTTATCTTAGAATTGTACATATGAAACACACGAACCTTGTTCTCTCTATATTAATAAAAATTAAAAAAAGATGCTGAATGAATTAAGTTAGTCCCAAAGGGACAAATGTCATATGTTCTCCCTGATCACTGGCAACTAACCAAGCACTAAAAAGGAAACCTGTTGAAGTGAAAGGGACACTATGAGAAACAGTGACTTAATCAGCCCTTGTCTGAACTGTTGATGTACAATTTAATACTTTATCCATTTTAGTATTTTTTTGTTCTAGTTAATACTATTGGTTGAACTCTGTAAATAACACACAATTATTGTTAGGTGTTTAAATTTAACAGAAAAGTGATCCCTGTTAAATATAAGAGTGGGAATAAGAGAGGGAGGAGATGTACAATTTGGAACATGCTCAATCGGACTTGCCCCAAGTGGTGGAGTTAGATATGTGCCAGGGGATTCCAATTCAATCCCATCAAAGTGGCATGTACCAATGCCATCTCACTAGCCCCAGTGATCAATTTCAGTTCACAATTGATCACACTGGTAGGTCTAAGAGTCAAAGGGATCACACAAACAAGACTAGTGTCTGCAATACTAACTGATAGAATAAAAAAGGGAGAGAGTGATCCAACATGGGAAGTGGGATACACAGCAGACCCATAGAATGGCAGATGTCCTAAACAGCACTCTGGCCTCAGAATCAGCCCTTAAGGCATTCAGATCCGGCTGAAAAGCCCATGAGAATATTTCAGGCATGGAAAGCAAGACACTCTGGAATAAAAAAAATCCTAAATGAAAGATCTCTGCGAGTGAGATCCCAGTAGAAAGAACGGGCCATCAAAGAAGGAGGTACCTTTCTCTGAAGGGAGAAAAGAACTTCCACTTTGACTATGACCTTGTTTAAATAAGATCAAAGTTGGTGAACTCAAAAGCCTTCCATAGCCTTGGCAACTCATGACTAGAGCCTAGGGAGATTACTGACACCATAAACAAGACAGGCAAACTGTTAAGTCAACAACAGAGATCCTCATGTAGGATCTCTATCCTTAATGTGTTGTCCAATGTGAAGTAATGCTATAACTAGTACTGAAACAGTATTTTACACTTTATGTTTCTGTGTGGGTGCAAACTGATGAAATCTTTACTTAATATATACTGAATCGATCTTCTGTATATAAAGATAATTGAAAATGAATCTTGGTGGCACTGCGGCTCACTAGGCTAAACCTCCACCTTGTGGCGCCGGCACCCCGGGTTCTAGTCCAGGTCAGGGCACCGGATTCTGTCCCGGTTGCCCCTCTTCCAGGCCAGCTCTCTGCTGTGGCCTGGGAGTGCAGTGGAGGATGGCCTAAGTGCTTGGGTCCTGCACCCACGGGAGACCAGGAGAAGCACCTGGCTCCTGCCATTGGATCAGCGTGGTGCACTGGCCGCGGTGGCCATTGGAGGGTGAACCAACGGCAAAGGAAGACCTTTCTCTCTGTCTCTCTGTCTCACTGTCCACTCTGCCTGTCAAAAAAAAAAAAAAAAAAAGAAAAAGAAAGAAAATGAATCTTGATGTGAACGGAATGTGAAAGGGAGTGGGAGTTGGGAGGGGTACGGGTGGGAGGGAAGTTATGGGTGGAGGGAAGCCATTGTAAACTGTACTTTGGAAATTTATATTTACTAAATAAAAGTTTAAAAATTTTAAAAAGAAATCCAAGTAAAGCACTCTACATTTGTGCTCCAAATAAATAAATAAATAAATAAAAGAAGAAGCAGGGGGGCCGGCACTGTGGCGCAGCAGGTTAAAGCCCTGGCCTGAAGTGCATGCATCCCATATGGGTGCTGGTTCTAGTCTTGGCTGCTCCTCTCCCAATCCAGCTCTCTGCTATGGCCTGGGATAGCAGTGGAAGATGGCCCGTCTTTGGGCCCCTGCATCCGCATGGGAGACCTGGAAGAAGCTCCTGGCTTTGGGTTAGCATAGCTCCGGCCTTTGTGGCCCTCTCAGGAGTGAACCAAGAAATGGAAGACCTCTCTCTCTGTCTCTACCTCTCTCTCTCTTTTTTAAAAAAATAAATCTTTTTTTTTTTAAAAAAGAGAAGTAGGAAAGATTTTTCCAAGGAAAGAATCATTAACCACTCTCTGATTTATTGAACTTACACATTTATTTAGTTAATTTTGAAGATTTATTTTATTTATTTGAAATACAGAGTTATAGAGAGAGCTAGATACAGAGAAAGGTCTTCCATCAGCTGGTTCACTCCCCAGAAGGCTGCAACAGCCGGAGCTGTGCCGATCCAAAGCCAGGAGCCAAGAGCTTCTTCCCGGTCTCCCACACGGTGCAGGGGCCCAAGCACTTGGGCCGTCTTCTACTGCTTTCCCAGGCCATAGCAGAGAGCTGGATTGGAAGAGGAGCAGCCAGGAGTAGAACCAGCGTCCATATGGGATGCTGGTGCTTCAGGCCAGTGCTTTAACCCGCCGCACTACAACACCAACCCCTAAGTTACACATTTATTAAACTTTTTTTCTGTGCCAGATGCTGATGATAGGAAAATGAATACTTCTTTTCTCATCAAGATGCTTACCATGCATTGTGGAAGTTTTGTGCATGAACAAGAGCACCACAGCAACAATGAGAAACAATGCCATGGGCATTGCTGAGGGCAAAGTCATTTGGAGCCACTGCATCTGTTTTATTAACAGAACATGGTCTCTCAAAAAAGGCTCTTCTGGGGAGGTCCATGCCTGCAGCCCAAATAGGAGATTACGGGGTTAGAGTCCTTGCTCTGGTTGTGATTTGAACTTCCTGTCAGTGCACACCTGGGGAATGGTGATGCTTAAGTGGTCATGTCCCTGCCATCTACACGGGAGACTCAGATGGAGTCCGGGTGTCACTCTCTTGGTCTGTAAAAAAAGGGATGACAAAACTGCTCTATGAAGTCCCCTCCAGGTCTGTTATTCTGTAACCTAAGGATGCTTTGTGCAGATCATTCACTCATTGGCTACATTTTTTGTTATAATAATAGAGAAGACTTACTTTGAATTCTAAGTAAGCAAAATGTTTTACTCCCAAAGGTTTTCAATCTTGTCATTAGTAGGCTTGTATTGACAAAAAATGGGGGAGGGGAGACAGCATTGTGGCAGCTAAAGCTGCTGCCTGCTGGCATCCCATATGGGTGCCAGTTCAAGTCCAGGCTGCTCCACTTCTGATCCAGCTCTCTAATGTGGACTGGGAAAACCGTGGAAGATGGCCCAAGTCCTTGGGCCCCTGCAACTGCATGGGAGACCTGGAGAAGGCTTCTGGCTCCTGGCTTCAGATTGGCCCAGCTCCAGTCATTGTGGCCATTTGGGGAGTAAACCAGTGGATGGAAGACTTCTCTCTGTCTCTCTCTCTCTTTCTCTCTCTCTCTCTCTGCCTCTGCCTCTCTGTAACTCTGCCTTTCAAATGCATCTTAAAAAAGAAGTACTTAATAGTTATCATATTTTGTTGTACAAAATTGCTTTAGCTATTCAAGGTCTCCTGTGTCTCCATATGAATTTCAGCATCATTTTTTCTAGATCTGAGAAGGATGTCTTTGGTATCTTGATTGGTATTGCATTGAATCTATAAATTACTTTTGGGAGAATGGACATTTTGATGATGTTGATTCTTCCAATCCATGAGCATGGAAGGTTTTTCCATTTTTTGGTGTCTTCTTCTATTTCTTTCTTTAAGATTTTGTAATTCTCATCATAGAGATCTTTAACGTCCTTGGTTAAGTTTATTCCAAGGTATTTGATTGTTTTTGTGGCTATTGTGAATGGGATTGATCTTAGCAGTTCTTTCTCAGCCGTGGCATTGCCTGTGTATACAAAGGCTGTTGGTTTTTCTGCATTGATTTTATATCCTGCTACTTTGCCAAACTCTTCTATGAGTTCCAATAGTCTCTTAGTAGAGTTCTTTGGATCCCCTAAATAAAGAATCATATCATCTGCAAAGAGGGATAGTTTGAGTTCTTCCTTCCCAATTTGTATCCCTTTAATTTCTTTTTTCTTGCCTGATGGCTCTGGCTAAAACTTCCAGAACTATATTGCATAACAGTGGTGAGAGTGGGCATCCCTGTCTGGTACCAGATCTCAGTGGAAATGTTTCTAACTTTTCCCCATTCAATAGGATGTTTTTGTAGCTTTTGTGAATGGGATTGATCTTAGCAGTTCTTTCTCAGCTGTGGCATTGCCTGTGTATACAAAGGCTGTTGATTTTTGTGCATTATTTTATATCCTGCTACTTTGCCAAACTCTTCTATGAGTCCATTTCACTTTGGTCAGCCTAATGTTTCTGAATATATGAGAATGTGGTTCTGAGAATAAATTGGGAGCCCTGGTCCTTTGGCACAGTCCCACATTCTCCAGGCTTGCGCTGTGATTTGCAAGCCTCCTGGTTGCAGTGGCAGAGTTGTGTATCTTTGTTTCAAATCATGCAGTCTTTCCCCTTGGCTGGACCATTGTGGCTGCAAAATGGAAGCCACATGCATTGAAATGATACTTCTCTAAAACCCTGGGAAATGTTCCTCTCTGAAGGTCCACGCCTGGGTGCTGGTTGGAGCAGTGTAGCCTCAGAATGAGGACATGAAGATCCATGGACTGTGTAGCACATGTGAGAATGCTTTGCTCGGTAGAGGTGAGGGGTTTGAGCCTACTCATATGGTTCTCTTGGCTGCTTTCCCTTGTGGTCCTGATACAACGCTGTGCAGTTCACGATTTGCCTCTTACTTTCTAGGACAGCTACAAGCAAAGAAATCTGCAGAGCTTGGCTTATGTCAAGCGGGACAGGCCTATGACATGACTCTTGCCTACTTAGCCCAACAACAGCCATTTCAATTATAATAACCACTGTCTCTCTTCAGCACCATGCAAGGGGTAATGATGTTAGACTCTGACAGTGGTCAAAGTGACTCTCATGGCACTTGCAGGATCAAACTCATCAAAGGGACGTTATTAGTAGGTAGTGTCCAATAATGGAGGCAAAAACATTAGCTGAATGGGTGAGTGGATAAATTTCCATCCCCAAGAGAGTTGTCTCCTGGAGGGCAGGGACCTGTGCAGTGTGGGATTGTGGACTTCTTTCTGGGAAAGGCATCCTATGTAGGGAGCCGGAGGACAGCAAATAGGAACAAGCACAGGTTTGACTCCCAGACCTGCCAGCCAGCCAAAATATCACCTTGATCAAGTTTTACCTGCTCTTGAGTATTAGTTTTCTCCCTGGTAATTCCTATTTCACTGAATTATTGAGATGATAGAGGCTTCCTAATGTAACTTAAGTGACAGCTGTCAAGGATGTAGCACATGGTAAGAACTCGGTGCACGGCAGTGATGATTAGAAGGTTATAAAGAGTGCAAAGCATCATGTCTTCATTATGTCTGGTGTCTTTTTGTTCTACAGATGAGGCAGCCTAGCCAGTCCTCACTGTTAGTGGGAGAACATGTGTTTCCTTGAGTCCAAGGCCAATGCTTGGCATAACACATTTATTTTTTCCTCAGGCAGCCATTAACTGCTAAAAGAAAATTCCTGGTTCTAGTCCTGGATATTCCTGTAAATCTTGACTTTGTATTCAGGGTACTGAGTGTTCTGCTAGCAGTTACTTATGTACTTTCCAGATGTTTTCTGTGCACACCTAATTGTGGTAGGTGTAAAGTCCACAGGCATCACCAAGAAGGTGACACTTGACGTGTCCTTGGAGAATAGGAAGTGAACCATTCAGCAACCTGAAAGCCAGGGTGGGGTTGCAGGCAGAGGGAGCAGCTTGTGCATCTCCCTGGGATGGGACTGTGCCAAGTGACTGTGAGGACCAGAAAAGAGGTAAAAGGGCTGGAGCCGAGAAGGGGGAGGAGCCGTGGGGTGGAGTAGAGAATGTGTAAGATTTTGTAGGTCATGGAAGGGACTTCCCTTTTACTCTGTGTGAAGTGAGCATCCATGAGCAGACACATGTCATGATTTGATTTCACAGCAGGGAGAATCATTTGGAAGCTTTGTGTAATAATCCAGGTGAGCGTTGATGGTAGCATTAACCTTGATGGTAGTGAAATAGAATAGTGGTTGGCTTCTGTATTATAGAGCATAGCTAACTAGTATGGTTGTCTTGATTGTGGGGAGTAAGGCGTGAGAAAAATTGGAGGCTCCACACCTGGAAAGATGTGGCTGCAAATTCACAGTGGGGATAGCATTGAAAACCACGCATGCTGGCTGAGGGTCTGTGCTCCCTGTTCTACCCCAGGCATCATGCCACCACCCGTAGCACTGTGGTAAAGCCTGTGCTCCAAGGGAAGGAACAAAATGTCAAAATATAGCTTCTCATTAAGTTAGGGATTTACTAGCCCGAGTCAGTTCCAGCGTCCTGAGAACGTTGTATCGATCATTTCTGGTATTTAAAAGATTCTGACCAGAACCCAAGCGAGCCATTCCTGGAATGACTCTGGACTCACTTGTTGGGAATAACTGCAGTAGGTCGTTACTCTGGAAAGCCTTGTGCTTCTGTGTTTGGTGCGCAGTCCCTGTGCGACATTTCAGTGTTTCTCACCCATCGATCACTCTCCGTGTCTTGTGATGAAAACATAATGAAGACAGATGTGCTGCTTATAATTTTCTTCCCGGAGCCATTTCAATTAAAAGTTAATTAAGCGTCTTCACATAACAATTTTAAAGTATTCTTTCAGTAAGAGTGAGACAATGTGAGAGCTGTAAGAATCCCCGAGTCTAAAATAAACGTATGCAAAATACCTTCTCAAAATGCCACAGTGTGGGTAGACAGCATTACTTAAACATGTTCATATTTTTATGTCTTTATTAATTTTATTAATTAAAGTGTGGAAAGACTGAGCTTGTGATTAAAGGGTGTTTAGTTGGGGCTTTCCTGAACAGCTGGATTCTGGTGGAGGCGTGCACTATTGATCCCTCTTTGCCTTAGCGCCAGGGATTCTCATGCTTCAGAGGCTACTGGGAAGCACTTACAGCACTGATGAAAAGCACTAAAGGCCCCAGCTCTTGAAGCCCTAATGAAAAGCACCAAAGCCTAGGCCCTTTGCATCCTTTATGAAGTGCTTCATTTTGAATACTCAACAAAGAAAGGAGAACCACTGCTCAGAGCATCTGACTTCTGCATTTTGGGTCAGTGACTCTGGATTCCAGACAGGAGGGTGAATCTGTTGTGCCCAAGGCCACTGGGCACTTGAGGTGTGATATTCACTCCCACATTCTTGGAATATGTTGTTTAAAAGTGGCTAAAATCAGCAGGGGTCCCAAATACTGCATGCACTCTTTCCTTTGAAATTGAGCCATGGAATAGGACTGCAGAAGCGTGGGTTTGCAGGTGATGTGTTGGCTTGTGCCAAAGCTATTCTCATTTTCTTACCAATACATCTCCTGCTATGAGATCTCCCAACTCCTAAGTCTATTTTCCTGTCCCCCAGTTCCCACTTCCTGTGTGGACCAACTCTAACATTAGGGGTAGAGACTCACCTAAAGAAAGGTGGCCAAGAGTGCATCTACAGTCAGAGAAAGCAGGGTTTATGCAGGGCTTGGGCCTTTTAGTTTCACAGCTTATTTCTACCGTGGCGTGGGAGACAAGGACACTTTTGACACTTTTGAGACCATTAACAAGTGCGAACATAGTTCTAGCAGCATTCCGGGCAGTATCTTAATTAATCCTCATAAATCCAATGTAGAATTTAGTATTATGCCCATTTCACAGAAAGGGAGATGGAAATAAACAGAACTTGACCAAGATTTCCCCAGGCTGTCTGGCTCTAGAGTTTCTGTTTTTAACTATTAAGGTTTGTTGTTTTTTTTTTTTTTTTTTTTTTTTTTTTTTTTTTTTTTTTTGCCCCAACCTAGCTGGATTTATGCCCTGACCCCTTCCATTATGCTGACCTAGGAATCGTGAATGGTAGTAATACAGGTGGATACTCTCATGGCAGCCCTGTGGATTACTGAGGAGTGCGGTCGCAGGCAGGGGAACTTCATGTCTAAGAAGGCATCCCTTAGAAGGACCAGGTGGTGTGGGGAGGTAACTGGGTCATGCAGGGTGACACTGAGCAGGAACAGAGTGGCACAGCTCAACTGGCTCCTCCCAGGCAACATCCACCCAATGGGACCATGCTCACCTTATGCCCCATTGAATACCAACCCATGGCTGGCTTCATGGTAGGCTCTTGAGTTATTCCAGGTTTCTTCGAGGCCAGAAGAGAGAGAGAGAGAGCCAGTGTTCCCTGGGCAGCCAGTTGCTTCTGGTAAGTAGAAAATGGGCAGAGAGTGGGGGAGGTGTGGGAATGGGCTGGGTGCTGCAGGGATGCTGCTTTGTATAACCAGCACCAGGATGGGCATAGCCGCCATTTGCGTTAGCCCCTCGCACTTCTGCATATGTGCAGGGATGCTCTCATAAACAAACCTACCAAGCGGAGCTGTGGTGTGAAGCATGCTGTCACGTTTATCTTGAAGTGCAGCGCATCTTTCCTATTTATTGCCTTTGAAGAGAAATAGGCCCCCTGTGGTTGGTGTGATGCCACTGTTGTCTAGCTAGCATAGTCTCTTTCCCTTTAACCGTGGCTGTGGGATGGACTGGTCTGTACATGTGCAGCTACACCTGACCATGCTTCTGCATCTAAGTTTCCCTCAGTCAACTGTGCACTTTGTAGCCCTAGATTTATTTATCTGCTGCTCTCTTAGGTCTTCCCATTCCTTTTGCCTTAGACAGTGGATTCTCTTAGTCTGAACAGGCACCATGATCCAGGGCAGGATTTTTGAAACTTGAGCAATAAAAGGAGAATAAAAGCAATATATAAGGGAAAATATTACAGCGCATCTCCGATACAAAATAAAATCATTCTTATAGTATTAAATAATGTTCATACAGAAAACTAATTACAGTTCTGTGAATTATAAAACTAAAACAAGGTAACAAAAATAGAAGCAAAATGATGAGATAAATAAAATGCAGCTTAGCAGCACTGATGTAGTGTGATGGATGCTGCTGTTTTCCTGAGACAGCCACGACTGACAACACAGCTGTCTGGCAGAACCACCGCAAGACCTTTGTCTGTGTCTGAAGTTCTTTGGCCTCTGCCGGGTGCACAGATGTAATTGATGAGTTGAATTGGCCTCTGTTTGTCTCTCTCTCAGTCTACCTTTCAAATAAAATACATTGAAACTTTTTCAGGGCCACATTTTTTAAAAAAGTAAAAGGGAAAGGTAGAATTAGTCTTAGTAACATATTTGACCCAATATATTCAAAGTATTATTTAAGCATATCATCAACATAAAGCTTATTGATTTAAATTTTTTCTTTTTGTTCTGAATCTTCAAAATTTGGTATATATTTTATACTTACAGTGCATCTTAGTTAAGACTATACCATTTCATGTGCGCAACAGTCACATGCAAATAGTGATTACTAAATGAGACAATGCAGAGCTTAAAGATAGCAGGCTCCCTATTTTTAAAGAATGACAAGAAGAATTCTCAGACCCCAAAGCCCTCAAAGATTCTGGTTTCCAAGATTCTGGTGCTTTGTCTTGTTTTACAGCCTGGGAGGAAGGGAAAGCAGAAGGGACTCCGAGCCGCTCACCTGTCTCCTGAATGAATGCAGTGTCCTCCTGTCTGGCAGCCCTGTATCCAGCCTGTTCCTTTGCAGCATGATTCTCCCTTCTTTAAAAACCCTGCAGGAGCTTCTCCTCAGCATTAAAATGAAGCTGCAATTCCTTAACACAGACTCCAGGGCTTTGTGGTCTGTCTCCAGCCTTTCTCTCCAGTGCACTCCCTTCCCGCTCTCCTTAACTTTCTGCCCCAGCCACACTGGACTTGCTTCTGTTCTTCCACAAGCCAGGGAACCTTCACCTTTGTGTTTTGCCACACACTTCTGTCTATGCCTGCAACATCCTCTCCTCCTTTCTCTTGTCCCTCCTCAAGTCCCTGGCTGACTCCTACAAACCCGGTAAGTATGGCTTAAAATATCCCTTCCTCCAGGAAGCCCTCTGTTTGGCTCTCTCATATTTCTGGTGCTCATTGAAAATCTCTCACTGCCCTCATTTAATATTTCCCACTCCTACCTCCTGCTGGAGCTTCCTTTTCGGGAGGTGGACCTCCTAGCTTGTGGAACCTGGGATAACCAGGGAAGAAGACTAATTGGGAGCATAGAGGCCTGAGAGATTTTATTGTTTCCCTCAAGTATGGTGAGAAGTCTTAGGAGACAAGAAATAGCCATTTTCTACATTATATATAAAAATGTGCTATGATAGGCTTAACTAAATGTCAGAAATCCCATTCCTCATGGCAGCCTGTGACCACCCTCCAAGCATCACTGTGAGGATCAGGTGACCGTTCCAGTTGGGGTCAGCTGACCACTGGGTCCTGCCCTCTCCTGGGGCATGGTGGTTATGGGAAAACCTGTGACTCCTCTGTCCTTGGATGTTGGGAGTTTCTCCCAGATTCTCCCCTCTTCGATTAAAATGACTTTCCTAGAAATAAGAGTTAGCACGCATATCACCTAGACCAGTGGCTCTGAGCAGGAAGAGCGTCTCAGAATCACCAGGGAGTTTTCCTAGAGTACAGCTGTTCCACCTGCACCCTCCTCTACTCCCCTTCCACATCCATGAGTCAGCATCACTCGGGACGGGGCACAGGAATAAGTGCTGTGATCTCTTCTCTTTCACTTCCTGTTAAGCATCAGAGTGAAATTTGCAGATTGTGACAGGTCACATAGGGCAGCTAATGACAGTGACATTTCCGGCTGCAGGAGCATGATCCGGGAGAGCCATTAGCCAGGGCAGGAAGGGACAGCTGGTATGAAAGAAGAGAGTTCTGAATCCCAGTGATCAGGCTGTATTTGCTTCTTGTGCAGCTCATAATCTTTTTATTATTGTTCAGCTGCCAATTCGATTTTGCTGTGCAAGTAAAACTCTAATGTATTTTGACACTGGTGTTTATTGTTCACTGTATCTGTTAAGTGATGGAATAGTTTACTAAAAATTGTTTTCAAACTATATTCAAGTCCCCCTTCATAAGGACAAAGTTAACATAGTATATACCATATTCTTTCTTCCATGGCCATGGGGTTTTATGGCTGAGGCTAAAAAGTGGTGCCTGTATGTCTGGGGGTGAGGGCTGAGTGAGGACACCCAGTGTGGCCATCACAGTATTTTTGTATTCACTCAACAGGTACGTACTGAGGGCCTCCCATGCACTGGATCCCATTTCTAACAGAAAAGAAAAAGGACCCAAACCCCTTTCATCATGGATCTTACATTTTAGTGGAAGAGACACAAAGAAAATAAATAATTAAGTAAGTTAACAGTATAGTGGATGGGCGTGATGATGACTATGGAGTCCAGTGGAACCTGAAAAGGGGGTAGGCATTATTGTGTGTGGGGATGCTCAGGTGGTGATGCAACATTTGAGCACAGAGCTTAAAGAAGAAAAGAGGATGGGCCACGCAGGTATCAGCAAGTCAAATGTTCTAGCTGGAACAGCACATGCCAAGGCCCTGAGGCAGGGAATATTTGTAGTGTTTGAGGAATTGCCAACCAGTGTGGCTAGAATGGAGAGAACAGATAGAGCACCGTAGGAGACGATCTGAGGCAGCAAGGGACAAGGGAGGGTCTGGCAGGCTACAACATGAAGTGTGGCTTTTACTCTGAGAAAGAATTCCCTGTTGACTGGAGCTGAGGTGTGAGAGACATGATTTGTGGGTTTTTTTAGAGATATATTTATTCATGTATTTGAGAGGCAGAATTACAAAGAGAGGGATAGACAGAGAAGTCTTCTACCTGCTGATTCATTCCCCAAATGACCACAATGGCTGGAGCTGAGCCGATCTGAAGCCAGGATCCAGGAGCTTTTTCTGGGTATCTCACACGAGTGCAGGCGCCCAAGCACTGCACTCCAGGCTGTGGGATGGCACTCCAGGCCACAAGCAGAGAGCTGGATCAGAAGAGGAGTAGCCGGGACACAAACTGGCACCCACATAGGATGCCAGTGCCACACGGAGGCTTCGCCCACTACACCACAGCACTAGCCCTCAATGGATTGGTTTTAAAAGGATAATTTTGGTGGTGGATGGAAAGTATATACTCTAGGAACAATAGTAAAGCAGGAGACTCGTTAGGAAGCTTTTGGGATATCCTAGAAGTGGCCTGGCCCAAGGTGGCAAAGGTGGGGGGGTGAGAAGAGGTCAGGCTCCCCATAAATTTTACAGGTGGATCCATCAGGATTTGCTGAATATAGGGTACCTGAGAGAAGGAAAAGTCAAGGATGGGACAGGTGCTATCCTGAGCAACTGGAGGCATGGGTGGTGATTCATTGAGGTGGGGAAGGCCAGGGAGAGTCAGGGTAGGCACAAACCCAGGATATAAAAGCAAGCCACGGTTCCATTGGCTGTGATACTGAAATTACTGCAGAGTTGCTGATTCTAAATCCTAATGCTCTGAGCCACCTCACTGGCTCAGGACAAATGTCAGCCTTTGTTGGTCATCTTCTTGTGGGGAAAAAAGATTCTGCACAATTTTCTTTCTTTTCCTAGTCTCATTTCTTAAAAAAATAAACTTAAAAATATTTTTCTTGTATTTAATTCTTTAAACATGATTACTTTCTTTTTTTAAAAAAACTTTTACCTTAACAAAAGTGAAGATTTTCTTTTTTTAAAGATTTATTTATTTATTTGAAAGTTAGAGTTACACAGAGAGAGAAGAGGCAGAGGAGAAAGAGAGAGAGAGAGAGGTCTTCTATCTGCTGGTTCACTCCCCACTTGGCTGCAATGGCCAGAGCTGTGCCTATCCGAAGCCAGGAGCCAGGAGCTTCTTCTGGATCTCCCACCTGGGTGCAGGGGCCCAAGGACTTGAATCATCTTCTACTGCTATCCCAGGCCATAGCAGAGAGCTGGATGGGAAGTGGAGCAGCCGGTCTTAACCCTTAATGTGGCTATCTTCTATGTGTGTAATTCAATAATCCATCTTCTTCCTTTTCAAAGTTACTACTTCCCAGGAATTGAAGTAATTTCTCTCTTACTGTTGTTTTTTAAGGAGAGTGATTATTTCCACCATTCTTAACTACAAAAAACACACTCATTTTGCTATTTTTAAAGAAATTATGTATTTATTAAAGTTACAGAGGGAGAGGGAGAGACTGAGAGAGATGGCTAGACTCCCCAGATGACTGCAATGGCCAAAGCTGACCAGGCTGAAGCTAGAAACTGGGAGCTTCATCAGGGCCTCCCACATAGGTGGCAGGGTCCCAAGTACTTGAGCCATCTTCTGCTTTCTCAGGCCATTCACAGGGAGCTAGACTGGAGGTGGAGCATCTGGGGTTTGAACCAGCACCCACGTGGGTGCCAGCCTTGGGTGGTGACTTTACCTCCTACCCCACAATGTTGGTCCTTCATTTTACTCTTAATGAGGAGAACTTCATTGTCAGTATTCTACAGGATCAACTTTGGGAAGAAGCATTGGGATGGCATATTTTAAAACTTGACTCATGCTTATAATTTTTATATTTATATGAAATATAGAATGAATGTGAGATTGTAGTTGAACAAACACATAAAATATAAACAAATCCATGAGCTCATAATGACATTAAAAAGATAAAAAAAAAAAAACTAAAAAATAAACCTCATTGGTTACCATTGAAGATTGCCAAAGCACTAACTCATTATTTTGAAAACAAAATGATAAAAGGGCCAGCATTGCTAGCATCCCATGTGAGCTCCAGTTCAAGTCCTGGCTGTTCCACTTCCTATCCAAATGCTCTGATAATGTACATGGGAAAGCAGCAGAAGGTGGTCCAAGTTCTTGAGCCCCTGCCATCCACATGGGAAACCTGGATAGAGTTTCAGACGCCTAGCTTCAACCTGGCTCAGCCCATCGGTGGTAGCCATTTGGGGAGTGAACCAGTGGATGGAAGATCTCTCTCTATAACTCTGCCTTTCAAGTAAATAAATAAATCGTTAAAAAAAAACGGTAATAAAATGATAAAGAAGAAGAATCCTACATTTATTCTTTCTTCCCAATATGTACTGTTTTTGAAGTTGATGAAATGTTAATGAGGGAGATTTCCTTTTGGAAGAATTTCAGCTGCAATACAGAAAGAATGATTAAATCATAGATGGATGGATCTAGGGTGTGTTCATCAGTGGGGGCTAAAACTGCTGAGTGAAAGGGAGCTGTAGAACTTGGCAGTGGGTGGATCAGGCTGACAACATCTGAACCACTGGTCCATCAATCTCTGTGTCCCTCAAAGCTGGCCTGTAGATGACTGGAGGGAGGAGTTCACTGTATTCTATTTTCATGAGGTTTGGAAATCTCCATAATGTTTTTCAAAGGTAAAAATACACATAAACCATTTCTTTTTCATTTTAAACTATAAATAGAATTATACTCTGCATTTTCCTTTGGTCTGCCAAATTGATTTTTGTGGGTTCAATATAGCTCAACTTACTGGCTTCTGGGATTTCCGATCGGGCAGCTTTGCTAAGGATTTTTACTCATTGAGATGGGTACTAAGTATAGGTGGGTCAGAAGATCAGGGACGGATAACATAATTTTTACCAGACAAGCTTGCAAAGGATCTTCACAAGGATCTCTTTGAGCCCTAAGACGTTAAAGGAACCTTTGTGTGCGCAGTGTCAGGCAGAGGCTCTGAAGCTATTCCCGACAGGCGGAAGGGACTCTGATTGTTCATAGGGTGGTTTGGTGCATGTAACCTTGAGAGTAGTGGGAGAGAGGTGTGGCGGCTACCTCCTGACCGTGAGTCTGAAGCCCTCCCCTCAGGACCTTCTGCTGCCCTGGGAGTCAAGCAGTTCAATCCTTTGTTAGGGTTTCCATCCCCCACCTCAGAGATTCTTCCCAGACTACTTGGATCTTTAGGTGCAGGGTCTAATTTGCATAAGGTATAAATGTGGCAAGCAGAAAGGGTGAGGCAGTGCTATGGGAATATAAAGGGGCGGCTGTACTGGGAGCAGCTCAGGGAGGCAAATGGGGAGGGCAGTCTAGCAGGCATGGGAAAGGATACGAACTTTGGGGTTGGACCTGGATTGGAACACTGGTTCTCATATTAGTTGTGTATCTGTGGGCAACCATTTAGTCAATTCGTCCTTCTATTTCCTTGTGTGTAAAAGGCTGATGACAAAACCTCTTTCCTACAGCTGTGATGGTGTTCTTTAATGCTGTGTGAAAAGTGCCTGTTGCAGGGCCTGGCATCTGATAGATACTACAGATGGAAGTCTCCATTTCTCTCTCCTCCAGAGAGCAGGGTGGGTGGCTGGTGTCAGAAACCACAGTACAGAAATTGGAGCCTGAGAGATGAAAGGTAAGGATCTAGATTTGGACACTGAAACAGGGTCTGGACTGACAGAGACTGGGTCCAGAGCAAGTCCACTCTGAGCAGAGGACTATACATCAGGGATTCTCAGTGCTTGCCACTCTCTTAGTTATAACTGGCTCGGTTGTGTCCCTCTGTCTTAACCAGGAAGCTCCAAGAAGACAGAGCCTGTGTGTCTCTAGCTCACTATGATATCCTACTGGACCTCACATGCCATAATGAATAACTAAATATTACATGAGTGAATTAAT